>NC_052049.1:188560920-189160920 GCF_903992535.2 Arvicola amphibius
AGAGAGAGAGAGAGAGAGAGAGAAGTTAAACACAAACTGCTACATCAAGCTCACCCCATGTCTCTTTCTCCTAACCTGGGAGACCAGTGTTCCACTAAGCACTAGTTCAGAATGCCATTCGGAAAGGCCTCCCTTCCCTTTACTTGGGACCTGGCCTGGGCAGAGGTCCCCTGTGTTGATCCCCTGTGGTAAAGCTTGCTAGCCCTCAGACTGAGGTGGAAGTACTAAGTACCTGGACTGTGGTCTCCATCTCAAGTAGGCAGATGCCTGGCACTGTGAACTAGCTAGTGGCTTGAACCTAGAGCAGAGCCCGGTGATGGAGCACAGCGTGGGAGGCTCTGGCTAGTTGGGGAAACCGAGGTCGCCGCAGCCTGGGGTGGGTGAGGAATGAAGCAGACCCGAGAGAGGTTAAGCTCAGAATAAGCCTGACGCTAGCCTCTGTGGCCCTGGGCAGAAACCAGGTGGCTTTTGTACTCCATCTCTGGAAGTCAGTGACCCTAGCTAAGGAGCCCTTTGTAGCAGAGGGGTGGTCATTCCCGGACCAGGGCACCAATTCCTCGTGGACAGTAATCTGGCTTCTTCAGTGCCTGCCATGGCAGGGTCCTGTAGCGGAAGGACCAGGTTTCAAGCAATGGATGGGATGGGATGGAGGCTGGGGACAGTGTGGCTTGGGGCGTCCGAAACTCATGACTGCTATTTCTCCTTTCAGTATGCCTAAAGGGCACCAAAGTAAACCTGAAGTGCTTCCTGGCCTTCCCTCAGCCGAAGACCTTCCATGAGGCGAGCGAGGACTGCATCTCCCGTGGGGGCACGCTGGGCACGCCGCAGTCGGGGCTGGAGAACGAGGCTCTATTCGAGTACGCGCGCCAGAGCGTAGGCAGCGAGGTGGAGATCTGGATGGGCCTCAACGACATGGCCGCGGAAGGCGCCTGGGTGGACATGACCGGCGGCCGCCTGGCCTTCAAGAACTGGGAGACGGAGATCACGGCGCAGCCCGACGGCGGCAAAGCCGAGAACTGCGCCGCCCTGGCCGTAGCGGCCAATGGCAAGTGGTTCGACAAGCGCTGCCGCGACCTATTGCCTTACGTCTGCCAGTTCGCCATCGTGTAGCCTGACCCCTGCGCTAAGGGGCGCGGCCTGGGCCAGGGAGGGGTGAGGACCGCAAAGAGGCGGGCGCTGTTGGTGGGTGGGGCTTGTGGGTTGCTAAGGGGCGGGGCTTCGGTGGGCGGAGTCGAGCTCCAGAGAACGGGGCGTGCGTGCTGGTCCCTGGTGAGAGAAAAGCAGATGCAGGGTCCTGAGAGGGGCGGGAGAGGCCTTTTTGTCTTGGATTCCTCCTTGCCTGTTTTTTTTTTTTTTTGCAAATAAAGCTGTTCAGAATCCCCGAAGTTGGCTGGTCGCCACGTCAGGGTGGGGCGAAGATTCCCGGAGCCTGGCCCAAAACCCAAGAGAGCCTTAGTCACATTTCCAGCCTGCTTTTTTGTAGCGGCCACTCTCCTCTGTTAGAATAAGACACACACTCCAATTCTGGCGGGTATGTTTGGGGGCTTTATCCTTTCTCTTGCTGGGGATCCATCTGGAGATTCCCCCGGGCATGCAGAGATCTGCTGTGGGGTAAAGGATGAATGGGTTGCCAAGGCTTCCCAGGGAGATCTGTCTCAATCCTCATCCCAGGAGGCTAGTCCAGGAGCCAAACACCACAGTTACTAGCACTGTCTGGGCCGGCCGGCCAACCAGGGGTTCTGTATGGCTCCAGATCAGCACAGAACATCACTGAGCCCACCATAGTGCAGGAACTTTAAATATATAGTCTGGTTTAGTTTTATCCACCCAGGACAATATGTGTTATTGTGTCTTACAACAAGGAAGTGTCTGATCCCCTTAGCACAGCCATTCGTGCACTGGAGGGGGCTTTCCCAGCACCTTCTGCTTCCGGACAGGCCCACAGTTCCTCGTCAGCCTTCAGTCCCACACTGAGGACAGCGCGATTTGACTGGAACGGGAGGCCGCTTGCAGTGACTGTGTACTCCACTGCCAGGCTGCCTATCATTGGCACTCATTGTATGGAATACAGAGTCATGGCAGGGTGGTGAGAGCCATAGCTGTCGGTGTGAGAACATTCAAGGGTGAGGGGTCAGCCATCAGGGCAGCTGACCCCTCATGGTCCTGCTCAAATTTCCTAAGTCGTGGGTCTAGGCAGGCAATGAACATTACCGCCTTCCACCAGAAGATGGCAGTGTGGGAAAGAGGATGACTTCCTGTTCGTCATCTGCTGGAATGGTCTTAGGTTTAGAGCACCTACATACTGCAAACTCGTCCGCCTGTCCTCCCAGCTGTTTGCTCTTTAGAAAAAAAATCTTACTGTGTTATCCAGGTGGACTTTGAGCAGCTCCAGGGTTCATTCACAAAATCCTCCTGCCTCAAAAGGCTAACTCTTCACCACATCCTGGATGGAAATCAGAGGGATGCTTTGAAATAGGGGTTTGCTAATGACAGACTCACTCAGATTCATTTTACTAACTTAGTACTTTTTTTTTTTTTTTGGCTTTTCAAGACAGGGTTTCTCTGTAGCCATGGCTGTCCTGGAACTCGCTATGTAGACCAGGCTGTCCTAGAACTCACAGAGATCCGCCTGCCTCTGACTCCTGAGTGCTAGAATTAAAGGTGTGCGCCAACACTGCCCAGCAAATTTAGTCCTTTGCTTTCAGCATCCTTTGCACAGACTAAGCCTTCAGCTGATCACTGTGCAAGATACTTCCCAATGGTTAAAGAACACTTTTGGACCTGTACCTTAGAAGTTCCAGCTGAGCTCTGAACATTATAACAAAATTCTCTCCAGTTCCACCAATGTAGTTATCTGAACAGTTTGATTGTGTGTGTGTGTATGTGAGTGTGTATGTGTGTATGTGTATATCTGTGTGTATGTGTGTGTATGCCTGTGTGTGTATGTCTGTGGAGACTATAGAGGCACCAGATCTCCCTGGAGCAGGATTTACAGGTGATTCTGAGACACCTGGTCTGGGTTCTGGGATCTAGAAGAGCAATGTGTGCTTTTAACTACTGAGCCATCTCTCCATTTTACATTTTACAATTTTACATTTCACAGCCCTAAAAGTAACAATGGAAATAGTGTTGGTGCCAAATTCTGCTTTATTCTAGCCATTAAAACAACAACACTTGTCTGAACCAGGAAGATGTCTTAACAGGTAAAAGTGGTTGCCATACAAGCCTGAGGATCTGAGGAGGAGAGAGACAACTCCCCAGAGCTGTCCTCTGGCCTCCACACATATTACCATGGCTCCCCCATGTGCCCTTGAAAAAAATTCATCTAAATCTATGCCTGTATCCCAGCAATTTAAGACTGAGGCAGGAGGAGTGCTGAGTGTTCAAAGTCATCCTAGACCCAATCTCAAAAAACAAACAAAAACTGCTAGGCGTGGGGGCATGCGCCTTCAATCCCAGCACTTTGGAAGCAGAGGCAGGCAGACGTCTTTGAGTTCCCAAACAGCCAGGGATACATTGAAAGAAGGTCTCAAACAAATACAACAACAAAAGACCTCAAAAATCCTACCAAGAATCCCCTACCCCTTTATCTGATTGAGAACATCATATTTGCTGGGGATGAGTTCAGTGATAAGATTGCTTAGCATGCGTAAGATTTAGGTTTAAACTCTAGCAACACACACACACACACACAATTAAAAATTTTTCTGGGCAGTGGTAGCACATGCCTTTAATCCCAGCACTCAGCAGAGGCAGGCAGATCTCTGTGAGTTCGAGGCCAACCTGGTCTACAAGAGCTAGCTCCAGGACAGGCTCCAAAACTACAGAGAAACCCTGTCTCGAAAAACCAAAGCAAGTAAATAAATGAATAAATAAAAAAGTTCAAAAGGGCGCAACAGTACTTGGTGCTGGCATGTGTTTGTGATTGGGAATACATAATTGTGTAAAAACACCATTCCATTCAGAGTGTTTAGGGTTATTTCTGATGCCTGATGTCAGATCCCTCCTCACCTGCTTTTTATGAGCCAGTGACTCACATAAGAGCATGGTTTATTAATTAATTAAAGTGGAAATCCTGGCCCCACTCTCTGAACACCCCCCTTCTCCAGTAAAAAGCACTGTTGTTTCAGGCACTGTGAACACAATCTTCAAATGAAGTTGCCACAGCGGAGGTTAAGCTAAGAAGGTCTCACCGCTAGCTGAAGATGAAATGTGACAGTTTCTGTTCCCTGTAGAAAGCAGCTGATGCAAAGAGCTAAGCTGGACTAGAGAGATGGGTTAGTGGTTAAGAGCACTGGCTGCTCTTCCAAAGGTCCTGAGTTCAATTCCCAGCATCCACATTACTGCTCACAACTGTCTACAACTGCAGTCCTATGGGATCTGATGACCTCTTTGGGTGTTCAGATGTAGGTGCAAAAAAGACCGCTCATATACATAAATAAATAAATCTTTTTTTTAAAAAAAAGCTGAGCTGTGTAGTAAGAAAGTGATCTTTGGATCATGGCAGGTTTAAACACCAGGTCAATAGCAAGGGAAATTTGGGTCAGCTCTAAATGCGAGAGTTTTCTTTTTTCTTTCTTTTGTAATTTAAATTAAAATTTATTTTATTTTTGGGTTTTTCAAGACAGGGTTTCTCTTTACCCTTGACTGTCCTGTAACTTGCTCTGTAGACCAGGCTAGCCCCGTGTTGGGACCATTTGGAGTCCTGGCCTCCAGCTGCTCTTCCTTGCTAGTGATCTTTACTTTCCTTTAGATTTGAGTTACTAAAGGCTGTGTCAAAGTTGTTTACCAGCTCTGCTTCACGAGCACGTGTTGCCTTGCCTTGAGGATCAGATGATAAGGTTTTCACCTGTTGGCCCACTTGACTGTTGGGTATATAAGCCTTCGTGGTGCTATTGAATAGAGGGCTTCTTACCAGTGACTAGAGGTCCGTGTATCTGTCTTTGTGAGTTTCAATCTCCAGCCCCTTGCCCGAATTTCAAGAGCTGTATGGTAGCTCATAGAGCACAGACAGGCATTGTGTGCTGTAGCCTCAAACTCAGAGATCCGCCTATCTCTGCCTCCTGAGTACCAGGATTAAAGGCGTGTGCCACCACTGAGGGGCAGTAGAGTTTTCTTTTTCTTTTTTAAGATTTATTTATTGTTATGTATGCAGTGTTCTGCCTGAACTGAATGTATCACTGCAGGCCAGGAGAAGGCACCAAATCTCATTACAGAAGCTTGTGAGACACCATGTGGGTACTGGCAATCAAACTCAGAACCTCTGGAAGAGCAGCCAGTGCTCTTAACCTCTGGTCCACCTCCCCAGCCCCACTGGAATTTTCTTAACTGGGTAAACAACGAACCAGATTTTCAGTTACTCCACAGTGGTTGCCCTGGGTAGGAAAGAACACTTGACTTAGAGTCCAGCTCGACAACTTTCTCCTCAAGCAGTGCTGTGGCCTTGGGGAGACACAGCCACAAAACTGTGGTTTGAGTCTTGTGCACCATTTGCAGAAAAACATTGGCCGCTAGGGTCACGCTCAAAGGCAGGGCGTGTCAAAGTGAAAAGGTTGTCCTCTGGGCTCTACACAGGCACGGAGTGGCCAGAGGGCAGAAAGACCAGGTGGGGCTGTGGAGTGGACCCACACAGTGAGATGCATCTGTGCAGGACCAGTAACCACAGAATATACCAGACGGAGTACGGAGGGGGAGAGAAGGAAATCTTCCTCACACCCGTGTCCACCCACCCTTGTGATCTACCCTGACCTCACAGGAGATCCAGGCAATGCCGTCTCTCTGCCTGGGCATTCTTCTGCCTGTCGGATACCATCTGAGGACCACGTGGACAGAGTTGGAATCCAGGCTTCCTCTAGTCCGTGTAATGCGCTGACGTTCACAGTGTCCCCAGTTCTTTGAGAGCTGTTGCTCATGTGGACTGGGACACAACACACAGGAGTCGGAGGTAGCAGCGGTGGAGGTGCTGGGGGAGACAGGGACACACACAAGGCTTTTTTCACCCTGGTCCCCAAAGTGTTTTATTGTTTAAACATCAACTATACTTTTTTTTTTTTCCTGGAACTCATTTTGTAGTCCAAGCTGGCCTCAAACTCAGAGTTCTGCCTGCCTCTGCCTCCCGGGTGTGATTAATGGCGTGTGTATCGCTGCCAGGCCAACTGTACTTTTTTTTTTTTTTTTTTTTTTTTTTTTTTTTTTCGAGACAGGGTTTCCCTGTAGTTTCTAGAGCCTGTCCTGGAGCTAGCTCTTGTAGACCAGGCTGGCCTCGAACTCAGAGATCCGCCTGCCTCTGCCTCCCGAGTGCTGGGATTAAAGGCGTGCGCCACCACCGCCCGGCCCCAACTGTACTTTTGAAGTGTCTCCAGGTCATACTTTAAAGGTAGAACAATTTTGTGGTGTTAATACCCTAGAATGTTCTCTCAGTATTTATGAAGAACATTTCTACTGACAGTTGACAAAACTCAGAAGATTCTAAGCAAAGAAAGTTCAGATCCCATTCTGAACTCGGCTGACAGGATGGCAGGACAGACGTGGGCTGTGCCTCCCTTGGCGTCAATGTGTGCAAAGTATTTTGCTTGGTGTCAGGGCTCAGAGTACAGTCCTTTTGACAAGTGTTCCTGTGACTTTGCAAGGTGTATGTTGGGGTGGGGAGTGGGAGCTTGTCATTTAATAGAAAGAGGTTGTGATTCTGCAGGCACCAAGACTTCCTGCTTTTCCACAAAACTCTGAGTAGAGGTTGTCACCTGACTCCAACTGCCCTGTGTTAGGTCAGGGCTGTCTGAGCTCTGCCACGCTGGATCGGCTCAGTGGGAGCGCATATGCAGAACTCATACCCAGCAGGTCTGTCTAGAATGGTCCTCACTTTTCCCACTGCCCACTCAAGAAGCCTGTACCACTGGCTTGCTTGCGAGAGGACCTAGAAAATGAGCAGGGAAGAGCTTCCTAGGCGGTCTGCAAAGCAAGTGCTAGGACAGCCAGAGCTACACAGAGAAAAACCTGCCTTGTAAGATCTCTTATCCAGGAGCAGGAGGCCCTGTCAACCCATCCCTTGGAAAGCAGACTTAGGACTGTAAGTTAAAGTCTACCCTACATAAAGTCTACATAAAGAGTCTTGTCTCGAAAAAATAAAAATAAAAATGAACAGTCCCACCCCCATAAATTCATTCATTGCTCATGATGCAGGCTTCCCCCCCTTCACGACTGCTTCCTTTCAGAAATCTCCCTCCCACCTGACCCCAGCTCAGCATCTGCCTCTAGCAGGTCCTGAACAGATTCAGTGATTAAGAACCTTGTACCAGGGCTGGAGAAATGGCTCAGCAGTTAAGAGCACCGACTGCTCTTCCAGAGGTCCTGAGTTCAATTTCCAGCACCCACATGGTGACTCACAACCATCTATAATGAGATCCGGTGCCCTCTTCTGGTCTGCAGGCAAACATGCAGGCAGAACATTATATGAATCATAAGTAAATAAATCTTTTTTTAAAAAAAGAACCTTGTACCAGCTAGGCAGTGGTGGTGCACACCTTTAATCCCAGCACTCAGGATGCAGAGGCAGGTGGATCTCTGTGAGTTTGAGACCAGCTGGTCTACAGAGCTAGTTCCAGGACAGGCACCAAAGCTACACAGAGAAACCCTGTCTCAAAGGAAGGAAGGAAGGAAGGGAAAGGAAAGAAAGAAAGAAAGAAAGAAAGAAAGAAAGAAAGAAAGAAAGAAAGAAAGGAAGAGAAGAGAAAAAGAAAGAACCTTGTACCAGGCGGGTTGGAGAGATGGTTCAGCAGTTAAGAGCACAGACTGCTCTTCCAGAAGACCCAGGTGGTTCAATTCCCAGCACCCACATGGCAGCTCACAACTCTTTGTAACTTCAAGGTCTGACAGCATCACACACACATACATGCTGGCAAAATACCAATGCAAATAATAAATAAGTTATCATTATAAAGAAAGAAAGAAACTTGTACTAGGATCAGCAAGATCTGCAGCTTCAGACACTTGCTGCAGAGCCTGTGATTTGAGGACGATCCCTGGAACACACATCGTGAACAAAGAGAATTGAGTCTAAAAGTTTGTCTTCTGATCTTCACATAGGTGCTGCGGTGCGTGCTCACAGCCCCACACCTTCACACAGATTAATGATAAATTAAAAATTCTAAATTGATTTACAAAACCAATAACTTGTACCCCTGACTCCAGAAACATAAGTCCTTTTAGATTTCTTTGATAGCACCTAAAACCGACAGCTGCCACCTCCAGGGCAGTGGACTATCTTTGGGCTGCTTTTGGGCAGGGATTGAGTACAGAAAGAACGTTGACATGGCCCTTCCTGCCAGTGACCCAACTACTTTTGTAGTTGATCAGATCAGGGGTCACCTGATCAGAACGGTTATCTGAGCCCCCCCACCCCCCACCCCGCGCCACTTCTGTAATCCTAGCACATGGGAAGTGGAGGCAGGAGAAGCAGAAGTTCAAGACCATCCTTGAGTATTGCTAAATTCCAGATCAGCCTGAGCTATATGAAACCTTGTCTCAGGGAAATAATTCAGCGAAGAGCCCTCATAACATTTTACAACTGTCTGTCCAACCACAATCCCTATTCAGTTCCTTCCTCTGGAGTTAAGGTGGCCTCAATGTTACTGGTAGCAGGGCACAGAGCTCAGTGTGAATGGCTGTGCTGCCCAATTGTTTTCAGAGATCTCCACCTAGGTGAAGCTGTGGTCTTTACTGACACAGATAAAAGTGTTTCAGGAGGCACTGGTACCAAGCACAGCTGGGATTTACTAAGCCAAGTTTGAGTTTGCTGAGGGAAAACATCGTGGGGTCTACAAAGAAAAGCACATCCGGATTTAAGCCTGCCTCAGAAAAGGACAGCCTCACACACCCAAGGTAAGGGGCGGGAGTGGGCTTCTTCAGAGACTGCAGTCTTGAGCTTTTGGATAGCGAAACTATGTAACACAGAGGGGGTATTATTATTTACATGCTGAAGTGGGGAAGACGTGAGGAATTCTGGGAGTGGGATTTTCCCAGAATAGGGTTTCCTCAGCTATTCTGTATCACGTGGTTTTCTGGATGCATCCTGGTATCAGATGCAGGATGGGAGTAGGTGGTTCAGCCAGACTCATGGTATGGGGATCATTATGAAGCAAAGAACAGTGGTTGTGGTGGTTTGAATGAGAATGGCTCCCACGGGCTTGTAGATCTGAATGTTTAGTCACCAGGGAGTGGCACTACTCAGAAGGATTAGGAGGTGTGGCCTTGCTGGGGTAGGTGTGGTCTTGTTGGAGGCAGTGTGTCACTGAGAGTGGGCTTTAGGTTTCAAGAGCCCTAGCCAGGCCCAGTGGCTCTCTCTCCCTGTTGCCTATGTATCCAGATGTAGAACTTTCAGCTGTCTCTCCAGTACCATGTCTGCCTGCTAACAATAAACTAAACCTCTGAAACTATAAGCAAACCCCAGTTAAATGCTTTCTTTCGTAGGGGCTGCCATGGTCATGGTGGCTCTTCACAGCCATAGAGCACTGACTAAGACTGTGGTCTTCTGAGTGAGCTACATTGGTTCCAGCTGATTTGGGATGGTCTTTCTGTAATACGACTCTAGCATTGCATAACCTGTTATACCGGGGATGTAGCCCAGTTGGTAAAGTGTTTGCCAGGCTTTTATGAGGCCCTGGGTTCTTACCTACAGCCCTGCAAAAACAAAACACGCTATATGTTGATGGCTTCTTGTTCCTTACCAACCTCCTTAGCAGCTCAAGGAAAGTAGTTAGTGGGATGTAATCAACCTTACCTGTGGGTCATTCTTGGCAAATGCATGAGTAACTGTTACTACCTTGCTGGCGGTTCCCCTCCTGCCCACTCTGCGCCTGTATGCTTCCTCCAAATCATGTTATATAGCAACTTCTCTGTCACTAGCCTATAGCTTGGGGGGGGGGGGCTGCACACCATGGGTATTCAAGAAGAGTTACTGGAAATAATTGGATAGAATAAGATGCCCAGAAGAAAAATGCCCCTTGCTTTATTGCTACTAACAATAAAACTCCTCGCGCAAACCAAAGCAGATGTGATGCCATGTTCAGTTATGGCTCAGGGCTTGGCAAGGATCTGAAGGTAAAGTTTGCTCAGGAAATCCACGCTGGCAGCAATTGTAGCAAATGTGCAATTTTTCATCTTAAAAATCAATGTCCTTGGCTTGGAGGGTGCAAATAAAACTTTTCTTCTTTAAACACAAAAAAACCAAAGGCTTTATTATCTCAGGGAGACTTTGTTATCGATCGATATCTAGGTTATTTAAAGTAACCTAATTGAATACTAGAAGGGATTGGACACTAGAGGCACAGGACAGTTTTATCTTCATTATGGGGAATTTCTGTTGGCCATGTTTGTCAAAGAGGTGGTAATTACGGAAGTGTTACTGAGTTGCCTTTGGAGCAGATGTGAGGAGATAGGGAAGAATCTCCTCTATGGATCCCACTTCCCAGCTCTTCCCCTTGAGCAGGGCCTGAGAGACCATCAGTAAAACAGACAGTTTGGTCGTGAGATAAATATTTAGCATGCCTTTTAACTTTAGATGTTTTACTCTTCTTTAAGTACATAAAATGAAGGGTAATGTTAGCTAATAGCAAAATTTGTGTTTTATTTATTTGTTTGTTTGTTGTTTGTTTGTTTTTCGAGACAGGGTTTCTCTGTAGCTTTAGAGCCTGTCCTGGAACTAGCTCTTGTGGACCAGGCTGACCTTGAACTCACGGCCTGCCTCTACCTCCCGAATTCTGGGATTAAAGGCATGCACCACCACCGCCCAGCCTTTTTCTCTCTTTCTTTAAGATTTTAAATCATGCATATAGATGTCTATCTTTGATGGGTACGAGCATGTGGGTGCAGATGCTAGTGGAGGCCAGGAGAGGGCACCAGATCCCCTGGAGTCCCAGGCAGCTGTGAGCCACCTGACCAGGTGTTTCCAAAACAAGCTCTGGCCTTCTGCAAAGCAGCTGGTGCTCTTAACCACGGAGCCATCTCTTCCCTTTATTAACTGGGGGCTGAACGTAGAACTTGGCGTGTGGAAGGCAAGTGCTTTACCTCTGAGCTAGGAGCCATACCCTTTTGCTTTCAATTTGTGATCCTCCTGCCTCATCTTACACACAAGTACCTGGGATTACAGACCTGTAGCAACAGGCCTGGCTGCTGTTGGTATGTTTGTTATTGCTTGTTTGTTTGACTGGGGGAGGGGGGATATATTCCAGATCGGCGTGGAATGTTTTATGTAGCCCAAGCTGGTCTTGAACTTTTGCCTCAGCCTCTCAAGTGTTGCACTTAGATGTGAGCCACCAGAGTTGGTATTTGGTGCTTTTTAATTTCTTGGCCATCTGTGTATTCTCACAGTGAGATGTCTGTTCTTCTTTCTTATTTACTTTTGCCAACTTTTGACTTTATTTTGAGGAATAGGGACCTCCTGTGTAACCCAAGCTGGCCTGGAACTCTCTATGTGTCCTAGGCTGGAAATTACAGTCCTCCGTGTCAGCCTCAAGAATGCTAAGTCTTTTCTACTGAGCTGAGCTCAGCCCCCCTGCTCTGTTGTTTTCCTCTCAGGGCCCATTGTGATTCTTGGCTCTCAGTAATCCAGGCTTGTTCCCTAGGGAACTGGAGGCCATGCAGGTTTATTTGATTACCATTCCTCAGAGAGATTTTCCCAACTTTTCTCTCACCCCAGCTTCTGCTTTACAGCACTTACATAATACATTGCATTACCTATCAATTTGCTTTTTGTTACTGCTTCTTCCAATTTTCAGCTCTACCAGAAGCCTGAAGCAAGCTTTCTGCTCTTTCTCCAGGGCCTAGTTAGCACTCGGTAAATAATTCTTTGCCTGACAGGATGAAGGGATGAATAACTGTAAGCTAAATGAGAAATTTACTTCTTGGTCAGGAGCTTTTCTGACTTTGAATGCCCCCCTCCTTGGGAAGTCAAATCTGATCAGGAACAAAGGTCATAAATCAAAACCTCAGGATGGCAGAAAAGATGGTGGTCACAAAGAGACTGAAGAAACCAGTGGAGGTGGTTAAATACTGGAAAATTTCTCCCTGGAACATGAGCTTCCTGTGATTTCTGTCGGTTAGGGGAAGGAAATAATTTGCTCCTCACTGCTTGTGAATTCTTCCTTTTTTATTTTTTAAATGGGGTCTTATATAACCTGACTGGATTTGAACTCCTCCCTAACTCCCAAATCCTGGAATGGACTGTCATGTACAACCTTACCTGGCTTCCCCGTGAGTTCAATATCCACACAGCCACAGCACTTACCCGCAGTAAGATCTGGATACCTTACAGCTCAGTAAAGTTAAGACAAAATTAGCTATCTTAACAGTTTACCAGTTGTCTTCAAATGAACTCAGGGGCCCAAGCAAGAAGTCAGCCAGGTGCCAGTCCTTTTGTAGCTCTCTGGTGTCTGGAGTGGAAATGAATTTCCTCTCTCTCTCTCTCTCTCTCTCTCTCTCTCTCTCTCCTCTCTCTCTCTCTCTCTCTTTCTCTGGTTTTTAGAGATGGGGTTTCTCTGCATAGCCCTGGCTGTCCTGGAACTCACTCTGTAGATCAGGCTGGCCTCGAGCTCACAGAGATCCGCCTGCCTCTGCCTCTCAAGTCCTGGGATCAATGACGTGTGTCTCCACACCTGGCCAAATCATATTTCTTTGACAACTTTATATTTTGCTTTGAACCCAGTAGTAACGTTATGTATAGTAAGCCATACAAGCAAAAGAGGTGGAGCGGTCAGCTTTCAGTTTCATGGCTCTTGTTTCTAAGGCGTCTGCTTGGCTCTACCGCTCTCAGAACCGAGGCCTCCAGGAGTTCTGAGTTACTGCTGTTGAGAGACAGGCAGCGCTGAAATGCTTTCTCATGGTACCTTGTAGTGATGTGTGGTGTAGAGGAAGCCTTCACCATCACCAGGGTTGATGTAGCAAGTGGGCGGCGGCTCCCATCAGCCTCCCACCTTCTGCTTGTAAGGATTTGGCCTGTGACCATCCCTTCCTTTCTCCAGCATTCTAAATTCCTGAGAAAAGCTCCTGCCTCGCTATTGGCCGTTCCGCTCTTAATTAGACCATCAGGTGTTTTAGACAGGCCAAGAATCACAGCTTCACAGAATTCATAAACAAAAGCAACACATCTTTACATCATTAAACAAACATTCCACAGCCTAACAAAAGTAACACACCTTAAAATATTCCCCAACACCCTTTCACCTCAAGGAATGTCCCACTCCATATGTCAATCAAGGCTGTCCTCAGTCAGCCCTCCACTTCCCAGTCACCACGAGACCAGCCTGCAGGCTGTTTCATGGGAGCTTGAATTCAGTCTACACACACACACACACACACACACACACACACACACACACAGACAGACACGCACACACAGATTATAGGACACACTGCTGGGAACTCTAGGTTGCCTCTCACCAATACTTAGGTCCTGTAACCCAAATACGAGGCTGGTTGGGATAACCAAACTTGCTTTTAACAGAATGCCTGAGAATGGTTATTTTGTAAAGAAGGGTTATTTGACTTCTAAAGGCTGGGGAGCCCTAGGTGATAGCGTTGGCATCTGCTCAGTTTCTGGGGTATGGATATATGTGTAGGTGCATATGTTCATATATGTATGTGTGGAGGCCAGAAGATAGTTCAGGTGGCTTTCCTCAGGGGTCCCCTATTTTTTGAGACAAGGTCTTAGGCTTGCCAGTGAGCTACAGGGATCCCCCTGTCTCTACCTTCTCAGTGCTTGGATTATAGGCATGTGCCACCACGTCCAGCTTAAAACCCTCTTCTTGATGGGGTTGGAGGATGGTTCAGCATAAGAGCATTGCCTGTTCTTCCAGAGGTCCTGAGTTCAATACTCCGGAAACCACATGGTGGCTCCCAACCATCTGTAATGGGACCTGACACCCTCTTCTGGCCTGCAGGCATACATGTAGACAGAACACTATACATAATAAACAAATCATTAAAAAAAATCTCTTCTTGATAAATGCCAACTCTTGGGACTGGGAAGATGGCTCAGTTGGCAAAATTCTTGCTGTTTAAGGATCTGCGCTTGGATCCCTTGTGCCTGAACGGAAACTGGGCACGGGGGCTAGAGAGAGGTCTCAGTGTTAACCCACTTGCTATTCTTGACGAGGATCCCGGTCCATCTTCCAACACCCACATGACAATTGACAGCCACCTGTAACTTCAGTTACAGGGGATCTGGCACCCTTTTCTAACCCCCACAGACACCAGATATGCACACGGTACACATGCATACATTTAGACAAAACACTCATACACATAAAAATCTAAAAAGAAAAAGCCAGGCAAGTGACATGTGGCTATAAATCCCAGCACTGTGGTGACCAGAGCATCCTTGAGGCTTACTGCTTGTTGGGGGCTGTGGACCCCCAGACCCTGAATTTCCTGTAAAAAACGTGTTATGCTTGCAGCTGCTCTGAGCAAAACAACTTGTTTTCCTGTGTTTGCAGCTGCTCTGAGCATGAGACCCTCAGGAGTTCCTGATGGCAGGGGAGTGGTTTCTGGTGGATTTGGCTGGGGTAGCTATCAGTTAAGAATCCCTATATAAGCTGCCCTGCAACACAATAAAGAGGGCATTCTTGAGGACTTTAAAGGTGACTCGTGTCTCTGTGTATTTCAATCTCCGGGTCCCTTGTCCAACTCGCAAACCGCCCCGTAGTACAGGCGTAGTGTGTAGAGCACAGAGCAGACGTGACATTGCTTTTCAACTAGTTTAGCCAAATTGGGAGTTCCATGTTCCGCGAGAGACCTTGCCTTTAAAAAATAAACTGCATCCCTGGCCTGACTCATGCTACAGACCTCAAAATGGATGGCAGAATATAAGACTTTTTTTTCCCTGCTATGTAGCCCAGGCTAGCCTTAACTCACAATTCTCCCTCAGTCTCCTAGTGTGTGATTACATGTGTGCACTACCACGCCTGGCTAGGACTCATTTTTATTTCAAACAAAAATATTTGCTTCCCTCAGGGCACGGCACAAAGTCCAAATGCCTGCCCAGTAAATCCTCGGTGAACAATGGGCTGGAAAGCCACTTAGCCCACGTGGAGCCTGCTGAAAGAAACTGCAGTGAACAGGACCATGGAAACGGCACAAACAGCAGCCGCATTAAACCACCAGATACATGTTCATTTTGCATATCTTTATTTAAAAAAAGTATAGGAAACGAATAAGATGTTATCTAAAATGTCTCTACATTAAATAAATTATTTTCACGTATGCCTGCAGAGCTAACCTGCACTGAGGTTACAGCTGATGGACTCTGGCTTGTCCCCAGGAAGAGCCAACCTTTTCCTTCCATATGCAGCCACAGGACCAGCCGATGGGTGCAAAGGCTGGATCAGCAGAGGAGCCAAGGTGGAAAGGCACTGGGCTGCACACAGTGAGAACCAACACATGAGAGTGATCTCCCCAAGGGGCACTTGAAAGGCAGAAGTCAGCGGAGAACTGCCCCCCAGCATGGTGACTCCAAGTGAAGGAAGGGGCCACAGCTGCCCCTGACCTTCCTGGAGGGTGGGTAGCACCTTGGGTAGCTGGGTAGGAGTTAGAGGAAAGCTTTCAGAAAGGAAAGATGCATGAGCAGCACCTGGAACATGGTTAAAAAGTGAACCCTCCTTTCCGGAGAGAACTCAAGAGGTCTTGGAGTTCAAACCTTCCAGGACCCCTGAGTTCACTGTCTCGGAGGCTTCATGGGCCGGATGATGAGATACCTTTCCAAGGTCCATGTCCTGAACATTATGAAGCACATTTATTTCTCAAAGAAGGCTTACCAGAGATCCTGAACTCTGTAGTGTGCTAAGCTACACTAGCATGGCTTTCTCTCTTGATCAAGGCAAGAGGGACTTCCCCTGTCTCCTCACTCTGTGATGGGAGGTTCGCCCTTTGCCTTTCATACAATTCAGAGTCAGTTTACAGTTAAAGCACATAGCTTCAGAGAAGAGGCAACAGGGAAAGATATGTCTACATCTATATATAGGTATATAGATATATAGATATTTGTTTTTGTTTTTTTCGAGACAGGGTTTCTCTGTGTACACCAGGCTATCCTCAAACTCAACAGAGATCCACCCATCTCTGCCTCCTGAGTGCTGGGATTAAAGGCGTGCACCACCACTGCCCAGCTTAATTATGTATCATTAAAGGATCAAATTATTCTCAAAATTTGTTTAAATGTCGAAGTATTGCTGCAGCCGAGAGAGCCACACACCACACTGCGTGGCTCATGGAAATTTCTCTTACTCCTAGGAGTAGAGGACAAGGGGGTCATTTCTGCAGGGGGGCAGCTGTATGTAGTGAAAGAGGACTGGGAAGTCTTTAGCGAGTAAAAAATACACACATGCACACTCTTCTGGCTGGGTAGGTCTAGTGTAGAAACCAAAACGCAGACATACGAACCAGGTACCACGAATTCAAACCACTACACTAGATCAAAGAAGCTTCGTTTATGTTTTAAAAAGAGGGTCTGACATGGACCAGGAAGGCCTCCAACTCACTACACACTTGGCAATGACCTTGAAATATGATCCCCCTGCATCGACTTCCCTGGTGTTGGGACTGTAGGTGTGTGCCATCATGCCTGGGTCTATGCGGTGCTGAGGATGGAGCCCAGAGCCCTGTGCATGTCAGGCAAGCATTCTGCCAACTGAGCTGTACCCCCAGCTCCACATCCAACTTCTTAAAACACAAAGGACCACCAAATAAATACTACTACTGTTACTACTACTACTACTAAAAAAAGCACACAGTCATTTTCATCCAGAGGACCCCAGTGAGAGCAGACCTCAAGTTCACCTTCTGGCAATCTGCTAAGTCTCTGCTTCTTAGCACTGAGAATCCAGGGGTCACTGTAGTGCTGTCTGGGTGTCTCTCTTCTGTCACTGTGGCCAGCCCCAGCACAACCTGAGTTCAGGAAACCTGAGCTGTTGTTGGCATCCCCATCAGAAGCCATGATTTGCTCATCACTGGAAGGAGTCTGCCAGGAAATCAGGAGTCAGTGGCATCTTGCAAAACCTACTCTTCCTTCAGTAGATTGCTCTGCCATCTGACTGCTGTTTAGGACTTCTCAACGCCTGGTGCCACATCTCAGCAAAGTCTTTGGAATGGGGCCAAATTATTCTTCTGTCTCTACTGGCCCTGTCTCCACTGGCCCCTGGGTGCTGAGTAAGGGGATGTCCGTCTCCCTGACACCTATCTCCCCCTTGCTGGGGTGTGAAAACGTGTACGGTTCACTCTCAGACTCAGGAGGGCTACTTGGGGCTGGCTCATCCGCAGTGAACTTTGCGGTTGGGGTCCTGGAGAAAACTGGGGGTGGGGAGGGGGGACAGTCCCCCATGGGGCCCTGGAAGGGCCGGTAGGTGTCCACCTCTGGCTGGATGAAGGATCCACCGGAGTCTTGTAGCAGGTGTCCGTACACCATGGTGTCGTCGATGACGGCGTACACATGGGAGTCATTGTCCTTCCGTCTTTTCGGGAACTTTTGAGCCTGGGGCACCTGAGTATTGACATTGCCGTTGTAGATACCCACAGCAGGGCCCTTGTTGACCTTCTTCCTGTTTGTAGAGGACACAACAGAATGTGTCAGATGAGTGACATCTCGCCCCATCCCTGAAGCCTATTAGCATTTGAAACTGAAACTGTCTTAGGGACTACTCGGAAGCAAATAGCTGTTGTCTCAGGTTTCCAAGGTAGAAATGGAGGAATCATAAATGGAAGAGGTGGTTTAAATGATTGTGTTTGGACTCTGACAGACTCCAGGAGAACCAACAACGGAGATAACCTTGTAATCCCCCCTTCCTTCCCAGTAATAGGGATACACAAGCCTTTCTAAACCACATCAGCTCAGCATGCCCAGGTCAGCCTTCTAGAACACTCAGTACTAGCCTGTACTAACGCTGCTGCTTCCCTCGCACAGAGCGAAACTCATTAGCTAATTCCTGTTAATATCCACGACTCAGGGGGAGAGAAGGCTACAAATAGCCAATTTTCTGCTAGAGCTGAGGTCAGAACAGCTCATCATTAGCTGAGTGGCTGGGCACACAGCTCTGTCTTCACTGAACAAAGCAGCCAGGACTTAGACAATAGCTGACTCAAGGAGGTGGTCAGCCCAGTTAGCATAATGGGCAGCAGAATGCAAGGTCTGGCAGCTCACTAATCCTGGGCTGTGCTTTGTGAGGTAAGAATCCATCTGGCGTTGACCAGCTCTCCGGGCTCTTGCATGAGGCCTCTGCAGATGTCCCTTCCCCATGTTCTCATAGTGCCTGGCTTTTCCTTCAACCCATGAATTGTAGAAATGACTGTCTTGCCCCTGGTTTATCCCCAGTATGTTACACGCATGGGTCCCAGTGCCAAGGAAACCCACAACAAGCACCCACAGCAGGAACAAGGTCAGTGTCACTAATTCCCCTTGTCCTTGCAGAACCTGCCCCTGCACGCGCGCTTGCACACACACACACACACACACACACACACACACACACCACTAAGGGGCACAGGCTTCATAGAAGCCCATCAGACAGCAGCCTTGTGCAGCTGGAGACCACAGAAAGACTTCCTGTACTTGCAAGTGTCAGGTCGATCGGGAAGGGTTTGGAGAAGGAAGCATGATGGCTGGACTCTTCCTCTTAACCAAATCCCTCCTCTCCACTAGGCACCTGGGGACTCAGGGTTAAAAGCATGTCTCCCACCTGAGTGGGACATGCTGTGTACCTCAGACAAGGAAGTTTCTTCCTTTCCTATGTTTTAATGTGCTTTTCACAGGAAAAGGCTTCTCAGACCAGGAGAAGCCCAGCATTCCTCAACATCTTTAAGACAGTTCCACTGGACATCAGGAAATTGCCCAGAGCCATGGTGAACTTGAAAAAAAAGTTTGGGGACTGAGTATATAGTCCTGCCATGCAAGCATGAAGGCTGAGGTCAGATCCCCAGCACCCATGTAAAAAAGCTGGGTTTGGTGTCATGCATGTAAAATCCCAGTGCCGGGGAGGAAGAGACAGGCAGGCTCACTGCTGAGCAGGCCTGGTAAGGGACAAGTTTGATCCCTAGGACTCACATGGTGGAGAGAACTGGTGTGGGATTCCCCTCTGTAAGCTGTGAATATGTTTAAGAAGCTGCTTTGGGCTATGGTAGCACAGAATATAGCAAGGTGGGAATTCCAAGCAGAGATAGAGGAGAAAAGAAGGCAGAGTCAGGGAGATGCCATGTAGCTGCTGAAGGAGACAATGGATGGAACCTTACTAGTAGGCCACAGCCATGTGGCGATACACAGCTTAATAGAAATGAGTTAATTTAAGACGTAAGAGCTACTTCATAAGAAGCCTAAGCTATTGGACGATCAATGTTGTAATTAATATAGTTTCTGTGTAATTATTTTGGGTCTGGGTGGTCAGAAAACAAGTAGCCTCCATCTACTGAGAACCAAGTCTCACATACTGTCCTCTGACCACCAAACATGGGTTGTGTCACATGCTTATGAGCATGCATGCGCGAATGCACACACACACATACACAAACAATAAAGCATAATAAAAATTATAAAAAAATTTTAAAACTTGATTTTGAAGAATGACACGTGATATTGTCTTCTGGCCTCCGCAATATGTCCAGGACACGCGTGTGTACCACACACACCTCATACTCACACTCCCAAAACATTGTCTTTCTAGAAGGTTCAAATCATGCTAAAGTAAATGGAGACCTCTTCTCGGATCTTTATCAGACGTAGGAGAGTTGATGACATCTGATGTCAAAGTAGACTTTATTTAAAAGTCATTTATCTTTTCAGCAACGGAAGCTGCTGTCCTGAGGGAAAGGAGATGAGGCAGTTAACAGGGCCCTGCTTCCTCTTAACTCTAGGGCTGCCGTTTGGCACTGGTCTTCAGTTCCCAGAGAGGCATAAAACAGACAGCTTGTTTAAGAAACTATAGGAGAACAAAGCTAGGGCAAAAAAGCTTCTTTTCCCTCCAGGCAGCAGAGGGCAGAGGTTCCCACTAAGATAACTCTTGCTACCATCAGCTTAATGAACAAACACGAGGGACGTGTATGGGAACCAGGATGTCACAAGGGGAATGTGTACATGTGTGCATGTGAGAGTGTGTGTATATCTTATTCCACCAGGTATGCCTCCCCACCCTCTGAAACCGTAATTCAAGACCAGTCCATCCACGCATCCACCCACCCATCCATCCATCCATCCACCCATCCATCTATCCATCCATCCATCCATGATCCACCCATCAATCCATCCATCATCATCCATCCATCCATTCATCCATCCGTCCGTCCGTCCGTCCGTCCATCCACCCACCCACCCACCCATCCACCCACCCATCCACCCACCCACCCATCCATCATCCATCCATCCAGTCAGTGTGTGTGATCCAAGGAAGCATCAGAGCAGCCAAAGACAGCTAGAGAGAGTCCACTTACTTCTTTTTCACGCAGCAGATGATGAGTACGAGGGCAAACAGCAACAGGGCTCCACCTCCTACTGCACCAATGATGGCAGCCAAATCTGTGAGCAGAGATGGGAAGGCATAGGAAGAAACAAGAGGGTTAGCACAGGGAAGAGCGATAAATCTCCAGCCCCGAGCTTCTCCCCTTCTGAACAGAGAGGCTAGGAACTGAAGGTGACTGGATCCATTCTGAGCCTGATCTATTTTTGGGGGGATGGGGTTCCGAGACAAGGTTTCTCTGTGTATCCTTGGCCATCCTGGACTCCCTCAGTAGACCAGTCTGGCCTCAGACTCACAGAGATCTGCCTGCTTCTGCCTCCTGAGTGCTAGGATTAAAGGTGCTGAACCTAATCTTTAGTACGTTCTCTATGAGAGCAAACCAGTCAATGTACAAAATGTCTTTGTGGAGGCCACCCATGCTAGTCATGCAGAGTCTCCATGGGTATAAAATGAGGGAAAACCAAGGCTCTGGATGCATGTCTGCAGTTGACTACTCCATTTGAGCTGTTTGGTGCATGCTTATGAACCAGTGTTATCTGAGCTTCCGACCCATAGTTACGAACAAACAAAACAGTTAATGTCTAAGCCAGTGGTTCTCAACCCTCTTAATGTTGAACCTTTTAATACAGCTCTTCATGTTGTGGTGTATTATTTCATTTCTACTTCATAACTGTAATTTTACTACTGTTATAAACCATAATGTAAATATCTGATATGCAGGATATCTGATTATGTGATCCCTGTGGGGATTGTGACCCACAGGTTGAGAACCATTGGCCTAAGCCAGTACAATTTGTAATAGTTTGTATGTAGTACTTAGATGTATAAAATGGATGAGTGTGTGTGTGTGTGTGTATGGGGGGTGTCACCTACTATCCACTTGTTGGCTACTCCTGGCTTCCACCAGGTGTGTTCCCTGGTAACTGGGCTGTCTTACAGAAGAAGCAGCAGAGGGGAGAGAGGAGACTCAGACGTCGAGAATGAAGGACAAAGCCATTTCCTCTGAGCTGTCCTTTCCCATACTGCACAATGGAGGAAGAGCACCGAGCTGAGCAGGATCCACAGTAGACAGGGATTAAGGATTCTGGCTTGCTCACCAAGAAACAAAGGCTGAGAGTCACAGGACACAGAAGGAAGGCAGGAGAGGAAGAAAGCCCAAGGGGTGACCTCAGAGCTGGGAGTTCTTAGTAGTGGCTTTTGGTGAGCTCTCCCTCTCTCTCTGATGTAGGATGTCCTTCTGTATATGTGTTGTGTTTATTGGTTGATGAATAAAGCTGTTTGGGCCAATGGCTTAGCAGAGTAAAGCCAGGTGGGAAATAAGAATAAAGGGAGAGAGAGAGAGAGAGAGAGAGAGAGAGAGAGAGAGAGAGAGAGAGAGAGAGAGAGAGATATGCTCGCTGGAACCTTACTGGTAGGCCACGGTCTTGTGATGATACACAAATAAGATATAAGAGTTAGCTAAAAATAATGCCTGAGTCATCGGCCAAACAGTGTTGTAATTGATATAGTTTCTGTGTGATTATTCAGGTCTGGGTGGCCGGGAAGAAATGAGCGGTCTCTTACTACAGCTCTCTCTCCTTCTCTCCTTTCCAGGTCCTCGTTCCTTCCATGCTTCCTTTGGTCTCTTGTGCATTTCTCAGCAGGGCCAGCTATGCAGCAGATAGTCAAGAACCTCAATTGTTTCTGATGATTTTGGCTGGGACTTTTGTTAATATCAGAACATAGCCAAGATCAGTAAAGTCTTGCAATCAACTGGTACTGCCTGCAGATTAATGAGTGATTGAGCCTGAGAAGCCCAGATGAAAACACACTTGCTCAGTCAATGTGTGAACAACAATAATAAATGCTATACGATAGCTGACTGATATACCAACACTCAGGACTCAATCTGGTTTTTTGTTTTGTTGTTTTGTTTTTTGTTTTTTTGACTTGCCTCCAAAACTTGCTCCCCGTGCCTCAAATGCCAATTGCCTTTCCTTCACCGTCTCTGAGAGACTCTGAAAAGTCCTTACCCACTGTCCTGGGGGTGAGAGTCACCCAGAAGAGCAGATCCAGCTGCTTGCCATTCATGGGGCTGCAGTTGGAGATGTTAACCCAGAAGCTGTGGCGATGGAAACTTGGCTTAGGCAGCACTTCCTCCTCCAGGCTGAAGATCTCCTCTGCCCGGGTCTGCTGCTCCTGGATGATCATGTATGCACGTCCCGACTGGCAGACCACGCCAGAACGCTCTTTGAAGAAGGTCAGACAAGCCACCTGGTTGCTAGGCACACTGATGTTCCAAGACACAGAGGAGAGGGCAGGCAGGCCACGGTCCCAGTTGGGGGTCCTCAGGTAGACCTTGTTTTTGGGGTCTGGGGTCACTGTGAAAATGCCTTCCTCTGCAGGAAAGGGTAGAGGTTCAGACAGATGTTGTTTGACTCAATAAAACAGAAAGAAAAAGGGATAGTATGGGAGATGCTTAACAGTCTACCCTGCGCCATGCAACAGAATTTTCTGCCAGACATGTTCTATGTTGTTCGGTAGGCAGCCATTATCCATGTGCATCTGCTGAACACCTACTGTGTGCCCACTGTGACTGAGTGGCACAGTCAGCGTCTGAACTTTCCCCCATGGCTTATGTACTACAGGCTCAGCCACCAGTCCACGGTGCTACCGGGAGGTGACAGAACCTTTAAGGGGTCAAGTAGAAGTAAGTTAGGTCACTGGTGGTGGGGCTTCTTTTGTTTTTCAAGACAGGGTTTCTCTGTTGTAGCTCTGGCTGTCCTAGAACTCACTCCATAGACCAGGCTGGCCTTGAACTCACAGAGATCCACCTGTCTCTGCCTCCCAAGAGCTGGGATTAAAGGCGTGTGCTACCACAACCGGGTTGGTGGTCGAATCTTTAGGAGGGGAGGTCAAGTAGAAGTAAGTTAGGTCACTGGAGACTTTTAAAGGGGCCATTGGGAACCTGCCCCTCACTTTTTTTTTTTTTTTTTTTTTTTTGAGACAGGGTTTCTCTGTAGCTTTGGAGCCTGACCTGGAGCTAGCTCTTGTAGACTAGGCTGGTCTCGAACTCACAGAGATCCGCCTGCCTCTGCCTTTGCCTCTGCCTCCCAAGTGCTGGGATTAAAGGCATGTGCCACCAATGCCCAGCCTCTCTTTTTACTTCCTGGTGGCCATGAGGTGAGCAGCCTCTCCCATTACACACTCCTACTATGATGTACTGCTCTCAAACAGACCCCAAAGCTCCTGAACCTACCAAGGATGGTCTTCAGTCTGAAACTGTGAGCCAGAACAAACCCTTCCTGTACACAAGCTCATCGTCTCACGGCAATGGAAAGCCAGTGCAACAAAGACTCATATTTTTCATTTATTTAATATTGATTTTGGGTTACATAATTGCGTGTGGTTACTGTACTGGTCAGTGAAGGACACATCCCTGTTAGACTAGGTGCCCAAGTTCTTTTCAAACAAACATCAGAAGGGTTTCAAACGAATGTTTTCAGTTTCCTTTCGGAAATGTTCCCAACAAGGCAATGCCCCTGCCCTGCTCTGCTGAGGGAGTTGGCATATATCTGTGTCTGCCTCGGAGAACAAAACAGCTTCAGGTTTGGGAAGAAATCTAGAACTGCAGAATTGAAATGCCCGTAGGACCACTCTGCTCCAGGTGACATGAGACCCCACATCCTGTCCTGATAGGAATGGCCCCCATTTTCAAAGACTCCCAAAAGGGATTCTCTGGTAACCTTGGAGATAGCAGGCACCTGGGCTGACCTTACTCTATCACCAAACATCCATTTCTTTCCCACTGTGCCACTGAAAAGTCAGCCTCAAATAAAAGCCTCCGCCAGTTTTAAAATGACCCCTACTTTAACATGACCGTTTCTGAGCAGCACATGATGGTGGCTGTGACTTTGGCAACCAACTGCATACAGGTTACCCTAGAGAGCCATTTAGACCTCAGAACATGGTAAACCCTGACCTCGCTTTTGCCAGGCAGAAGAACAGGACCCCTGCATTGCCACTCCTTCCCCAGTAAATCCCCCTCTGTGTTCTCCAGGGTACGCTCTTAACTGTAACAGCAAAATCATATAACCCAGGGCTGGGGAGTTTCTCATTTCCCCTCCATAGGCTCCCTAAAAAAATACCAGAACCCAATTCTTGGTCTTGTTGCGCCCCAGTCATTGAATACCACTGTTGGAATTATATATAGTTTAAATTTCCAAGCTCTGGAAATTTCCATGGGATATTGATGAAGAGGTCATTAGGACTCAGTGTTCTGCAGCCTTCGATTGTGAGGCCCCACCTCCGCAACAATCTTTCCTCTCTAAATCGGCAACTTTGTATGGTTTTCACCTGAAAAGCCTCCCATAGGGCATATGTTTGATCGCTGGCTGTGGTGGACAGCACCAGTAAACTGTGAGTCAAAATAACCTAAGCTGTTTTCTTATGTTATTTGGTTAAGCAACAGAAAGTAACCAACATAGCATAAAACAAGATGCATCGAATATCCAACAAGAATGGCTAAGAGGGTCTCGCAATGGGTGAGCAAGGGACCACCTACCTTTGAAATACGGTATGAAGGATACTGTCAGGCCGTGCCTGGAGACCTCCTGTTGGAAGCTGGGGGCATATGTTCGCAGGGTCACAGAGCTGTTTTGCTTAACCTGGATCTTCTCAATAGAGCCTCCTGGACAGAAGGAGCCGAAGTACAGGTCCTGGCCAGGCGTGGTGCTGGCCACGAGGTAGCCGAAGCTGGTGTTGCAGGGCCTCTCACGCGTGTGCTGCTGCAGCTTCTGGCTCGGCACCATCATAAGGCTGAGCCTGCCCTTGGGCATCAGCAGCTTCCAGGAGAAGTCGTGCATCTGCACAGGCAGCTGGAGGATGTCCCTGGGCACCTGCAGGTGGAAGGACTTCCCGTAGCAGTAGTGGTAATCCAGGCAGCCTGGAAGAGAGAGCTAGAAGGTACCCATTTGCAGGGTGGGGGTGGGGAGCCTGGAGTGCGCCCTCCTGGGCATACAGGCTGGCCTGAGGCCAGAATCTGGGGGCTGCCTGTCTGCTTTCCTTCCTCCGTGTGACTTTTCATTAGCTTTTCTGTCCGTCCCCTTGCCTCCTCTTTTCTACCAACATTGCAGCCGAGCTCCTGTGAGTACTCAGGACAGAAACACTCTCTTCTTGTTCATATATTTCTTTGTTTGGGATGCTGCAGCACAAGCCTCTACCCCAACACATTCCTGCACTTCTGTGTCATGTTGGAGCTGTGCGTGACATCATGGCCAGTTTGCATCACACCCATCACTTCTAGTTGGGTGGCTTCGCACTAATCTAGCTCCTGTGACCCTCAGCTTCTGCATTGTGAATCCTCAGCTTTGTGTCAGAGACTGCGGTGTCTCAGCAGGAGGTGACTAAGTTTTCTTTTCTTTTCTTTGAGATAAGGTCTCTTAGTGCAGCCCTGGCTGTCCTGAAACTCTCTATGTAGACCAGGCTGACCTCAAACTCACAGTTGCCTTTGCCTCCCAAAGACTGGGATTAAGGGTGTCCATTACTACATCTAGTTTGGGTTCTTTTTTTAAGACAGGCTCTCATATAGCTAGGCTGGCCTGGAACTCCATGTAGCAAAAGATGACCTTGAACTTCTGATCCTCCTGCCTTTGCTTCTCAAGTACTAAGATTACAGGGGTGTGCATGGTTCATGTATTGCTGGGGAGAACCCAGGGTTTTGTGAATGCTATGATAGCACTGTACCAACTTAACTTCAGCTCCAATCTTGAGTATGAGTTCTGCTGCCACAGTGGCATTTCATTTGTATTTTAATAAATAAAGCTCGCCTGAGGATCTGAGAATAAAACAGCCACACTGGTCAGCCTTACAGACCAGGCAGCAATGACATACAACTTTAATTTCAGTAGCCACATGAGTTTGCCATAGAAATCAGGCAATAGTGGTGCATGCCCTTAATCCCATAACTAGAGAGGACTATAAAACTAGAGGAGACAGCTCTCAGTCTCAGTCTCTGAGATTCCTAGAGGCAGGATCGCCATTTCAGATGGAAGTAGAGGTAAGAGCCAGTGGCTGGCTGTTTTGCTTTTCTGACCTTCACGTTGAATCCCAGTTTCTGAGTTTTTATTAATCGCGCATCATGCTGCATTTGTTAAAAAGACTCACAAGCCACAGAAGGAGCCAGTCTAAGTCCATTTTGTTTGTTTTGTAACACAGGCTCTCATTTTTCCTAAGCTGGGCTTAAACATGCACAGTCAAGGAGTAGTTGGTTTATGTGGTGTTAGGAATTAAAGTCAGGACCTAATGCACGTTATGCAAGCATTCTACCAACTCAATTACATCTTCAGGTCCCAGGAGGCTAAGTTCTTGACTGAAAAGGAGGCAGGGAGTAGGCCAAGTGGGGACACAGAGATGGGGCAGCTGAGCAAAGCAGAAGAGGACTTCCTCAGGGCAGGCTGGCATGTTGGGCAGAGACAGGCAGGAACACCAGCCTGCTGCAACTTTCTGAGGAACAGATGTCAGTCAGCAGACACCAGTCCTGATAAGGCCTGTCAATACTTGCCACTTCTCTCTCTTGCTCCTGCTCACCCAGCCTCAGTGGCCATCTCAGACTATACCCTTTACAACCTACCTACTAAGTGCCACTAAGATAGGAAAGATGAAGCCAGACAAGGTGGCACACGCCTTTAATTCCAGCACTCAGGAGGCGGAGATAGGTATATCTCGGAGTTTGAGGCCAACCTGGTCTACAAAGTGAGTTTCAGGACAGCCAGGGCTGTTACATTAAAAACAAAAACAAAAAAACAAAAACAAAACCCTGTCTTGAACCATCCCGCTCCCCCACCAAAAAAAAAGATAGGAAAGATGGCTCAGTGGGTAAAGGCACACGCCGCCAAACCAGACAACCTAAATTTAATCCCTGGAACCTACTTGGCAGAAGAAGAAAACTGACTCCCATAAGCTGTCCTCTGACCTCTTGCACACATGCGCGTGTGTGTACACACACACACACACACACAAACACTATTTTTTTCCTTTTTAAAGAGGGGTGGGGAGAGCCTATGCAGTCTAGGCCTCTGGGTAAGCATAGTCAGGTTTTTGATAAGGACATACTTAGGGTTTTCTCCGCATTCACCCACAGGCGTGTCAGGTCATCACACAGGAAGGAGATCTTGTATTTGGAGCCAGCGGTCAGGGTGACATTGTTACTACAGGTCCGAGACTCTAGACACACGAAGCACCCAGGAACAAACCTGCGGCCATGTTTAACTTGCCGTGGCTCTATGGTGAGCGACATGGTTCGCTCTTGACTTAGGTCCACCACGTAGGTTTTATCTGAAATCACAGAGATAAGGTATGAGGCATGGATAGGCAGATACCATAGGAGGGGGCCAAAGAGACAAGTCACCTGTTGGGATGAGCTTATTCAGCTGGACGCACACATATATACACACACACGCACATACTCATATGTACACACATAGAAACACACTCATATGCACACACACAGTCACATACACACACACTCATATGCACACACACAGTCACATACACACACATACTCATATGCACACACAGAGTCACACACATACACACATACACACACATACTCATATGCACACACAGAGTCACACACATACACACATGCACATACACACTCATACACATACAGTCACACCCACACACACGCGCACACAGTCACACACACACATGCACACACAGTCACAAAGTCACACACACATAAGCACATAGTCACACACATGCACACACACAGACTCACTCATGCACACAAACACACACTCATATGCAAACAGTCACACACACAATCACACCCACACTCATACACACATACACAGTCACATACACACAGTCACAAACACACACGTACACAGTCACAAACACACACACGTACAGTCACACATACTCATATGCACACATACAGTCGCACGCACGCACGCACACAGTCACACACGCTTACTCATACATGCACACAGTCACACACACAGTTACACACATGTACACACACATGCACAGAGTCACACGCACAGTCACACGCACACACACAGTCACACACACGCACACACTTTCTCAGCACTCTCTATGCTGTTCTCTTCCTTGGACAGGATCTAGATTTTGAGCTTGCTCTATGGCTGTTAAACTGTAAGACTCAAGGCTAGTGCCACACCCCTCTGAATCTTTTTGTTTGATTAGAGTTAACTAAAACTATGTAATGTTTGGCATGTTTAGTGCAGGGTTAAAAATGTGTGAGTCCCAGGTAAGGAGCTGTCCAGCCAAGAATCACATAGTAACTATCCCACTGTTATAGCCGATGACTCTGACTGACATTCTGGCTCCCAGTGCAGGGCCAAGACGAGAGGTCTTGCAAGGCAACTTTTCAATGTCTTCATTAAAAACAGAGTAGCTGGGGCTAGAGAAATGGCTCAGTAGTAAGAATGCTTGCTGTTCTCACAGAGGTTTAGTTTCCAGCACCCACATCGGGTGGCTCAGAATTGCTGTAAAGGCACCTGGACATTACAGCATACACACACACACACACACACACACACACACCTTAAAAAACAACAACAACAAACCAGCCTAGGACCCTGAATGCAGGACTGTGCTTGCTTCTTACTCCGCTAAAGCCACAGTGCCCGGTCAGTGTCTGCCCGTGAGCCTGTCTCCAGGACTAGCAACCCATTTCCTGAAACTCCTGCATCGCTCAGAGTTCATGTGTCCTGGCTGCCATACATGCAGAACAGGCAGCTGCCTCACCTAGGCAACACAGAGGAGGGAGGGTATGGATTACTCACTGCTCTCATTCTGTGGACGTTGGACCAGGACCTGAAACTGGAGCCGAAGGATCCCTGGGCTCTGGGCATCTTGGTCGCAGCCTTGCAGGGAGAGGTTGAAGTTTCCAGCCATGTTCCCTGGCTGCTTGTCCTCCAGCTTGAACACCTCTGGGTTGGTGGTGGATCCTGGGATGTAGTATTCAACTCGCTCCTCCTTCCTCTCACAGTTGGAGACGTTGAAGTTGAGGAAGGAGACGCTGGCCCTTAGGTGTGCAGGGACAACGAACTGCCAGGTCATGAGCTCATCCTCAGGGAAGCCTCCGGGGTAGTTGGCGGACATCAGGGTTGCTGAACCTTCACCCTCAAACACTGACTCGATGATGCACAGGCCTGCGAGGCAGATCCGAAACAGAAAGAAACAATGTACAACAGAAAGAAACAATGTACAACAGAAAGAAACAATGTACAACAGAAAGAAACAATGTACTTGTTGTCCATGGCCAAGGGCAGGGGTACCGGGGAGTGGGGCTGTACGTGACATTTAACACTGAGGGTGGGGATTAGGAACAAAGACCCATCAGCAGTGTTTGAGCAAATGTTTAATACTGACTGGGTTGTGGAAAAGCCAGTTTGTTCAGTGTGCCCATCTCCTTGGGGGTTAATATAGCCCTAGGGCTTAGTTACAGTTTCCAACAGATCTGAACTTGGAGCTGGGCAGGGTTCTGACCTCTCTCTCTCTCTCTCTCTCACACACACACACACCACACTCACATACATACACACTCACATACACAACCACACACACACTCACACACATACACAGCCACACAATACACTCACACATACATTCACTCACACACACATACACAATCATACAATACTCACACTCACACACACATTCACTCACACACACACTCACTCACACAATACACAACCACACATACACACTCACACCACATACACACACTCATGCACACACACATCAATGAGAGCATTAGGCATTAGCAGAATCACAAGAATGTGATTAGCTTTGAGTATTTATTACCTTTGCTTCTAAGATTTAGCTAATGTTTCTATAATCTTATTTCTTGTAATGTTTTTGGGCTGCCAGCCTGGGCTACGTAGTAAACTTGTAGCCAGCCTACACTACATGAGATTCTTGTCTTAATAAATAAATAACTGCAGGGTGGTGGTGGCACAAGCCTTTAATCCCAGCACTCGGGAGGCAGAGGCAGGTGGATATCTGTAAGTTCAAGACAGCCTGGTCCACAGATCAAATTCCAGGACAGCCAAAGCTACCCAGAGAAACCCTGTCCCAAATAATTACATAAATAGCTGACATTGCATGTGGAAAATTCTGGAGCATCCTGTATATGTCCATCTGGTCAGTAGGGACAGGAGGTGCATGCTCACGTTTTATAGATGACCGGTTTGCGATACTGAAGCCTGAGATGTTTCTGGGTATGTTCCACGGCAGGTGTAAGGCCATTTTCACGCCCTCTTGCATCTTGATCCGGGACACAGTGCCGTTACTGCAGAAGGTGCCAATCCTGACCTCAGTGGCGTCAATGCGACCGCTGATGGAGTGAGTCACCCCGTCTGCACAGCTCTCGCCTGGGCCAATCTGCCTCAGGCGAGGGGCTGAGAACTGCAGCTCCAGGCCAATGCTCTTATGAGCTCTGACGTCCCAGATGAAAGTTCTGTTGAGGGCAGGCAGCTCTGATGTGGATGGTTGAAGACGAACCTCCCCAAAAGGACACGGGCCTGACATGCAGTCTGTAACACAGACACAAAAGCAGTTTTGATTACAGATACAAGACTACATGCTGTTCCTCCTCAGCTCCTAAATTAGGCTCTTTAGGATTGTGCCCAGGTGGTTGTACCACCCCTAATGCTCACTGGTGATCTTTTGCTGGTCAGCGCCTTCTATTTTCGATCAGAGAAGCCCTGGCCCCACTGCTTGGTTTCTTCCTGGTCTCCCTTTTGCTACCCTTTGGCTGGGCTGCTTCTGGGGACATCCCCTTGAGGTGGGTACTCTAGACTGTCAACTTTGCAGGATTTGGAATCACCATGGAAACAAATCTCTGGGTATGTCTGTGAAAAATTTTTCTAGATTAGATAGATAAAGGTGGGAAGATCCACCTCGAATGTGGGCAGCACCATCACCTGGGTCCTGAAAGAGAAAGTGAGCCGGGCACCAGCCTCCATCTTTCTCTGCGTCTTGACTAGAGATACAATGTGACCAGCCACCCCTTGCTCCTGCTGTCAAGTCTTCTCTACCATGACAGACAGGATCCCTTGGAACTCAGACCCAAAATAGTCTTCCTTCCTTAAGTCGCTTTTGCAGGACAGACAGACACACACAAACCCATCTTTGGACGGAAGACACCTAACACTGTTCTCCAGTGCCTGGCATCTGGTCAGCTGTCCCCCGCTGGCCTTCTAGAGAGCTACAGGGAGCCTGCACCTTCGGACAACTTCCTTCCTCAATCTAGATATTAATTTCGTGGTTTTGAGGGCACACTGCCAGGCTCCACCTTCTAAACTTCCTTTTCCTTCTACATCTCATTAGCATACTGGGCATAATCAGCACACATATTAGTTCCTCTGACTGACTAATCCAAGGCACAGTAAGCTTGCGGCACTGAGGCTCTCCTGACTCCATTAACACAGCAGAGGAGTCATTTAAGGCTAATAACTAATTACATCCTCTGATACATTTTGTTTCCTAAGCCTTTTAAAACAACACGATTGTTACTATCAAGGAGAATTTGTGAAAGACTGAAATAACAGAAAGAAGGCAAAGCCACTTCAGGGTTTCTGTGTTGTACACAGAGGTTATGAAGGTGCAATGGCCTTTGCTCTAGTAATAAGAATCTGTGGAGCCGGGCGGTGGTGGCGCACACCTTTAATCCCAGCACTCGGGAGGCAGAGGCAGGCGGATCTCTGAGTTCGAGGCCAGCCTGGTCTACAAGAACTAGTTCCAGGACAGGCTCTAGAAACTACAGGGAAACCCTGTCTTGAAAAACCAAAAAAAAAAAAAAAAAAAAAAAGAATTCGTGGGTCATTACTTGTGCTCCCCTTGGGTTTTTGAAAGTGCTGTTGTTGGGGTTAGCGAAAGTGCTTGTAATGTGAGCATGAGGAGCTGAGTTCAAGTCCCCATCACCCCATAAAAACCTGGGCATGGCGGTGCAATTCTTGTAACCCCAGCATTGAGGGGCAAAAAATATTTTTTTAAAGGTTTATTATTATTTACAGTGTTCTGTACTGTATGATTGCCTGAAGGGCAGAAGAGGGCACCAGATCTCATTATAGAAGGTTGTGAGTCACCATGTGGTTGCTGGGAATTGAACTCAGAACCTCTAGAAGAATAGTCAGTGTTCTTAACCTCCGAGCCATCTCTCCAGCCCCCGGATCCAAACTTTTAAAAGATCAGTGAGATTGGCCAGGCAGTAGTAGTGCATGCCTTTAATCACAACACCTGTGGTGGTGGTGGTGCACTCCTTTAATCCCAGCACTCTGGGAGGCAGATGCAAGCAGATCTCTGTGAGTTCGAGGCCAGCCTGGCGTACAGACTGAGTTCTAGGACAGCCTCGAAAGCGACACAGAGAAACCCTGCCTCAAAAACTGAAGGGGGGAAAAAGGAAGAAAAAAAAAGCCCTGTTTCAAGGCAGTAAGAACAATGGAGAAAGACACCCAGTGTTCTGGCCTCTGCAGGTGCATGCGTGGGTCTGTGTGCCTGCATATCAAGGTGCATGTACCTCTTACCCACATACAACAGCAGGGTGGGGCAATGCACGCCTGCAGTCACAGAGCTGGGAGGCAGAGACAGGAAGATTCTGGGGTCTTGACGGCCAGCTAACCTAGCTAACTGCTGAGTTCTGGGGTTCAGTGAGAGATCTGGTCTCAAAAACACAGTGGAGGGCAGTAGAGGAAGACAATGGACATCGCTCTCTGGTTTTTGGATGCATGGACATGGATGTGCCTACACACACGTACTCACATACACACACACGTACACACACACACACGTACACACACACACACACGTACACACACACACGTACACACACACACACACACACACACACACACACACAGAGTCAACTCCAAATAGAATTAGGAGAACTCAAGAGCAGTCTAAGACCTCTGAGATCATCCACATCAAACCTCTCATTATTGCGAAGCAGCCCTGGAGTTTGGATGACTCGTGTTTGGCCACTTGCAGATGCAGCTGGCCCAGCACTGAAGCTCTGCTGTCTGTGGTCAACCTGCATTCATGTCAGGGCACTGCCCAGCCAAACCAATAAAACGGGATCAGATAAAATGGTGATTAATGTTGCTAAAATTAGACTGTGTGTTGATAAAGATCATAGCTATTTTAGGAGCTCATAGAAACTTCACTGTGTGCACGGAGCAGCTTTTAGCTTCCCACGTGTGTGTGTGTGTGTGTGTGTGTGTGTGTGTGTGTGTGTGCTGTTGTGCATATAAGTCAGAAGACAACTTATAGGAATTAATTCTCTCCTTTACCCTGTGGGTTCTAGGGATCAAACTCAGGTCATCAGACTTGGTAGCAAGCGTCTTTACCCACGGAGCCATCCCAGAGTCAGGGCAGCAGCTAGTTCTCTCCACTGTGGGATCTTAGTCCCTACCAAGGCACAGCTCTGAGACCTGCAGCGCTGGACTTACTCATAGCCTGGACTACTCAACAGTGTCTGGTTTGATTCTATATCAAGAACTTTGTCAAGAAACCCAGTCTCTAGGCTCAGCTGGGTCGCTAGACACAACACAGAGAGTAGCACATGAATGCGACTGTCCTTTGTCACCAAAAATCTTAGCCACAGAAATGGAAGCGGTTCAGTGACAGGCCTGGCTATAAACCTCCTGTGTTCTGCTCAGTGCAAAAACTCAAGTAAGCCAAATACTTCCTCTCTAGAGGGGGACATGTCACTCGGAAGTGAGTCTTAGCTCATTCTTCCCAGCAGGTCTCTACCTCACAAATCTTCATGGAACTGCTCTAGAATGAGTACAAGGATCTCAGACTCCACTAAAGCTTTCAGATGTTTGTTGGGAAAGGAAAAGAGGAGCTGGCACACTGCTGGATCCAATCCCAGGCCTGTATCTGTTACTTTTAGAACTGATACTTTGTTATCATCACCTTGATAAGTTGGAAGCATGCATTTTCACTACCCATTGCATGATTTGGGCATCCTAATACTGAATGACTAAATGTACTCAAACGCTCCTTAGCCCTTTTTCAAAATTAAGGTCACATTGTTGGCTTATTTGGTTATAAAGTAACACATGCTTTTAAAATGGTAACACCAGAAAGGGCAGTAGAGATGAACAGAACAGAAAGCCTAGGACATCACACTTAACTCTATGGCCATCTAATTGTCTGTCTTCCATTTGGCTGCAGTTTGGATGTTTGTGCACTCTCTAAGATCCACAGGTTAAAAACCCAATTCCTAGCATGGCAACACCAAGAGATGGTGCCAATAGGAGGGAATTAAGTCAAGAGGTGGACGGCATTAGGGCCTTTACAAAAAGGCTCAAGTGGAAAGGATACCACCTTCTGTGCCTTTACCTTGGGCTTGCCAGTCTCCAAAACTGTGAGAAAAATACACCCTTGAGCTTTTAAATACCCAACTTCAGGTATTGTGTTTTACATCAAAAACGTCCTATGGTGAGACCCTTGTGTTTTAGATCTTTCGAGCACATGAACCAGAGCCTCACAGACCTACAGACGTGAGGCTTGTGGGTCTCTCCTGTGCTCTGTGAGACGGTGTGGCCAAGTGGTTAAGAAAAAATGATTAAAGTTGGGTGTTGTGGTGCACATCTTTACTCCCAGCACTTGGGAGGCAAAGGCAGGTGGATCTCTGAGTTTCAGGCTAGCCTGCTCTACAGAGTGAGCTCCAGGACAGCTAAGGGTATGAAAGACCCTGCCTCAAAAAGCCAGAAAGAAAGAAAGAAAGAAAGCCACAGCCTCTTGCCTACTCTGCTCCTCATGTGCTAGTTCAGACCAGCTCCACTCTGGTCTGTCCGGGTTCTCTTGAAGATTAACTGTGAGCCCATGGGAAGCGCATGAGCCTATGAACGGCCACGTAAGAGTCAGGCTGGAGAGCTGAGACTTTCGAGTGAACCTCTCTCCAGCACCAGAGCCTGGCACAGCCTGTGAAAGAGCAGCAGGGGCAGGGACCGAGGCAGCAGCTCGTGAGGGCTAACTCACCGATACTCTTCTCAATCTCCAAGATAAAGTACTTCTCCGGATTGTTGCAGCTGAAGGTAAAAGACTTTTTATCTCCAGGTTTGACATGCAACTCAGTCACATACTGTCTAGACACGATTATGGAGCAGGGTTTCACAGGCAGGGCTGGGCTCACCAGCCTGATGTGGACTGTAATGCCACTTCCTTGGGGCAGAGCAATCTCCGATGCTTCTGAAGGAAGAAGCAGGAATAAGAGCAAAACATCAGCATGAGGTATAAGGTCTGTTACTTACCGTGGTCCCCTGGCCTGGGTAGGGGACAGCATGAAGTGTCAGAGATGACTTTCCCGATGGCAAAGATCCTGGCCCTGCTGTCTGGGTAGGAATACCACCTCTTGTTTGGGCTGTTAGCTTTTTTAAAAATTATTTTTATTTTCTGTGCATTGGTGTTTTGCCTGCACGTACATCTGTGTGAGGCTGTTGGAGTCCCTGGACTTGGAGTTACAGACAGTTGTTAGCTGCCATGTGGGTGCTTGTAGAAGGAGACTGCTTGTTCATTTCCTGGCTACCCAGACGTGAATAATCACACAGAAGCTATATTAATTACAACATTGTTTTGCCAATAGCTTAGGTGTCTTTCTAGCTAGCTCTTGTATCTTCAATTAACCCATTTCTGTTATTCTGTGTATTGCCACAAGGCTATGGCTTTCCGGGTAAGGTTCTGGCATCTGTCTCCTTCGGCAGCTACATGGTGTCCCCTTGACTCCGCCTACTCTCTCTTTATATCTCTCTGTTCGTATTTCCTGCCTGGCTTTACTCCGTTAAGCCATTGGCCAAAACAGCTTCTTTATTAACCAATGGTAATAAAACATATTCATAGCATACAGAGAGGAATCCCACATCAGGTGCTGGGAATTGAACCCAGATCCTCTGGAAGGACAGCCAATGCTCTTAATCTCTGAGCCATCTCTCCAACCCCTGGGCTGTTAACTCTAATAAAAAATAAAAGCCACACTGCTGATCTCCTAGGTAGCGTGTTTTCAGATCCCTACACATGCAGCATTAACGACAAGCAGAGGGGCACTGTCCTGTCTCTTTTCCTTGTGACTGCCATTGCAGCAGGGGCAGCAGCAGTGGGGGATAGAGTCCTTGGCAGACACCATATATCTGCTGGAACACTCGTTTGCAAAGACCTGATGCAGCTGCCGCTTTCCACAAACGCTTTACGGGCCAAGAGCATACAATTGTACCACAGGGGACTGGACATTTGCTAAAATTAGAGGCAAAACATGCTGGCACAGCCTTATCTCAGCTCCTTAGTAAGCTGAGGCAGGAGGATCAACATAACCAGCTACTTTATGCTCTTGCTGTCATGCCTTCCCTACCATGGTGGGCCATATATAGCTCTTATTCAATTCCTCTTCCTTCCTCAAGATACTTCACGCCAGGTGTTTGGTCGTAACAACTGAAAAGTAACTAATAGAATCCCATTCACATACAGCAGCCTTCTCTGATCAACCTTCGGCAGCCCACCTCCTGCCTCACCCAGCTGGTCCTGGGCTCTCTCTGTTCCTCTGGCTCTAGTCTCCAGCCCGAGGGCACCCGCCATCTGCCCCAGGTGCCTCCTCTTGCTACCAGCAGGAAAGCTCCCACAGGAGGACAGCAGAATTCACCATCTTGTGCAGCCATAGCCTCAGGACCCAGCTGGCACCAGGTGCCCACCGGACACAGAGAAAAAAACCAGACAAGCCCTCAAATAATTTTATGTATAGGTACAGACCTCACGGTCTTATCTTTTCTTGCATTTAATCGCTCACAAATATTATGACCACTACCTTACTGCAGTAAGGGCCAATAAATCTTCCTTGGGGAACCAGGGGTGTACACACACACACACACACACACATGACAGAGAGAGAGAGAGAGAGAGAGAGAGAGAGAGAGAGCGAGTTTCTGTTTTTCTGAGATAGGAATGTGTTTTCTCAAATGCTTTGTCCTGAAATAATGTGACATTTGAACCTTCCAAAACAGACTCAGAATCCAAGGAACTCTTTATGACATCAGATCAAACTGATTCACATTTAGAACTGTGGTGGTCAGTTTTATATCTGAGTTGTGATATCACAGTCCTTGTGTTGTTTTGGTAGTTGTAAATATGTCTTCTACACTGACTATAAAAGGCTTTCAGTGAATCCTCTCTCTAGGTTTGGTCCGCCCTTCACAATAGCCTCCAACCCTGGGTGGCCAAGTCAAGCTAATTCAACATCAAGGGCAATCAGGTTGCGATGCTACCAATTTCCTCTTTTTTCATCTTTCAGCCAAGGCGTAATTGAAAATAGTTATTACTGTTAGTTAGTATCGTTTGTTTTCTTTCTCTCTCTCTCTCTCTCTCTCTCTCTCTCTCTCTCTCTCTCTCTTTCTTTCTTTCTTTCTGTATTTCAAGATGGGGTTTCTCTGTGTAGCCCTGGCTGTCCTGGAACTTGCTCTGTAGACCAGGCTGGCCAGAACACAGAGATCCGCCTGCCTCTGCCTCCAGAGTGCTGGGATTAAAGGCGTGGCCACCACAGTCTGCCATTAGTATTATTTTTATTATTAGATACAGCTAGATCAGCAGTTGCGGAGCTGGCATAGCGGAGAGGGAGGGTACCAAGAGGCCCAAGAAACTCTGAAGGATGCAGAAACTGCTGCAGGTCTTGACTATGGTAGTGTTGGCCTGTGTTGTACAGACGCTAATAATTATTGGTCTGTCCCCAAGATGTGATGGCATTTTATGTTACAGATTAATATGTTAAAAAATGAGTTCAAATATTATATACCTTAATACATTAAAAATGAGTTCAACTGTTATACGTTGATACATAAAAATAAGTGTTCATAAAAAGTCACAAATACATCTAGAAAACACTTATTGTTTTGTGGGGGTTACCTTCTTTCAGTGTGTGCATAAACATTTCAAATCTCTTTAAATTAGATTCAGAAGACCAAAGCAGAGTTCACCAAAATCTTCCTCTCAGGTAGTTCCTGTTTGCGAGCAAACCAGGACCCTAAGTAATTTTGGCAATTACCATGCATTCTGTTATTAACAACAGCCAAAGAAAAACACGTGATGTCTTTTAGAAATTTAGGATTTTTAGAATCTTTGAAATCAGATATTTATTCAACAAGCATTTCCTGGGTTTGTAATATGTTCCAAGGGCCATACTTGGTGCAAATAATTTACTGACTGGCCAGGCATGGTAGCACATGTCTATAATCCCAGCACTTGGGAGACAGAGGCAGGCTGATCTCTGTGAGCTCAAGGCCAGCCTGGTCTACATAGCAAGCTCAGGCCAACCAGGGTTAAACAGTGAGACCTTGATCTAAAAATTTGTTTGTTTGTTTTATTTTCTAGCACTTTGAGATTCACTTTTAGTTACTTACTTTTCCACGTGAGGAGCTGACTACTCCCATTTAAGGACAGCATAGCAGTGATTCACTAAGCATATTTCTATTATGGGTCTAAACAACTCAGATTTTCCCACGAATTCATTATGATCTGACTCCCAACAGACCACCACCCAACTGAGTTGCCCTCTCTGGTGATGTGGGATTCCCCTCTGTATGCAGTGAACATCATTGGTTAATAAAGGAACTGCTTTGGGCCTATAGCAGAGCTATAGGGGGACAGAGCTGGGGGGAGGGGAACTAAACTGAATGCTGGGAGAAAGGAGGCGGAGTCAGGGAGAAGCCATGTAGCCCTGCCAAAGACAAATGCTGGTTAGAATCTTGAAGGTAAGCCACAGCCATGTGGTGATACACAGATTACTAGAAATGGGTTAAATTAAGATGTAAGAGTTAACCAAGGAGAAGTTAGAGCTAATGGGCTAAGCAGTGACTTAATTAATACAGTTTCTGTGTGATTATTTCAGGGCTGAGCAGTTGGGAACGAAACAAGCAACACTCTGGTACATTGTACTGCCCGACAACTGTGTTTTTGTTACAGTTTGAATATGGAACATTCTCAAAGGTGTATGTGGCTTGGTCCCTGAGGGATACTGTTTTGGAAACTTTAAGTAGGACCTAGCTGGAGGAAGTGAGAGTGTATTGTCCCTGGCCCCTTCCTATGTCCATGTGCTCCCTGTCCACCATGAAGTGAAGAAACCATCACCACATCCTTCTGCTGCTGTGATGGTCCGCCCAAACACACAGGGCCAAGCATGTGATGGTCCGCCCAAACACACAGGGCCAAGCATGTGATGGTCCGCCCAAATACACAAAGCCAAACAGCCATGGCCTGACCCTCTGGGACTGTGAGACAAAATAAATCTTTCTTCCCTTAAATTGTTTTCTCAGGTGTTTCAGCAGTGGGAACGGCAACCAATTCATTATCCTTCAGTGACCCTAGCGATACTGAGTTACAGACTTGTGTTCAGCATAGCCATTTCCCACGTACATTTGCTGCAGGAGTGGGGAGTTTAATTCACAGGTTGATTTCCAGGGTCACAAGCAAGGACTCTCCACTCTCATGGCTGCCATGTGTATCTGCCCTCCTCACTCCGAATGATGTGTAGGACAACAGAAAGGGCAGAGAGGAAACGAGAAGGTAAGGGTTCCGCCCAGGGCTCCCTATTCCCACGTCAACGTTCTAGAGGCCATTACTTCGCTATAATGAGGGATCATGGGAACAGTACTGCTTGCACAAAATAAATCAGGAGCTCATTTGGTCACAGACACGTGGAATTTGAGAACGCTTTGTTTACACGGCTTTTTCCTTGCACCCACTCAAACCATTTATCATACCTTGAAATTGGAAAAACCAACCCTGGGAAGTGAAACCTCAGCCTTTCCTGCCCACTCCTCTGTTGCGCCTGGCACACCAGAGCCCTTGACAGAAGAACCGCAGTTTGGAGGAGAGGGAGGAAAATTTTCTTCTTCTGCGTTTCTTTCATCTCTGTAAGGATTTTATACTTCATTGGTGGAAAGTTCAGGTTTGTGACCCTAGCTAGTCCAGAGAAATACAGAAGACACTCCCAATACTGTTGCGATTTTGAGGTCTTCTGGGCTGAAAGAAATCCAAGTCAGCCTTCTTGGGAATAGGTGTGGGGCCCTGGGGAAGCTTCTGAGGCCCCAGATCAGCTCCTGAGTCACAGCTCCTTAGCTCCCTGCTGTCCTAATTCTCCTTATTAGGAGATCTTCACTCAGCCCACCTTGCCTGTGCCTCTCAGGTGGGAATTCCTGATGTTCCTACTCATTGCTCATTATTCACATACCACAGGATACTTCACAATTATTCCTTTCCCCTGATGTCCTGTCCCATTTCAATTCTCTACGACGGGGATTTAAACGCTAGGGTGCCATTTCCTCCCATATTTGTCAGACAGTTTCTAAGACTGACAGGCACACACAATTTAAACACTTTCAGATGTGTCAGAACTCGTTGCCTTCACGCTTGGTGTGGTTTCCTCTGGGGCTTGGCTCACATTCACTTTCTCTATCCAATCACGATGCACTGGGCAGCGCCCAACCAGGGACAAGGCTAAGCCTGGGCACCCTCAGGCCTGGAGCTCTGGAGGAATACCCAGAATATCAAGGGAGACAGACATGGCGTGTTAAATGTGAATCAGCACGGGTGATCAGTCATGGCTTGTGTGGGAGTCGCCAGTACATGAGAGGGTATTGCTGATGGATGCCACCCTGGAAGACGCTACCCTCTCTAGACAGAAGACCCCACTTTTTGGAGCAACCTCTTCACCCAGCGGGTTCACCAGCTAGTGTTTCCTGCTTCCATGCCTCAGGTCCAAGTTTCTTGGTTGAATACCAGGTATGTGAGTGATTTGCTTCTAGGACTGGGTGTGCGAAACACACCTCGCTAGCTGGTAGCTTGCTCATAGGATGAGAGGCTCACACTAGGAGGGCCCAGGGGAGCGGCACCAGAAAAGAACACTCCTCTTCACACCATATCAGTGACTTCTCCCTCCTTCATCCCCTGCACTGAGGGATGATTCAGTGTGATCTTAGCTATCAGATCTCATTGGAGTCAGTAAGCTGAGGCCACCAAGAAAGTTCAAAATGCTCTGAAGATACTAAGAGTTAGCTACCAGTTATTGTCTAGGGAGTGCATGGTGCTGGCCATGGAGTTTGGGCTTCACTTGTTGGGACCAGAATGTCTTCCCAGCTGTGTGTTGGGGTGAAGAGATTTAGAATTGGGTTGCTCTACTGTTGTCTGCTGTGTCTGCTTGGGCAAACTGTTTAGGGATAAAAAGGGAACCGTTTTGAGGTCTGAATAAGTTAGGTATTCATAAAGCACTTAGGAGTCAATCAATATTTCCATGTTTACAAGGGAGTCTTTCACTGCCAGTGTGGGTGAGGGGTACTAGGGAGCGGTGTCCAGTATAGTCCAGTATAATCCATCACCACCAGCTTGCCTAAGCCCAGAGCCCAGGCTAGTGGGGCCTGGTAGAGGCCAGGATAGCACCTTCAGGACAACTCCTAGCACACTCTCATTCTGGGGCTGTGCCAAGTGCAAGCCAAACCTCACATTCTGCCAGCCTTCCTGCTCTTCACCGGCTGTAAAGGTTTTCTCATACCTGTGACTCCAGTACCCCTTGGGACTCTGAGACATGACCTCACTTCCCACTGTGTTGACTTCCCACTGTGTTGAGCCTACCAATACAACTGGATTGGCCTACCTACCCTACTCAGGAACCACAGATGAGATGCCCTCTGCATGCTGCCAAGCTACCTAGCAAAGGGGTGCTGCTGCCATCATTGGGAAGCCAAGAGCTGGGGTTACCACCAACACGACCCATTCTAACAGAACCTGCTCTGGGAGGGAGTGACTGTCTGGTCAGTCTCCAGCCTGAGGATGGAGGCTCAGACAAGTCAAGGAAGTATCTCCTCTATGACTAAGAAGAGGCAAGGCCAGGTCAATGCCAGAGAGGTCTGATACAGGAGCCCAGGGCATGCTGGGAGAACTCATGGGTCTAATTCTGCACTAGGGATTCCATCACACAGCCAGGAACTTTCTGATGAGAATGGTTTGTTCTCACTAACATGGTAAGTCAAGGCAGCATGAAACACTTCTGAGGATAGGAAAATATCCCTAGTTCCCAGTCAATAGTTTCTCTCTCTTCTTGTTTTTAAGATGGAGTGATAAACACTCAGTCCGGCCTCTAATGTGGCCTGGCAGGAAATGCTTCTTCCAAGATCAGAGACCCCCATCTATCCTGGGTATTTGGACTATGAAGCCACTTTGGGTGGGGTCCAGCCGGACCTGACAAACCATACTAATCACCCTGCCCTGATCCCTCACCTTATTCCCAGGGGCCGCCTGGGGAGAGCAGCCTCTCATTCTCCTTAAAAGTCCAGATGGAATCAAACCACACCAGGTGGAGAAGAGAGATCAGAGGGATAACTTAAGTTTTTTAAAAAGTTTGATAATAGGACCAGGAACATGGGGACCGCAGGTTAAATGACTATGTCAAGTCATCTCAGCATCCAAGAATCACATTTGACAACCTCGGGCTTAAGGGACACGATGTGCCTAAAGAGACCCACAGTCCTATCTTCTCAGAACACAGACTCACATCTGTCTCTAAAATAACCTACTATTTCCATAACCCTCAGAGCAACAATAGGGGATAAAAAGATAAAGTTCTGTAAGTGATGTTAAGATCCCATTGTGTAAGCCCACTCAATCCAGCTCAGAGAGACAGCTAATGAAGACTGTCAGGGGTATCTATGTATTCCTCTCTTCGTTCCTGAACTCTTAGCAAAGGAAATGATACTCAATGATGTAAATTATCTAACCTTACAAAGTTACTGAACCATCTTCCTAAAGCAGTACTAGAGGCCAGCGGCGAAAGGGCTTGTGATTTAATTCATCTCCCAAAGTGTCGACAGCTTTGTGTGGGGTCACCCAGACCCTTCTGTAGTATTCATTGCCAAGGACACAGGGCGCATACTATGGTGACTGAATGGTATCCTGTGACGAGGGCTGAATGAGTCTGCAACAAATGGACACACAGCCCAGACAAGACATCACCAAGACTCCAGATGGAATCAAACCACATCGGGTGGAGAAGAGAGATCAAAGAGGATAGCTGAAGTTAAAAAAACCATGTGATAAAAGGACCAGCAACATGGGGACTACAGGTTAAACAACAAACAGCTCGGTTTCTGACCACTGGAGGACGTAATTCCTGATGACAGGCTCCAATGTTACAGGGCAACTTCAAGTCATTGCAACGTTCCAAGAGATGTTAGAAAGATTTGTTCTGTCACACCTCAAAAGTGCAGGTCATCAAAGTCACTGAAAATCACAATGTCAAGCAGACTAAGACAACTCGGTCAGTTGTTTGATACACAGGGATGGTGTGGCAAACACACCTGAAGTGTGCCGTGGGATAACCCTTCCGTGAATATGTTGCTCTCATTGGTTGATAATAAAAGCTGAGTTGGTCCTGTAACCAGGCAGACTATAGCTAGGTGGGGAAACCAAATGGAGATACAGAGAGGAGAAGGACATGTCAGGCAGATGCCTGAGGAACAAGATTTATTAGAGCACAGATAAAGCCATGAGACATGGGGCAAAACATAGATTGATAGAAAAGTATGAATTTAAAAGTAAGAGCTAGTTAGTAACAAGTCTGAGCTGTTCACCCAGGCATTTTGTAACTAATATTAGGCCTCTAAGTTATTATTTAAAAGTGAACGTGGGATGGGGCAGGTCAGAGAATCTATAGAAGAGTCCCTTCCCTACCTGCTTAGGTGTTTAGAGGCTTCTTGTTTCCTGTTCCCCCTCCTTTTCTCCTTGTGTTTTTTTCTTTCTTTTCTTTTCTTTTCTTTTTTTTTTTTTGAACAGAGTCTTGTGATCAACTCAAGCTGACCCTGAACTTGGTTTACTTTATATGTGGCTGAACGTTGGGCCATCAAACCTAACAGAAGATAAGTCTTTTAAACACCAAAACACTTTAGGGCTACTGGTGACCAGTAACAGAGCTATTCTACGGTTAGTCTCAGGGTCTTACAAATGGTTTCCTATAGGCCTCAGGAAGCAGAATACCTTGTCTTCCTCTTCTGTTTTATATATGTGCATGTATGTGTGTGTATGAGCAAGTATGTGTGTGTATAGGCATGTGTGTATGGGTACAGGTGCTTGAGGAGTCCAGAAGATATCTGTCCCCTGGAGATAGTTATGGGCAGTTGTAAGCTGCCTGCTGTGGGTGCTGGGAATTGAACTCAGGTCACCTAAAAGAGTAGTACATGCTTTTAACTGCTGCGCCAACTCTCCACCCGAGAATGGTTACCCTTGAACATGTATCTTTTACTGTACACCACACTGGGCAGGGTCGCAAGGGCCAATACAAAAGGCACAACAGGGAAGAGCTATACTTGTTGAACAGACAGTGCAAGCTCTATTAGGTAATTTGCAATCCTGACATTCTTTCTAAAACACATCAATAGTCCCTAACCACACCCCATACCCCGCCCCCACCCCTCATCACCAGTTTATGTATTTGTGGGAGGCAAGAGGCCAGAGCACACAAGAGAACCTCTGGTCTGTAGGCTGAATGGACCTTGTTACCACAATGACCTGGGGCTGGGCTAGATCTTTTCAAGACATTCCTAGCAAGATCAAACTCACTGAATTGGCTTAGTGCTAGGCCTTATAAAAGCATATAAAAGCTAAAACCAAAACCAAATGATATTCATAAAGTTGTTCTTTAGGGGAAATTGCTCCAGGACTGGCCATCCTTTCTCAATTCCTAGTAAATGTAATACTCTATCCTTTATACACAAGCAAATTGTTTTTTGCTTATTAGTTCATGTTTTGAGACAGGGTCTATGTTGTTCAGGCTGTCCTTGACTCTGGATCCTCCTTTCTGCCTCAAGAGGGCTGGAATTATAGGCATTGCATTATAATTATATACTACTGGGCGCCACAACCAAATTGTATGTATATATGTATGTAGGTAGGTTTTTTTGAGACAGGGTTTCTCTGCCTAAACTGTCTTGGAATTTGTTTTGTAGATCAGGCTGACCTCTAATTCACAGAGATCTGCCTGCTTCTGCCTCCTGAGTGTTGCTGGGATTAAAGACGTGCACCATCACTGCCTGGCTTGTTTTATTTTTTTGAGACAAGATCTCTCTGTATAGCCCTGGCTGACCTGTAACTTGATGGGTAGACCAAGCTGGCTCTAAACTCACAGAGACCCGCCTGCCTCTGCCTCTACCCCTGCACTCTACAAACAATTTTTTTGCAGAAAGCAATCTCAGACTGTTTTGAAGATAAGGCTATATACTTCAGAAATTCATTTTAATGTGACAAAGCTACTTACTGCTACTGACCCTCAGTTTTGAATTTTTTTAATTTAAGAATATTTTAGCTAGATGTGGTGGCTCACACCTGTAATCCCAGCACTTGGAAAGTGGAGACAGGAGTTCAAGGCCAGCCTTGACTACTAGGCTACATGAGACCCCATCTCAACTTTGTTGTTGTATTAGAGGTGAAACCCTGGTAATAAAAGACCAGTCAGTGGTTGCTAGACAGAACTGACTGTAAAGGGGTCAGGAAGAACTTTGGGGTGGGGGTGGGTTTCAAGATAACACATACTCAGCAGGACCTGGACAAACAACGCATTGACATTGGCGAATTTTATGGCTTGGTTTCTCAGTAGAGTTAAAATAACAACAACAACAAAAACATCTTTTACATTTAGAAAAATAAAACATGAAGCATAAGGGGAAGGATTGGCCACCAAACATCTCATGCTTGTATCTGCTTCTTGTCCCAGAGGCAACCAGTGGCAGCCAGGCGCGATCTTACTGAGCTCATCAGCAGAGTGTTCATCAGCAGAGTGTTTGCACACCCACCCCCCCCCCCATTTGTTTTCTGCTGCCAGAGGCTGCATGCCATAGCTTGTTTTTAGACCTTTGTTTCCTACCTGGGCATTGCTCCACAGCATTTACACAGTGGCACCTCATTCTTTGTAAGGCTGCCTGGCACTGCACTGGGTATAGCAGAGCAGAATCCTGCTGTAGAGATTGGCATCGTTATGGATCTGGGTCTATTGATACAAAGTTAAGGCCAATTTTGTTATACTGTGTATATGTATTTCTGATCTTGATTAAGGTATTGTGTTTGTGCAGATCATTTAAAAATGTAATGTATAATTAAGAAAGATATGTTAATAGATAATCATCTATAATAGTCAAGCTTGTAGTCATATTAGATTTTCTAGATGTACAGAGATGTATTTCAGATGGATAGGTATTCTTCAAACTTTTCAAAGACTACAGAATATGGCATTTAAAATGTTTTAAGAAGTTAGGACTTTTCATGACAGAGACACGTATGCTCCTGGCAGCACCAGTTACTTCAAGAGGAAGACAGGCATCGAAGAGGCTCCTTATAGAGTTGGTTAGCCATTTGAGCAAGAAACTGCTCTTGCCTGGACTGCTTGATGAACTGGACATGCAGGACCCACAGAGAAATGACTGCTAAACTTGCCTAAAGGTGAGATGATCCTTTGGGGTTCCTGCTTCATGAAAGAGTCTGTAAGACATTCTACAGGACACAGAAGAAAGTGACTGACAAACTGCCAATGTAGGCGAACCTGTCTTTAAAATTTCCTGCTTCATGGAAAAGTCTGCCAGATACTATGGGCCTTTAGGCTCAAGCTGGATGCCCCAACAGTACAGAAGAACTTTGGGTGACTATTCAGGCAGCAAGATGTCCCTGTCAATTCTAGAGTTTTGGAAGTTGCTTACAATGTACTTCCTGTTTACTTAGGTAATATTATATCCTTCTGTAGTCTTTGATGGAGTTGAAGAGTAGATAGTAATAATATAGTTTTCCTTAGTTATGATAAGAGATAAAGTAGATATAAATATTGTAACTGTAATTCTTGCTTGATACCTATTTTGTTATATATAATTTTACTATGTTAAAGTTAAAAACTTCCTTTTTTATTTAAACAGTAAGGGGGAGGTGATGTGGGATTCCCCTCTGTATGTTGTGATTACCATTAATTAAAGAAACTTCTTTGGACCTATAGCAGGGCAGAACTTAGCTAAGTGGGAAAAACTAAACTGAATCCTGGCAGAAAAGAGACGAAATCAGGGAGACACCATGTAGCCCAACCGGACACAGACACTGGAACTTTAGCTGGTAAGCCACAGCCATGTAGCCATACACAGATTAATAGAAATGGGTTAAATTAATATATAAGAGTTAGCCAATAAGAAGCCAGAGCTAATGGGCCAAGCAGTGATTTAATAGTTTCTGTATTGTTATTTTGGTTCTGGGCAGCCAGGACGAACAAGCAGCCCCCTCCTAAAGAATCCAACTATTTCCCTTCGAATAATGGACCTGGAGGTTGTTTCTAATCTCCAGGCACTGGGCAAGGATAAGGTGCCTACTTAGAGTTGGAAGGTTCCAATGGGACACACTTCCCCCAGTTTCCCTGGCTCACTGCTGGAAGGAGCAGCAACAGAGCAGAGATCTGAGTCTAGAAGATGTTAATTCAAGACTCAGCTAAAGGAGCTGGGGATACAGATCAGTTGGGAGAGTGCTGACCTAACATTCACGAAGCCAAGAGTTCAGTCTCCAGAACTGCACAAAGTACATGTCTGCCATCTTAGCATTTGGGAAGCAGAGGCAGGATGATCCAAAATTCAAGGTCATTTTTGGCTACAAAGAGAATTTAAGACCAACTTCAGCTACAAGAGACCCTACCCTGAATAAACAACTTCTTGTTAGTATTCAGGCATCTGTACTGGCCTGTCCTTCGGGTTCTGACAGGATATGTCCTCAGCTGTAGCCACTAAGAGAGCCTCCTGTGCAGATTCACTAAGTTCCCTTTTAAAAGGGCCCTGACCACCTCCCATCTCTCTCTCTGCCTGTTTCTCTGTCTCTTCCCCCCCTCTCTCTTTCTCTCTCACTCTCTCTTCTCTTATGCTGCTCCTGTCCCCAGAGGCCGGCCTCCTTCCCCTCTCTTCCTTTTCACAGGAAACGTGAACTCTGTGGCAGGGCATCTTTCCCTCTCGCGGTCCTGGGTATTTTTTGTTTGTTTGTTTGTTTTTGTTTTGTTTTTTAAATTACAACACTTCCACCCCTTGACAGCATAAAGATTCCACAAAAATCAAAGGCTGGAACCCAGGTCTTCGGGCATGCTAGGCAAGGGGCCCCGCCTCTGAGCTACACTGCTAGCCCCTGTGCTGGCTTCTGCAAGATGACCCAAGTACTGTTTACTATATAAATCACGTCGTCTTGTTCTGACAAGATAAGGGCTTGCTCCTGAAATTTCACCCAAAGGCCGAAGTGTCTGATAAGACCATCAGCAGTCCAGGCTGGTTCTGGACTAACACCCCATCTCTCAGCAGGGAGGGATTAAAGGCCAGGGCTCCAAGGGACAGCCAGCACTGGTTTCTCCTGCAGCTTGCTCAGCCCAGTTTGGGTCTGTAGCACTTGGTCATATGGAGAGCTGCGGTCCCGGGCGACTGAGTGTGCTGACTGAGCCAAACAGAACCTGCCTGGTCAGTTCCTTGGCTAACAGGAAATTCATGTGTGAGTAGACACTAACAGTGTTTACGAATGTGTTCTGAGTGTCATGGGAAACAACTGAGAGCATCTAATTGAATAAGTTCACTTCTAGGAATCTCCCCTAGGAGCCCTCCCCTCATTCATGCCCAAAGTGAGTTCCAGTGGGGCTGAGGCCCATGCTGCAGCACTGAATCTCACAAGCTGTCACCATTTGGAGCAATGGAGGGATCTGCTCTAGGTCAGCAGGGCAGTGTGAGTGTCTTACACATACCCTCCCAATGGGACCTTGGCCGGCTTCCAGGTATTGCTATTCCTATGCTGTACCCCAGGTCAGTCTAAGGGTAGGCTGTCTGTCCAGCTGACCTAGCTGATAAGCAGTGGTGTTATGATTTGAACCCAACGTTGCTCAGTTACTATGTAGGTGAGACCTTCTGTCCTGGAGCGAAGACCCAGAAATCGTACTAGGCTCCAGAAACTCTGGAAGCCACAACGTTCACAAGCCCTCACCCCAAGGTTGTAAAGCAGTAAACATTGCTTGGAGAAGCTCTTCAGTGCCCCTAGGATTGCAGAGAGAGTTCCACGAATACAGCTTTCATGAGCCATTTCCCATGCTGGGGTGGGCTTTCCAGTGAAGCACCTGCCTGAGTCTTTATGCTCCTCTAAGTAACCCCAATAAACTCATTGACTCCCTAAGTTAGACTTGAGGGGAATCAATTCTGCTCTCCATGGTCCAGTTGACAGGCCAGATGCCTCAGGCTGAACCTCCCACGATAGCCTCTGTGGCCTGAGGTCTCCAGCAGGACAGACTTCCAGCATGCAGAGGCTGCTACTGAAGAGCAGCTCTCCACTCTGACTGTTAGACCAGTTTGCCCAGAGTCAGGATTTTCCCTGCTCCATACGCCAAAAGTCCAGGGGCCCATCTCCTGGCCTGTGCATGCCATGGTGGCTTGGGGCCAAGTGTGTGAAAGCTATTCTGGAACCACATGTTTTCAGAGTTTTCGTGGTTGCAATAGGTTGGTATGTGTACCTCCATATAAATAAATAGTCCTGTTTAGATGGATATGGCCATTCATGGCTAGACCTATCCTCTCCTGTTCACAGCCCCCCCAAAAGAGCACATGGTGCTAAGAGCCAGAGGCACTCTCCTGGTCCCAGGGTTTTATGACGTGGTAGATGGCTAGGCAGTGGACGAGATCCCTCCTGATGCTTGAAGCCGATGAACACGGAAGCCATATGCCAAAGATGGGAAAACCAGAAAGTGGAAGAGGCCTGGGTTCCCTTAACCCTGCCTATAGGACAGCCTCCATTTTGCATTTTCTGAGAGCAAGAAAGAAATATCCATGTCTAGTGAAATAGCTCAGAAGATAAAATGCCAGCCTTGTATGCATGGTGGCACATGCTTGTAATCCAGCATTGGGGAGGCAGAGATGGGTGTAGATTCCTGGGACTTGCTGGCTAGCCAACCTTGCCTACTTGGTGAGTTCCAAGTCAGTAAGAGATCCTGTCTCCAAAAACAAGGTGAATGACTCCTAAGGAATGACACCTGAGGCTGACCTCAGACCTCCACACATATGCACAAATGCAAACTGGACCTGCAGAAACATACAGACCCCCCTCCCAAAGAGAGAAATGTGTGAGCCAGGATGTGTACTTGGCGTTGTGAGTGTCAGCGCAAAGCTAACTGTGCGTGGATGGAAATTCCAAGCCACTAGAGCCCCAGGCCTGAGCACAACCTCCCGATACATATGATACCCTGAAACAGTCCAGAAAGATGAAGGACACACGAAGTGTGACCATGAAGGACAATAAAGCACCCAGGAGGAGCTAGGGAACTGAGAGAGTGAAGACCACGTTCAAGCACTCTTCTTAGACACCTGCTAGGAGGATGAGAAGAGGCTGGCTCATAGGGACACCAGTTCATGGTGTAACAAGAGAAGCGTATTAGAGAGCAAACAGCCAGTGGACGGGGGTGAAGGACCGTGATGTTATGAATGAGAAACGTCCCTCACAGGCTCATGTATTTAAGCACTTGGTCCACAGCTGAAGGTGCTGTTGGGAGAGTTTATGGAACCTCTAGGAGGTGGAGCCTTGCTGGAGGAAGTACCTCACTTGGGGACAGGCTTTGAGGATTTATATCCTGGACCCACTCCCTGTTCTCTGTCCCTCTGGTTCCTAGGTATGGGTGAAAATGTGATCAATCCACTTTCTGCTCCTGACACCATACTTTCCCTGCCTGTTGCCTTCCCGGCTACAATGAGGTTGAGTCCTTCCGCCCCGTATTTTGCACTGTGGTCACATCACTTAGTGGGATACGTTATAAAAAATGCAGTCATTTCACTGTGGCGCAAACGTCACTGAAGGTATTAACACAAACCTAGAAGGTACAGAGCTGTGGCTGGACCTGGTTCTTGATGAAGTCAAGGGACATGATGTCAGGAGTAACTGACGGTATAACGTGGAATATCGCTGTGGCGGAAAATTAAATGCTACTCTATACATCTAACGACAGAATATAATTAGCACACCCGTTCTTGTCTCGTTGTTTACCACTGTATTCATCTTTGACGTCACCCACGCTATGTATTTATACACGGCATGTAAGTTAAATTTACCAAGTTAGCACAAACATGAGTGACAGATACCTGGCACCCTATGTGGAGACAGCTGTGACATCACCATGTAATAGAGATTTTTGCCTTGACTTGAGACAGGGTCTTGCACCCAGTCTCCTGCCTCTACCTTCTGAGTGACAGTAGCAACTTCATCTGCACTGTGATCTCAGGAGGTGGCTACTGTTTACACGGCCTGTGAGTGAACCAACCCTGTTTCTAAACAGCTTTAAAATTCTTAAATACGAACAACAAAAAAGAACAGTCCCTCCTCCCACCCAGACACAACTAAGTATGTGTCACAGATCTGTAAGCCTAGTACTCGGGAGGCAGATTAGAAAGATCACTGCAAGTCTGAGGCCAGCCTGGGCGACATAAGAGTTCCAGGCCATCCAGGGCATACATAGTGAGATCCTGTCTCAAAAATCCACCACCAATAACACAATACGCACAACGCCCATTGGCAGGAGACTAGAAGTCTATGCACCAGGAGGGATGGGGAAGTTGCATATTTCCATCACAATGGCTCCGTTTCAGGCTAGCCCTTCAACCCGGTGTTTCTGAAGCCCCAGTAGCAACACAGAGCACCATGGTTCTTAAAGCAATGGAATAAACTGTACGCTGTCTCAAGAAAACCACCCGGAGATGTTCCTGCTTCCAGAGCTTTCCTGACATGCTTTGAGACTCAGTGGGATTTAGGGAAGGAGTTCTGCTGGGAAAAGGTAAGACGAGGGTGACTCACAAATCAGTCACCTCTGTCTATCATGGCACTGCACACCTGCAATCCTGTGCTTGGGAGATCATGGCGCACACCTTTAATCTCAGCACTCAGGACGCAGAGGCAGATGGATCTCTGTGAGTCTGAGGCCAGCCTGGTCTAGTGAGTTCTAGGGCAGTTAGGGCTACACACAGAGACCCTGTCAGAGGGGAAAAAACAAGATAAAATTCAATAAAAATAAAAGAATTCTTAACGAGAGAGAGAGAGAGAGAGAGAGAGAGAGAGAGAGAGAGAGAGAGAGAGCACATTCCTAGAACAAAATGCAAACATAGTACTAAGTCCTATGTGGGTTTTTTTTGTTGTTGCTTTAAATCAAGGGCAGTTTCTGGGATGCAGACAATACCTCAAAGCTGACCAAAAGTCCCGAGATTCACCTCAGCGTCCCTGTAGCCCTGCCGGGTTACCTCAGGCAAGTTACTTCAGCTCTCCGTGCCTGCCTTCTTGCCTGGGAACACGAAGGCCCACCCATGCCTCTCCGCCTGTACTTCCTCAGGAGAAAAAGGGCCTTAGTTTTGATTGTTCAAACACTGTGACTTCTATTTCCTCCATCAAAGTTACTCTGACCAGTGTCCATTCTGGAAACATACGTTTATAGCTCCAAACAACACTTAAAAAGATGTGCTGAGAGTCTCTGCTTGTGTTCCGTGTGCCAGGAACTGAGGAGGTCAGGAGCCAGTAGGGACCCCGGAGTGTCCACAGAGGGAGGTGAAGTGGGCTACCCTATGCCAAGAAACCATCTGTGATAAACTGCATATATGGCCTGGCAGACTTCAGTCACTGCTGTATGGACTTCACATTTAATAACGCTGGTTTTTGTTTGTTTGTTTGGTTGGTTGGTGTTTGGGTTTTGTTTTTAGAAGACAGGGTTTTTCTGTAGCCTTGGAGCCTGTCCTGGAACTCACTCTGTAGACCAGGCTGGCCTCGAACTGACAGAGATCCGCCTGCCTCTGCCTTCCGAGTGCTGGGATTAAAGGCATGCACCACCACTGCTTGGTGATATAGCACTGTTTTTTTTTTTTTAATTAAAAACATGTGTAATTAAAAACATTTGTGTTTCACTACACATGCGGAACATTTTGGGGGTTCTGCGTGGCCGAACAACAGGTTAATAACTACACCCACCATGAAATAATGATTAAGGGCATCACGATGATTGACTTTCAGGATAGATGTCAAGCGGAGACATCAAACACAAAGTGGTAAAGCTGCTTTCACAGAAAATATTCATATGCTTTGGCTGCTGGGAGGAGCAGCAGTAGCCAGTAATTCTAGAAATTACAAACAAGGGATCTATTTCACAAAGGCAGGGCCTCAGAGCAATGCTGATAATTAAAGCTTATGAAAAAAACCAACCAAATACAAACAAAAGGCTGTGAAGGGATGAGCTGGAACTGAGCTCTTCTGGTCAGGCTGTCTAGAGGGTTTGCAGTCTCCCAGAAGAAGGTGACGGACGGGCTAATTACAAGGTTGTGGTGAGTGGCTTGAAATAATTTGATTGCGGGATAATTTTTATAGTTTGGAGTAACAATTAAAAGGTGTGAACTTTTCTTAATTAACAAAGCTGAGGGCTTCAGCTACAAGTCTCCCCCCCCCCCATCAGGGGTCTGGCTACTCTCTACTACCTCACACAGTGAGCTCACCCTTCCTTCCCATTCCCACTGAGTCACTTTTCCTGCCCTTTGCTATGTAATTCTTAACAGCTGTCTACTACATAGCCCAATCAGAATGAAAACTGTGGTGTACGTGTTCACTCATGTAGCCCAGTAGAACCTGGGACTTGTTATATACAATGACCTCGAACTTCTAACCCTCTTACCTCTGTCTCCCATCTCCCGAGTGCTGGGATTACACTTGTGCAGACCGTGCCTTGTTTATGTTGTGCTGAGGTTTAAACCCAGGGCTTTGCATCCGGCGGGGACAGCAACAATGCACACCTTTGATCCCAGTGCTCAGGGGGCAGAGGCAGGTGGGTCTCTGTGAGCTAATTCTAGGAAAGCCAAGGCTACACAAAGAAACCCTGTCTCAAAAAACCAACCAACCAAAAACGAAACAGGGCTTTCTACAGGCCAGGCAAGAGTTGCATTCCCCAGTTCTAAAATGTTTAACTATCACAATTATTCTAGAAAAAAAATTATTCTAGAGTGGAACAAAACATTATCTGTGAGCAAAGGTGAGCTGTGAGGAGAGCCTGTGAATAACATGAAATCCTGAAGTCTCCTGTGACTCACCCCGGGACTATTTGTAGGGTGTGGGGGAGGGCCCTGGAACTCCACCTCCTACTAACTAGTAACACCTCCAGACAACAGCTCGCGTCCTCATTTGAATTTGTGTCTTTTACAGTTTTGGAAGGACAACGGCAGCAAGACAATGGGTGACTGACATGGACTCTGGTATCTGGGAGTCCTTGGGAGCAAGCAGCATGGTGTTTTACAAGGTTTTCATCCTGATCCAACCAGTGCTCCCCTCCTGGTCAGGAAGGAGCTGGTAGGAGACCGAGCGTGCCTCCTCCGATCCCAAGCTTGCATTCACCCTTCTCCACGCTTACTCCCACTCTTTGTTGAGAGGTCAGGGATGTGTCACCAGTCACCGTGCCAGCTCCTCAGAGGCCTCCGCCAGTTAAGATGGAGCCTGACTTCAGGAAAACCGTGCACCGCTGAGTCAACCTGTTACCTGACTTCATGGGGCCCTGCTCCTGAGGTCACAGAGGAAGAAAGTGAATTGGGTAAAATTCCTGGTATTTACACAACTCAGGTTTCCCAGACTTTCCGGGAAGGAAGGACTTGAGTGGAGATTCTGGGAACTAAAGGACAGCCTCCTCGAGTCTGTCAGACACGTGACATGCAAAGTGAGGCACTTTGAAGACCCACGCGTACGCTGACGATCCGGCAGACAGGCAGGCTCATCTGACCTCCTAACTGCGGAGAGTCAGAATATGATGCAGATTGAGAGCTAAAATGATATGGGACAATCTTTAGTTCCCCCAACGGCCACTCATCATCCCTCACCGCGGCATATGATCTAACATCGTTCTTACTGTCAGGTAAAAACTCCCTGATTATATTATCTTAGGAGATCATGAGCTTCTGTGATCCCAGCAGCTGAGAATATCATTACACAACATCGGAGACCAAGCCCAGGGATGTCCCCACCAATGTATTTAGACGATGCCTTGATTTGTAACTTTCTTTTGTTCTGTGACCATGAAAGTTCATGCAACCTCTTCCAGAATCCGTGTTCCCAGGCTATGTATGACCACTCCTATGGGTTTAAGAATAATTTGTCTACTTCCATGTGATGTAGACAGACAGAAGCCAGTGTGGAGCAGACTGCAGATCTTGTATTCGGTCATGACCAGACTTACACCACGTTCTTACTGGAGAAGTTTCCAACTATTATCATAGAAAGTCAGAAACATCTCAAAACAATCCATAGAGTGTCACCAGCCTCCAACAGAGCTGGCACACACCACACTACCCCTCTATCTCATGCACACATACCTTCCTTCCCTATTTTTTTATTCTAAAACATATTTTTAAGACAAAATTTCATACAGCCCAGATCTGCCAAGCACTCACTATGTAGCTGACCTTGAATTCCTGACTCTCTGGCCTTCATCTCCAGAATGCTAGGATCACAAGTGTGAGCCACCGTGCTCAGTTTATAAAGCACTGGGAATTGAACCCGGGACCCTGTACATGCTAGGCAAGCACTCTACATGCTGGACTACACACTCTGCCCCTTAAACTGAAAATTTAGTCCCAAGAAAGCACAGTAGCCGTCCACATCGGTAATGAATTCTAGCAGTCTGGAGGCAGAGGCATGAAACTCGGTGATTTTAAGGCCAGCTTGGGCTACACCGGGAGACCCTGCCTCAGAAAAACATACACCAAACCCTAGCAACAACAAAATACTTACCACAATGTGTGTGTGTGTGTGTGTGTGTGTGTATGTGTGATTTCAAATGAGGTCTTAAATTTTTCTACCTGCTATGCAGTAACGTGTCACCTAACGTTGGAAAAAGAAACCAGGAAGTTTCCCTGAGGTTTACGCCCAAGTCCGCCCCACCATTTCAGTTTTATTCTTTAATTTATGCTAATTTATTTACCTGTCAAACACAAAAACCTCCTTGGGCTTTGCGAAAGCTATCACAGACCTCAATCGCGGTTTGCACAGCGATTTGTTTTTAACAAAACAAAACAAAACAAAAAAAAACCCTGTACGAGTCTGAGAAGGAGCCTCACACCAAGTTCTTGCTTGAACGAAGCTAGTTGTTCACCGTATTCTACTCCCAGGGCCCACAGTTCCGGTTCTTTCCTGGAGCAAATCTCCAGATCAGGGCAGTTCCTGCTCCCAACCTACCCGATAATTCACAGGCTCAATGGAACAACTGTCCGGCCTTCCGCCAAAGGAAGGGGCGGGGCACCCGTGGGGCTCCGCAGCTGGACGACCACGGCTGTCCACTCGGCCCGTGATTGTCCACTTAGAGCTGTCCTTTCGAGTTAATGCTCCTGGACCTCAGGAGAATGGGGAGCGTGGACAGGTCATGAGATACCCAGTGGCACGTCAAACCATGGCCTTCTTGCAATGCTGGAGGAGGGTGATCCGAAGAAAGCTCTCTGATGCCCTAATGGGTATCTCTCTAAGAGCCTCAGCAAAGTCCCCAGGGCACAACGTGTCACCTTAAGTGCATCCCCCAAATCCTGTTCCCCGCGCTTATTGCTCCTGGCCAGCGCGGAGCTCACCGAGGCTCAGGACTGTTCCACGTGCCGCGGCCTGCGCGCAGAGCCAGCGTCCCAGGCCCGTCGCGCCACCAAAGCTCTCCGGCCGTGCCACCGGGTCGGATCGCGTGCGCCACGTCCAGGCGCTTTCCTGGGCACAGCTTGCTTACCTGTCCCGTGTCGCAGGTGCGTTGCACCCAGCAGCAGGGCGCCCAGCAGTACCACTGAGAACCCGCAGGCCGAGCGGGCCATGGCTCTGGAGGCGCCTCAGCCTCCGCAGGGTGCGACCGTGGCCTGGGTCGGCGGCGCCCAGGCACCGAAACGCAGCTGCGCCCCGCCCTGCCCAGCCGCTCACCTGCACGCAGGACCCCGCCCCGCCGGCTCAGCAGGAGCCTGGGTGACCCGGGCTTCCTCTCGGGCCTCCTCCCCTTCCTGCTTCTGCTCAGGTACTACCCTCCCAAGCCCGGTAGCCTTGAGGCAGATTTGTCCCCGCCTCAGTTCCTTTCTCAAAGTCCAAAGGACCTTGGTGACAGCCAGCTTCTCCCTTCGCCTCCGTCCGGAGTGCCTGTTTAGAAGGGGAATCTTCCTTTGGTGCTGTTTGGCTGTGTGTGGTTGTGGAGGATTCAGACCAGAAGTTGGTCTGTCCTACCGGTGTTCCTGGCATCCAATTCCTTTTCAGATGCAGCTGGGCCTCCTAGTTCTGGTTTCAGAGGTCCTGTGGGGTCTCCTTCGGTCCTCTAGGCCAGTGGTTCTCAGCCTTCCTAATAGCTGCAACCCTTTAGTACCGTTCCTCACATCGCGGTGATCCCCAGCCAAAAGATTATTTTTGCTGCTACCTCATAACTGTAATTTTACTACTGTTATGAATCATAATGCAGATATCTGTGTTTTTTTCGATAGTCTTAGACAACCGCTATGAAAAGGTCGTTAGACAACCCCCCCCCACCCATGGGTCTAACAGCCGCTGCTCTAGGCCATATCATGAAGGATCACAGAGCCATGGCAGATGCTTCAGGAGCTCTTGGCTGGCAGGCCAGGATTCAGCCCGAAGGACTCCGTGGCCCTATGGGTCCACGTGCCCATGGACCAGGGTCACTCAGACCTCTCAAGAAACCTAGGACAGGAACAGAAAAGCACATGCCTCAGCATCTGTTCAGGTGTGATCCCCACCTTCTCTTTAGCTCCTGGAGAGGCTGAGTCTGTCATAACTCCCCAGCCTTGGCTGGTCCGCAACAGAAATGAGCAGTCGCTTCTCCGGAGCTGTACCTCCTTCCCTCCCTTCTCAGTTTCCATTGGACAATAAAGTAGATGCTCTCCAGCCCTGAGCTGATCAGGCAGAACCCATCACAGCTCCCCCTGCAGAAGGCCTGTAAACTGGGGGTGGGGGTGGGAGTGGTTCTCAGACTCTGGGTTCTAAATTCACTCCCCTTGCTGACAATTCTTGGTTCTCCCTGCTGAACTGAGTACCAGTTTCGTTAACAGAAAGAAATCTTTTTGTTATTGTTGTTTTGTTTTGAGTCAGAGTCTCTCAATGAAGTCCTGGTTGGCTGGGAGCTCACTAGGTAGAACCTGGTCTCAATTTAAATAGACCCGCCTGTCTCTTCCTGTCTCTGCCTTCTAAGAGCTGGGAATAAAGGCGTGAGCTACCAAATCCAGCAAGAAAACAAAATCTAGAGGAAAAAGCTAAACTTAAAAAAAATTGTTAATGCTGACCAAACTATAAAAGCAGATTTTCATGTTTTCCTCATTCCAGGCAGACTAAACATATCACCAAACAAACATTGTTTTCCAGGAAAGGTAACAAGGAGGGGGAGAACTATCAAAAATGCTACTTGACAAGTTGAGCCCAAGGAACAAATTATTTTATTTAGAACTCATGTCTCCAGCATTTGGTTAACTGACTTCGTGGTTGGAACAGTCAACACTGACTTTATGAAAATGAATAATTCCCAGATTAATGATAGCCCAGACAACAGCAGCAAAGACAAACTGAGGAAAGCAAGGAGACATTTGTTTGGTGACCAAACTGCACCACTGGTCAACATGTCCTGAGATGACATTTTGAATCTCAGGGGTGGGGTAGAGGTCTGTGATTCCTGACCAGATAGGAGCCCTGGGAAGAGTCAAGGAAATTCAGGCAGCTAAATCTGCTTGCTGCTGAGCGAAATGGCAGGCTTAGCGGTGAGATTTAAAATAGATCCTGTGGGGCTGGCAAGATGGTTCTGCAGGTCAAGGCACTTGGCACCAGGCCTGATAAGAGTTTGATCCCTAGGCTAACATGTTGGACAGAGAGAACTTCGGGTGGAAGTTCCATCCCAAGCCCTCCCCTGGGAGTTGCCTCAATCCAGACTCCACCCCCGAGAAAGCCTACCAAACAATGACTCCTCCCCAGAGATGCTCAAGACCACTCCCACAGGGTATTTAAACTGTTTCCCAGAGAACAAACATATGGGTTTATGGTCTTCTTTTCCTGGCTCCTCTCTAGGGGACTGGAAAGCCACCCAGGAGCGCTGGTATCCATTAAACCTGGGCTTTTTCTAATTTGGTTTGATTTGGTCTGATTCGGATTACAGCATCGGCAGAGGGGCTTATGGGGTACAGAAACTTTTCAAGAACTGATCCCTGTAAGTTGCTCTCTGCCCTTTTTACATGTGCTATGACGTATGCGCCACACAAGATAAATAAATAATTTTTAAAAATTTAAAATAGACCCTGTGTCTGGCTGAGACTGAGGCAGGAGGATTCCAGACTTGAGGCCATCCCAGACTATACATAGAGACTCTGTTTCAAGTAACAACAAAATAAACAAGGGATAGAACAGCATAGACTATTGTTAAGTTCCAAACCCAGGACTAATGACCGAGGTGCCTGTTTAACATATCACAGCAGATCTGGCAGGCAAGGTTCTCCTGGCATCCCTCGGCTCTTACCTGTTAGGTTCTTACCTGTTACAGCAATGGATCGCAGTATACCCCACCCTCCACCCAGAACTCTCCAGCCAAGGGGCTGGGCTGCTCTTCCCCAGAGGCTCTTCCCTGTATAATCCAGACATTTTGGTTACTTGGACCTTTGGTCTCCTTGCTGCTGTCCCTGGTTCTCCTCCCCTCTCCATTCTCCTCCCCTCCCCTCCTTCCCTCCCCTCCCCCCTCCCCTCCCCCCTCCCGTCCTTCCCTTGCCTCCCCTCCTTCCCTCCTCTCCCCTCTTCCCCTCCTCTCCCCTCTTCCCCTCCCCTCCCCTCTTCCCCTCCCCTCCCCTCCCCTCTTCCCCTCCCCTCATCTTCTCCCCTCCCCTCCCTTCCCCTCCTCTCCTCTCCTCTTCTCCTCTCCCCTCCCTCTTCCTCTCCTCCCTTCCCTCTCCTTCCCCTCCCCTCCCCCTCCCCTCGTCTTCTCCCCTCCCCTCCCCTCCCCTCCCTTCCCCTCCTCTCCTCTCCTCTTCTCCTCTCCCCTCCCCTCTTCTCTCTTCCCCTCCCCTCGTCTTCTCCCCTCCCCTCCCCTCCCCTCCCTTCCCCTCCTCTCCTCTCCTCTTCTCCCTCCCCTCCCCTCTTCTCTCTTCCCCTCCCCTCCCCTCCCCTCCCTTCCCCTCCTCTCCTCTCGTCTTCTCCCCTCCCCTCCCCTCCCCTCCCCTCGTCTTCTCCCCTCTCCTCCCTCCCCTCCCCTCCCCTCCCCTCGTCTTCTCCTCCCCTCTCCTCCCCCGCTCCCCTCCCTCCCCTCCTCCCCTCTCCCTCCTCTCCCCTCCCCTCGTCTTCTCCCCTCTCCTCCCCTCCACTTCCCTCCCCTCTCTCCTCCCCTCCTCTCCCCTCCCCTCCTCCTCTCACGTGGTGGAGCTCAGCCTGGTCATGTCCACTCTGGACTTTCCCAGATGTCCCTGCTTCTACCTCTACTTCCCGTTTTAACTACAATAAACGTCCTCCTCCGTACCTAGAAGCAGTCATATCCTTACCACATTTTGACTTCTCTTGAAGCTCTTTTACAAGGGCTAAAAGAACAGAGATTTTAAAAGCACAGAAGTTTGCATAGATGTGGAGAAGAAAAGACAGCAACAAAGTTGATCCTGGAGGCTGGAAAGAGAATGATCAGGCTATAAATGCCTTGGGAGCCAAGAGAAAGTAGAGCCCTGCTCTAGCAAGGGGGAGGTTGATAACAGGATTTACACTGTGAAATCCTCAAAAGGAAAGAATCCACAGCACCCAGGAAATGGCAGCTCCAATTCCAAAACTGGGGGTGAGGGAGGGGGTGTTTCTAGTTGGAGCTGCTAAAACAGGGAAAGCTGGGGGAGGGCTGCAGAGATGTCCTATAGTTCGCTCCAGGAGCCGCCTCCTGCCTTCCTGGCGGAGAAACTGCTTCTGGAGACACAGAATCCTAGAGATCTGTGCTCGGAGCTGCTGGCGTAGCTGAGGGCCTGGGAAGTATTCTAAAGATAGATTCAGAAAATGTATGTATCCAGAATGCCGGGAGTCCATGGCCTGCCAACTGCTCAGCCTCCCTGCGAGATGTGAAAGGATCTTCCAGGAATCTGAGCAGGCCAAAGACGCCTGCTGATCCCTCAATGGACTGGCCAGCTCCGCCACTGAGATGCCTAGCTTGTTAGCCTGGTTAGAAGTAAGAGCCCACAGTGCAGCCCTCACTTTTAAGGGAAACTTTGAAAACTAGCAGAAGGAGGAAGAACATGAGCAAGGAAGTCTGGACTGCGAGGGGTGCTCCCATCCACTGAGATGGTGGGGCTGATCTAATCGAAGCTTACCAAGGCCAGCTGGACTGGGACTGAATAAGCATGGGATAAAGCCGGACTCCCTGAACATGGCGGACAATGAGGGCAGCTGGGAAGCCAAGGACAATGACACTGGATTTGGATCCTACTATGCATACTGGCTTTGGGGGGGCCTAGCCTGTTGGATGCTCACCTTCCTGGACCTGGATGGATGGGGAGGAGCTTGGACTTCCCACAGGGCAGGAAACCCTTACTGCTCTTGGGACAGGAGAGGAAGGGGGACTTGAGGGGGGAGGGGGTAAATGGGAGGTGGGGAGGAGGCGGAAATTTTTAATAAAAAAATAAATAAACTAGAAAAAGTTACATGGTAGGGAAAAGACTGTACAGGAGAAGATGAAAGCAAAGCCAGACAAAAGTAGTTGCTAACTCAGAGAGATGTAGGTACCCGAGGGGCAGATACAGGTGGATCTCTGAGTTAGCGGCCACCCTGGTCTACAGTGTAAGTTCCAGGACAGCTAGAGCTACACAGAAAAACCCGATCTCGAAAAACAAGAAAAAAAAATTTGGAGAAAATACTCAACAGTAGTAGATTATTTAAAAACAAGCAGAGAGGCTGGAGGTGTAGCTCGGTGTAGAGGGCCTGCTTAGCACACACAGGACCCCGAGGGAAGAATATTGAACTGCAACTCATGAACCCAGTAGGTTCCCTGGCAAAGAACAAATAAAAGAAGAGGTTACATTCAATTCCGCCCAGGTAAGAGTGACATGAGCCTCCAGACTTGACATCCTATGGAATGTCCTGAACAACAAATATCATGGACTCTCGTCATGACACATTGTGGTGAGATTTCAGAAACCTCTGACAAACTGACCCTATAACTTCCGGAGGTAAGAAGTGGGCCTGACCGAAAAGAACAGTCATGAAGTTGGCTTGGATTTACTTGTCAAGAGCAACCCTGGAAGCTGGAAGACGGTACTTTAAAAAAAAAAAAAAACCTGAAGAAGACTAACTCCTTAAAATTATAGGCCCAGCAAAAATACCAGAAGTGGTAGGGCAGAAAAATACTGGGATAGGGAGCGGGATAGGGATAGATGTCCCACACACCTTTTCATAGGAAAATACTGGGGGATACATTCCATTATAATAAGAAATACATAAGGCTGGCAAGATGACTCAGTGAGCAGACAATCTGAGTTGACTCTCTAGGACCCATGGTGGGGAGAGAACCAACTCCCGAAAGTCATCCTCTGCCCTCCACATGTGCCCCATGGTCTACTTGCTCCTGCACGCATGCACACACACACACACACACACACACACACACACACACACACACACACACACACACGGAATAACTTATTTAAAATTTAGATAGAGCCGAGCAGTGGTGACATACACCTTTTGTCCCAGCACTCAGGAGGCAGAAACAGGTAAATTTCTCAGTTTGAGGTCAGCCTAGTCTACGCAGCTAGTTCTTGGACAGCCAAGCTACACACAAAGAAACCCTGCCTTGAAAAACCAAGAGAAGAAAAAAAAATACTTGAAACACAGGCAGGGTAGACATAAGTTTCTAGAAGTTAAAACTGGTAAGACAAACCAGAAAACAAGAACAACAACAAACAGAAAAACCTGACCAGTTTAAGAATATAAGGTTACAAATTTTAAAATCAGGTATAAAAAGTACTTATTTAGAACAAGGAAAGAAATTACAACAAAATACAAACTTGAAAAAAAACTTAAGAAGATCACAAATGTCTCAAAATTCAGAAAAGTAATACAATATCTTTACCATATCTGCTTGATATATCATTTTTTAGGTCATTGTATAAGGTGCATCTTATAGGAGGCTGATTTGTGGAGGTACACAAAATGTGACCTTGCCCGTAGATGTACTTACCGTTCATACAGCCATTACATTCATGTGCCTTGCAAATTTAGGAATTCGTACGAATTCTTTTTCTGTGATTCCTGTTAAATATAAATATCAAAGCTTGGTGGTGCATACCTGTGACCCCAGTGCTTGGGAGGTGAGCACAGTAGGGTCAGGAATTTAAGGCCAGACTCAGCTGTATCGTGAGTTTGAAGACAACCTGGTTCTCATGAGACTCCATCTCAACACCCCAACCCACTGAGCGTGTGTGTGTGTGTGTGTGTGTGTGTGTGCGTGTGTGCATGTGTGTGTGCGTGTGTGTGTACATGTGTGTGTCTGTCTGTCTGTCTGTCTGTGTAGAGACTAAAGTAGTGTGGCATATTCATAATTATCTATGTTGCAATGATCTGGAAATTATCAACTTACTTGTAATAGAAAAACTTTGATAAGGCATAGTGAGAACCGAGTATTATGCTTAGGTTTTTACTGCTTAGTTATTTATTTAATTTGTGTGTGGGATGCCTGTGACAAAGCTTACACGTGGAAGTCAGAGGATAACTGGTTTCTCTTCCTACCACGTGGGTCCTAGGGGTTGAGCTCAGGCTGCCAGGTTTGGTGGTAAGAGCCTTTTCCCATTGAGTCGCGTTACTGGCTATTTATCTATATTTCTAGAAGGGTTTCACTACGCAATCTTGGTTGTCCTGGAGCTTGCTATGTAGACCAGACTGGCCTCAAACTCACTGATACCTGCCTGTCTCTGCCTTGTGAGTACTTCCAACTAAACATGTTTTGATTGGAAATAAAACTCATGGAATGACTGTTTCTGGCTCTGCCCACTTTGAGTTGTATTCATCTTCCGGAACTACCCACAGACTTCTGATGTTGGCCAGGGCTGGGCAGGTTCATAAGGGGATGCTGCTGTGGGCTTGTTCCTGTGACTCAGCCCAGTGGGTGGATGGAAGACTCATTGAGGCTATTGCCATGACGGTAGGCCAAATGGCAATCGAACTATAACATGGCTGAATTAGGTAAATACGTCTTGCCAAACCTCGCTGAAATGTATCTTCAGGAATTTAACGTCCCTTTAGTCAGGTCCTAAAGTTCCTGAAGCCACTCAGTGATACTATATCTCATGTGGAACTGACAGTGCAGAGGAGGGGGGAGGGAAAAGGGGGGCAGACAGAGGGAGACAGAGAGGGAGGGTGTGTCCTTAAAATATGCTCCTTTTCAAGTGTTACAGAGGCATACAGCCAGGGGCCCCCAACCTATGGAAGGTGCTGCCAGGAATGCGTTTCCGGTTTCAAGGAAGCAGAAAGCCCCACCCAAGGGAGAGGGGAGGGGTACCCAGTATGATGTGCACCACCATGGAGTTGAGTTGTAAAACAGACGGCCGGGCCGATGCTAACCGGCCCTCTAAATTCTGTATCTACTCTTCCCGGAGAGTGCCCAAAGAGTGGAATACAATCATACAGAGTGGCTGTTGCAGTGATGAGCTCCTGAGATTATAATGGTGCTCGGATGAGACCAGCGTGCTCACAACCCAGCATCCTGGTTCTCTCCGGGCACAGCTGAATCTCCCAGGGAAGGAGCCAGTATTGAGGGTACTGGGCTTTTTCTTTTGGGCCACCAGCCAGCTCCCAAATCATGATACAGGGACTTAATATTAGTTATGAATGCTTGGCCTTATCTTATGCTTGTTTCTTGCTACCTCTCATAACTTTAATGTGTTTCTCTTTATCTACATTTTGCCTCGTGGCTTTTTACCTTTTCTTTCTGTATATCTTACTTTCCTGCTATCTCTATGCATCTCCCTCATTCTCTCCTCTCTTCTCTCGTTCTTCATTCCTGAATTTCTCCTCCTATTTATTCTCTCTGCCTAGCAGCCCCACCTATCCCCCGCCTGCCTATCTGTTGACCATTCAGCTTTTTATTAGATGAGTCAGGTCCCTTAGACGGGTAAAGTGAAACAGAGGCAACACATCTTGACATAGTTAAACACACATCCTTACGTCATTAAACAAATGCAGCATAAACAGACGTAACACATCTGTGCATAGTTAATATTCCACAACAATTGAGATTGCTCAGCCTACCCACCTGAATATTATATGAGAGCAATATCCTCCCTCTTGTGTGTGTGTGTGTGTGTGTGTGTGTGTGTGTGCATGTTTGTGTACATGTATGGAATCCAGAAGACAACCTTGGATGTCATTCCTTAGGTGTTTTTCTTGCCTTGCCTTGGTCTTTCTTTCCTTTATTCCTCCTCCCCTCACCATCCTTCCTTCTTTCTTTCCTTCCCTCTTTCTCTTCCTCCATTAGCCAGGGTCTCTCATTGGTTTGGAACTCTTCAGGTGGGTTAGGCTGTCTGGCAGTGAGCCCTAGGGATCTGCTTGCCTTTGCCTCTTCAGCACCGGTATTGCATGTGGGCACCACCATGCCTGGTTTTTATTTAGTTTTGCCTGGATTTTGGGGGCAGAATGCAAGTCTTTGTGCTTGCAAAGCAAATGTTTTACTGACTGAGCTATCTCTTTTAAAGCCTTGGATCTCTTTTCTAAAAATATATTTATTTAATTTAATTTTATGTGTACCTGAGTGTATTTCTCTGCACCTTATATATACGGAGCCTGTTATCAGAAGAGCTGTCATATCCCCTGGAACTGGATGCTGGGAACTGAACCCTGGTCCTTTGCAAGAGTGGGAAGTAATCTTAAGCACTGACCCCTACCCCTATCCCCTTGTATCTCCTTAAAAATTTACAGTGTGGTGGTACACACCTTTAATTCAAGCTCTCGGGGAGGCAGAGACAGGAAGATATCTGTGAGTTCAGATCAGCCTGGTCTACAAAGCGAGTTCCACGACAGGCTCCAAAGCTACAGAGAAACCCTGTCTCAAAAAACAAAACAAAACACAAAAACAAACAAATAAACAAAAAAACCCTACCGTCTTTTGGAATTAAGCCTCATCTTAAAACAAGCACAGGAGATGCTGCTGGTGCTGGGAAAACAGATTCTAGTCATCACATCGGGAACGGATTTGATGGGCATGAGACGGGATGACTCAGCAGCAGCTGACATGGATGTTTCACATAGGTTCTTGCACTTAGCTGCATCTGCAACTTCCTGGCTGTGTGAACTCCTTCATCCCATGTCTCAGTTTCTTCATTTATGAATCCATGCTACGGGAGGATACCCTTTGTAGGGTGCTAGACAGATGAATGCAGTTAGTGTACGTCCCTTACTTGACACAGTGCGTGTAGGAAGGCACACGGTGCAGCTGACAGAGGTTACTGTTGCCATGGTAGCTGTCACATATGTGGATATGGAAGCTAGGGGTGTGGCACTGGGAATAAGAGCTCTGCTCCCTGCAGGTTTTCGAAACACTGTAGCTCACACTGTTCTGGGATTCACTATGTTTCAAACTCACACAGTCCTCCTACCTCAGCCTCCTCCCAAATCCAGGGCTTACATGTGGGTGCTGCTACCCGTTGGAAAGAGAACCTTGGGGACGAACTTCTTTAAGGTTGCATTCACACCTGGAAGTGTCAACTATCAGACTGGAAGCTGTCTGTCTTCCTCTTGTTCTTTTTTTATGTTTCTAGGCTCAAAACTGTGCTTGGTTATAGTCCTGAACAAACAGAAGATCTGTGAACCAACCTGGGCAAGAATGTGTGGGTCGCCCTGTTACCCTACCACTGCCCTCAGGAGCTGTGTGAACTTTGCAACCCCGAAAGAGCGAACTCAGCTTCCATTTTTAAAGAGGATAAGGTCTGGGGCTGGAGAGATGGCTCTGTGTTGAGTATTTCCTGTTCCCTCTGGAGGACTGAAGTTCCATTCCCAACACCCATACTGGACAGTTTGCAACTACCTATAACTCCAGCTCCAGGGGACCTAATACCCTGGCTTCTTTAGGCTTCACGCGTGTGTACACACACACACACACACACACACACACACACACACACACACACTACACAATCTGGAATTTAGTCAGTAGAGACACTGGATTTGCTCTCTGTATTCCTTGCCCCCTAGGAAAGAAAAGAAGGGTAATAGAGCCCCTGGCTTCCACAACAAGGCCACGGTGGTCCACTCTGAACCCTGACCTGTTGGATTGGTTGGTGGCAGTTAGGCTAGTACTTAACCCAGTTGGGAGAAAGAGGAGAGGATGCATCAGTCTGAGTCAGGAAGCTTCTCTGAGTGAAGTGGTTTAGTCTGGTAAGCAGAGGGAGATTCTGTCAGGGAACAGTTTTTCATCATGTTGCGAGTGGGCAGTGTGATTTGTGAAGAATGGGCCACAGTTTGGATGAGGGCCCCTTCGTGAGCCCGACACAGAGAAATTTGTGCATCTCAGGATGAGACAGGAGGAGGTTCATGGCATTAACTTTGCAGGTAATTTGCCCCGGGGGAGCCATGTGGTACAATTTTAGTCTTAGGATGAGTAAGACAGGGTAAGGAAAACCTTCCCTGAGCCTTGAATGCATTGTCACGGACTGGGGTCTGAGTGAACTCATCCATGTGATTCAGAAGCTCGGCAGCAAGCAGGGAGTACCTTCTGTGGTCACCTCAGAGTGACCCAAAGCCCAGAGATGTACACTCCTCCCTGAATTGCACCATTTAAGAGGTCAGTACCAAGCCAGGGGCAGAGCAGGGAGTGCAGAGCTGGAGGCAGCTCCTCCAAGCCTGTGCAACTGCCTCCCTCAGTCACCTGCCCGTGGGGGAGAGGGGACCAGGCCTGTTAGTTCTGGAGACCACAACGCCCGCCCTCGGATATGACCCACAGCCTTGTCAAGCCCCAGCCTGCCAACCTCACTTTTTCCTTTGCTTCCGTTCCTTTGCGTTTGGAAGGAAGATAGCTTCTCAGTGAGTGTGGGGGACTTCCAGGGGTTTTCCTCCCGGTAGAGAGTATTATAGCCACAGGGCTTGGGTCTCATCCAGGTGTCACCGTCCTGATGGACATGGCTCTGGAGAGGGTATGTGGCAGACAAAGTTGGGTTACGTAGCAGATGGCCTTCCGAGGAGAACCCAGGTGTTGCTCCTCCAGTAGTTGCCCAAGCGTTTTTTTCCTGAAACAGCCTGGTCCTAAATCAGCTGGCACATCTATCTGGCCAGCATCCCGTGTCCACCCCATTCTCTCATTCCCTGCTGCCTCTGCTGACAGCATTGCACATCCTGGCTTCTAAACCGAGCTCTATTTCAACCTTTCTCCCCAGACTGGCTAAAGACCCTCATTGCCTTAGGTACCTCCGTACGGAGGCTGGTGACGAAGTGACATCAGAGGGAGGGGGGCCATGGGAGAAGAGGGAGGGGTGAGGTGGTAGACTTCCTCCTGGGAACTGTACAGGGGTGGGGCTGAGGGCAGTGGGGGTGGACACAAACAAGGCTTCCTTCGCCTGGGATGGCCTCCTACCCTGCAGCTGCTTACTGAACCCCAGTCTGTGTCTTAGGATGGCTTGGGTGTGCCTCTGCCCTGTCCCGTGCACATGGACTCTCTGTCCGTCAGGGTAACAGCATGGTGACCACCACCCTTATCTTTGCAACCTTAATGATGCAGAGCAATGCCATCTTATGCTCCATCTAGGTCTTATCCCCCACCCCCGCCCACGTCCCTTTTATTTATTTATTTTTTCTCAACGAAAACCACGAGTAGGTTTATCTCTATGTTTTCTACCCTGCTTGTTTTAAAGCTTTCTGGATGTGTGACTTGCAGGCATGCTTGGTTGTAATTGTCTACTTTAAACTTCTGGTTTCGGTGAGGGGAGATAGCTAAGCAGAGTTTGTGTACAGGGATAACATCTAGACTAGTGGGTGCTATCAGGGGTTCAGTATTTTTGTTGTTGTTGTTGTTTATTTGTATTTGGACCTAATCTGACTCAAAGTGTTTTTTATTTTGAAAATGAACCATATTTTTCCTTATTTTTTTCTTTTTCAGACAAGCTCTCATATCTAGCCTTGGCTGGTCTGGCACCCGATGTTGATCAAACTGACTTCAAACTCAGAGATCTGCCTGCCTCTGCCTCCCAAGAGCTGGGATTGAAGGCATGACCTCCCCCTGTCCAACACCCCACATAAATAGAATTTTTTTTTTGAGGCAGGATCTTACCTTGAAGTCTCATGCAATCTTGGCTGTGTGGGAGCTCGATCAGGCTGACCTCAAACTCAAAGAACTTCTGCCTCTGCTTTCTCTGCTGGTGCTAAAAGCATGTGTCACTACACAAGGCCTCCTCACCAATCTTATTTCTTAATTCAATATCATAACTAATCTAGAGAAAGTTAGCATGTCAAAGGGAGCACACAGGACAAATGTGGACACTGCCACTTAACAGAGGGACTTGATCACCAACGGATGTTGAATCCATGGGGCTCCTGTACCTGTGTCCCTTGGATGCTGAGGGATGTCTAACGTTGTGGGAAGGAAGCCAGCAGTCAGTCATGAGTATTTTGTGGATGTCTGCCAGGGGCAGGGTCTGCCAGGAATAAGTATATAGAAACGCAAAGTGTTCCTCTTCTTAGATGTTAATTTGCCTTCTTTGACTGCAGTCTGGGAGAGACTGACTCCTCTGTCCATGGCTTTTGTCATTGGTTCACCTTTCCCTTTGAACAGGAAAAACACCCAACTGTCAGTCATAGGTTTTCTATAAAAGTCCTCATCTGAAATGCTTTTGTTTGGGGGAGCACCTGTATAACTTTGGGGTCACACAGTGACTTTCAGTCTGTTGTTCTCCATGGACTTCTGATGGCTCTGAGGTTTTATCTGAACCACAGAGGCCCATGTCAGGATGGGGGCTCCTCAGTCATATCAGATTCACTGTCATTTCTTCCTCCCCCATAAGGTAAATAATCTTCTCTTTAGGCCAAGGCAGTTTCTTTATTCATTAACCAATGAAAGCAACACATAAACAGAAGGACCTCCCAATTGAGAAGGACTCTTATTGGTGGTAACCAAGAAGAGGCATCTCCTGAACGGTCTTTTCTTGCCTACTTGAGATCTTCATCACAGGTAGAGCTGGATGATAACATGCAGAGGAGACAATGGTGGCAGAGACAGCACACAGCGGAAATTACATTAGAGGCATCAAGGTTCTGCAGACTGCAGAGTGACTGGAGGCAGAAATGGGGGGGCTGCTGAGATAAGGAAGAGCAGCCCAAGAAAGCAAGAGGAGATGGGGAACTATGACCAAGGAATGTGGAAGGTTGTGAGGATCCAAAGATGGTGTGGGGGGCTGAGGAAGCCCTAAGTGAATGTGTGTTACTGACATAGGCACAACCATGCCAAGGATCCTAGCCTCAGACCGATCGGAAAATGGCAAAGCCTCCTCAGAGTACATGTTTTAGTGTGAGCAAAAAATGTCCATTGTAGTTTTCTCCTTCCAGATATGGTCTAACGATGGCTCCCCTACAGGGACTGCTCCTACTGAGATTAGCTAAGCCTGTATCCTTGATCCAGCTATATGCCCTAACCCCTACCATCTTCTTTATCTGTATTTAATAACCCCACTCCTTTTTCAGCTGTATGCAGTTACCCTGCCTTTCTATTCAGCTGTATATAATAAACACGCTGAGCTTCCTGGATCCCACTCGACCCTGGCTGTTTCTGTGCCTGTCTTGTCTTTGTTCCCTTGTTACCCCCTTAAGAGCTGAGAGTCCTGGTACCCAAGAGCCAAGCCCTGTTAATGCTGTGGCTGCTGCTAGGGTATCCACACTCAGTCTTATGAGAACCATAATGCTGGCCACTGCCTGACACCAACAAGGACAGTACCTGTCACAAATCCTGAATAATTAGTGGCTATGGGACCCCGGGGAGGGCACCAGCAACTGTGACCCAGAGCTAAAATCCTCTGAGCTGTGGGTCCTCAAGAAAGCTATTGTCACCCAGATGGAGCAAAAGAATCACAACCCTGTGACTTGGAAAAAGAATTCAGGCCCCGGAGACTGACTGGTCTTCTGAGGCTGAGCTTCTCCTATCATGTAAATGGCCACTGAACAGGATTTCTGTTCACTGGTCTCTCTGCAGCTCTCACTCCTTGTTATTCAGAAAGTCGGCTTCGTCTTTCTTTCTTCTGAGTATTCTGGCTAGTATAAGAGTTCTGTCACTGGAAGTGACATCTGGAAGCTGCCATGTCTAATTCCCCAGAGACTGCATGGCTCTGTTCCAAGGCCTGGCCAGGAGCCAGAGCCCTGCACTCCAGGGGGTGAATTAGGGAGACTCTACTGCAGAAGTCCAGCTCAAGTCTTGGGGTCTCGGGTACCCACTATCAAGCAAACCCAGTCCGAGCAGAGGCTGCCAAGCTGCAGTGGGAAGCCAGGCCATAGCTGTAAAGTCAAAAGAAGGTTCTGAAAGTCAGGCTGCCATCTTAAGTGAGACTTCAAGATGACACCCCAAGATCTTTCTGGGTGTTCCAAAGATGGCTAGTCTCTTCTGTTTTCTGTCCCCATCCTCTCTGTCTCCTGCTCTTCTCCAGCCTTCTTTCCTGTGTCATGCCTGAGCATGTAAGTTCAGCAACCCCTTGGTGGATCTAGACCAGAAGGAGTTAGAGGTCAATATCACAGCCACAGGCTAGTCTGAGGGCTTGGAAGGCCATGGCAGGCAGCTGGCTTTCTTCCTCATGTTAAGACACAGGTCTGCCCCTCTAATGTAGCAGCCACTCTTAAAAGGCTTACTCTGCAGCTGAAGAGATCAGGCCACACCCCCAGCAGCTCTCTCTGGGAGTTAGGAAGCAGTCTGTGCTTAGTTTATGTTATCTGACTCTTCCGTGATCTTTGCTATCCAGGCTGTGTTGAACTAAATCACATGACATAAAACTTCTAGTCCCTGCTCCTCCAGATCCCATAAAGGTCTGATATTGACTTTGTTCCTGGGATTTTATTCTTGTATTTTCTCTGAAGAGGCTCCTCTGGCTTCACCCCATCCCTTAAAGACTACTGTTCTTTCTTCCTCTCTCTTTTGTTCTCACTCCTAATAAACCTCTTCTCTAGATTTTAAAAGTAAGTCTCTCCTTCCTTCAAGTCAGGTGTGACTTATGCGTGCGTAACATTTTTCATCGAATTTTTCTCCCTCCCACCTTGAGGCACTATTATGGTTTTGAAATCCTTTCTCCTAACAAACCTTATTTTTAAAGAGAAAGTGTCAGCCTTCCTGGATTGAGGGATGCTGCTTTTCTGTGTTACTGTAACACCACCCAGCCTACATCGTTTATCCTGCTGACTGCAGTGAGCCAAACGAAGTAGGCATGTGATTGTCCACAGTGACTGGCCCTTTGCTGCCTTTCCCAAACCTGAGTTTTCTTTATCCATCCCTCTTCCGCTCACCTTTCCTTCCTTTATTATTATTATTATTATTATATATTTGTGGTTTGGGCTTTCTATTCTAACACTCAAAGAGCAGCACAGACCTTCCTTTTGCCCCCAGGGTATTTTGCTCTGTTTGGTGGCGGTTTTTGTTTTCCAGTGTAGGAAGCCTGCACTTTTCTTTTCTTTCTGTGTGCACGCGTGGGAAGCAGCGCCACCTGGTTTTGATCTACTCCTGGGGGAAGCACCCTGTCTGCTCCTCTACACACCTCAGATGCCTCAGGAAGAACGTGTGAGTCCAGGTGGGGCACCCAGCAGGTAGGGCAGCTACCAGGTGGCAATTTAAGAGAGACTTGTGAGGAGTGCATTGAGAAAGCTGTTTACGGGGTGTGGGCTGGGTGTAAGGAAATAGCCAGGAGGCCTGTTGTGCCAGGGCCCATACCATCCGGTTTGAAGCTTTCCACTTGAGACCGCCTTTTTATCAGGGTCCTATTAAACATTAAATCATTACGTATTAATGAGATGGATGTGCTTGTTTATCTTACAGAATACAACCCAAAGAGTACATTAATTTCATACTTATGTGTTGAGGAATAAAGGCAGGAAAATATGAACTCTTTGTTTTCCATAATTAAGTCATTTTATGAGGTAGCCTGCTTATTGCAAAGTGTGCACTTTGGGTGTCCAGAACCGTGGCGGCAATGAAGTTTTGAGAGTTAATATTGGTGGGTGCCACCGGATATACATGCTTTTTAATTAATTTTTGTCCATTTTATGTTCAGAAATCTTTCGGTGTTGCCAACCCCCGGCACTCCCCCCATCCCCAATCACTGTTACTTTACCCTATGTGTGGGTCACAACCTGCAGCTTAAAAAGTTTCAATCTAGGCTGTGTGACTTGCCTGTGGCCACCCAGTGAAAGTCAGAGCTCTCTTAAGGAGTGAGACGGGTGCCAGAGATGTTAGTATCCAGGCATCTGTGCTGGCCTGCCCTTGGGGTCCTGGCAGGATACGTCCTCAGATGCAGCCACTGAGAGTAATCCCTATGCACATTCATTATGGTTCATTTTAAAAGGTGGGCCTTGCCCACCTCCCGTCCCCCCACCCTCTTGTCTCCCCCTCTCCTGCCCCCCACCTCCCCTCTTGTCCCCAGGGACCCGTCTCTGCCCCCGCCCGCCCCCTTCTCTGCCCGTTCTCTCTCCTCTTCCAATAAACCTCCCATGTGAGCCTTGTTGCATGGCATGACTTCTCTTGGCAGCGTTTTTAAATAAATTACAACAAGAGCCAGGGGCTAGGATTCTCTCTGGTTTTCCTCTAGTTCTCAAAAAATTCGAGGACCACAACCAGTTATTGTCATCCCACTCATGAGTCTAGGAAAAACTTGAAATTAGTCTTTTGCACAAGCAACTCTTCCATTAATAGTTTTCATTTCTGAGCTGGGTGATGGTGGCACACGACTTTAATCCCAGCACTAGGAAGGCAGAGAGGCAGGGTGACTCTCTGAGTTCCAGGACAGCCAGACTCACACAGAGAAACCCTATCTTCTGTTTACTCAAAGCACAAATTGCTTTCTAAGCCCCAACTTCTGGTTATGTTCATGGCAAGCCTTTCGTTTGGTTAATTTTTTATTTTTTGAGACAGGGTTTCTTGTAGCTTTTTATCCTGTCCTGGAACTAGCTCTTGTAGACCTGGCTGACTTCACAGAGATCTGCCTGCCTCTGCCTCCGGAGTGCTGGGATTAAAGGCGCGTGCCACCTGGCCATGACAAGCTTTTTTAAAGCAAAAGTTTGGAGTCTGTTTAAGTAGGATAATGGGAAACTAAGTGATACAACATTTACTCAAAGGAAGTTGTGCTCTTCTTGATCCAGTGTTTATGAAAGGAAAATGCTTTGGCTGCTACATGCAATCAAAAGGTGATCTCTAGCTAGAGTATCATCACAATGATTTTAAGTCACACATGTACTAAAACTGACAAAAGTTTCCCAATACTCATTCAAAGAAAAACTGAATGGAAAGGAAATAACATGTGTGTGTTGCTGACCACCTTTGAGTGGCGGAAATGTGAATATTTTTTACTTCTTATAACATCCCTAAAATTTAATGCTTCCCTAACAATACAGAGAAACCTTGTCTCGAAAAACCAAAAACAACAAAACAAACACAAACCTTGCAGGGGGTGATGAACATAATAATTTTCATTGTCAGGATGGTATTGTAAGTTTTTTCTTGATTTTAAAGCAGCACAGAATTACTCATGTAATTCTTACATGTCTGGTTCTGTTTTGCTTCATTTTGTTTTGAAAGAGTATCATTTTGTAGCCCACACTTGCCTCCAACTCCTGATCCTCCTGCCTCAGCCTCCCTAGAACTCCTAGAACTGGGATGACGGGATTCCATATTTACTTAGTTTTTAGGTTCTTTTTTTTTTTTTTTTTTTTTTTTTTTTTGGTTTTTCGAGACAGGGTTTCTCTGTATCTTTGGAGCCTGTCCTGGAACTAGCTCTTGTTAGTTTTTAGGTTCTTGAGGCAATGCATTGCTACTGGCTGGCCTGGTGCTCATCATATAGCTCAAGATGTTCCTGAACTCATAGCAATCCGTCTGCCTCAGTCTTGCACTTCTGATTGCTTTTGACAAAGTTGTTTCTAAGTCACGGCGCAGTAGGAAAGGTCGATGTTGGCAGCCAAGAAGAAGGAAAGTTTGTGTAATTTCCTTTTTTCCTTGCCATGGCAGAAAACGTGACACACAGCTTAAGAAATGAAGTGGTTACTTTGGTACCAGTTTGAGGGGATGTGTTTTATTGTGGCAGGAAAAGCTTGGGGGAAAAAGCCTGAGGCAGCGGGTCACATTGTGTCTATGGTCAGGATGCAGAGATGAAGTGTGGTGTTCAGCTTTCTTTCCCCTTTTATTCAGTGTAAGACCCCCAACTTGTGGTGTGGTACTGTCCACATTTAAGGGGAGTTTTCCCATTTCAACCAAGCTCATCAGTATGATGCTTCTTAGGAATGCCCAGAGACCAAACCTGATCCAGATCATTTCTCATGGACCTATTCAAAGCCTTGTTTCCTAGGTAAGTTTAGATCCTGTCACATTGATAGCATCAAGTATCAACTTGTGCTGAACTCAGGGTAGCTGTGATTACTATGGGGTAAAACTATCTTAGACTAACCTGGTTGGTTCAGTATGAATGGATAAACAGGCAGGTAGGTAGATAAACAATAAGAAGATAGATAGGTAGTAGATGATAGATAGATAGATGATAGATAGATGATGATAGATAGATAGATGATAGATAGATGATGGATGGATAGATTAGTAGGTATGTAAATAAAAACACACATAGATACATAGATGGATGAACAGGTAGAAAAGTAAGTAGATAAATTATAGATGATGTATGATAGGCTAGTAGATGGGTAGATAGGTAGATGATAGATCACTACCCAGTATTCTTGGGCCATTTGCTAAGTGCTTGACACGTTATTTAATTTGATCCTCACCATAACTTCCTGAGGAGTCGACGGCTCCATTTTACATATATTTTCACCAGGGAAAGTTGATTAACTTGACCGTGTTCACAAACTTATTCAGTAGCAGAGTTGGGGCTGTGTTGGGGGCTGCAGACCCCTGGCCCCTTGACTTTCTTTGCCTGCCTCAGACCCTTTGCCTGCTGGAGTGAACTGAGCAAAAAATTTGCTTACCTGTGTCTGCAGCTGCTCTGAGCACGAGACCTTGATGGCAGGGGTGTGGGTTCTAGTGAGTCTGCAGCTGAAAGATCCCGAGAGCTAGGGCGTGGCCAGAGCCCTATATAAGCTGCCCCAGTGCAATAAAGTTGACATTCTTGCATCAAGGATGACCAGTGTCCCTGTCTGTCTATGTGCATGTGTTTTTAAGTCTCCAGCCTAGTTTCTGGCTCGTGTACAGCCATAGTGCAGGCGTTACAGGTTGGACCCAGGACCCAGGGCTTGAGATCCTGGCTTCCAGCTGCCAGGACCCTGTTGCACTTCCCTCTACATACGCAATGGTTTAGGGACTATTACACAACGCAGGAAGGACAGGTCATTAGAACAGCCCCAGCAAAGAGGATAGTGGTGCAGCTACTACATCCAGGGTGGGAGGGCAGTCTGAGGGAGGCCAGGGCACGTGGTCTGTAGATGGAGTGGCGGGGCTGCGTCCCGCCACCCGGCTAGCTTTACACCTGAAATAATTACACGGAAACTGTATTCATTTAAACACTGCCTGGCCCATTAGTTACAGTCTCTTATTGGCTAATTTCTCACATCTTGCTTTAACCCATATTTAGTAATCTGTGTAGCATCACGAGGTGGTTGCTTACCAGGAGAGATCTTAACCCGCGTCCGTCTCAGAGAGGAGAGGCATAGCGTCTGCCTGAAGCGTCTGCCTCACTCCCAGCATCCTGTTCTGTCTACTCCACCCACCTATGTTCTGACCTATTGGGCCAAGCAGTTTCTTTATTAATTAATCAGTGAAAGTCCTCCATCAGTGGTCTGTCTGTGGGATGAGCAGGTTAGGGCGGCACCTGCTAGAAGTGTATGAATTGGAACCTGTGTGGCTGCACCTCTAGGGCTGGAAGCAGTTCCGGTCTCCTCTACCAACTCTGTCTGTCACTTCTAAGCAGGTGTGACCAACTACCCTGTCTGGGGCTGCCTCTCGTTTGGAATGAATAGGATCACAGTTGTAATGGGAAAAGTATGACTGTGTTTCTGGGCTAAAGGGGGAAGCAAGAAGACACTCCTAGCTAACAGAGTAGCAAGGGCTTCTTCCGTCCAACCTGTGGTTTGGAAGCAAACCCAGCTCCACCGCCATCTCCCTCTTTTGCTGTAGCACTTGGCTGTTTTCTCGATTCTGATCGTGTGCTCATGTTTCCCACGTATGGACTGCAATGAGAACACTTGCGTAGATAGTCGGAAGCTCCGCTCACCATTGTCTTCTCTGCTTCTCTGGACATCTTAGGTCCTGTTTCTCGGGGATGCTTCAACACCTGTGGTAGCAGTCTCTCGGACTCTTACATCTGGGGGAAGGGAGTTTGGCAGGTCTGTGTGGGTCGAAGGCATATAGCCCCTTACATTCCTCTAGAGGTTTCATTAGACGAGACCCATATCACCTTTGCTGAAAGTCTCCTTACACTCAGCTCAGCAGATCTCCAGATTTTCACAGTGTCTGTGAGGTGAAGAAGTGGTCAGAGACATTTCTTCTGATGCCAGAAGAAACAGGTGTCCTGTGGCAGCTTTTAAGGGACATCTGCCACTTCTGGAGTGACCTTGTCGGGATTGGTGTGAGTGGGCTCCTAACAGGTCTCCACCTGTAGGCAGCAACACCTGGCAGGACACAAACCCTGCTCTTAATCCATTCTTAGACCTTGGAGAGGGCAGGGGCTCCTTGGGCTCCAGGACTCACCTGTTTAGGGTCAAAGTCTGGAGTCTTGTAGTCCCAATAAGCCAGGATCAACCATTTGTCACCAACATGCTAATTAAAGAGACAAGTAAAAGTGAGAAACAGAGATTTATTCATGTGGTCACATGGGGAGGAGGAGAGAATTAGGAGCTAGTGAACACACTCCCCCTCAAACGAAGTCCATCTTCATAGTCCTAACATGAAGGAGGTTTAATAGAGGGCCAGAGACCATATACAGCTAAACAGTTCTGGTTAGGATGTGGTCCCCACTCACCACTGTCTGACCAGTTGTCAAAACTATATGAAATCTCTTCCTGAGAGGCAAGTTCCTCCTTCCCCTAGCATGAGATTCCTGGGGGAAATTTTAATCCCTAGGGGTGCATTATCTCATTAGCCTGATAGTATAAGTGTTTTTAACACATCTTCTTTTGTGTCTTTCTTTACAATCTGGTGGCTTTCCTGAGCTTCTTGGTTGGCTCTGTCTGTTCTTGAAGTCAGAACTGCTACACAGCAGACAGGAGAAGCCACAAACAATCAGTAAGTATGTCTCAAACTGTGCATATCCTATACATGAAAACAATTGTTTATCTGAGGCTCATTTTTATTTGGGTATCTGGGCTGCACATTTGTTAAATCTAGTCACCTTGGATGGGTCAGTGTCACACTATAGGGCCTTGTTCACTCTCTGCTTGGTTTTCCAACACCCATGCATTTTTCCTGATGGTGTCTGATCTCTCCCTGGCATGCCTGATTTGCAAACATTGACTGTCCTGGAGCTGGCAAAGTCCTGGAAGTGGTCTCTTTGGCTGCTGGGACTCACATCGGGAAGGGAAGGAGAAGACGTTTTCTGTGGGCTCTAACTTGGAATGTCCCCTCCCCTCCCAAGTGTGGGGACAATCTGAACCAGTTTTCTCTTTCCAGGGCATGCAGCGGCCCATGGGGTCACAAGGGAAAGCAGGTCCCTGATCCCTCCTTCCAGAGACCCAGGTTCTGAGGGTGACCGGTAAAGACACTGCTCTTCCAAGTGTTTGCCTGAGGAATCCTTCACCAGGCCTGAGAACTCTTTTACTTTCTGTGCTTCTGTTGGGAGCAGGAGAGTGGTGGGCTTGGCAGCAGAGAGGCTAAGCAACCCTTGAAGGAGTGGGCCCAGTGGATGGGGCAGAGGGAAACACAGACGTGAGGGACAGATTCCTGGGACAGGTTCCAATTGAAAGCAGGGAGATAGGTGAGTCAGCCGGAGGGAAAACACAGACTCAGGCATGTTTCAGTTTCTCTTCAGGTGGAGGGCTGCCACAAGGGGCTTAGCGGGAAGTCTGTGAGAACAGGCAAGAGGGACAGGCCCTGGGTGTTGTGCTCACGTCCCTGGCTAGTCTCCCAGTGCACAGAGAAGATTCTAGCTGTGGTATTGTCCAGAGAATCTGGGATGGCCTGGATGAGTGTTCCAGACCCTGTGGCTCTCATTGCTGCCAGCTTCCGTCTGCCTCCAGGAAATGAAGATGAGGAGCTTGAAACTCTATTGTGTTTCAAGGGGGTGGGGGTGGGGCTCCCGGGGTGCCCCCCCCTCTAAGGGCTCTTTGGGAAACTAAGTCACAGATGCCGGAGTACTTTAAAAGCTACTGTTTCATAACGTGCTAAAATTAAAGAGCCCACCGTGTGGACGTTTCCAGACACAGCCCCATTCCTGGAAGGCAGATATAATTTTCTGTCCTTTTCTTTCCTTTTTTAATACAGTAACCCGCCGTGGGTAGGTCTCTGCTGAAGTAACACCGAGGTCTGTAATTACTGCCAAGCCCTGATTACTTCAGTTCACAAATTGGCCCAAGTCCACAGAAGCACCTAAGTCTTGTTCTTGTTTATAGGGAAGAAATAAATGGAGTGTGAAGAGGTTTGGTCATTATAGCAGGAGAGAGGACCCCCAGGCAAGCTCTCACCGGGGTTAGGGCCCATCAGCTTTTGTTAAGAATAGCAGCAGAAAAAATGACCTGAATTGCCAAGTCTGTGTTGGGGAACTTAGTGAGCCAGTGAAAGAATTCAGCTTAGATAAGAGTTGAGGAAAGAGGGCAGTAGCAATAATAGAATGCCACAGCGTGGGCTCCCTGTATTCAGGCATCTGTGCTGGCCTGTCCTTGAGGTCCTGACGGGATGCTCTTCAGCTGAGGCCACTGAAAGCACCTCCTGTGCACCTTTGCTACCTTATTTTTAAAAGGTAGACCTTGCCGGATGGTGGTGGCGCACGCCTTTAATCCCAGCACTTGGAGGCAGAAGCAGGTGGATCTCTGAGTTCAGGACCAGCCTGGGCTACAAGAGCTACAAGAGCTAGTTATTGGGACAGGCTCCAAAGCTACAGAGAAACCCTGTCTCAAAAAAAATTAAAAAAAAAACAAAAAAGTGGGCCTTACCCATCTCCCATCTCTTTCTTTTTTAATTCTCTCTCTCTCTCCCTCCTCTCCCCTCCCCTCCTCTTCTCTTCTGCCTCTCCTATCACCAAAGGCTGGTCCCCCTCCCCCCTTTCCCATTGACTTTCCCCCAGTAAAAAACCCTTCCACGTGAGCTTTGGCTCATGGTGTCTTTCTCTCTTCCGCCGCTTCTTAAAAAAATTACAACACTCTTCATTGTGGAGTTATCCTCATTGGGTTAGGGTAAAATGCTGCCCATGCATTTCCAGAACAATTCTCTCCAGCTTGTGCGTGCATCTGCTCACCGTGGCTAACTCTGACCGGCCAGGATATTCTGCTATTTGAGTGAAAGAGTCAGTTTTTGTTTCTGTTGTTGTTTGGGGGACATGCTTCCTGGACCTGGCTTGTCCTGGGGACACATTCCCTTTCTAATGGCTCAATCCTGGTCTTTTCAAATGAGCCCCAACAACCTTTTGTCTTAATAATGTAGATGCATCCCTTAATGATAAAATGCATCCCTGTGACTGTAGAGAAATGTGACATCAACCAGTATAGGAAAGAGTGTGGGCTCATGACGGCTCCCATGGACTAAAGAGGGCAGGGGGAGAGGGGCGTGTAGTAGTTACTAGATTTGTTACCATGACCAGATACCTGACAAAGCAGTGCAGTAGGGCCTCTGAAGAGGGTCATCAGGTAAAATGCTTGTTACCAAACCTGACAACGCCTCAATTTGATTCTAGGATCTGTATGGGAGAAAGAACTGATTCCAGCAGATTGTCTCTGACCTCATAGGCGTGCCTGTATAGCACCTGTTCACCGTCCCCAAATAAAGTGAATAATCATAATTAAATAATTTAAAAAATAAAAGCAATAAAAGAAGGAAGGTCTTATTCTGGCTCCCAGTTTGAAGGTACCATCCTCATGTCAGGGAAGGCAGCAAGAGTCGGCAGCAGCTGGTCACATTGCATCCTGGCCCAGAAGGACGGAAGGAAAGGAGAAAGTGAGCCGAGCCCTGGAATTTCTCTCTCCTTCCTGACATCAAACTTCTGCTTATTCTTGGTCATCTTGATCTTCCTTGGTCACAACTGTGATGGTTTTATTATGGGAGTCTTGTCTGGAGGCCTGGTCTTGGAGATCTTAGCTAGAAAAACAAAACAAAATTCTATACTCCACGGCAGAGTGGGAACCAGAGGGAAGTCTGTCAAGGGAAGACAAGCAGGAGGCTGCAGACATCTGCCCTCCCATTGCAGCTCAGTCTGTGTGCTTTGTGCTTCTCTGTAGGAAAACATTCTTCTCTTTTGTTCCTTCATCTATGCCTTTAGTCTTTCTTTCAGAGTTCCTATTATTACTTTTAAAATTAAGTTAGCACACAAAGTGATAGGTTTTATTATGACATTTTCATATATATAGCTTATAATGTTTTGTTCTTTTTAAAAGATTTACCTATGCTTGAGTATGTATGTGTATACACAGTGTATGTAAAGGGATGCCTTAGCCCATATGTGGAGGTCCTCACCTTCCACCTTGTTTAAGACAGGACCTTTCTGTTCTTTGCTATTACCTGGTGCACTCTGAGCAGGGCTGTGAGCTACCGGAGGATTCATCTGTTCCCATTTCCCATCTCAGCACCAGAGTGTTGGGATTACACACACACACACACACACACACACACACACCACTAAATCCTTCATATGAGAGAAAATGCAGACTTTGTTTTTCTGAGCCTGGCTTATTCCACTTAACGCAAACAAATAATGGTCCACATCACAGGTGCTTCTGGTATCTGTGAACCCTATCTTGTGGCTCGTGGTGGGGGGACCCTCCCAGGATTCAGTGTCTGCTGGCTGAGGGGTCTTTTCAGGCTACCTCCTTATTCAGTTACTCCCAAGGCGTACAGAACTGCACGGTTAGATCTTGAGTTCATAGGAACTGTTCCAGCACTCTCTGCGCGTGGTGAGAAGTGTGACGAGCAAAGTCTGCTTTGCCAGTCAGCCAACCTTCTCTCTCTCACTTTCAGTCCCGTGCTGTGCACATGCCTGGCAAGACCTACCTCTCTTTCTAAGTCTCCTTCCTTACCTCACCTGAGGTTCAGAGAAGTCTATCTTGTGAGTGAAAATCAAACATCTGCTTATTTCTAACCTGAATTACCTTCTCTGGACAAACTTGTGCAAGCTGGGTGTTGGGGTGCACGCCTGTAATGCCAGCACTTAGGAGGCACAGGTAGGAAGATCAAGAGTCCAAGGCCTGCCTGAACTACTGGAGACCCTATCTCAAAAACAACAGCAAAACCCAAACCAAACAAGCGCGTGCCTCAACTCCAAAGAGACAGCATGTGATTCACCATCTAAGCATCTTGAGAAGTAAAGGAGAGGTGGCAAAGACAGACACTGGGAAAACAGGAACATAGTGGGACATGTGCCCCGTGTGTCCGCAGGTTTGTCCTTTGTATTTTATAGCAGAACTTTTTAAATGGTTTCTCGAGACAGGGTTTCTCTGTGTAGCCCTGTCTGTCCTGGAACTCGCTCTGTAGACCAGGCTGGCCTCAGACTCACAGAGATCCTCCTGCCTCTGCCTCCTGAGTGTTGGGATTAAAAGCGTGCGCCCCCACGCCTGGCTCCCCACAACATTTTATTTCCCTTTGGCTCGACATTCTTCTGCCGGTGAGACGAGAGGATGGTCAGATCTGATCACTGGAGTCTGGCCCTGAACATCAGATCTGCAACCTTGAAGATCAGAGCCATCACTTTGAATCTGATCCCTTTCCAGTTTTTTTTTTTTTTTAAAAGCTTTGTTTTGTGTGTGCTTATGTAGGTGCCCACGGAAGCCAGAAGAGGGTATCAGATCCCTTGGGGTCACAGGCTTTTGTGAACCGCTTGATGTGAGCGCTGACCCAATGGTAAAATGTTATGTACTCCTAACTGCTGAGCCATTTTCTGGCTCTCTTTCTATTTAAAAATTTAGGATCCTCCATGTCTATGAAACATGCTAAGTTCCGTAGTCCTATCAGTAATTATAGTGCTATCTTTGGGGTCCCCAAAGAAGTGAAAAAGGACAGGGAAAAGAGGGAGAGCGCCCACTCTTACTCCAGCTCCCAGCTGGGTAGTGGAGCAGTGGAGAGAGAGGACAGAGCAGGGCTTTGCTGACAAGTTACGTCTGCCTTAGTCAGAATCACTGATCTGGGTGTTGTGGAAGCCAGGGAGAAGAGCAAGGGCAGAGGCATAATGTCCACCTGAAAGGGAAGCAAGGGATATGGGGCCAGGCAGGCACTGAGATGGGGAAGGACTGATGTTGGTGAGGGTGTTTTAATGATTTCCTGAGAGAGCTCCTGGCAGGTGGCAGCTGGGGTCAGCCATCACAGTGGCTCTGTGTCCTGCCCACTCTGATTTCCTTTGCATCCGAGCTAACACCAAGCACAAGTCCTTTCTTGTCCTAGACTTTTAAAAAACTGTCTCTATGCTTTCCACTCCTTTCCCACATCTTATTTTCACAGGATCTTAGCAAATAATTTCCTTGTCCTCGGGATCCTGTTTAGATGCTAAAATCCAGCAATGGCTGGGGTTTTCAGCTCTGATTCTGCTCTGTGCGGCTGCAGGAACATTCCACACAGCCTTAGCTCTCCCTTCAGACTCCCAGTGCCTTGATGGAAATGCCCTTTGCTCTTTGCTGGTTTCAGGGCCACGGCGTAAAGATGTTCCAGTCAGCATGATATAATTTTAAATGCAATTTTAAAAGCAACGAGGCTTGCAAATTGCCTTGACTTCTTATTTGTTCCCATAATGGGGACACTGTCTGCCCAAGTGCAGTGAAGCTTACAATGGCCTGTCATAGTGCCCACCAGGGAAGATTCCTATCTCTGGAAAGGTTTTGTTGCCAAATAGTTTTGTACTCTATTTCTTTCCTCCTCCTCCTCTTCCTCCTCTCCCTCCTCCTCCTCCTCCTCCTCCTCCTCCCCTCTTCCTCTTCCTCCTCCTCCTCCTTCTCTCAGGACTCTGGAAGAGCAGCCAATGAGCCATCCCTCCAGCCCCTTTTTCCCTTTTCTTGAGATAAGGTCCTTTATAGTCCAGGCTGGCCTCAAACTAGCCTTGTGGCTGAGGATGACCTTGAACTTCTGATCCTCTTGCCTCTGGAGAGACTATGCCATTGCTGTGTAAAATTTTCCTCTGTGGTTGAAATATTCCATCCTTCCTTCAGGGAAGCTCTTTAAGCTGGGAGATAAACAACTCAAAATAACTCCACGAAGTCCCTGAAACTGGCAGGATCCACTAGAACCCTCTCCTGTAATAAAGCTATGAAGGCCTTAAGACCAGACCAGTTTCCTGGGAGAAGCAGATACCATCTGAGCTTCCTGGAAGAGGGGTAAGATTGGAATCCCTTGGAAAGAACACCCTCCATGCTGTTGAGCTTCCTTTCGCTGCACCCTGTGCTCCAGGCTCCCAGGTTTTTGTGAGCTGTCACCGTGCTGGAGTGGGTTTTGATTCCTTTCTTCTCCCATACACTTGTAGTATCCCCAATAAAACTCATTGGTACACCATGTTGGACTTGGTTTTTATCTTCCCTCTGGTCTGTCTTGGGCTCCCTATCCTATAAGGAGATAGGGGCTCCCTGGAAAGTTTTGTCAGCCAGCAGCCACTGCTCCCTGTTTATCAGAACTAGAGGCTTCTTGCATGCTAATCAAACACTCTGAGGGCAGCTGAGCTACATACCTGGCCTCACCTCCATTTCATTAATCTTTTTTTCTTTTCCAAGACAGGGTAGGGTCTGTCTCACTACGTAGCCCAGGCTGGCCTTAAATTCAATACCCTCCCACCTCAGCTTTTTAAATTCTAGTATTAGAGACATGGACCACCAAGCCCAGCTGTTTTGTTTGTTTTGCTTGTTTTGTTTCTTCTTGACAGAGTCATACTTTGTGGCTGAGCCTCTCTGGGACTCACCCTGTAGCCAAGGATGATCTTAGACTTGTTGAGCTCTTTCCTCCATCTCCTGAGTGCTGGGATTACAGTCAGGACCACCATCATCAGACAGAAACATAGTTTAAAAAGCCCCTTTCTTAATTCTTAGCTCCTCAGAGACACACCATGGATACAAGGCTGCTGGTTGGATGATTACGGTTAGATGTGTTTTGGGGCCAGGCAGTGTTGGCACATACCTTTAATCTCAGCACTCGGGAGGCGGAGGCAGGTAGATATCTGTGAGTTTAAGGTCAGCCATGTCTACAGAGCGAGCTCCAGGAACAGGCTTTAAAACTACGCTGAGAAACCCTGTCTCGAAATAGCAAAACACAAAACAAAAAGCTAAGTCTGTGGAAAAACAAGGGGTGGGGGATTAGCTGTGTTTAGAAAACACAACAACAACCACCCTTCTGGAACATGGAGAAAATCTTTCTTTCAGCTTTCCTTGGCGAGGTCCTGTTTTTCACTGGGCCTTCCAGCTCCACATTCTCTCAATTCTTCTACCTGCTTGAATCCCACTCTTCCCCCTTACCCCCGCCAAACCCCTCCATCTGGTGTCATCTTTGTGATGCCTGTTTAATATGCAGACAAAACATTCCAGCAGGGTGCTCCTTTCCTAAAAAGGCACAGAACTAAGCTAACCATCTCCTGGGCAAAGAGGACACGGAAATCCATCAAAACCCGACAAAGCAGAGTGGCTGATGAAAACATCTCCGTTCTTTGAGTATCAAACACTCCGCGAGATCCTTTATTACATGGGGTGGGCGGACAGGGAGGGCCGGGAGGTATAAGGCTGGGGGAGAAGCCGGAATATGACCGGAAGATAAATAGACAGAGGATTTTCCCAGCCTGCAGGCGCCTAAGGACACTCCCGCGTGGCCAGGCAGTGAGTCAGCACCTGTCGTTGTGCTGCTCAGCCTGGGGTAATTGTGGGCAACGGGCACAGAATCGAAGCTTTTCTAATTTAATTTTATCTTTTTATCAACAGAAGAGACTACTCTAGAGAAGGTTCTACAAGAAAGGAACAAGGTGGTTGGGGGTCGGAGGCAGAGCAGCAGGAAGCAGGAGGCTCCTGGGTGATAGGGGTGCTCTGGGCAGGAGGGACCTACCCCCGTGTCTGCCTCCTTTCCAAACCAGGGACTACATCCCTGTAAGCACCTTGTCTCCTTTTTATATGGTATCAGGCACACTGGCATCTTCGTAGAAACCGAGTAGCTAAAGCTTAGATCCTAGTATGAATTCTGACCTGTCACCATACAGCAATGTGACTTTGGGCAGTCTGCTTACCTTCCTGAGCTTTGCTTACTCACTGGGGCTGTGCACCGGGGCTGTGCACCAGGGCTGTACACCAGGGCTGTGCACCAGGGCTATCACACCCACCTCTGTGTTGAGTAAGGAGGAGGCTGAGCACCGCTGTCAGACAACACTGGGCTTTTTCACGCCTTTCTCCTTCTGTTCCCAGATTTCTCCATGAGCACTTTTTTTTTTCTTTTTGGAATAAGTCTGAAGTTATTGTGTGTGTGTGTGTGTGTGTGTGTGTGTGTGTATGATCACAAAAAAGAAGCCTTCCTGAGACCGGTGTGGTGGTGCATGACTATACCCTTGGATGGTCGAGGGAGGAGGAGGAGCAGCTATTCAGAGTCATCCTTGGCTACATTGTAGATTATGGGCTAGCCTGGACTACCTGAGACCCCAAACTCAAGCAACAAGAAGAACAAAACGTTTAACACGGAACTGTGTTTAGAATTAAGCGTAGACCACACTGGCCAGTAACTGCCACTCTCCAGAGGGTTTGGCCAGAACTGTTCCTTCTATTTCTACAGCTTTCCTCTCCCATCTAAGCCTTTCAAACCATTTTTTCTCAAAGACCTTCTTCAGGCAGTTTGGAAACCACCCACCACTCCCAAATAGCAGAAATAAGTAACAGGATGCTATTGTGTGTGTGTGTGTGGGGGGCACTGTGCAGCTCATGGACCCCCTGACTCAGTTCTGGGATCCAGAATCCTAGATACCCAAGCTGGCCACCTGTTATCACAGGTGTAGAAAAGGGGCCGTTTGGAGGTGGGAATTGCTGCAAAGTCTGGACCCACACAGCACGAAACAGCCTAGTAAGACAATTATCAAGTGGCCCGCACAAGCAAGTTCAGCCCTTGCTTCTAAACCCAGGTCCCTAATCATCTAGCTCCTGTTATTCCAGCAACTGCTCCACAAACATGTATGTGCTCGCCGGGTGAAACCTGGTAGCCGAGCTCAGGAGCGACACTTCTGCCCAGAATGTACCTGGGAGTGTTGGTTTATGTTACAGGGTTGGTGGTGTATTTCTGGGAACTCTCAGAAGGGCCAGGCGCAGGCACAGGCATTTTCCAGGACAGCGGACTATGCCATGACTTTCAGGGATGGGCCTAGTTTTCTATGCTTTTCCTGTGCTGGTCTAGACTTTGTTGACCCACACGTGTACAGAAGCAGAGCATTTCAGGAGCAGCTCAGAGAATTTGGGGGAGCCTGTCTCACTCAGGATGCTCTGGTGGTCTGAACACCCTTGCAGGATGAGGCACCAATGGAAAGAGGCAGGGAGGTCATAGAAACTCACAGAGGGTTACAGACCCGGAGAAGGTCCCCTAGGTCCCCCACGCATCTCATGTCCCAAGAACCATCCTCTGTGAGCAGAGCGAAGGCTCTCCTAAGCCATTCTCAAGCGGGGAGCAGCAGGACTCTCTAGCACTGCCTCTGCAGCCTCAAATGACATGGCAACTCTAGATTCATACCTGCCTACTCTTCAGATGCAAGATGTGGTCCAGAGCAACCTTTTCTAAGTGTTCCTTCGCCCTTACAGTGAAGGGTGCAGGGGCCCATTTCCCAGGAGTGCCCATCCCAGCTCAGTTGTCTCCTTTTGGGGGAGCTTGTGGGGTTCACTGCTGAACACATTCCACAGTGCTTTTCATGAATGCATCCACTCACCAGTATGGGGTCAGGTACTAGGATTTTAAAACTTGCTTATTTGGCAAAAACAAATCTGTGTTTCCTGTTAAATTTATATTTATATCTATTTAATAAAACAACGGAATACACTTTCAATATCATCTGACAAACATTTCTTTCTCTACAGTTCATCCTTTTTCTTCTTTGTGGTCTTTGTGCCAAAAAGCCAGGACAAGAAGCAGAGGCAAGCCTTTGTCAGGGAGGTAGTGTTAATCAAAGATGTTGCTTGTTTTGATTTGAGTTTTGCAGTCAACTTAAAATCTTTCAGCAAAAGCTGGGCAGTGGTGGCTCATACTTTTTAATCCCAGCACTCGAGAGGCAAAGGCAGATGGATCTCTGTAAGTTTGAGGCCAACCTGGTCTATAGAGCTAGTGACTAGGGCTGTGACACAGAGAAATCCTGTCTCAAAAAACAAACAAAAACAAACAAAATATCTTACAGACAGACAACAGTCTCAAGGGTCAGACTTTCCAAAGAGAGCGTATTCTTAAAACCTCACGGCTTGGGCTTTTGCACATCAGAAATCAAAGCTCGGAGAAATTGAATCACCACTAATGAATCGCTGCAGAAAGGGGAAATGGGACAGAGAGGCAGGTCAGGGATGCATGTACACAGCTGTGTTTTCCTGTCTGTCCATCAAAATCAACACCCCAGGTGCGTGGGGAGAGACACACCCAAGAAACCCAGGCTGGTAGCCCTCTTCCCCCGGGGTCTTCCACTCTCTCAGAGATGTTCGGGTCACATTGTGTCTGCTGTGCCCAGTGCCCAAGAAAGCATGATAGAGCTCAGACAACACCGCTGGTTACTAATGTACAGGGCTGTGTGCGATACTGGAGACCCCACCACCTGCTGGGTGCTGGCTGGTGAGCTCACCAGGATATGACCATGGCAGCCTGACATCACGGCTGCAAGACAGCGTTCAGATGGCTTTCCCATGCCAGCCTTGAGGACCTGTGGTCTCAGTGAGACCCTGACACTGCTACCCACGGCCAAGACACTCCCCTGAGACAGGCTGCCATCTCGGGATGAAGAAGAGAAATGGCCAGGTCAACATTTTGTTGGCTGCCATGGAAACGGAGCTCAATCGGCATTTGGGCCTACCAACAGCCACGCTGGTTCATCTGAGAAAGCTTGACCCTCATGGGTACCCATGATCCCTATAATAACTTACAGCATAACATGATTTAATTTTAGGAAATGTAGGGTGGAGAGAATACCATGAAGGAGGGCATAAAAATGATCACACGTGACATCTTGACAGTCATAACCACTATTAATATTCTTGTTAACTGGGTGTAGTGGCCCCACGCCTTTAATCCCAGCATGACAGACGCAGAGGCAGGCAGATCTCTGTGAGTTCGAGGCCATCCTGATCTACATAGAGAGTTCCAGGACAGCCAGGGCTACACAAACAAAAAATTCTTGTTTTATTTCCCTCTAGTCTTTTTTACTATTTCTTCTCTCTTCCTTTCTGATGTTATAATTTTACATCATAGATCTTGTTTGATGACAAGATTATTTAATATTTAAAGCGCTTTGTGGAGAGGATTAGCCACCCACCACTTCATGCTACTTCATCTTTTAATAACCAACAATTGTAAATATTAACAGTACTCACAGCCAATAAATGGAAAATATAAGAAGTTGGCAGATCTCCTTCGCTTGTTTACACACTGAATGTGATCAGTTAGACCTCCCTAAACAATTACTAATCTCTAATACATTTTCTTTCATGCTCCTTAAATGTCTGAGAATACCGACACTATAATAGTGGTTTCCAAACTGAGCAGTCCCTAGGCGGAAACACCAGCAAATGTCCCCAGAGCAGATTCATGTCTCCATCCTCTTGTTGTTAGTCAGGACTTCATTTCTCTCTGAGGCATGATTTCTGAGCCAGAGGACTCTGCTGACTGTGACTACTGAGGTGAGCAACGACCCAGGAACTGTTTGGATGAGCGTTTGACTCTTCAGTTATGATCTGATGGTTTTTTTTTTTTGTTTGTTTGTTTTTTTTTTTTTTTTAAAAAAAAGCCCTTGTCTTTTGCCCCAAGTGACACTTGTTCTTGATACTGTTCACTTTGTGTGCAGTTGGCTAGATTCGCACTTTGCTAGTCGAAGGAGACACTGCTCTGATTTAGGGAGTAGGAAAATCTCTTTCCTTGTCTTTTCTCCTTTTCCTACCCACTCCCCACATACACTCAATGTCCTTTTCTCTGTCTGTCTGTCTTCCTCTCTTACTTTTTTTTTGAGACAAGGTCTCAGGCTGGCCTTGCACTCCTGTGTTAACTGAGACTGGCTTTGAACTCCTGATTCTCCAGTATCAACCACCCAGGTGCTAGAATAACAGATCTGCACCACACACCCAAGTGTTCCTTTCTGTAGTTCATGCTGGGAAGGGAACTCAGGGCCTCGGACACATTGGGCAACTGCACCACCCCTGACACACATCCTCAGCCCTGCAGTTTTCTGGTGACTGTTTTGATCTGTCATGCTGACACATTTCTCTGTAAAGCATTTCATGGGCATTCTGTGAGTCATTTTCCTCAGGGCTGTTATTTATGAATTTTAGTAGCAGGACCAGATATTGTGTATTAATCATACTTCCAAGGAGGGGGAAATGGGCCAGAGTTGGGAAGTTGAAAGATCGGTGTGATGTGCCCAAAGGACTGTGACTTTTGTGAATTTTCTCACACCCTCACCTAGCACCAGCTTTCCCTCAGCGTGTTCCATCTGTTACATTTTGGCCTTTGTCAGAAGGCTTCCAGTCTTCTCTTTGCCAACTGTTTGTTTATTTATTTTAAATCCAAGGATCATACAGCTCCCATACGCCTTGCTCTTTGTTGTACTCTATGGCCTCAACTCTTGTGTGGTCCCAGGAATCCTTTTGTGAGCTGACAGATGTTTGTTTTTTCTTCTATACCTATTTCTATGCTGACAAGGGAGGATGTCCCTGTCTAAGAGGGACCACAATGCTCTCTCTCTAGTTTGCTATGGGCTACAGAGGAGGTCTTCAATTTACTGGAACCTCTGTACATCACAAGGAATTTAGTGTGAAACTGCTGTAATCTAGGAAATACAAATGCAACGCCATCATTTTAATAGCTGCCTGATACTGGAACGGACGCCCTAAGAGCTACTTCACTATCGAGTGTGTGGGTTTTTGTCTACTTTGTTTTCTATCAGTGACCTCAGCACTCACTCTCTCTCCTGTAGATAGATTATCCAAAACCACTCCTCTCCAAATAAGCAGAAACTCCAGAGTTAAACTGTGCTATAGATAAAATGGATTTTTAGATAGAGAATATTCCAATCACAGCTCCCGAATAGCCAGTTTTTCTCAGCAGTGCACATGAACTCTCTGTAAAATAGAGCACATTATAATAAAACAAGTCTTAAAAATATTGAAATAGTTTCTATGTCTTCTAGAACACTTCTAACTTGTTCTTTGACAAGGTCATATGTGTTTATAATGTGTTTTGATCATGTTTGCCCCCCATCTTCTCTCTCCTTTCCCTCCTACTGCTGGTTCTCCATCTCCTTACGCATCTCCTACCTCCTATTTCATGCCAATTTTTGTTTTTTAGTTTATCTTATCAGATCATAATGGAATAAAAAATACAAGTCAACAATAAGAAAACTACAGAAACTATATAAGTACATGGTGCTTGATCACAATGAAGGAGATTTTAGAATGCCTATACTTGAAAGAAAATGAAGACGCAGCCTATTGGAACCTTGGGATCCACCAAAGGCAGTTTTAAGAGGGAAGATTATAACTAAGATCCCATGTTAAAGAATCACAAAATACTCCAATAAATGACTTAGTGATGCATCTCATGGCCTTAGACAAAACACCAAATAAGTGGATAGAAAGAAATAATAAAGATAAAAGAATGAAGAATATGGAGACTTAAAGAACAATACCCAAAGTCAGTCAACAAAGAGTTGGTTCTTTGACAGAAAGATCAACAAGATTGAAAAGCCCTTACTCAAACTGACCTAAAAAAGAATTCCTAAAAAAATAAAATTATAGATGAAAAGGGGGACATTAAAACAGATATCACTGAAATTTGAAGGATCATTAGGGAATACTTTGAAAATTTATATTTCAAAACACTAGAAAACATGAATGAAATGGATAAATTCCTAGATATGTACAACCAAAACTAAATCAAGAGAATATAAATAACTTAAATAGATTTATAGCTAACAATAGTTGACATAGTCATAGAGAATCTCTCATTAAGGAAAAGTCCAGGACTCGACAGGTTAACTATTGAATTCCACAAACCCTTATTCATGTATTTGTTTGTTTTTTGTTTTGTGTGTGCACGCGTGTGTGTGCATGCATGTGTGTATGTGTGTATGCATTCTTGTGCCATAGTCACCGTGGAGGCACAAGACTATTTGTTGGAGTTGGTTCTCCCCTTCTACCATGTGGGTTCTAAGCTCATGTCATCTGTTTGATGGCAGGTTCCTTTACCTACTCAGCCATCTTGTTGGTGCCTGACTTGTTAGTTTTCTGTTGCTGCAAAGAGATGCCATGACCATGGCAACTCTTAGAAAACATTTAGTTGGGGTGGCTCATTTACAGTTCAGAGGTTTAGTCCATTATTGTCACGGTGGGGAGCAAGGCAGCAGGCAGGCAGACATAGTGCTAGAGCTGAGAGTCCTTACGTCTTGATCCAAAGGCAATGAGAAGTGAACTGAAATACTGGGTGTGGCTCAATTATATATGAGACCTCAAAGCCCACAGTGACACACTTCCTCCAACAAGGTCACCTTCTAATAGTGCCACTCCCTTTGGGGGCCACTTTCTTTCAAACGACCACAGCCTTCAAACCCCAGTATACCTCAGTTGCTCCTAAAAAACAGAAAGAGAAGAAATACCATAAAACTAATTTTACAAAGCCAGTAAATATCAGCTTTATACCAAAGACACAACTAAACAGGAAAAGTATAGGGCAGTTTTCCTGATGAAAGGAGTGCAAAAATTCTTTTAAAAATTCACTAGTTTATTTATTCTGCATGTATGTGGGGTCAAAACATGTGGGAGGTAATTCTCTCCTTTTACCATTTGAAACTCCCAGGGCTCAAACTCAGGTCATTGACCTTGGTGGCAAGTGCCTTTACTTGCTGAGCCCCAAATCATACAGTTGTGAACAAAGAGACATTTCTCATTTATGTTTTTGCTATTATGCTTAGGATTGGGGATCAAACCCAGGGCCTTGTGTCTACTAGGTAAGCCCTCAGGAATGGAGCTACATCCCCAGTCTGAAATAAAACATTTCAAAAAATGCAAACTGTATTCAACCACACATGAACAAGATTTTACATCACAATCAAGGTGGTTTCATTCCAGGGATGTAGAGATTGGTTAGCACATGCAAATCAGTAAGTCAGCATGTAAGTGGGGTAGTAGTGGTACACAGCTTTAGTTCCAGCACTCAAGAAGGAGAGGCAGGCAGATCTCTGTGAGTTTGAGAACTAGTTTGAGAGCTAGTTCCAGGATAGACAAGGCTACTACCCAGTAAAACCCTGTCTTGAACCCCGCTCCCAACCCAATAATAATTCAGCATGTATAGACTCAGGGACAAAGGCCCATGATCATCTCAATAAATCTAGACAAAGCCCCTGACAAAACTCAGCATCCATTCATGTTAACTACTCCGAGGAGACCAGGAATACAAGGACATACGTCAACATAAAGGCTCTGTGTGACAAACTTATAGCCAACGTTGGGCTAAGTGGGGAGAACCTGAAAGCGATTCCTGCTAAAATTAGGCATGAGACAGGATGTCCCGTCTTATTCATATAAACTTTAAACCTTAGCTAGAGCAATAAGGCACAGTAGAGAAATAAAGGACATAAAGACTAAAGGCAGAAGTCAAACAAGTTCTGTCTTCAGACTTTATTCTTTCAAACCTCACATATTCAACCAGAAAACTTAGATCTGACCAACGCTTCCAGCAAAGTAGCAGTATGTAAAAACAACATGAAAAAGGTAAAGTTGTTTTTCTATACACCAATAACAAAAATATTGAGAAAGAGATCGGGAGGTGATTTGATTCACAGTAGCTTCAAAAATACTGAGGTTTAAATATGATCAAGCCAGTCTTGGGATACTGGGGAGGGGATTGTCTGAAAATTTGCCTTGTATGGTAGGGTGTGTGTTTGAGCCTTTGGGACAGACAAACAGACAGACAGTGACCGACTCTGTGGATATGTTCAGGAATCAAGAATTGACTTTTACAGCTTAAGGGAAAAATAAAAGCTGGGACTAGAGAGATAGTCCAGTCTGGAAAAAGTTGAGGACCAGAATCCCATCCCCAACACTCACACGAAAAACAAAACAAGAATGAGAATGCAGAGAATCCCAGCACTGGGCAGGCAGAGAGAGGAGAATCCCTGGCGTTCAATGGTCCGCCTCCCTAGCCTAACCAGGGAGCGGCCTCCACAGGGACAGGCACACACATGTACTCACCCACCTATACACAAACACCACACAAAACAAAAAAAAAAAAGCCAGAATCCAAGGTGAGTCTTGGATTTCAGCGGCAGGAAAACAAGAACGGGGCTCCTTGAAACCATGGGGGGCTTTGCATGCTCTGTTACAGGTGTTCCAGTTCTTAAGGGTCTTCTGCTGGGAAGTCACCAGAGAACCCTCCCTGCAGGCCTGTCTTCTTGAATATTCTGGGGCCTCACTAGAGACTTGCACAGTGCCTCAGCCTTATTACACCTATGTCATTGGGTCGCCAGGGCAACCACCCTGCCCGTGGGTCATGAGCCTGGGCAGGAGTGGGTGCTTGAGTCCCAGTGAGGGATTGAATTTAGCTGTGATGTTCAGCTTGCTTCCCTGAACGGCAGCCAAGCTTCGGAGTAGCAAACCGTGAAAGGGCAGGTGAGCATAGTGTCAACAGCACAGACGGCTGGTGTCCCCTCTACCCCTGGAACTGGAGAACCGTACACAGCATAAGGCCCACACTTCGGCTGGCTCTTCCAAGCAGTTGTCATGAACCAAACAAGAAAGCAATTTGCTCCAGAGTAGATCTGGGGTGAGGACAGCCTGACCTTCTTGGAAGGGCGCCACCTGGTGGTAGAACCTGGTAGACTTTGCGGGTTGGCCCCTCCCAGCGGGCGTGGAAGTTAGTTACTTCTGCTTCTGAGGTTCCAGCAAAGCCACTACCAAGAGCGTGACTTTTCCTATCGCTCCTAAGGCGGGGCTGCCAAATGTCAGAGTTCTACCGTTGCTTTCTGGGGGTTGCCTAGCCTTAATTAAGTTGCTAAAGGTCTCTAAGCTTTTATTTCTACGTCCTTGTATGAGGAATAAATGAGTTTCTGCACGGTGTGGGGTCCTGAAAGAAGATTCTTGGAAATTCAGATGGAAGAAGGGATCCCTGAGGAAACCCTCTTAGGAAGAGGGGTGGGAGATGGGAGCAGGGGAGAGAGCACAGGGAGGGTAACTCAGCAACGGTGTTGTCCCAGGGCCTTGCATGCTCAGTCCCTTTCATGGCTATGAACACACAATTCATCAAACCCAACATGGTTACTGGGAAACAAAACTCAGTCCTCTAGAAAGCCATCTCTCTAGCCCTTCTACTTAGCTTTTAAAGATAATCTCACAATATGGTGACATTAATAACTTTAACGATGCCACGAAACCATCACGGCTCTGTTCTCCAGAGCCTTCCCATTCCCCAGGCAGAAGCTCTACACTTGTTGGTAGCAGGTCATTTTACAGCATGGCCGTGAAGGTCACCTGGAGTCCACGATCCTGAAAGAGTACGGAGAAGTGTAGGCACCAGCCCAAGATGGATGGAACCCTCCTTTTGTGGAGCGGACTGAAGGAGTGCTTTGCCCTTGACTCACGAATGGCAAGGCAGGTGCAGAGCAGGTGTTCCGGTGCCAGGCTGCTGGTGGCTTTGGCAAACCCCCAAACACTGTGGAGCTCCCTTTATCAGGCCACTATTGGAGAGCCAGGGTTTCTACTGGAGGCAAATGACCGGGCCTTCTGACGTCACTGGGGACAGCTGGTATAGCAGGGTCAGCTGAATCTCAGTGTAGGACAAAGCAAGCTCACCACCTGAGGCTGGCAATCGGATGGATGGGGGATGATGCATCAACAGAGTACCGTGGAGCATTGCTTCTCATGCTCCCAGCCAGTCCTGATGGGAACAGCACGCAAGTGTCACATGAGTCCACGGGGCGTGCTGTGAGCACCCTGTCCATCTAGGTGCCCGTCACCGAGGCTGCCAGCTGCCCTCAGGTGCCCCCTTCTCCGGAGAGGGCCCTGCAGTGGTGAAGGTGTGACCACAGAGAATACAAACGGCCAACTTTTTGTATTTGCAACGCAATGTACCACGATCCATGCTCAGGCTGGATCCACAGTAGCTGAGAGGCAGCTCCGACCAGGGCTGCAGGGTCCTGTTTCCTTCACCCCCCACCCTTCTGCTGACAGTTCTGTTCTCTACATAGGACTTTCCATCTAAGGGACTGAAGCTAAGCAAGGGTCCATTACAGATGACTTTTGGATTGTGGTGAATACCTTGGACCCATAATGGGCTCCATCTTTGGTAATCCCCAAGTCTGGCCTGAACCCACTCCCATTGTAGGAGAGCTTCTGAGTGTCTCGCCTGTAGCCCCCACCCCAACAGCTGGGTCTCAGCCAGAAGGAGCAGAGGCAGGACTTTGGATGCAATGTCCCTCTTGTGTATTGTGTCTTAGAATTCATTTTCATACCCATGGCATCAGATAAACTCAGACAATACAAGCTTTTCTGTGGTTATTGCTTAAGGAGATGAATCACACCGTTCATTCTCTAGAGTTGTGTTCTATTCCTTATTGGCCTCATATAGCATGAATAATAAAACCTAGAGACAGATACTGGGGTTCAACCTGAAGATCAGAAAAGCAAAGCAGTCAGCCACTGGCTCTTACCTCTACCTCAGACTGAAATGGCGATCCTGCCTCCTCGAAGCCTCAGACTGAGACTGTGTCTGAGAGCTGTCTCCTCCCTTTTTATATTCCTTTCTAGGGCTGGGATTAAAGGCGTGCACCACCACTGCCTGGCTTCTATGGCTAACTAGTGTGGCTACTGGGTTTAAATGTGTGTGCCACCATTGTCTGGTCTATATGGCTGACCAGCGTGGATGTTTTACTCTCTGATTTTCAAGCAAGCTTTATTTATTAAAATACAAATGATTTATCACTATAGCCTCATCTGAAAGCTCACAGAGCAAGTGTCTGGCAGGAGGAGGGGAGCCACTCTGGGCTCGATGTGACCAGCAATGAAAGATGGTCATTCTCTCCCCTCCATTTCCTCTGGGTCTTCGGCTTTCCATAGGTTTCGGCGCTTAGTGAGGCTGATGCCTCACCTGCACAGCAGATACAGAACATGTTGGATCATGCATGCTTGAAATTTCAGCTCTGGAGGCTAAGGCTGAAGGAGCAATTCCAGGCCAGCCTGAGTTACTTGAGAGACTGTCTGGGTTGAACGTAAAACGCCTGGCCCCACTTACTTACCCGGGTTTATGTGTTTGAATGCTTGACCCCAGTCAGAGGTGCTGTTGGTGGGAGTTGTGGTACCTTTAGGAGGTGGGACCTTATGGACAGAAATAGGCCCTGGAATTATGAAAATACAGCCCAGTTATGGCTCCCTTCCATATCTGCATCCCTGCCCGATACAGCATGAGCAGCCACCACAGAACTGGTGGCCATCACTTTCCCTACCACTAATGACTGAAATTCCCTGAAGTTGTGAGATAAAATAAATATGATTATAAGTCACTTCTATCAGGTATTTTCCTCAGAGCGGTAAGGAAAATAACTAACAGAGGCCTTGATTTAAAAAAAAAAAAAAAGCAATACTCTTTTTATTTTCTGAAACAGGGTTTCTCTGTGTAGCCCTGGTAGCCCTGTGATGTGGGAGGGTCTTCTGTTTTGTGTTGATTTCATTGGTTAATAAAGAAACTGCCTTGGCCATTTGATAGGCCAGCCCTTAGGTGGGTGGAGTAGACAGAACAGAATGCTGGGAGGAAGAGGGAAGTAAGGCAATCGCAATGCCTCTCCTCTCTGGGTCAGATGCCATGGATCCAGCCACCAGGTCAGACATGCTGAATCTTTCCTGGTAAGCCACCACCTTGTGGTGCTACACACATTATTAGAAATGGGTTAGTCAAGATATGAGAGTTAGCCAATAAGAGGCTACAGATAACGGGCCAGGCAGTGTTTAAAAGAATACAATTTGTGTGTTGTTATTTCTGGTGTAAAGCTAGCCATGCAGGAGCTGGGCAGGACGAAAAGCAGGCTTGCCTGCAGCTCCTTCAACAGCCCTGGAACTTGCTATGTAGAGCAGGTTGCCTTCAAACTCAGCTCTACCTGCCTCTCCCTCCCAAGTTCTGGGATTAAAGGTGTGTGCCATCACTGCCTGCATAAAGAATATATCTTTATGTAACACTCATCACAAGAATTCCTCTGCTACCTTCACACACAGAAAGCTACCCTCCACAGATGGAAGGCTACCCCCAACAGACAGAAGGCTGCCCCCCACAGACAGAAGGCTAGCCCCCACAGACGGAAGGCTGCCCCCCACAGACAGAAGGCTACCGTCCACAGACGGAAGGCTGCCCTCCACAGACGGAAGGCCAGCCCCCACAGACAGAAGGCTGCCCCCCACAGATGGAAGGCTGCCCTCCACAGACGGAAGGCTGCCCCCCACAGACGGAAGGCTGCCCTCCACAGACGGAAGGCTGTTCTCCTTAGACGGAAGGAAATGCCAGAACTACTGACGGGAGAAGCGGGCACCCCTTAGGAAAGACCTATCTGAAGACAAGAGCCCTAGAGAGAATGGAGTGGAGGTAGCAGAGAATCCAGCAGTGAGCGTCATGACAGGGACAGAGCAGGCTCCACTAGGCATCCATGAAGAGTCCAGCTAAAGTCTACTAGTTCTGTAGATCTGGAGGGGTCTGGGCTGTCAGCATCTGTCCCCACTCTCGGTTTCCTTGTCCCTGTACCCCTCAGAATCTCAAAACAGACCCTCCCTCAGGTTGCTTCTTGTCAAGTGTTGGTCACAGCCACGAGAGAAGTAACCAAGAATGCCTGATTACGACATGGATAGATGAGGCCTGCATGTCATAAGCAAAGTGCCAGCTGATGCTGGATTTTAGAAGCAGGCTGAAGACAGAGCTCACATGCAGGAGGCTTCTCAGGGAGGCCCTTGAGAAGGACCTGTGGAAGGTAAGGAGTGGAAGTCGTTTCTAGGCAGTCTCCACGGAGATGCTGTGGGGGGAGTCAGTTTCGAGGACCCGTGACCAAGAGAGCCTGAGAATGGTCACTCATTGGAGGGGTTCCCGAAGTAGGCAGAGTAGCTTGGAGCCTGAGAGCTGTCTTCATCTGGAGAGGACAGTGCTGCCAACTGGGGCCTGCATGGCTCTGTTGATAAATACAGAGAACTATGTAGTGGCCTATGGACACAGGAGTGGTTTATCCTGAGGACCTAACTATATCGCTGGCCACCCAAGCTGTCCCCAGGAGACTGGAAAGCTTCGTATGCATATGTCCATAGGCCACAGTGCTGTTTAACAACGCCCATCCTTTCCTTCGGGGAGCTACAGAAACATCCCACTGGAAGGAGAGCCCATGCTAAATTTGTCAAGACCTGATGCTTCTACTTGGTGGCTGATTCTACTCAAAACACAGAGAGGCCTGCAGGCCCTGTCCTCTTTCTCTAGAACTGCCTTGTCCGTCAATTCATTCTCTCTCTCTCTCTCTCTCTCTCTCTCTCTCTCTCTCTCTCTCTTTCCCTTTCCCCCTCTCTCCCCTCCCTCCCTCCTTCTCTCCCTCCCTCCCTCTTTCCTTCCCTCCCCCTCTCTCTCCCTTCTTCCCTCCCTCTCTCCCTCTCCCTTCTTCCCTCCCTCCCTCCCTCTCTCCCTCTCTCTCCCTCCCTCTCTCCTTCTCTCCCTCCCTCTCTCCCTTCCTCCCTCCCTCCCCCTTTCTCTCTGTCCCTCCCTCCCCTCTCCCTCGCCTCCCTCCCGTCCCTCCTCTCCCTCCTTTCCTCCCTCTCCCTCCCTCCCTCTCTCTCTCTTCTCCACTAGCAGTTCTTCGTTCTTTCTCATTTTAGATTTATATTTGATAGTGAATGAGTATTTTGGCTGCATAGATGTCAACACACGACGGGAATGCCTGGTGCCTGCAGTCAGAACCCCTGGAACTGGAGTTTGAGGGTTGTAAGCTGTCATACGGTACTGGGAACTGAGCCTGGGTCCTTTCACTGGTGAGCCGTTTCTCTAACCTCAGATGTTAATTTTCAGACTGTGTGTGTGTTTGTGTGTGTGTGCTGGTTAAGAACTTGGCCTGGGCTATAGGCTGTCCATGGGTCCCTGGCCACCGATTTGCCACTTCTGTCACTTTCCTGTGGCTGGCATGCGGGCTTCTTTGCTCTCCTGGGAACACACGGAGCACACTCTAGCATCAGGCCTTTATTGCAAGTTGTTGGCTCTGTTTTTCTGAAATCTGTCTTGGTTGCCTCCTTGCTTCCTTTCCGTCTCTGCCCCCATGGAATTACAAGTCCTACGATGTTAGAACTGATAGAGAGGAGTAGTCACTGCTGTTCTCTGCTAGTTGCCAGATCCTGGGAAGAGGGAAGTTCCCAACCTGGCTGTGTGATATCTAAAGATTCCCAGTGACCTGGGCGGAAACGTATTACAGTGGCCATCGATCAACTCCACTGTCCAGACCAGGAGACAGAGAAAGACCCCCTCTATCCTTGGGGCCTGGCTTCTGCCAGAGACATCCCCGGACCTCAGGGAGCCAGAGGGGCAGTGAAGCCATGAGGCTATGACAAGCCTCTCAGATTTCTAAGAAGAAAGCATCTCACTCAATTGATAAGAGATCTCAAGAGGACAGAGATGTCATGCAAATGAAGATTCCCTTCTGCAAGCACACAGCACATTACAGACTTGATGTGCGCTTGGAATCTTAGGGCTTCAACTTACTGGATTCCTGCTTCTGAAGCCTCAAGTGGGCTGGTATCCAGTTGATGCTGTTATTGTTGGCCCAGGTACCACAGTTGAGAGCTATATATAGCTCCTGAACAAATTCAGTACCTCAAAAGCAGGGATGAAATGGAATAAGAGAAAGCTTTTTTTTTTTTTTTGGACAGGGGCTCATCATGTAACCCAGGCTAGCCTTCAACTGTGTCAGCCTCCCAAGTGATGGGATTACAGGTGTGAGATAGCCCATCTGTCTTAAAAACTTCTTAAGTTTACTTTTATATCAAGCTGCTTAAGGACTTTGGCTCTGCTGAAAATGCAAAGAATCTGTAACTACCACAGAAATGAGGAGTGAAGAAACAAACCCTTGTGTGACATTGGTCAGTACCAGAGTTTAACACAAGTCTCTAAACATCTCAGGATCTGATACTAGCATGCCGTCTGTTTAAGTCAAGCTATCAAAATGGAATCTGCACATCTTACAACCAGCCATTTCCAGGGCTAGGAAAATGGCTTAGTGGAGGGCCTGGTACTCAGGCACCTCAGTTCAGAAAAGCTGGACTTAGTGTTGCATACATGCAATCTCAGTACTGGGGAAAATGGAGACAGGAGGAACCCAGGGATTTGCTAGCCAGTCAGTTTAGATCAGCCTGCCAGCTTCCTGTTCAGTGAGAGACCAGCACCAAAAAAAAAAAAAAAAGTGGAGAGTGACTGGGGAAGACATTTGGCATTGACTTACACACACACACACACACACACACACACACACTGCGTATACACCACACCCACTGAGGAGGTTCTGTGAAAGAAGAACTCATGATTTTCCTGGAGCACCAAGTAAAAACAAACCATGCCAAGCACCGTGAGCCTCTGCGACCTAGGAAGGGTGTGTGCGTTTCGGGGACCAGAGAGCCTAGAGGAAATTCCCACTGGAACCTTTCTGAAAGTGATTTCACCTGTCCCAGCCAGGGAGACAGATGGCGCCTCTTCTTTCTGGGAATTTCTTCGTGTTTCGTTTGCACCTTGGGGCCCTTTACCAAAAGCGAATAAAAGAAGCATACACATTTCTGGAGGAAAACGTCTGTATTAAAAGCCAGAAAATCACATTAATACAAGAAGAAACTCCCACCAGGCCATGTCACGGAATAGATCGACTTGGAAAAGGTTCATAAAGTTCTTTTTTAAAGCAATAACAACAAATCCGTGTCAAATCTTTCCCTCGCCCTCCCCCCACCCTTTTTAAAAATAAATAAGAAAACAAACCAAGAAGCTTCAAGTACAACTATGTTCAGATACAAAGAGCTCCTGTTACTACAGCGATAGCAGTTGGATCTTTTTGTTTTGTATTTTTTTACTAAAACTTTCATTTAAAACAGTTATTAAATATATAAAACAAATACACAGGATCAGGTCACTTTCTGCCATGAATAAAGGGTACGTGGGTGCTGGGAGGGGGTAACGCAGGGGAAAGAGCCCATTTTTCTTGTGTCCTCGAGCCACGCTTGGCTCCCACCCTTCAGTCTGACAGCTTGCCCCTGCTTTTCCGAACCAGAAGCGCAGCACAAACCTCGCTTTACCACCTCGTTGGGGCCTCTCCGCTGTCCCCTCCCGGGAAAAGGACGGACATTAAGGACAGCACGAAGCGCACCTGCCGCGTCTCCCGCGTGGAAGGCGCGTGTGAGCGCGAACACAGCGCGGACGCAGGGCAGCGGGGGTCACTTGGGGGCCACCCCCGAGGTGACGGCCGCGGCGGCGGCGGCTGCAGCAGCAGCAGCGGCGGCGGCGGCGGTGGAGGTCCCTGCCGGTACGGCGGCGGGAGCGGCCGCGGGGGCGCCGGCGGTGGTCCGGCGCTGCTCCATGCCGTTGGGCAGGAAGCCGGCAATGATGGGCACCGGCCAGATGAGGGCGGCCACGCTCCACACCACGATGACCAGGGTCATGAAGCAGGCCACCAGCGTCGACTCGATGGGCTTGCGGTTCAGCCGCCAGCCCGGTTCGCCCTGCAGCTCCTCCAGGCTGAAGTCCAGGCAGCAGAAGTGACGAGGCTCGCCCTGCAGCCACAGCGGCCCGGGTTCAGCCGCGGGGTAGGCCGGCAGCGCTGTGGGAGCCCCGGCTGGGGCCCGCAGGCGGCCACGCACCCAGCCGCAGCCCACGCACAAGCGCAGGTCCTGCTGCGCGCCGCCGGCCGCCAGCCCCAGATGCTCGATGAGCAGCGGTGGCCCGACGCGATGGAAGGCGGCGGCGAAGAAGGCGCGGCCGTGCGCGTTAGTAGAGAAGAGCAGCAGGTCGCACTGCAAGCCCCGAGGGCGGCCCCAGCGCACGAGCAGCGAGCTCAGCATCTGCCGTTGCACGCTGATGTTGCAGGGAGCCGCCGGAGCCTCCTCTGGGCCCGCGCGCTCGGGGGGCGCGGGCGCCGCCGAGGCCAGCAGGCGCGGGGCGGCGGGCTCGCCGGTGAAGGATGCGTTGGCCGAGGCGTTCGGGGGCGTCCCGGAAAGGCCGGGCGCACCCGTGGCCCCGCCGTGCGCCGGCGGCAGCGGGCAGGCGGCGGCCAGCAGCGCGGCGAGCAGGGGCAGCATGGCCTGTGGCGGGCGCCTACGCGCGCGGGGCGGGCGGCGGCTGCATGGCGTGCGGGCGACTGTCCGGCGAGGGAACCGCGGGGCCTGGAGGACCGAGGCGAGTCGCTGCCAGCGTTCTGGGGGCGACACCGACTCACGGGCCACGGGGGCCTCCGCAGACTCGGCCCGTCGAGGTTCTGCCGCCCCCCGGGCAGGAGCAGTTGGACGGCCGAGTGGCTCTGCGGGACCGTGGCGAACCGGGAGAGGATTCCCCTGCTCGGCTCCGCCTTCCGCGCTCCCCGCCCCCGGCTCGCCGGGTGCGGAGACTTGGGGAGGGCGGGGCTCCACGCGCAGGGGCGGGAACTGGAGACCTGCGGAACGAAGCGGGGCGTGGGGGCGGAGCGAGGGGAGCCCCGGGGGCGGGAAGCAGAGAAAGCGTCCGGGAGCCCAAGACAGTCGCTTTGTCATACCGAGGAGAGCCTACGAGGACTCCCTTTAGGGCTCATCAGTACCCCGTTACTGCATAGGAGAAACTGAGATGAGGAGAATATCCCTAGGCTACCTCAGGAACTCTGCGCCACTAGCTCCCTGTACCTATCTGCTGACTTCAGAAAGACTCAGATCTGGATTCTCGCTGGCTTTATTGTGTCTCCTGCTCTTGGTATTCTTAAAGGAAGAGAACGCTTAAAAATTCCAAGAACTCCGAGGAGTCGTGGTGTTGGGTGGGACTATGGGAATGTAAGTCCCAGAGGTGGGTGCTTGAGGCTTCCCACTGAGAGTCCCACTCATAGGTGGCACATCTTGCAAGACACTGCAGTCTAGTGCGTATGTAGACACCACAATTTGTATGTTAAGAGCCCATGAATGTCAGAGTCGTCTGGGATGTATATTGAGGGGAGGGAGCTGTCAAGAGTAATCCATCAAGATACAATTTATATTTAAAAGCCCACCTGAGTTCTGGGTGTGATGATGCAAGTCTGTAGTCCCAGTACTTGGGAAGTGGAGGTGGGAGGATCTGGAGTCCAATGTCCTTGGAGAGGCCAGCCTGGGCTACGGGAGAACCTCTCAAAAAAGCCAAATCCCAGCATTGAGGTGATGAGGAGAATTATGAGTTGGAGGACAGCCTGGGCTACACAGTGAGACGCTCTTTTGGGAAAAGGATGCAGCTCAGTCGGTGGAGTGCTTGCCTATTATCCTTGCGTACTTGAAGTCCTGTGTTCAATCCCCAGAGCTGCCTAAACAAAACATACCAAACTCTACTTTCCTTGGGCCTCACATTTGGAGATTAATGTCAGCTCACTCCCTAATGGTCTGAAGTCAACTGTGCTTCGTGAATCTAAGAGAGGCCCTCCCACTAAACCAGCTAAGCTTCCCCAAGGGTCTGCAAAGGAAAGGATAATAGCCATTGCTGGGAACTGTTGTGGGGTTGTTTTTTTCCCCAAGACAGGGTTTCTCTGTAGTTTTTGGAGCCTGTCCTGGGACTAGCTCTTTTGATCAGGCTGGCCTCGAACTCACAGAGATCCGCCTGCCCCTGCCTCCCGAGTGCTGGGATTGAAGGCACGAGCCACCACCATCCAACTTGTATGGTTTTAATCTCTTGGCTGGTCCAGGTGCAGCAAGAGAGCTCGAGACCCTCTCCCTAAGCTTATAAATTGTCACCTCTGCAGACAAGACCAAGCCCTAGGATTCGTTATCTCCAAAAGTCATTGGCTAAAGAGATCAAAGTCCCACAACAGGGTACAGGATACTGAATTTTTCAAGATTGTTTCTTTGTCTTTTTTTTTTTTTTTCTGGCAGGGTCTCACTATGTAGCTCTGGAGCCCTGGCTGTCCTAGAACTCACTACGTAGACCAGGCTGACCTCAAACTCATAGAGATCTGCCTGCCTTTGACTCCTGAGTGCTGGGATTAAAGGTGTGCACTACTATACCCTGCATCTAAATTATTTTCTAACAAAGAATAAGATTGGAATGATACACACACACACACACGAAAGAGAGAGAGAGAGAGGAGAGAGAGAGAGGAGAGAGAGAGAGAGAGGAGAGAGAGAGAGAGAGAGAGAGAAGCCTTGTAAAAGAGGTCCCCAAAGTACCAAGTCATTCTCTACTGGTCTCAGTTCCCTGTGTAACAGTGTAGTGCTGGCACCCATTCTGCAAGGGACTGTGGTAATGAGTGCTTGCAAGCCAGCGTTTGTCCTGCCTTCTCAGTGCTGTCTCGTTGGCTGTATAGTTCCTATCTGTCCAACCCAATATGACTGGAGTATCCCTTCGTCTCTGTAGAAAAGGTTGACCTCCCTTAAGGACACGATTTATCTCCATTTTTCATTTTTTTTTACACTTTGTGTTACCAGATGAGAATGTGCAGTTTCACGTTCTTATTAAAAATGACTTCTCCTTTTAGTCTTGCATATCAGGAACAAAATATACTGCCTGTTGTGGCAGAACTGTTTAACTACAAGCCTTGTGGCTGACGTGTGTCTCAAAACAGGGGTATTAGGTGGTTCCTGAGGCTGAAATAGGCCTAGTCATCAAGAAGTGAGCCAGGCCTTTATCCATGACAGCAGGTGTCTGTTGGTAATCTCTACTCTGACCCCACTCCTCCCATTCCAAACCCTGCCCTCAAAACCCACCAAGCCGTGACTCCTCCCCTGTAGCTGCTCAAGACCAAGCCTACAGAGTACTTAATGCTCCTATCCCTAGAGCCTCCACTTGATTTTTCCCCCTCCAATTCCCTGAGATCACCCAGGAGTGCTTTGCTCATTAAACCTGCACTTTTAATTCTGCCTGCTCTGACTGACTGCATTGGCGAAGAAACACACAGGATTCAAAAATACTTATCGGTGACATTTTCTGGGACTTCAGGATGCTGAGCTCCCTAGGGCTCACTATTGCGGCACTCTGACAGCCCCTAGACTTGAGACTTGCCAATAAAGTTAAACCTTGTATGGGGGGGGGGGGGAGTCAGCAACTAGCTCACCAAAATTGGCCACAGAGAAGCCAGCAATTTGGACAGAGAAGATGCACAGGGAGGAAGGGGCAGGGACTTGAGTTTGGTACTTCCTTGTGGTTCTGGGATGAGGGGAGAGATGCATCTCTTGCAGTGTCTCTGGCCAAAATGCAAGGTCAGTTGATTGCTACTCAAGCGGGTACATCCTGAACAGCCAGAGGGCACTGACTGTGGGGCTTCAGACAATAATTAAAACATCAGTGGATTCATGTGCAGCTGCTAAACTGACAGGAAAGTCTCAGCTCTCTTACTGGATCTGGACGACAGGGAGGAGCAGCTTGGAAGGGAAAAAGACAGCTCTATTTGTAGATGAAAGTGAAGGCACACACCTGTAAAAGCACTCAGATATTTGAGGTAGGATCAGGAGTTCAAAGCCAGCTTGACATAGTTCAAATCTAGCCTGGACTACCCGAGACCCTGTCCCGAAAACCAATCAACCAATCACAAGCAAAGAAGCAAACGAAATCAGTTTGGAGAGCCAAGCAATCATTGTCGTTCATTCCTTCATCCAGACCACGTTCCCAGAACCTGCCAAAGACTGCTACCCTGCCCAACCAGAAGAGTGATTTCCACTCAGAGAATCATATGACTTCCGGTTCTAACTGGATAATAAAGATAGCAATCTTTTTGAACAACTGGGATCTGAGGACAGGAGATAAGTTGCTTTCTGTCTTCTCTGCTAGCACAGAGTGGAGGCTCGGTTAATATGTGTTGCCTGACAATTTTGCCTGTTTAACAGCTCTGATTAACTACTATTTGTGTAGCATTCTTGAGGGTCATCTGATTTACATACGATACCCATCTTCACAACAGCACCACGGTGTGATATTGTGTCAACAGGAGGAAGCAGGTTTTTGCCTCTGTTTCCCCAGTGCTGGATTTACAGGTGAGTACCACCATGCTGGGTCACTCTCTCTTTCATAGCCATCACCACTGTGTGTCTCTTCAGGTCTTTAGGGACATGGGACACAAGCCAGGAATATAGACTGCCCAGGGCCCAGTCTACTGGGTAAGACTTGACCTGGGATGTCCAGGGGTCCCTGGCCTTTTTTGTCACGTCTGTCACTTTCCAGTTGCTGGCATGCGGGCTTCCTTGCTCTCCTGGGAACACACGGGGTGCACTCTATCTTCAGGCCTTTCCCCGAGTCGTTTCCTCATTTTCCTGAAATCTGTCTTGGTTGCCACTCACTTCCTTTCCATCTCGGTCCCACTGTCAGCTCTTCGGAGATCTTTCCTGGCCTTCTGTTGCAGCAGGTACCGATCTCCATACCGTCATTCCCATTTCCACACCACACCCACCCCCTCATGTGAGCTGTCCCACAGCATGCTTTCTGGGTTTGCTTCACGTCTCTCATTTGAAAGCCCCTTCTCCCAAGCAGGGCTTTGCTTCGTTCAACAGAACTGGGCATGGTCACTGTTGTGGTTGAATGAATGAGCACAGCTAGGGAGATAAAGTGGATAAAGCCATGAGGCCCTGAATTCATGTCCTCAGCACCCATATAAAGCGGCACAAAGGTGTACCGCATACATAACCCCAGCGCTGGGTGTATCCTGGGTTCTTGTTGGGTATCCAGTCTAACTGAATCAGTGTGCACCATGTTCAGTAAGAGACCCCATTCTGAAATATAAGGGGAGTGGCAGAGGATAGACCTAATGTCAATTTCTGTCATACAAAGCATGCTCACCCACATAGATGTATTAACCCCCATACACATGTGAACCAGAAAAAAAAAAAAACCCAAAGGAGCGAGTGAATTCTACAGCCTGGATCAAGCCAGAGACAGAATATTGGCAACAGTTTGAGGGGTGGGGAGAGAGGGTTGGAACAGCCTAGATGTTCTTTATTAGAATGAAGGAATAAAAGCTAATGAGACCAGGCGAAGTGGGGGTGGGACTGTGGTCAGGATGTCATATGAGAGACAGAGAAGGAAAAAAAACAAAAACAAACAAACAAACAAGCTAGTGAGATATCAGGTGGTGGTGGTGGCACTTGCCTTTAATCTCAGCACTGAGGAAGGCAGAGGCAGGAGGGTCTCTGTGACTTTGAGGCTAATCTAGTCTACAGAGTGAGTTCCAGGACAGCCAGGGAAACCCTGTCTCAAAAAACAAACAAACAAACAATGCTAATGAGACCTTGTCCATCATCTTGAATCCTGGAAGAGGTGGGTGCTTTGTCAATAAAACAGGGATGGGCAACCCTTTACGGAACATATTGTTACAAAACAACCGAAAATACTTTAAAAAAAAAGCAATTAGTAAAAATAAGCCACAGTTTCCTATGTCTCTCTCTGGTATTAGCTATTTTTTTCTCCTACTGACTATTGAAACAATAGCTTTGGAAAAGTGATCTGGGTTATTTGAGTTCCACCTCAGGGAGCTGCAGGTGCCGCTATGCCTCAGCTGGCTCTCATTCTGGGTGGCACTGGCATATGATTGGCAGATACAGACTGAGAAACAAGAAGGAACCATGGAAGATCCAAAACCGGCAACACAGAGAAAAATCGGATGAGCAACGAAGAGGGTAGAAGCTAGGGTCTAAGCTACGTCAAAGCCCATTCATTACAGAAGTGTGATCTTAGCACTGGATGTACGTTTGGGGAAAGGCTTCGGAAGAGGGAAAAAGACTGGGAATGTGGCTTAGTGGTAGAGCACTGATCGCACATGAAGGGGGAACTGGGTTCAAATCCCATGACTGGAAAGAGAAATTAGAAAAATCATGTTTTTCTTAGCCAGGCGTGGTGGCATACACCTTTAATCCCAGCACTTGGGAGGCAGAGACAGGCGGATCTTTGCGTTCGAGGGCAGCTTGGTTTACAGAGTGAGTTCCAGGACAGCTGGAGCTACTCAGAAAAACTCTGCCTCAAATAGGAAGAAGAAGAGGGAAAAGATGGCTCTGACCATGGATTCAGCACCAGCAGGCCGTTGAAACAGGCCTGGGAATCCCTGGGGTTTGGTGGGCTAAACTGTGGCAGTTTCTTGTCCTGGTTTCTGTTTAGCCTAGTGATTCCCCTGGGGCCTCAGCCAGATCTCCAAGGGTTTGTGAGCACATTTGTCCTTCTGACTACTGTGGTCTCTGGGGACACTGGCCTCTGAAGAATTCTGGCAGCAATTACAGCCTGCACAGTTCATTTGGTAATTAATCATGGGTTCCTGGGGGGCAAAGCTACTCTTGTCAGTTTAAGTGGTTACTAAGATTTATTTCTGTCTTGGCATAGTCTGTGGCCATGTGCAGATATTCTACCCCTGTAATGGGCAGGACCATGGCTTGTATTTTTTTTCATGCTGGGCATCTAGTAAGATTCTAGAAAGAACTTTCTGCAGCTCCTGTTGAATTGGAGGGGTAGAGAGTACCTCAGAGAGAGCCAGGAGGAACACCGTGTTGAATGGAGCTTATGGGAAGGAACTTGAAGAGGTAAGGAATACATGCCCTGGGCTGGCCATGGCAGTGTTGCCTACGCCAGCTAAGATTTGTCCTCTAACCAACACTGTGTGTCTATTACTGGAGCATTTAAATGGGGTCTGTGCGCAGCGTGTTACAAAATAATTAATGGCGACATAGACCGGCTGTGTCCCTGGAGCTGGGGTGTAGAGCATGGCTCACAGAGTGGTGAACATGTCTCCACCATATTGGTTGGGAAGGAACAAACAGGCAGGGCTGTGAAGTTGATCCTAGCCATGCCTGCTTAGCCTTTAGAGAAAATAGAAGGTGCTCCTGGTCAGAGAATGATTGCATATACGCAATAGAGACATATTCAGACAAAAATAAACCTCCAAACAGGTTACAGTGTATTTAAAAAATGTGTGTAAGCTTGGGAAAAGAGAGGAAAAAGAGTATAGTTATAAAAATAAGTAAATAGTTTTAAAAATAAAACAAAGTCTTTAAAGAGTAAAAGTAATATAAAAGAGTACAGACAGACATAGATTAAAGGAGTAAAAATAATTTTAAAAAGCCATGTAAAAATGGAATATACACAGACAGTCTGGATTATGCATATTACTGTGTTTTCTTGGAATTTTTTTTGACTGCAGAGAGATATTTGATTCTGAGGGCTGCTAAGCTAAACTAACATAAAGCATGAACAGGAAGCTGGCTCTTAAAGGAGTCACACAGTTTTTGGTGCTAATGCTGAGTCAGGAAGACATCGATATATATTTAACATTGATATATATTTAAGTATTATGTTGATACATATTTAAGTTTGATTTTGTTATACTGTGTATATGTATTTCTGTTCTTGTTTAAGGTATTGTATACGTAATGTATAGTTAAGAAATACAGATTAATAGACAATTATCTATAATACTCAAACTGTAGTCATGTTAGTTAGGTTTTCTAGATGTACAAATATATTTCAGATGGATAGATATTCTTCACATCTTTCAAAGACCTACAAAACATGGCATTTAAAAGGTTTTAAGAACTTAGACTTTTCTCAACAGTGAGACATGTCTGCTTTTGTCAGCACCAATTAATTTAAGAGGATGACGGGCACCAAAGAGTCTCCTTATGGAGCTTGCTAGCCATTTGGTCAAGAAACTGCTCTTGCCTATACTGCTCGATGGTATGCTGTATGAACTGGACATGCAGGACCCACAGAAAAATGACTGCTGAACTTTCCAAAAGATGGGATGATCCTTCAGGGCTCCTGCTTCACAGAAGAAGCTGTCAAACATTCTGCAGGACACAGAAGAAAGCTGCTAATGAACTTTGTCATTATAAGGCAGAGCAGATCTTCAAATTCCTGTTTCATTGAAAAGTCTGCTGGATGCTATAGGCCTGTAGACTAAAGATGGGTGTCCTAACATTACAGAAGGACTTTGGCTATTCAGGCAGCAAGATGTCTCTGTTAGTTCTAGAGTTTTGGAAGTTGCTTACAATGCACTTCCTGTTTACTTGGGTAATATTATAGCCTTCTGGAGTCTTTGATGGAGTTGAAGAATAGATGGTTATAGTTTTTCTTAGTTATGATAAAAGATAAATCAGATATAAAATTTTAGACTCACAAAAATAGGATAGATGATATTTTCCTCAATTTGCCAAATGCAAATGGATTAAATATTGTAACTATAATTCTTGCTTGATAACTGTTTTGTATATGTAATTTTACTACATTAAAGTTAAAACCTTCCTTTTTATTTAGACAGGAAAGGGGAGATGATGTTGGATGTCCTTCTGTATGTGTGTTGCTTTATTGGTTGATAAATAAAGTTGTTTGGGCCAATGGCTTAGCAGATTAAAGTCAGGTGGGAAATCCAACATATATATATATATATATATATATAGAGAGAGAGAGAGAGAGAGAGAGAGAGAGAGAAGGTGGAGTCAAGGAGATGCTATATGACTGCCAAAGGAGAAAGATGCTCAGAACCTTTACTGGTAAGCCACATTCTTGTGGCAATACACAGATTGACAGAAATGGGTTAATTTAAGATGTAAGAGTTAGTTAATAAGAAGCCTGAGCTAATAGGCCAAACAGTGTTGTAATTAACATAGTTTCTGTGTGATTATTTGGGTCTGGGTGGCCGGGAAATGAACGAGCAGTTTCTGTTTACACATGGCCTCTTTATAAGTTTATTATCTCAGACATTTTTCGAGAGTGATATAAAGCTGATAGACACAGTTACCAGGGTGCTTGGGACATAGTTTCTGTTTGGTCAATGCTTGTCAGCATCCAGGGCTCAGCAGGGACTGCTTAGCTTGCCATCCAACCAGCTTGGAGCTTCTTCCTACATACCTAAAAGCTTTGCCATGAGTCTCTGATGGGTTTTTAAATAATGACTTTAATGTTACTTAGAGGTATTGAAGAGAAAGAAAAGATTGGAGTCATATTGTGAACCACACCTCAGGGACAGCAGGGGTATTTCTGGGAGACATTTGCCGATGAACACTATTTTTTAAGAGTTAATGTCTGTCAGATGAGTCAGATAGAATCTGTTTTTAAAGAGAATTTTGTGATTAGTAATATGCATTTCTCTTAGTTTTGTGTGCTGCCTGAAACAAATTATGTTTTGTGGCTCTTGCATCCACCTCAGAGTGAACTTAAATGCCATTTCGCACGGCTGGCTGTGAATTTGGAGGGTTTCAATTTGGCACACCTGGGAGATGGAATGGCTGTCAAAGACAAAGCAACAGAATGTTCTCCTCTGCCACTAGCAAGTGTCGTAAACATCTACTTCGTGCTGCGTCTAAACAGCACCACATCCCCCTCAAATGAAATAACTGGCATCCCATTTATAGGGGTGGAGAGGAGATGGGGGAGCTGGGAACATTGTAGCACAGTTTTTACGGCCTCTCAGGCCTTCTGAACTCAGCCTGCATTACAGATTCAGTGACAGTCACATGACTTCAGGGAAGCGTGCTATTGCTGGAGCATGCTCATTCTTGACGGTTCCTGCCTGGCTTGCTCTTTGTGTTGAGGTCACTTCTCAACGTCCCTAGTCTCTTTTTCTGTTAAAATCCCCAGATTTGGATGATTTGAAAGAATTGTGACTATTGGCATGACCTTTGCCACCTGGTAAACTTGACTTGTGACATATTTTGCCTTTCTGCGTCTCAGTTTTCTTCTAAAATGGGCTTGACGGCTGCTCTATGGTGAGAACTGAATGCAATCTTTCTTGCAGCACCATCAGTTCAGAGGCCGGGATATTTGGTGAGTGTGGCTAACCCCTTTGCTTCCAAAAAGTACTCTTTCATGGGACACGGCCCTGGATGTAGCTCACTGTCTGTCCTCATGCTGCTGTATTTTCTCCTGAAGAAAACTGTCATAGCCGAGCTGAGCGTGGTGGTGTGTGACTGTACCTGAGTACTGGGGAAGCTTGAGGCAGAGGCTACAAGTTCAAGGCTAGCCGGGCTACTCACCAAGACCATTACTGCACATGGATAATGGAGAGGGACAGCTCCTGACTTATACGAAGGTCCACGTGGAGCCATCTCTGCCGGCCAAGCAAACCTGAATTCAGCAGTCATGAGACTGGAAGGGATACCAGAAATCCCATTGTCTGAACTCCATGTTTTGCATATGTGGAAACTGAGGCCTAGGGTGGAGTACTGGCCTTGCTGAAGACAACATCTGGTTAAGCCTGGTCTCCTGCCCAGAAGGATGCCAGCCACAGGCCTGTTTAAGCCTAGTTATGTTCTGTGCTTTTACAGCTGCACCTAAAAAATGCGTCCTTGTTGCAAGGTGAAAGCAAAGAGCTTTTCTAAATCATTTAGGAGAGAATAGGAAAGCGACGGGTTTGGTAACTGCCAGGGTTACTCTTCCGACTTGATTTTCAAGGTGAAGGATAGATTGCTCGGGCTGAAAGCATGCTAAGTGAGCTTCCCTCCTGATGCAATTAAGCCTTGCTCCTTCCTGCGCTGAGAAGCTGGATTTACAGCTGGAGTCACAGCAGTGAGAATGTCGCTCAGACTGGACAGATCTCAGCTCCAGGTTCCAAAAAAGTCCACAGAAATGGGCAAGGCCTCAGGGTGTCTTGTCCAAGTGGGGAACATCACCATGCTGGACAGTGGAGACACTACCAGGAAAGGGCTTCTACCTACAGACTATGAAGGATTCTAGACGACCTGTGTATCAGTTATTCCTCAAAGCCATAAAAAAGGGGGGGGGGATACTAAAGCTATAACTGCTGTGACAATTTGAGGGTAGCTTCAAGAGTGTAAAGAAACAGGCAGGTATGAACATGGGTCTGTTGTGATTTTATCAGCTCTTTGTCTCTTCTGCACTTTCCTCGGGCAAAAGTACTGTTCTTTCTTAAGTACATTGTGCTCACCCGTCCACATGGTTCTCTCAGGGAGACCCATGAGAGTACCTCCACCTTGATTCAGTGGCGGGCATGTGAACCAATCATGGTGCCTTAGTTACGTCGTCTTAGAGATTTGCCTTGAGGACAAGCCTTGCTCCACAAGCCAACCAATCGGAAGCGAGAACTCTTGGCGTAGCTCCGCCTACCCTTCCCTTTCCCTCACTGTCCTTCCTCCTTTCCCTTCACACAGAACCAGGGTGCAGTGGGAGAAAAAGAAGACCAACAACCAACAACCGTAGCTGAGAGATGGAGAAAAACCCAACACCAACATTTGGAACTTTAGTTCTAGTGCATCTGAGACTTGGACACCCTAGCTGTGGCTCGACTGTGGGCTTTCGAATTTAGTTTCATGAGTCTTAGATGCCTTAGAAGTAAGCGCAAATGTGACAGAAAGTGAGCAGCAGTGAGGTATTTGTGGTTCACTCTGTCTTATGTTGTGGTGGCCACTCAGTGACCATGTTACAGGCCAAGAAAAAAAAATCACTAAGAAGGAATATGAGTTACCCAAGTAAATTTGCCCTCCAATCAGAATGCTAGGGATGGAACCCAGAGCTCATCTTCAGCCCTAATCATAATTTTTGCCAAATAACCCATGTAACTCACTGAAACTTCCTCCTTTTGCCCCCTAAAAATGATTTTATCTTTTGTTTTTAATTATATGTATGTGTGTGTCTCTGTGTGTGTATGTGTACCACATGCGTGTTTGTAGGGACCTGAAGAGGAGGTCAGATCCCCTGGGGTTAGACTTACAGGTGTCTGTGAGCCGCCTGACATGTATGATGGGAACTGAGCCAGGTCCCCTGGAAGAGCAGCAAACTCAGCTGCTGAGCATCTCTCTAGTTCTCCTTTTATCCTTCAGGTGACCCTCTGCCTCCTGCAATAGAACTGGTTTCTACTGGAATCTGTGCTCCCCAAATTGCAATCAGATAAACACCGTTGTGTCTGGCAGGTGATTGAACCTCTGCGATGTTAGCTATCTTTGGACCCAGTGGTGATCACTCAAAAATATGACACTTCTAATGTTTTAATCTTGATGGAGAAGTCCATCTACTTCCTCTGTTCACACACTCAAAGGTTGCCTGACCCTACTCTTTGAACCCTGTAACTCTAACAGCAAGAAAGAAATAGTCTTCATAAATTCTCTGAGTTATGTTTCCCTTGCCCCTCCAAGTGCAGGTGAAATTCCTGCTCTCTAAGGTATTTAGCATTTGAACCAAAATCCCTCAGTTTTTGTGAATCCACGCCTCAAGATCCTATTCATGAATAAAGAAACAGGCTTAGTTCCAAGATGCATCCCATATATGCCCTATGATGACAGAACCCTGAAACAAACCAAATGGTCACAAATAAGGGAAGAAGAAAGCAGGTGTATTGGCATGTTCATGATACGGAATGGTGTATGGCCATTACAAGGGCATTGCCAGTGTTTGGCTTGACACCACGCAGGAACCACTATGTGTATGCATGAATAACATAGAGCATAGAATGGCAGAACATAGGTGATCAGACAGTCTTTACTGACAGATGTCACCTTCCTAAGAGAGATCACATTGGAGGAGGCCATACTGCAGGAATTCCATTGAAAATCCATGATCTAATCCACTGGGTTGCCCATGTGCCCTCTAGTGCCTGTAGTGGGTGTCACTCTCTTGTCTTCTTGAACATTTCCCAGCCTATCTTCATTCTCCTCCCACTTCATTTGCTTTAGGAATCTCTCAGTCTTTCCGTCACTCCTATTCTCAGCAATATCCTGAGCAGCAATTCTGTTCTCAGTCATATCCTACTTCACAATGTATCCTGGGCCTTTGTGGCAAGAGCCATCAAAGTAACCAGATGCTTCCTCCATACTAGGGTGTGAGTTCTGGGCTTTGCTGCTACAATGTGTCCTTTGTGAAGTTCCCATCTCCACTGAGATACTTCTTAGACACAAAGAGCACCAGAATTCTCTGGAAGACCCAGGAATGCGTAGATGCTGCCACATCCCCGTTTTTTAACAGTTCTCAGATGACTCTCCCAGATGCTGGTGCTCCTAGTCTGGGGACCCCACTTTGAGAACCACTGGACTGAAACATTTCTTCCTGACACAAATAAGAAAGGAGTATCTGGGAGGGGCCCAGGGGCAATGTCGTTGGCTGTGTGCAAGAGAGGATCTATGGCTTTGCCATCATTTATTTCCTATAATATTGGTGGGAATATAAGGATCATTAATGTAGTGTTGCCAGAGGCTAGTCAGATGGATTTCAGGATTTCATAGAGGCACTTTCTATCATCAGGGTCTTCTAGTGGCAGAACCACCCTCTGGCAGGGCTATTTCTCAGGCCAGAGGGGGATGCCATTGAGCCCTGAAAGGCAGGCTGGGGCCGGGCTTGGCTTTCCCCTTTTCTCTTCTGTGTGTCTCATCCAGGTATCTCGGGATCCTCTTGGCTGACAGTTAGCTGAGCACTTCACACTTCATTGAGAAGTCACCACAATAATTACCGAATCATTAACTGGGGATTTTGAAAAGACACTTCAGAGCATCTCTCCCACAATTGCTAAGACAGGTGTGAAAGTCTGTCTGGGCAAGGATGTCCAGTCTAAAGGAACTTGAAGATAGAAGGGGAGGTGTTGATTAAACTAGGCCCAGCAGCAGCAGATGAGGGTGACCTTCTCATTAGGGTATGCAAACAGCCTATGCATTGGAGAGGAGGCTCAGCAGCTTAACAGGAAGCATAAAATATGCACACATTACTTTCATCTGATCTAATTAGGCCTCCCAGTCCCTGGCGCATACCTGCTTTGGCAACAATAAACCAAATTCAGAGTTTATTTAATGAAAGTTAACGAGGCAATATAACTGCTAATCAGGTGCCCTCGTGGCTGGCATTGGGGTGGGGCAGACTTTTTTTTGATAAAAATCTCACAGCAAGGATGGTAACATCGACTATGTTATAAAGGGGCTGACTGCTAAATTGCAGCCACAGAAGACCTCACTCCACTGAAGCTGTATGTTAGCTGCTGTGTCCTGCCTTTGTTTGTCAGACTTCTGGGTCACCACGACCTGAGAAAAGCAACTTAAAGAAAGGTTTATTTTGGCTCACGGTTTAAGAGGTGCCAGTCTATCATGTCAGGAAGAGCAAGGTGGAGCAGAGCAGTTCATGTGACAGAGGTCATGAAGTGGATAGGAGAACACGGAAAAGGACCAAAGTTAAAAATAAATATATAAGTATCTGAGGAGACAGCACTAATGGCCTCCTTCCTCTAGAGGGGCCCAACCTACTACTCTTTACCACCTTTTGATAAAAGGCATCATATTATGGATGCATCAAGGAACTAATCAGTTGTTGAGGCTGGAAGATTTAATCAGGAGCCAGTCACTTCCTAAAAGCCCGGCTGGCAACCAAGTCTCCAACATAATGAGGCCACAGGGGGATGGGGGCGATTTCTCACTCCTATACCTTGTTCAGGGTTTTATTTCTGTGACATTGTCTGGAGAGTCACCTGTCCAAGGAGCAGTGTCAGGAAGCAGAGTGTGTAGGAGTCGAACCCGGGCCTGACTGACGAGTTCCTTCCCCCGTCTTAAACCATAGTTCAAAGCTCTGAGCTTTCAGTGGGAGAAATATTTCCTTGCATTGCACAGAGAGTTCCAGAAAGTGTGTGGGCTGAGGCCAGGGAGGCCGGTTTTGACTTACTGTCAAGATCTGGTGTATGCCCACCCCAAAGCAGGGCCACCTGGGCCTGCTCAGTGAAGGGTGTGGGCTCTGCCAGTTCTGCTGTCCATGGTTCCTGAAAGGGCAATTTAGCAAACAATGTAGAGAAGCTGCTTGTGGCAATAAATTACCATGTTTAAAGGGATTATTTTTATCCTCCTCTGTGTTCTGGGGCCCTGAACAATTCAGCAAACAAAGGCAGGTTCAGTAGGTGCCTCTGTGTGTGGGCCAGGAAGGCGCACACGCATAGCATTGTCTTGAATAAAATGCATTGAACATAGGATGCGTTGCTACCCTTTGGCTCCCACTGGCATGCTGTGGGAACCGGTGTAACTTGGACCTCCCTTCTCATCCAGTGCAGAGGGACACACATTCTACAGAATGTCTTGGATAAAACGAGGTAGAAGCATTTGCTTTCTGTTTTAGTTCATTTTCTGTTGCTATAACAAGAGAGCCAAGAGTAGGCCTTGGACTCATGATTCTGGAAAAGCTGGGAAGTCTAAGAACACAGCTGAGGTATTGATGAGGGCTCTTCCTACACCACAGAGCATCAGAGGGCGTTACTTGAGACCAGGAAACATGCCAGCTCAGGATTATTTTCTTATAAAGCCACTAAAGCCATCTGAGGGGCCCCACTCTCTAATACTTTTTTGTTTGATTTGTGGGAACCTTTTTTTTCTTTTCTTTTCTTTTTTTTTTTTTTTTTGGAGTATTTGACATAGCTAGAGTGTTCTGAGTAGAGGAATTGCTTCTATCAAACTGGCCTACAGGCAACCCTGTGGAACATTTTCTTGATGAATGAATGGTTGATGTGGGAGGGCTCAGCCCATTGTGGGAGGAACCACCCCTAAGTATATGGTCCTGGGTTGCATAAAATGAAGGAACAAACGACAAACTCAGGCTGAGCAGGCGGCCAGTAGGCAGCACACTTCCACAGCCTCCAGATTTTCTGCCAGGCTTGAGTTCTTGCTTTAGTGATGCTCAGAGATGCACAGAAACCTCAGAAGCCTTTCAGCCTAGTTCTGGTATTTTGAGGTCGTTTGGTGGCTCCTCCCTTCTACTTCTGTGCATTGCTGTTACTGTTACTGGCCTTGGGACTGTGAGAAGCTTTGTTTTGGAACAGGGTTTCATGTAGCCCAGGTTGGCCTCAAAGTCAGTATGTAGGATTTCAAAGTAGGATAGCTTTGAACTTATGATCCTCCTGTCTCTGCCTCCTGAGTTATGGGATTACAGGTATGTACTACTCGGCTCAGTTTTATAGTGATGAAACCCTGGGCTTCATGCATGTTAGGTAGGTATTCTGCAGTTTGAGCTATATCTCCAGTTCTGTTTGTTATTTGAACTCATTCTCAGAATGATCGATACAGCAGACATTTAGCAAATTCTTTGGGATGCTCAGGAGGAGGGGAGGAAGGAGGGACATGCCTTGGGTCGGACTGGAGAGAGCCATAGGATTGAGCTGTACACTGGTCTCCGGCCACTGACTCAGATGAAATATGATCATATTTAAAGCAATAATTAATCACTATAATTACAATGCAGATGCTGAGATGTCCCAGGGCCTCCAGAAATCCCTTCAAACACTTAGGGATAAGGTTACGGGTGCCTCATTCATCCCAGAACGTTCAGCCAGGAGTAAACAAGCAAAAATGAACAAAGCATCCTGCCTCCAATTCAGCAGCAGAATGTTCCGGGCAAGCTGTCTTCCTCACAGTGGGTCAGAAGTGCTTTAACTGAGAGCCATGTTTTGAGTCTGGTTGTGTTGTTCTGAAAATGAGGAGACACTCCACTCAGGGGTCTTGACACGGACAACACAGCTCTCTTGGAGAATGCCTTCCATACTCTGTGCTGAGTGAGGTGGGACTCCAGTGGCCACAGCAAGTGATGAAGCCAGGAACTGCAGGAGCTCAGCTTCTCACTGGGAACATCAGCTGTTGTAAAGGGAGCGGTGGGCTGCGTCCCCAGCGCCTGGCTGCCTGGCTGGTTTACACCCGAAATAATTACACGGAAACTGTATTCATTTAAACACTGCCTGGCCCATTAGTTCTAGCCTCTTATTGGCTAACTCCCATATACTGATTCATCCCATTTCTAATAATCTGTATCGCCACTTGACTGTGGCTTACCAGCATGAGTCTAACCAGCGTCCGTCTCGGAGAGGAGAGCCATGGTGTTTGCTTGACTCTGCTTTCTTTCTCCCAGCATTCTGTTTGGTCTACTCCACCTATCTAAATTCTGCCCTATCAAAAAGCCAAGGCAGTTTCTTTATTTGACCAATGAAAGCAACACATAGAAAGAAGACCCTCCTACACCAATCAGTGAGGGTCTAAGATGGTAATCAGTCCCTGCCTGTTTTCTGAGCCAACGATGTGTAAGCCAAGCTGGGCAGTGTTGGTGCACACATTTTATCTCGGGACTCAGGAGGCAGAGACAGGTGGATCTTTGTAAGTTCAAGGCCAGCCTGGTCTACAGAGCAAGTTCCAGGTCAGGCTTCAAAGCTACAAAGAAACCCTGTCTCATAAAACAAAAACAAAAACAAAACAAAAAGACGTGTAAGTCAAATACTCAGATGGCCTGGTGCCATAGTGCATGATTTCAGGGGTACCTCTTCTCTCTAAGGCAACCTCTTACAGTGCTGTGGACCAAGAATTGGGAGACTAGTTTTTCAGATGCTCTAGCTCAGTGTCTCTCATAATGCCACAGTGAAGGGGTCAGCCAGGACTGAGGACACTTGAGGTTTGATCATAGGTGCATATCTGAATTGAGCATTAGGTTAGGTTCATGCCCATTCACATGGGTGATTCTGTGATAATGCTGGAGTCCTGCTGTAGATATGAATACTTTGCATTGGTATGGATCTTGGTTTATCAATACAAATTTAAGAACAATTTTGTCATATATATATATATATATATATATATATATATATATATATATATGCTCTTGATTAAGGTATGGTGTTTGTGCAGCTCATTTAAAAATGTAACCTATAATTAAGAAATACAGGTTAATAGATACTCATCTATAATAGTCATGTTAGTTAGGTTTTCTAGATATATAGAGATATATTTCAGTTAGATAGATAATCTTCAAACCTTTCAAGGACCGACGATGTAGTGATATGACCTGCAGGCTGTGGCCCAGCTCCCGGCTAGCTTTACCGGAAATAACAACACACAAATTGTATTCTTTTAAACACTGCCTGGCCCATTAGTTTCAGCCTCTTATTGGCTAATTCTCACATCTTGCTTTAACCCATATTTAGTAATCTGTGTAGCACCACAAGGTGGTGGCTTACCGGGAAAGATCCTAACCTGCGTCTGTCTCAGAGAGGAGAGGCATGGCGACTGCCTCATTGCCTTCTTCCCAGCATTCTGTTCTGTCTACTCCACCCACCTAAAGGCTGGTTTATCAAAGGCCAAGGCAGTTTCTTTATTAACCAATGAAAGTAACACATAGACAGATGACCCTCCTCCATCACAACAGAACACGGCATTTAAAATGTTTTAAGAACTTAAGACTTTTCATGACAATGAGACTCATCTGCTTCTGGCAGCACCAATTACTTCAGGAGGATGATGGGCATTGAAGAGGCTCCTTATGGAGTTTGTTAGTCATTTGGGCAAGAAATTGCTCTTGCCTGGACTGCTTGATGTTATGCTGTATGAAACAGACATGCTGGACCCACAGAAAAATGACTACTGAACTTTCCAAAAGATGGGATGATCTTTCAGGGTTCCTGCTTCACAGAAGAAACCGTCAAACATTCTGCAGGACACAGAAGAAAGCAACTGATGAACTTTGCCATTACAAGGCAGAACAGATCTTCAAATTTCCTGCTTCATGGAAAAGTCTGCCAGATACTATAGGCCTGTAGGCTGAAGATGGGTACCCCAACTTTGGGTGACTGTCCAGGCAGCAAGATGTCTCTGTCAATTCTAGAGTTTTGGAAGTTGCTTACAATGCAATTTCTGTTTACTTAGATAATATTATATCCTTCTGGAATCTTTGATGGAGTTGAGGAATAGTTATAGTTTTCCTTAGTTATGATAAAAGATAAAGTAGATATAAATATTATGACTATAACTCTTGTTTGATAACTATTTTGTTGTATGTAATTTTACTATGTTAAAATTAAAACCTTCCTTTCTCTTTGAAGAGAAAAGGGGAGTCCTTCTGTATGTGTGTTGCTTTCATTGGTTAATGAATAAATTTGTTTTGGCCAGTGGCTTAGCAGAATAGAGCAAGGTGGGAATTCCAAGCAGATAGAAGAGGAAAGAAGGCAGAGTCAGGGAAAAACCATGTAGCCGCTGCAAGAGACAGGTGCCTTTGCTGAAGTCCACCAAAACTTAGCTGGTAGGCCATGACCTCGTGGTGATGCACAGATTAATGGAGATGGGTTAGTTTAGAATATAAGAGCTAGCTAGAAATACGCTTAAGCTACTGGCCAAACAGTATTGCAAATAATATAGTTTCTGTGTGATTATTTCAGGTCTGAGCAGCCGGGAACAAATGAGCAGCCTACACCAAGAGAGTCCCCACACACTTGGTATTGTTTTTTTCCTGCACAGTGAAGAATCTAGGGACCAAGGAGCTTCTAACACATAGGCTCAGAAATCATTCCCTTCTGCATCTGCTCTATCCTATCAATAACATGGGGCAAACCAGGCTCAGAATCAGAGGTGATTAACAGGCATAGATAGAAGAGCTAAGACTCCCTGAGGGCCCACTAGCAAGTGTGGCTGCCTTAACTCTTCACATATTCTACGATTTATCAGGATTTCTGATAGATACCAAATCCCAATATCCAGACCAATGCTGCAACCTGGCCTTGCACCACTTTCTCCCGCCCTTCTTTATTTCTACCCACTGTGGTCCCAGTCTGGCCTCTAAAAGCTGGTTAGCTTCCTTAATTCAGTCTGCATTTTTTCTTTTTTTTTTTTTAAAAAAAATATTTATTTATTTATTATGTATACAATGTTCTGTGTTTGTGTATGCCTGCAGGCCAGAAGAGGGCACCAGACCTCATTACAGATGGTTGTGAGCCACCATGTGGTTGCTGGGAACTGAACTCAGGACCCTTGGAAGAGCAGGCAATGCTCTTAACCTCTGAGTCATCTCTCCAGCCCATACATGTGCTTGCCAATCTAGAATGTTCTTCTCTTATCTTTTAGCCTGTTTCTTGCTCTTCTCAAAAGGGTCTGCATAGATATTGGGACCTTTCTCTGGGCTCTTTCAAAGCTTCCATAGGTTCCTGCATTTCTGCCTTTAAAGAGCCAACAAGACCAACTAAACAAAACCCATCATATTTTTCTTATTGGCCTGTCCATTCAGGGAACTCCATCAAGTCTGAGCTGATCTCCATGCTCAGTATGTGGCCCTGGCCTCAGTGTTTGCAGCTGGATGCAGCAACAAGCAAAGCAGGCATCCCTATTCCTCCCTTATGCCTTTTAAAAGTTTATTTTAATTTTAGGTGTATGAATATTTGTCCGCGTGGACATACAGACACCATATGCATTCCTGGTGCCTGACAAGGCCGGAAGAGGAGTGGATCCCCTGGAGCTTGAGTTAGTGATGGCTGTGAGCTACCTTATGGATGCTCAGGATTGAACTTGGTTCTTCAAGAGCTCTTACCTACTGAGCAGGCTCTCTACCCCCGACCCCTTACTATTCCGTTTTACAGAGATGGAGAACAGTGGGGCTCACCTTGAGTCAAAGCCATTTCATAGTACAGCCAAGCTTCTCAACCCCACTGCCTTGTGCATCTTGTAGACATGTCACCAGGCAAATTTGCTCCAGCCTCCTCCCCCACACACCTCTTTGGCCTAGGCTCTGAGAGCTGCATTTTCTGTCTTACCAGAATGGACATGTCAGGCTTCTTAATCAATGAGAAAAAGATTTTGGTTAAATTCTCTAAGTTCAGTTGTCTGTGAACCTCCAGGCGAGGCAGAATACTGTTAATGTTTTTCAGTGAGGCACAGTCAGATACCCAAGCTCTAGTCACATCATTTAGATTGCTCCATGACTCAGATATTGATCTTAATTAAGCAGTGATGTCTGTGCAGAACTGGAGGTGGCAGGAGGATATGGCAACAGCAGGGCTCTGTGAGGAGGAATGAGGATGGCAATCTTGTTTGTCCAAACTGCCAGCGTTTTCCTGTACCAATAGAGTCGTGACTAAGTTTTCTTTTTCTTTTGCAATTGGTAAAATATATCAGCAAGTCCTTAGCTGTAGTGATATTTCATTTGTATTTCAATAAATAAAGCTTGCGCGAAGATCAGAGAGTAAAACAGCCACACTGGTCATCCATACAGACCAGGCAGTGGTGGGACAAACTTTTAATCCCAGCACTAGAGAGGAATATAAGAAGGGAGGAGACAGGTCTCAACTCAGTCTCATTCTGAAGATTCATGGACGCAGGATTGCCATTTCGGTCTGAGGTAGAGGTAAGAGCCAGTGGCCAGCTGCTTTGTTTTTCTGATCTTTGGGTTGAACCCTAAAATCTGTCTCTGGGTTTTTGTTATTCATGATGCACTTAGCTCAGGTGAAAAAACTCAAACCTCAGAGCCAAAAAACTGGCTCACCCTGTCTCTTTAGCAGCTGCTTTTAATGGGTGTTAAATCAATATCATTGAATCCACAGGCTTCCCAGAGCAGACACAGCCAGATGCCAGGTTCTGAGACAGGGGGAGAGCTGGGAAGTGATACAGAGATGGACCAGACAGCACTGGGCTGTGAGGCAGTAACCAAGCAACCAACGCACTAACTCTGAAAGGCAGAACAACAAACAGACAAAACACAGTGGCCACCAAGGCTGAGCAGAAAAGACAGAGAGCTTCAAGGGCCAGGGAATATCTGGGCACCAGGGGTGACAGACAGGTAAGACTGGGATTTAAAAATTCAGCATCACCAAATGACAACCAAAGATTCTTGATATGGGAGCCAGACTTTAGGCCACAAGGAAGCTTCCCAGTGCTTCCATCTAAAGATAAAGCTGTTTATTTTAAATTTTGTACTTACACTTATTGTGTGTTCACACTCATGCACACATTCATGTGGCGGTCAGGACAAGCCACAGAAATTGGTTTTCTCCTCCCGCCACGTGGATCCCAGGGATTGAACTTGGGCTATTGGACTCAGAAGCAGCCTTCCTTTCTAGTTAAGCCATCTGGTGGGCCTCAAAGTAAAGCTACTTTCATAATAAATTACACGTGAGGATAGTTATCAAAAGAAGCTATCCCCACCGTTCTCCTACTGAGTGGCTCACAGACACATGAATAAAAGAAGGTTAATAACCAAGCTTTCCTGCCTTGCATCCAAAAGCCTGACCTGCCCCACCTTGGAAGGTTGAGATGCAAGTTGCTGCAATGCCTGTGAAAGAAGCCTTCCAATCTTTAAATCAAAGAGGGAAATGAAAATAAAAGCTTACATGAAATTTTGTTCCATGCTCCTAGGAAGACTAAAATCAGAACAACGGCAGAGCAACTGAGGACTGGAGCCCAGCATGGCACAGCCATTACGAAATTAAACACGTCCACTTTCCCACTATGTTCTATCCTCAGATATTCATGCAGGAGAAATGAAAAGACATACCCACAAGACGGCTTGTGCTTTACAGTTTATAGGTGACTTTATCTCCAATAAACTCAAAGACAGCTCAAGTGCCCATTAATAGAAAAAATGATAAATTTTCTGTATAATGAGAAACTTTCAACAAATTATACTGAAGCTATAGTATTGGCAACCCCCTGAATGACACAAGGTAAAAAGAGTCTCTATTCACTTGTATGCAATTAGGAGCAATCAAAAGTTAAGGGATGGTGACAGGGATTCATATGTGGCTGAGGATGGGGCAGGTGACTCAGAGGAACTATAATGCTAAAAATTTTCTATAGTATGTCTTGGGAGATGTTCCAGGGTGTAAATATTTGTCAAAGTCCACCAAGTTGGAAAACCTAGGATTTTCACCTTGACAAGTACTAAAAAGACTTTCACTTGAAAAATAATAAGCAATGGAGATGGGCGTGGTGGCTCATATTTTTAATCTCCTCACTGAGAAGGCTGGGACAGGGAGATAAGGAGTTCATGACCAGCCTGGGATATGTAGCAAGATTCTATCTTAACACAGCAGTAACAAATAGCAATAATAACAGCCACTGGCAAATGAATCTAGATACAGTATAGTAGATACAAAGTCACACACTGGTACTCTTCTGCTCCCAAAGCAGACACCATGACTTAATTTCCTCATTCTGTGCCTTTGAGCTTCAACAGGACTTAAAAATATATCACAAGGTGACACCTTATTATTAGCACTGCATGGCAATGTGGCAGGATCTAGAACCTCTAGCCATATCTGTGAGGAAGTTTTTAGGTTAGGTTACTTGAGGTAGAGAAGCCCATTCTGAATGTGGGTGGCACCATCCCGTGGAATGGGTATCCTGTATTGAATAAACATAGAAAATGAGCTAAGCACTAATTCCTCTCTTGCAGCCTGACGGCAGGTACAATGTGACCTCACGTTCCTGCCGTCAGGTCAGGCATCAAGGGCGGTGTCTCTTTCAACCTGTTTTCTAGTTTGGTGAGGCCTGGTAGCAGTCAAATGATCCATTAAAAATAAAACCCATTAGAGGAAAGTTTTAAAGTAATTAAAAATCCTGCCACAAAACATGCTTTGAATGTATTTCCTACTCGTCAGAGGTATAATTTAATGTACAAGTGCAGGTCTTGGTTTTGGCTTTCACTGTCTTGAGTATTTCTCTAAGTTACTTAATAGTTTTCGTATTTCTTCTTCTTCTTCTTCTTCTTCTTCTTCTTCTTCTTCTTCTTCTTCTTCTTCCTCTTCCTCTTCCTCTTCTTCTTCGTCTTCCTCTTTGTGGTCCTCGTCCTCCTCCTCCTCTTCCTCCTTCTTTTTTTTTTTTTTTTACAGTGGTATAACCCCCCAAGGAGCTACACTGTCACTTGGCTCTTACATCACGGTTTCCATCAGCCCTCCATATTTATTTACTTGTTCTGTTCTGTAGCTAGCTTCCACTGAGTGCCTGCTCTACATGGATGTATATTTTATTTACTCTTTATAACCTTTCTACAGGATTAGATGTTTTATAGGTAGAGAAAGTGAGGTGCGGGGGCCATTAGGGAGCTCATTCAAGGTTACACATCAAGTAAGTGTCAAATGAAATGATCTGGATATCCTTCCAGAGTAATAAGGAAGAAAGCCTACATGTTATGACATTCTAGAGGGAACCTCAGAAGCCAGCCACAGTGGCAGCTGGCCCTGATGGCTTCTCACTGCCAGGCTGGCCAGGCCAAAGCCCACCTGCCACATCCAGGCGGCTTGCCTCAGCATGCCCAGGAGTAGAGCAACCAAGCCAGAGCTAGTGTGTTTGTTAGAGGAAGCATTCCGCTGGTGACTCACTCAGTGACTATGGGGGGGGGGGGGAGGTGTCATTGCACAGCCAGCCTGACAGACTAGGCTTCCACCCACAGGGATGACAGCAAGAATGTCCTGTCATCGGGGTCTTCTGGCCTTGACTCCTCTGCTTCTACCCTAGAGGTAACGTTTTGGGTGTTCTCTAATGTATTATAGACAGAGATGAGCTTTATTTATGTAAGTTATATATAAAATAAAATTGGTTTTAAAAACCAAACAAGATTGCAGATGGTATTTTAGCTACTGCCTAATCTGCTGCCCCCTTACAGCATACTCAATAAACAATAAACAGAAACAAACAAATAAATAGGATCACAACAGACGGTCCTGGGTTCTTGCTCCTTCAAGGCCTGGCTACTCTTTAAATTTTTTTTTTAAATTTTTTTAATTTGTGTGGATGTTTTGCCTGCATGCATGTCTGTGCACCATAGGTGTGCAATGCCCACAAAGGTTGGAAAAGGGCATCGGATCCCCTGGCACTGGAGTTATAGATGGTAAAGAGACAGATTCCTTGTGGGTGCTGGGAATCAAATCCAGATCTTTCAGAAGATCTGAGATACTGAGTCATTTCTCACTAGGGCTTCTGGGGAGATAGAACAAGGTTGTCTTCTACATCCAAGCATTTGTGAAACCTTTGACCCGTTTAAAAACTCCACTTTCTTCTTGCTGAAGCCTGTTTAGTGGATTATGCCCCTTGTCTATGAAATGTTGGTGAACAAAGTGGAGCTTTATGACATCTAACCCTGGAGAGAAGTGTCTAGCGATGGTCACAAGTCATCTCTTGGCTTTGTGTAAATTATTTAATAAGCGAACTCGCGCCTCCCAAGAGATCTCCAAACTCTTCCCAGCTGTTGGAATCATCATGTCTGATGTCCACAGAGTGGATGGAGGAAGCACCCTGTTGTTATTCTTGGGGACCACCCTTCTCCGCCTTACATTTTCACTTAAGTTGTAAGACTCTCATTGAAGGGAGTTCAACCCCATCTACTGGAACAAGAGTGGACATGACCTAGCCCATAAAAGTGCCCTGCACCACCCATACTTAAGCTGGGTCACTTTTCCCTCCATTCCAGAATCCTAAGGGTTTTTAGGATTGAGAACCTGCCTTTCCTTTGGGATTGGTTGGGCTGGAGCTGTTTAAAAACCTGGATCACCCAGTCTTTAAAACTCCATATCTGCAAACTAATTCCTTTCTCTCCGTTCAACAACAACAACAACAAAATGGAAATCAGATGATGTATATATCCACAGAGGTTCCAAAACCACAGAGGAGGTGGCTCAGTGAGGAAAGTGCTTTCCGCACAGCACAAGGACCTGAGTCCAGACCCCCACCGCCTACCTATAAACCAGGCACCAGGTAGGTATGTGTAACCCCAGTGCTGGGAAGGCGGAGAGTGTGGCTCCCTGGAGTTTTTACTGTTTTTCCAGTTTAACTGGACCCCTATCCAGTTCTGTGCACACCACCCTCCCTTTCCCTATCTAACACTTTGTTTAAAAGGTCCTGGTTAATGAGCATGCCATTTAATTCTGTTATAAACAATTTTCATAATAGTTTTTGTGATGTTTGATCAAGACAAAACTGAATGGCTGGAAAGACCAAACACCCTCAGCTGCTGCCCTCTTCTGGGCTCAGTTTTATCCCACAGGGGCAGCCCCTTTTAGGAGCTCCCAATGTCCCATCTTCTGACTGTTTTCTGTAGAGTTAGATGTTTATTTTGTACCACCCTTTTCATTCCTTAAAAACAGCAGTCTTGGGGCTGGAGAGATGGCTCAGTGGTTAAGAGCACTGACTGCTCTTGCAGAGGATCTGGGTTCAATTCCCAGCACACTCATGGCAGCTCATAAGCAGGGTTCCAGAGAATCCGATATCCTCACACAGACATACATGCAGACAAAACACCAATGCATGTAAAATCAAAATAAATAACTTATTAAAAACAAAACAACCCCCCCCCCCAAAAAAAAACAGTCTTGCTGGGCAGTGGTGGTGAACACCTTTAATCCCAGCACTCGGGAGGCAAAGAAAGGAGAACACTATGAGTTCGAGACTCTGGTCTACAGAGCAAGTTCCAGGACAGTCAAGGTTACACAAAGAAACCATGTCTTGAAATATCAAATCAAATCAAAACAAAACAACAGTTTTCTATGTAAAACCAGTAAGATTACCGCATAACGACAGAGCAAGGAAATATCACATTATTTGCTTGCCCTAAATTATAGCCGCTTTAGTTTTATGCCATATTTGGTATTATAGTGAATTTTTGGTTCTGTGCCTTCCAGTCCACAGAGGCTCTCTCACCTGTTTCCCTGTGTACAGACATTGGACACTGGCAAAGGGGCATTGCTCTGCCATGGCCAGCAGCCTGGCAGCGGTGGGCGGGTCACTGAGATGACCCCACTGTGATGTCCTCTGTGGTAAATGGTGTAGGAGACTCAGGCAGCCTTGAGGCTCCTTTCCAGTACTCAGGTGGCAGGAATTCGCCTGGGGACACAGATTTTAAATGCGGTCTCTACTGGCAAGAGCTCCTCTTCCTTCTCACCCTTTGCCCGTCTCTGTTCCCTTCAGGCCTCCAGCCTGGCCCCTCAAGGCAGCCACCTGTCCTTTAGGGGTTTTGTTTAGGAGCAAACCACACCTCTCAGCTACATAAGCTGCTGAATGATGGGAAGAAAACAGAATCTTGCAAACCCAAACCCGGCTATTTAAACATGGCTTTGACGCTTGCCCTAGGACTGTACCTGTCTTGTACTAGCTAGTTCCAACATGGAACCTTCTCCAGGGTTCCCATGGCAATCGCTATTTTTACCTGTAGTATTTATGACTATTGTTCTCCCTGTCTTTTTTTCAAAATCCTTTTTAAATTTTTTTTTTTACTTTCCTAGAGAATAGAAAAATGGATCTATCAATGTGAAATTCTCATCACTAAGAAATGATAGTTGTCGGTGTTGATTGCTTACCTACAGAACATGACACCAACAGTAAACTCTTACCTGGTGGAGCACACAGTGCAAGAGGGAAAACAACTGAACAAGGAAAGGACAAAGTACTGGAGCTCACAGACAGTGCCACGGAGACTCTGCGGGATGCTGCGTTAGTTCTAGATGGGGTCTAGGGCAGCATTCGGGGAAGAGAGGATTCCTAGATGAGTAGGCATTTGATTTTTTTTTGTAAAAGGAAATGAAAGTGGTGGTTCAGAGGGGTAGGGCAGGGGAAAAATCCCAGGGTGTTCCTTCTTCCACCCCAGACTCTCGCTCTGGGATACTCTGCTTTCCTTAGACCTCTCTTTACTGAGGATATATTGGTGATAAATTTTAGCAACATTTATACTTCTGAAAAATTTTGTTTTAACTCGCTCAGAAATATGGCTTTGCTTGGCTGACAGATGATGTGGGAGAGAGAGAGAGAAAGAAGAGAGAGAAAGAGAGAGAGAGAGAGAGAGAGAGAGAGAGAGAGAGAGAGAGAATGAGAGAGATCATATGTGAGAGATGATGATAATGAGGGGGCAGGGAGATTTGTAGACTACACTTCTCCTGGGTCCAGGGCTTTATCCAAACAGGTTTTCCATGAAACGTTTAGTTGATGTGTTTAGAGCAAACAGGCATGAATTTCCAGAGGTCACAGCTACTAAAACAAAGTCCCTGTGGTGTATCTGCATAATCTGCTTGGATTGCAAGAGCCACTGGAGCCAAACAGGCTACATACACTGAGCTATCATCCAAGTGAGGGGTCACCCAAGAGCAGTTATATAAGTAGGTATCATCGAGTAATTGGAAGGAGGGCCCATTGCGCGCACACACACCCACACACACACACCACGGCAAGCTCTACACACATATCCTCTCTTAATTTTCAATGAGATGTCTTAGTCTTCATCTTGAGTTCAAAGCCCTCTTGCTTTTCTTGAAGTTGGAAGAATTGATTTATTTCTCCTTTTCTTTGATTTTTTTCTTTCGCTTTAATTGTTTGTTTTGATTTTTGTTTTTTTGTTTTCTGAGACAGGATTTCTCTGTGTAATAGTCCTTACTGTCCTGGAACCTATTTTGTAGACCAGGTTGGCCTCAAACTCACAGAGATCCCTCTGCCTCCCGAGTGCTGGGATTAAAGGCATGTGCCATTACTCCCTACAAGGACAAATTCTCAGAACTTGTCTACTGGTGGCCTGTCCTCCGTTTGTGCTTTAGCACAGCAGACACTAAGGTAGTAAGTACATAGTTCTTTCTTTTCTTTAGGATAAATTTATTTTTCACACAAGTAGCTTCCTGTATCCTAGGTTTTTCTGGCATGATTTATCCCCCAATACCTTTTGTTTCTATGGTTCATTTATTGATGTTTTTTGGCAGGGAGGTGATTATTTACTCCAAAAAAAAATCCAATTTGGAAATATACGATATATGAGGAGTTGTCACACCTCCTACAGTAGCTAACATAATATACCTCTCAATATTTATTGGACAAATTAGCACACAGTAAAAAGGGAGGTAAAATTCCCTGCCTCGTGGGCACTTCTATCTTATTCTTCACTGGTAATGTCTGATCAAATCTGAGAACAAAAAGGTTTTGAAGTCTCTGAAGCAGGTAGACATTGAAAGATCTGGCTGGAGTTCTGCTGTTGACAGTGACTAAGATGAGCAATGTACTTCTCCAGATTGGAATGGATCTTCTTCCCTTCCCTTCCCTTCCCTTCCCTTCCCTTCCCTTCCCTTCCCTTCCCTTCCCTTCCCTTCCCTTCCCTTCCCTTCCCTTCCCTTCCCTTCCCTGCCCTGCCCTGCCCTGCCCTGCCCTGCCCTGCCCTGCCCTGCCCTGCCCTTCCCTTCTTCCCTTCCTTTCCCTGCCCTGCCCTGCCTGCCCTGCCCTTCCCCTCCCCTCCCCTTCCCCTTCCTTCCTTTCCCTTCTCCTTTCTTCCTTCCACCTTCCCTCCCTCCCTCCCCCCTCCCTCCCTCCCTCCCCCCTCCCTCCCTCCTTCCCTCCATTTCTCCCTCCCTTCTTCTTTCCTTCCTTCCTTCCTTCCCTGGAACAGGGCCTCCAGCAGATACCCTGGCCTTGAACTTGATATGCAGCTGAGAATGACCTTGAACTCTTGATTCTCCTGCCAATCAAAATGCAGACTACTTCTTGCTCATCCCATCTGGCTACACAACTGCCCGCACCAAAATAGGCAGCATGAATTAAATACCAGAGAAGGCCCCTCCCTATAGAAGTTTGGGGAAAGGAAGAACTACCACAGCTGAGGTCACTAATAGGAAGTTGTTTACTAATTAGTGTCTCAGGTAGTAAAGGAGCTGGCCTGGTCTTGGTCCTCCAGTTTTGCCTAGATGGAACGGAAAGCTTTGAGTTTCTGAATTCATCTTTTTGGTTCCATTTAACAGCCACTGTTCTGACCAGCACTTTACAGTTTATAAAGCCCCTTCTCATCACTCCCTAGAGACAGTATAAAGTTGATATGATACCCATTGAAAGGAAGACAACAGCACGTCCATGACTACCGGAAATGTAGTTGGCAAAGGACAAAGCTAGAACCTGGATATTTGCTGCTAGTCCCTCTGCCATACTCCAAATTCTTCCATGACATGGGATATTCCTTGTGCTTTGAGAACTTACCTCGGCTCCTCAGGAGCCTTGTGGAACACCTTAGCCTCCTGCTTATTCATCCAGGTATCTGTTTGTGCCCCTGGTGGTAGGTGGGTGCCAGCCCTCGGATACAGACTTGGTCTACTGCATACCATAAGTCCTAAAAAGGAAACTACTTTTCCCTTCCCAGTGCGAGCCTTTCTGAAGCAGTCCTGGTTAAATATAACACGATACCCTTTGGCATATCTCACTAGCATTGCAGGTGATTCATAGGCAGTCAAGGTGCCCAAGAGTATGGTCAGTACCATGCAGTTAAAAATAACCACTGTGCTGGAAAGTGGTGTAGACAGATTGTGTGAGTTCATCTGGCCCCCAGTCAGAGGGTATCGGAGCTTGGACCCAGCCTGGCAATGGGTTTACCCTAGCCCTCCTGGGGTTCTGGCCTCACCATTTCTTACTATTGAATGGATGGAGTCAGCAGTGTCTCTCAGGCACCCACAAAGTGGGACAGGCAGAAACAGGAGTTTAGTGGTTATCTAGTTGCAAAGGCAGCCCTGTTCCTTGTACTCGTTCTGTAGAGATTCCCTTCTCAGAGGCACAAAGACAGAGGTGGGATTTACTGAAGATTCTCCTAGGGTTGAGTAAGTTAATTTGTGACAGCCTTTAGAAGAATGTCTTATGTTAAGTACTTATTACTATCATTGGTTGTTTTCCTCTCCAATTCATACTGGCAAACTCCCCTAATGGAGAGAATAGGTACCAGGGGGTCTGGAAGGAGTGAAGAAGATACTGGGAAGACATAGCCATTGAGCTGGTTTAGCCTGGAGAGCTACCTAGGGAATTCAGAAGCACACGGTGAATGCTGTGCCTTTTTATTGGGACATATTGTGTACAACTACCTTTTGCTTTAAAGATATAATTTTATTATGTTCCAGATTGTTTGTGATGATTGTTGTGATGGTTTGAATGAGAGTAGCCCCATAGGCTCTTAAGTTTGAAAACTCGATCCCTGTTGTGGGGTTTGAGTGCACTGTGTGAAGATACAGTGCTGTGACTGGTTTAATGAAGAGCTGAATGGCCAATAGCTAGGTAGGAGGTAGGGGCCGGACTTCTGAGTGGAGAGAGGAAACAGGAGGAGATAACTGAGCTGCAGAGCAGACACCAATGAGACAAGGAGAGAGTTGTACATATAGAATGAAAGAAAGATAAAAACCTATGATAAAACGTAGGTTAGCCAGGCACACACCTTTAATCCCAAAACTTGGGAGGCAGAAGCAGGCATATCTCTGTGAGTTGGAGGCCGGCCTGGTCTACAGAGTGAGTTACAGGACTGGCTCCGGAGATACTGAGAAACCCTGTCTTGAAAAACAAAACAAAAGAAAACAAAACAAAATGAAAACGTAGGTTAATAAAAGCAAGTTGATTTAAGTTATAAGAGCTAGTGGGACAAGTCTAAGCGAAGGCCAAGCTTTCATAATTAATAATAATAGTTATTTGTGAACTGGCAGCCCAAAGCAAAATCCGATTACAGATCCCCAGTGTGTGGAACTGTTTGGGAAGGTTTAGGAAGTGTGGCTTTGTTGGAGATGTGTCACTGGTGGGGAGCTAGCTTTGAGGTTTCAAAAGTATACCCCATTACCAGTTAGCTCACTCTGCCTCCTGGCTGTTGTCTCAAGATTTGAGTGCCAGCTACTGCTTCAGCACCAGGCCGGCCTGCTTCCTGCCATGATAGTCACGGACTCTAACCTTTCAAAACTAGAAGCCCCCAATATTCTCTCTTTTCTAGGTTGTCTTGTTCATGGTGTCTTACCACAGCAATAGAAATTTCACCAAAATGCCAGGATCTCATTTTCATGGGATGTATTCCTTACCTTCTGGCATCTGTGTTTTCCCAAGGCCCTTCGGAAGCATCTACTTCTTTCTCTTGGATTCTACAGGCATAAACACCATCTATACAGCCCATGATGTTTTATGAGATGTCAAGATGAGCAAGGTCCTTTCTCTGGAGAAAATGGTGAGGGTGTACTGCCGCTCCTGTCCAGGAAAAGCAAACTGTTTTCAGTACTCCTGCTTCCCAGGTTAAAGACAACAATAACAACAACAAAAAAGGCTGATGCTAATTCCCTTTAGACATGGCCCCTCTCCCCCAGTGCTGCTACGGAGGCCTGCCAAGGGGAAAGGGCTGACCTCTCTTTATCACTCGTCTTTTGTAAACTGAGGCTCTGTGGCCCCCTTAGTGAGGATGACGGTGAACGCTCTCCTTGTATGTCAGTCCCCATCAACAGATGGTTCCACACTGATGATGATGGTTCCATCGACTTTACCGGGACAAGCACTGACATGTTCCCTAAAGATAGCCCACTATCCCTACATCATTATAAGGTGCATCTTCCTACCATGGGTAACACTGGCATCTCCTGAGAATAACTGTGCCAAGGAGCGTTTGGCTTTCTGCCTTGACAAGTATTGCCAGAGTGACTGCAATGGCTGCTTGGCCACCTGCAAGTACAATGGATAGTACTGGCCTGAGTTGTAATTTCTTTGATTCCAGTTCCCTCCGTCATAATGTAGAAGTGACTACTCCCACCCACTTCCCCACACACAAACACACACTCTTGCACACACACACCATGTCTTATTTACGATGGTGTTGGAGTCATCTCATCGAATAATCTTTTATCTATACCATTTCGCTCTCCATTAAATTTTAAAAAGATTTATTTTATTACTTATTTATTTTGGCATATTAGGTAGCTTGTTTCATCAGATGCCTTTGCCATTACAGCATCATCTTTACTTAGAGGATTTCCTTCAGAAACAGGCTTGAGAGTGTCCGGATGGTGCACTAAATTAAGTTCCTTCGGTATCCTTCACGTATTTCTCAAGGACTGGTGTAAACCACATGCTACTTTCCCAGGGGAGATCTGTCTTAGATGACTCTCTTTCACCTTGTTCGCTGGAGACAGGCCCCAGCCGTTTGACTGTACCCTAAGAAATATGTTCAGGTCATCCTTGGTTGGGATTGCTTCCAGGCCCACAGTGGGAGCACAGGTCCTCAGACCCAGTGACAAGATTTCTGAAAACACATGCTCCAGAACATAGCCATCAACCACTACTTTTCCCTGTGATTTCCCACCATGGTGACTCAAGTCTGGCCTGAGGCTGTGAACCATCTCTACAGCCAACTAAGGGTGTTGATGTGCACCTTCATGCAGAGAGGGTGTCTGTCCCATGGCCAAATGTGTTTCTCCTTACTAGCTGGGCATTGGTGTTCTCAGGCAAGGAAATGAGATGTTCATTTCCATCTCATGCCCTCTTCGTATTTGCTTCAGAACATGGAAAGTTGCTTCCAAGCAACTGGTTATTGAATGTCTTGACTTATTTTTAATTCTGTGTATGTGTGGTGTGTACATGCAGGTGCCTGTGGAATCCAGAAGAAGGTGTTTGATTTCATGGAGCTAGAGTTATAGGTAGTTATGAAGTTCCTGGTATCAGTGCTAAGAACAAAATCTAAGTCCTCTACAAGAGCAGTGTGTACTTTTAGAAGCCAAGTTCTCTTTAGCCCCACTCTCTTACCATTTTTTCTCCCTTCTTCTTTTGTTCCTGACTTTGCTGATTGACCTCCATCCCCTTCCTCCTCTTTTCCTCTCTCTCTCTTTCTCTCTCTCTCTCTCTCTCTCTCTCTCTCTCTCTCTCTCTCTCTCTCTCTCTCTCTCTCTCTCTTTCCACCCATCCCCTTGTGATTATTGATTACGAAGTGGAGCTCTTTGCTTCCTGGGAAATTCCTACCAGAGAAGAAACTCCAAGTCTGCTCATCCCTCCAAAGAACCAAGAACTGTGCTGCTGTTTACATCCAGTGGAGTTGTGATCAGAAAGTCCTAACCAGCCTACACCAATGCTCCAAACAGCTTCTATGTGGGTGGGCAAGGCAATTAAAAACTAGCCATGCTCAAGTCTTTTAGCAGATGTCTAGGTGGTAAAAATGCTGTCAACACATCCAGGCAGAGTTCTGCCAGCTTTTGTTGGAACAACACAATTCTCATGTCATCCACTCAAATGTCATACTGGAGAAGAGTATTCGCGGGAGTAGGAGAACAGGGAAAGAGCAAAAGCAGCAGGTGGCTTTGTGTTTAAGTGACAGGCAAGATTGTACCCAGTTACAGCAAGATTATTCTTCAGGGTTTTCAAAAGCAAGTCTCTAAATGAGTTTCAGTTTAGGTTGTTGTCTGAGTTTGGGTTTTATTGCTGTGAAGAGGCACCATGATCACAGCAGGTCTTATGAAGGAAAACATTTAATTGAGACTGGATTACAGTTCAGAGGTTTAGTCCATTGTTGTCATGATGGGAAGCCATGTAGGGATACGTGGTGCTTGCTGGAGAGGTAGCTGAAAGTTCTACATCCGGATCAGCTGGCAACAGGAAGAGTGAGTGTCACTGGGCCTGGCTTGGGCTTCTGAAACCCATAGCCCACCCCCAGTGACACACTTCCTCCAACAAGGCCACACCTACACCAGCAAGGCCACACTCTCCAAGAGTGCCGCTCTTTATGAGCTTATGGGGGCCATGTTCATTCAAATCACCACCGATGTCTTCAATGGTTCTTCATCAGCTTTGAAGAAATCTTCAGAACTGTTCATTTACAGCCAAGGTTCACATAATGTCATCTCCCTTCAATTGCTCTAGAGCTTCTTTTCCGTACTGGGAATGTTACCATGAGCTTTGTGTAGATTATCTTACTCTTTGACAAGGTGGGCATTGTGCTCACTTTTCAGATGTCTGGACTGGGTCTCACAGGCAAGCATGATCACAGTCACAGAGGCAGAATTCAAATATGAGATGGAGTACTTCAAACCTCCTTCTAGATTGGAGAGATGGCTCAGTGATTAAGAGAATTTTCCAGTTTTCCAGGAGACCCAAGTTCAGTTCCCAGCACCTATATCTGGTGGCTCACAGTTGTCTGTAATTCCAGTTCCAGGGTATCTGACAGCTCTAGCTTAAACGCGAGCGTGCGCGCGCGCACACACACACACATACACACACAGCACACACAACTACACATAATTAAAGATAATGAAGATAAATCTATAAAAAACCCTATCTAATTATTCATAAATACACACTATATGCTGAACCCTTGTCACCCCACTGTGCTGTAGAGCCCTGATTTAATCTGAATGTATTGAATACTTGAATTTAAATGCCACATGTACAGTTTTCATATGTAACAAAATGTTCTAATTATTTGTGAAGATGGAAGTGTTAATGATGTAAGCCAGTCTTTATATAATGTGTATAATTACATAGATTATACTATACCCCATAAATGCACAATTAAAATAATTGTCAAAATAGGATGTGATGGATCACTACATATCTGTTTCTTGGTCAGGACCAAGCCTGCCACAAAGGGTTGAGAAGGAAACAAACTCCATTCTTGGACTTTCTTTGGCTTGTATCGCTGTTCTTCCGCACCCACATCCATCAGTCTCACTGAAGCATGATTAATAAAAACTCAGAGATAGATATTGAAGTTCAACCTGAAGATCAGAAAAGCAAAACAGTCAACCACTGGCTCTTACCTCTACTTCAGTCTGAAACTGGTGTTCCTGACTCCAGGAAACTTCAGAATAAACAGACTGAGAGCTGTCTGCTCCCATTTTATAATCCTCTCTAGTTCTGGAATTAAGGGTATGCACCATTACCACTTGGTTTCTATGGCAAGCTAGTGTGGCTACTGGGACTAAAAAGGTGTGTGTCTTTGCTGCCTGGTCTGTAAGGTTGGCTAGTGTGGCTGTTTGACTTTTCTGATCTTCAAGTAAGCTTTATTTATTAAAATATAAATGAAATACACCCACAACTTCCTCCCTAAGCCATCCAGAAAGAGAAGGTTATTCAAGTGTCTGCCTTGGACACCTTAAAATGTCAGTTTGCCTTTAGCAAGGATACAGAGATTTATTTCTGCATTTTCAATATTCCTTTTCTACCAAATGTGCTGTGAATGTTCTTCCATATAATTAAATATTCCTTATCAACATGCTTTATTTTACAGTCTAATGACATTTGATCTCTTGACTGAATTCCTATCATGTATTTAACCATTCTCAATGGTTGTATTTTTAGTCCTTTCTAGAATTTTGCTATATTTTCAATGAATTGAATTTACAATGAATTTTTGGTAGCTTTCTATAGTACTAGAGTCTGAGCAAGAGCTCCTATGGGTAATTACATGATCATTTAAGAGTATTTTGATAAATGTTGTCAAATTGTTTTTTTAGAATGCCTGTATCAGCTTCAACCCCAACATATTTAAGAGTCTAGTTCATTGTACCAATGTCATCATCAACAAAGACTCTGGGAAAAATTTTTGCCAAGCTTGATGTGGTGGTTCATGTCTATAATCCTAGGACCTAGGAGGCCTGCCATAAAGATTGTTTTGAGTTGCAGGCCAGCCTGGGCTACAGAGACCTTATCTCAAATAAAGAAAGAAAAAAAGAATCAAAGAAGGGAAAAAGGAAGAAAGTTGGGAAGAAAGACCTTTGTTAATTTTAGCAAAAGTAGAAATGCGGTGTTGCTTTCTTCTGTATTTCTTTTTTTTTCATTCTTTATTTTTTTTATGAAAAATTTCCATCTCCTCCCCTCCTCCTCCCCCTTCCCTTCCCTCCCTTCCACCCATACCCCCACTCCCTCCCTCTCCAAGCCAAAGAGCCATCAGGGTTCCCTTCACTATGTTAAGTCCAAGGTCCTCCCAGCTCCCCCTAAGTCCAGGAAGGTGAGCAACCAAACTGACAAGGCTCACAGTGAGCCCGTCCAAGCTGTTCTTCTGTATTTCTTAATTGGTGGGTTAAATATACTCTTACATATATTCATTGTCATGTCTGCATGTTCTGTGACTTACCTGTTCATGTCCTTCAGTTATTTTCTTCATTTTCTCCTTTTGTACTGTTGACATTTTCTTCTTCTTTCAAAAAATCATTATAGAGCAGGAGAGATGGCTCAACAGTTACATTGGCTGCTCTTCCAGAAGTCCTGGATTCAGTTCCCAGTGCCTACACAGTGGCTTACAACTCTCTGTAACTCCAGCTCTAGGAGTTCTGAAGTATTCTTCTGACCTCCACAGGCACAAAGCACACAGGTAGTGGGCAGACACACATTTGGGGCAAAACGCCATCCACATAAAATAAAACAAATTAAGTCTTTTTAAAAAATCCACTATACTTTAGATACTGTAGATGGTATATGCAAATTCTTCCTCCCACCTTGTCATTTACCTTCAATTTTTGTTTCTGTATTTTGACATTTTAAAGTGAAAAACTGGGGTTGGGAATGTTGCTAAGTGGTAGAGAATTTACCTAACCTGGGGGAAGCCAGAGGATCAACACATCAGCCCTGCCAAAGAAAAAGGAGTAAAACCTTTGATGTGGTAATGTATCAGTTTAGAAGTTGTTTCTCTTGATTTTCTGCTTAGAATTGTCTTTGTCTTCACAAAGGAATTTTAAAATTGTCTGGAATTTCTAAAAGTTGAAAATAGTTTAGATTCGGGTATTAAGATGTTTTTTAACTTTAGGGTGGTGTGACAGCTCTCTTCCCTAGCGGTGACTTGGGATCCAGGCTCCTTGCCCACAGTTCTGTCACTTCCAACATGTGGCATCCCCTGAGTCAAGCAGATGAAGATGACCTCACGTGGAAGGAATTTATGGGCCAGGCCTAAAAACAAAGCCGGTCACATATGCTCACATATGTAATTTCAAGGGACACTGAAAAACATAAATGAAAAGGACATTGGGAAATAAAGCCCAGTTCTGTGCTCAGAAGAAGAGGAAGTAGGATCAGCTGGAGTTCCCAGTGTTATCCTGACAGCCCTAATCCTCCCCTCTGGGGTCCATGGTCTGTCAATAGCATTGGTGTGGAGGAAAACACAGGGACTGGACACAGGCATCATGTGCAAACTCCTCGCTGGCTCTAGAACGCTGAGTGTGTCATGTCACCTTTTCCACTTGAACGAGAGGCTAAACCAGCGACTCCCACCACTGCTCTGCCGCTGAAGACATGTCTCCCAGAATCCCAACATACTAAATGGATACAAAGAGGGTTACTCCGGGCAGAGACAGAAGAGGAGCTGGGAATCCTGTCTCCTTCACTTCTCAGGCTGGCACTTACAGGATCTTTTTAGGCTGCAAGTTCCTACAGAGCATACTTGGAAAACCGATTGTCTGTATCCCAATGGGTCTCCCATAACTGTCAATGCTCAGGCTTCTGAATAGTACTAGCAACCCTTGAATTGATGCCTTCTTCTGTCAAAACCCCTACCCTAGTACTGGGTATCTATCCTAGAGTCTTAGTGTCCACCATGGAGCTACACAGTAGGCTTCCACCCAAACTATTGATCACCTATCTGGGGAGTGGAAAATTACAATGGTTAAGCCTGTGGTGTTAAAAGCCAGGTGTAAATCTTGGATCTACTAATGGATAGCCAAGGTCTTGGATTTTGAGCAAGTTTTTATTTCTAGTTCTATGAAAACTGGAGAAATGATCTCAAAATCTTGCCTTTGCTTGCATTCTTTGTCTTTGACACATAACACTTTACAATATGCCCTATAAGCTACTAACCATCCTGCTTGGTGTAACTCCCTGTTAGAGTGACAGCCCCACAAAGCAATTACTTTTGTCTGTTTTCTTCCTTGACGTGTGCCTAGCACCTGTTTCCCTGACTATCACACATCATTACTTGGTAAATATTTATTAAATGATGTGGAGACCCTTAAAGCAGCCTGAATGGAGTGAGGAACACTGTAAGCATTTAGAAAATATTAGTTGGTATAATTTTTATGAAGTGTTATGGATGATGGTACTGTGCTGGAAAGATCAAATATCAAGCTTGATCCCAGGACTCAGGAGGGTGAGGTCTGTGTGTGTGTGTGTGTGGTGTGTGGCCAGCCTAGGCTACATAGAGTCTGGCAAAGAGAGAGGGGGAGAGGGTAAAGCTGGAGAAGGGAATGGAGGGAGGGTTGGAGAGGGAAAGAGAGGGGAGAGAGGAAGTGGGTAGGAAGGAGGGAGAGAGTAAAAGGTTAGAAGTTGTTCCCACCTTTGTGAACATTTTAGTCCTGAAGGGAGACACATATAGGAGCAAGAGTGAAAACTGTAAATTGCGGTGAGTGCCCTAAAAGTTTAGTGCGCCATCGAAGGAACGACGGAAAGTACCATTGTTCTCCAAGGCATAGGGAGTGTTTGGAACAGGCTCCTCTGTACGGCAAATGTTTGATCTGAGATCTGACAGGTGGACAGCGGTGAGGGACAGCATTCCAGGCGTGAGGGCAGCGTGTGTCAGGAAGGTACACGGAGTGTCTGAGATCTGAAGCAGCAGCAGCTAGGATCTCAGCTGGGGAGGGTCCGGGATGTGACTTAAACAGGGGGGTGATGTCATTGCGGTCACAGGACTCGGAGAACAGTTAGGCCAGGAGAAGCAGCGGCAGCTTCTGAGGCTGCGTCTCACAGCCTGTGACATGTTCCTTTTCTGTCATTTGTTTTCCCGAGTCTTAGACGGAGGACGTTTTAAATCCTCCTTGGTATTTACTAACCAAGGTATATGATTTGATCTGGAAACCGCAGGTCTTTCTAACAGCCAGGAAAAGAATTACCATCACGAGAATGTTGCCTCTTTCCTTTGCAGTTGAACAAAAGCAGACAGTCTCCACATTCTAAATCTGACTTTGGAAGTGCTTTCTCTGACAAGGTGTTTTCTAAGACGCTTCGACTTTGGAGATGGTACTTCTGCTCTGTGACTGTAGCTTTTAACCTCTAAAATGTCTACGCTGCTAATTGATTGCCCTAATAGGGAAAAGTTAAAATCACATTTGTTTTCTATGATTTTTTTATTGTTTGTGTTGTGTTGTGTAGGCATTTGCACATGCGTGTGCATGTGCACAGAGGACAGAGACATCTGGTATCCCTGGAGTTGGAGGTCGGTCAGTTGTGAGCAGCCTGACGTGGCCCTGGTCCTTTTCAAGAGCAGTACATGTTCTTGACCTCCGAGTCACCTCTCCAGATGTGACATTTGTTTTCTAACTCAACAGGTACATATAAAATTTCTTCCTTAAGCCTGGAGGAGACCACTACCTCTCTCTTCTTCTTTATAAGAAAATACATCCTTTTTGCAATTATGTTTGTTTCTGTTAATACAGGGTCTCATGTAGCTCAGGCTGGCCTTAAATTCACTGTGTAGCTGAGGATGACTTTGAACCACTGATATTCTTGCCTCCACTTCCTAAATCCTGGGCTAACAGGTGTGGCTGCCATGCTTGGCCTACCTCTGTCATTCTTAAAGAATTTGGTACTTTGGCTTGTTTGAGCTTTGGCAAGGGTAGGTGTGAGGCGTTGCCAGCTTACATGAGGATGCAGGTGGCAGAGATGGCAGAACTGGAAATTGGATGGGATCGAGAGAGATTCTGGAGATAGAATTGATAGGATTTGGTAAAGACTGAATGTGGGAATGGGTGGGCAGCTGAAGGATGTCTCTGGGGGCCTCTTCATGGACAACATGGAGGACTGCCCGTGTAAAGAAACGGAAGACAGAACACCCTTGGAAATTGCTTCATCCCACAGCATGGAGAGCCCCTGGGTGAAACTTGAAGTTCGGGGTTACGACTGAACAGCCTTGCAGAGGTGGGAGTGGGGTGAGGATAATATGGGTTCTGGATGACTCAGAGGTGCATTTTCCTCTGTGGACATGTCTGGTGATGGACTGGCACATAAATACCAGAAAAAGCTCCAGTCCAGAGTCCCCATAGACAGCAGCGCTGCGGGCGCTGCAGGAGCTGCATCAGTCCAGAGCCCCCATAGACAGCAGCGCTGCAGGAGCTGCATCAGTTCTCTCTGGATGCCAGGAGCTGGGGGCGGTGGGAGGATGGTGACATATTTCAGATCACATGGAAACAGTGACATCAGGTTGTTCGGGAGACGTGAGGATCAGCTTGAATAGCCAAGGAGAAAGGTGCAGGGAACTGAATCACTTTGAAAGATTAAGATGCAAACCGATGATGAATAGACTGCATATAAAAAGAGGTTCTTGGGGCTGGGAAGATAGCTCAGTGTTTGCTGCACAAACCTGAGGACTTGAGTTCACTTCCCAGAGCCCATGTAAAAAGTCACAGTGGTGGCACATGTTTCTATTCCCAGTGCTAGGGAGGCAGACACAGGTAGATCCTTGGGGTTCGCTGGTTGGCAAGCCTAGCTGCATTGTGGAGCCTCAGGACTCAGTGAGAGACCTTGTTTTTTTAAAAAAAAAAAAAAAAAAAAAAAAAAAAAAAAAAAAAAAACAAGGTTGATGGGTTCTGAGAAGTGACAGCAGAGATTGACCTCTGGCTTCTATGTGCAAGTACACAGATAGGAATCTCTACTCTCCTGCTCTGGCTTACACCCTATAACCTCCTGTTCAGGAATTCATAGCTCAATGCCTGTAGATCAGTCTTAAAGAGTGAGAGATTTAATTAGTAACTGTTAGCTCCTTTAATCTGTGTCCCCCTTCCCACTTAGGACCCCCCTTCTTTATTTTTTAGTTAGTGAAAAATCCAATATGCATTCCTAGATAATCACATGGGGCACACCACTTTTAGATAGCTGGTTCACAGTTTGCTTCATGTCCACAGCCTCTAGTCTGAGGTTCTATGAAGTCACTTCCTACAGGACAGCCTTCCCACTCCTCTCGCCTTTGAGAACCTCTCAAATGTAGATAGTCGTTGCTGACTCTTTTCCATAACAAGCTCTGAATAAACAGCATCTCTTGGTTCTCACTGGTGTGGCCTTTTATTCTGTACATGACTGTGGTGATATTTTGTTTGTGCTGTAACTAATAAAGCTTACCTGAAGATTAGAGTGCAGAGCGAAGTCACACTAGTTAGCTATAGAGGCCAGTCAGTGGTGGCGCACACCTTTAATCTAAGCACTCAGGAGACAGAGGCAGGTGGATCTCTGAAAGTTCAAGACCACCCTGGGCTACATGAGATTGAATCAGTCTAAAGGAGAAACAGAGCTCATACCTTTGATCCCAAGACTAGGGAGGTGGAAACAGGATGGGCAGAGAGAGGAATAGAATGCTGGAGGAGACAGGAGCTCAGGGCATTCAGTCTGATTCGTAGGGACAGGATGGCCCCTTTGGTCCGAGGGTGCAGTAGAGGTAAGAACTAGTGGCTGGCCGGGCGGCGGTGGCGCACGCCTTTAATCCCAGCACTCGGGAGGCAGAGGCAGGCGGATCTCTGAGTTCGAGGCCAGCCTGGTCTACAAGAGCTAGTTCCAGGACAGGCTCCCAAGCTACAGAGAAACCCTGTCTCAAAAAACCAAAAAAAAAAAAAAAGAACTAGTGGCTGGCCACACTGACCCTCTATGATTTCAGCACTAATCCCTATACCTGACTCCAGGTTTTTATTGTAAAGCCGGATTAGAATTCACGCTACACATGTCCTCTCACTGAAGCTGCCTTTCCAGGAAGTTGGAGAACAGGGAAGGCAGATGTTGATCTTGATCTTACTCTATTTCCCTGATTGGTTCTGCATCAGAGGCAACGCAGTCAAATCTAGCTAACACTTCCTAGTGCAACAGAGGAGGATGGGCAGGTCTGCCAGAACACACTCTCTAGTAAGCAGCTGTTTCACACATGTACACCTGCTCTATCCTAAAGTCACAAGCCACGGGTGCTACTAGTGTGCTCGTAGGGTCTAGAGATGTACAGTGTGACTTGCATGGTTTCAGAGTCCAATCAGGGCTGCCTGGAAAGGGGTCTCAGTCTGGTTTGTCATGCTCTAGCTGTGTGAACTCGAACAAGTTACGTGGTTCGTGGGAGCTCAGTGTCTTCCCATGCTTCTTTTGCAGCCATGTTCCCTATCACCTGCAGCTGAGTCTCCTGGACCACTCGCTACATATTCCTTTCCTAGGTTCTACCCAGAATCAATGAACCAGAATCTCTCGAGGTGGGCTGGGAATCAGCATGAATAGCCAGCTCCCTGAGTGAGTTTTCTCATTAACGTGTGAGAACCTCAGAGTCACTGCATCTTAGACACTTGAGAGACTACAGTGATGGTCAAGACCCAGGATCACTCCTCACCGAAACCTTAAGAACAAATACAATCGAGGCAAAACAAAGAGTAATAAACACAGAAATCAAGGAGCAAAGCACTGTGGGAAGAAGGGATGGGCTCCATCGTGGGACTCTGAGAAGCAGGTATTCTAGGGGCAGCTTTCAATGGCGTCTCAAGGGAGAGGTGTGCACTTGAGAAAAGGAACGGAAAGTGACCACAGACCACAAGGATGCTGCCTTTCTCTGTGTTTGCTGTGTAAAAATCATCTCAATACTTAGCAGCATAAAAACACACACAATTATTTTATGTTCTTGAGTTCAGAGCAGCTGAGTTGTTTGGTAAATCTGACATCCTTTGCTACTTGAGCAAGCAGTGTGTCTAGGATGGTCTCATTAATTAGCTAGTTATTAACTGGGGTGAGCTAGCCTGGGCTGCTTCAAATTCAAGAGAGCAGAACTTGCAGGCCCTCTTGTGACTGGAAGGTCTGTAGGGGGATGGGTGGAGGGAGGGAGTCACACCTACACTAAAGATTTTAATGCCTAAATTAAAAGTTATACAAGTCTGGTTAACAGATTAAAATAAAACATCAGAGTAATGGAGACTTAGAAAGTTGTAGATCCAGAGCCAAACTATCTTGGATTATCTTTACTCCCGTAATCACCATTCACTGCCCACCTTTATGTCTGACCTCATCATCAGTTGAAACCTTCTGGGAAGTATTGGCAGGCTAGCTTTCAGCAACTAGAAGACAGCATCTGAGACCCACTGCAGAGGTTTTTTTTTTTTTTTTCTCACTTTGCTGTAACCTAAGGTTAGAATTTTCTTTGGGCTGCCAACCAAATAAAGACATGGAGACGTATTATTAATTATGAATGCTTGGCCTTAGCTTAGGCTTGTCCCACTAGCTCTTTTAATTTAATTTAATCTCTTTCTATTCGTCTACATTTTGCCTGGGGCTTTTTAACCTTTCTCTCGTTCTGTATGTCCTGCTTTTCTGCTTCCTCCTGGCATCTCCCTGGCATCTCCTTTTCTTCCGTCTTTCCTGTGCCTAAACTCCTCCTCCTATATACTCTCCCTGCTCAGAAGTCCTGCCTATACCCCCTCCCTCGCTACTGTCTATTGATCTTTTTATCAGCCCAATCAAATGCCTGAGGCAGACAAAGTAAAATACCATCACATTCTTACACAGTTAAACAGATGCAACACATCTTTGCACAGCTAAACCATTGTTCCGCAACACCATCAACTTGATGTTCCCGCCAATATATTTGAAAAATGTCCTGGTTTATGACTTTATTTTTTCCCTGTATATATAAAAAAGTTCATGAAAGACTTTCCATATTGAAACACATTATTCTTGTCAACCCAAGTCTGTGTTATTAAGACATGTCACTCACATTTGGCTCAAGAATAAACTATGCCTTAATTTCCTTTGAGATGGGAATTGTGTTTTGCATGTCATCCCACTTCAGAGATAAGAAAAAGAAATCTGAGATTTGAAGCGAGTGGACCTGTGGAAAGGAGATGACCTGTCTCTGTGGTGCTGAGTTAGTAGGAAGCCTGGCCTCAAGCACAGAGAGCTGGCGTATGTCCGTAAGTGCTGGGGAGACTTCGCCAATTCCTGTGATATAAATACTCCCACCATGGCCCAACTCAAGCTGTCACATGATACTGCTGAAGGGAGTTGAGAAGAGACACACATGCGGGGTCTCACGGGCTAGAAAAACCCAGCTGCAGCAGATGGTATAGAGACTAAGGAGAAGAGAGCCAGACACATCCAAGGGGATGAAATGAGTGGCTGGCTGGCCATGACACTCGCTCACCCATCCCTTAGAATTGGTGACATTTCTTTCTTTCTTTTTTAATTTATTTATTATGTATACAATATTCTGTCTGTGTGTATGCCTGAAGGCCAGAAGAGGGCACCAGACCCCATTACCGATGGTTGTGAGCCACCATGTGGTTGCTGGGAATTGAACTCAGAACCTTTGGAAGAGCAGGCAATGCTCTTAACCTCTGAGCCATCTCTCCAGCCCTGTGACATTTCTTTCTGAAGATTTTGAGCCACCTGCAGCTAAGAAACTCTAGCACAGTGAAAGGGAAGGGGTGAAATCTTCAATTCCATCACAGGGAGAAGGCATCCAAGATTTTGGAAAGTGTGGTATTAGAGGGTAGGAACAGACTCAACATGGTACCAAGGAGTGTGGGTTCTTCAGAATAGCCCAAGGAAATGTGGGTTTCCTGGTCTTCAGGGCCCTGAGGGGAGAGGTGACTGGGTAAGCAGTGTGAAGTGATTAGAAACTCTGTTCCCATTATACTTTCTCTGAATTTGTCTGTCTGGAACCCAGCTGCCTTATCTATGTTTTGTGGGTGGTATTTTTTTTTTTTTGAGGCAGGGTTTCATGTATCCCAGGCTGGAGTCAAACTGGCCATGAACTAAGGATGACCTTGAATTTCTGATCTGCCTCTGTCCTCGAAGTGCTGGGATTACAGGTATGTGCTCACCATGCTACCGCTTGTGTGTGCCTGTTTGCTCTGGCGCTTGGGGTCTTAATGCCTAGGAGTGACATTCATCCCAAACCTGGCAAAGCCTCAGTGACAGCGAGGGACTCCTCCAGCACACCTTTATCTCTGATCCCTGTGCAAACCCACGTAGAACTGTGTGCCAGGTAAGAAGAGACACCCCTCCTCCACCTGTGCCCATCAGGCCCAACGTCCATCAGTATTACTGAAACTGATGGCCCTGTACTGTCCACCATCCTGCTTACCTTCCTATAGAGGCCCCTCTCATGGCTCTGGCCATAGACTTTAGTCTTTGCTTTTGACTCAGACGTTAGGTGGGCTGATGAGGAGTCACTCAGGGGTCATCTGAGAGGAATGTGGTTTCCTGGGCTATGGAGCTCAGGAGTCTGCCACAGTTTCTGGATAGCCCTGGACCGTGGTTGGGGTTGGTGGAAGAAGAGAGGTTAGCAGCTCATTGTCCTCTGAAGGCCCATAGTTCTGGTGCATGTGAGTGTCTGTGTAAGGGTGCCTGATTATAATTATCCTAGGGCTTAGGGCAGCTCATCCTTAGGGACTTAGGAACAGAGGACAGGCAGACGTGTAAGCTGGCTAGAGACCTTGCTTCAAGTGTGATTAATAGAGGTAGAATTGTTTGAGGCAGGGGTTTCATTGACTTCACCATTGGCTCGAAGCATTTCCCACCCCCCAACACACACACTCTCCATTTTTTGCAAGGCCTCCTTACACGAGAACATTTTGTTAAATGCACTCCCACACACACACGCAGCTCCCTGTACATTGTGTTCCTGCCACTTAGCTTGTCACCAAGTCCCCTTCCTGGCATTGAAACTGAGGCAAAATAAAATGAGATGTGAGCATGCTCGGGGAGGGTATGTTGAAGCCCACAGCTCACATACCAGACAGCAAAGCAGCTCACCTTGCTGGTCTGAAAGCTAAGATGTGGAAGGTCCCTTTCGCTTGTCACTCTCCCTCCCTTTGTCGATCTGAAGGTGGAAATACACTACTGTGCATGGCACCATCTGCTTTAGGAAGGAGCCAGAAAGTTGCTAAATGGCTGATATTGCTGCAGCAGCAGCAGCTGCTGCTGCTGCTACGGCTGTTGCTGCTGCAGCAAGACGGCTTGTCTGCACTATGAAGCCCATTCTGATTGTCTCCTGTGTGGGCAGTAGCTGGCAAGGCAAACCCTAATTAACTGGAAGAGAATTCTGTGGCCTCTAAACCGATGAACTTTTTTCTCAGGTGCTTGCAACAGCTGGCAGGGAAAGAGCTTGCGGCTGCTCTGGGAAGCAGGTGATTTTCTTTCCTCCCACAGAAGTTACTTCAGTGTCTGTAGGAGGTATCGACTGTGGGTGCTGTTCAGGTCCAGAAATTGGTCTCAGGAGGAGCCAGAGAAGTGACATTAGCAACCTGGCTCTTTCAACAGTGGCTCTAATGAGGCAGAGCAGGGAAGTCATCTTCCCAACTCTCAGGAAAGTGATCTTGACTGCAAACAGGGCACATTTAGTGGAGCCTAAATCATGACACTGGAACTATGGTAAGAGTCCCCTGAGGATTTTTTTTTTTTTTGGTGAGAAAGTTGTTATGAATCTTGTTTGTGGGGATGGTCACTCATGAAGCTCCAACTTCAAAGCCTCAGCCTCACTGTACCTAAAGAACTCTGGCTTTGGTTCTGATTTCTGATAGTGTATGGCTGAGCATCCAGGCTACCCTGAAACTCAATATAAAGGCTTTAAACTCATGAGCCTCCTGCCTCCGTCTCCTGAATTTTGAGATTGCTGGTGTGATCTGCTATGTCCAACAAGGATTCCTAACTTTAAACATGCACACAGTGTCTTTGGAATCTCTGTGCTTACACAGACCTAGGCGGTCTCTGATAGTCTCATGTGACCTGTACCCGACTTAGAGTCCCTGAGGTGTCTGCATCCCTTTTGTTGTTGTTGTTGTTGTTGTTGTTGTTGTTGCTGTTGTTTGCTTTTTGAGGAGGAACAGTTCATTTTGGCCCTTAGTTGGAGATAACAGTGTCTATCAGACAAGGAAAGCATGACACAGGATAAACTCACAGCTATGGCAGCAGGAGCTTGCTTGCCTCTGGGTGGATGAAAAAACAGACAGAACAGGATGTAGGGTAAGGCTATAATGCCTCACTCCCCCACCACCAGTGATCATTTCCTTCAGCTGAGCACCTACTGGTCCTAATAGTCCAACAACTTCTCAGAACAGCACCATAAGCTGGGAACCTAGAGCCTGCGGGGAACATTGCGCACCCAAACATAACATTGCACTCCTGGCTCCGTAAACACATGATCATCTGATAATTCAAAAATACTTTCAGTCCAACTTCAAACATTCCTGTACACTTACAATGCCAACATTGTTCAAAGGTCCAAAGTCTTTTCTGAGACTCAAGACAAATTCTTAGCTGTGAGCTTTTGTAGAATAAAACAAACTAACACAAGTTGGGTATATCTAGTATACAATGGTGCAGAGCAAACAATGCCACTCCAGAAGGGAAGAATGGGGGTCTAGCAAGGAAAGATCAGGCCAGACAAGACTGAAACCAACAGGGTGAGCACTAAACCGAGAGGGTCCATGCCCAGCATGTGGGGCTTGTGGTTATTGTATGGTGGAGAAGGCTCAGTTGTAGATATGAAGGAGAGCAGAGACATCTGGGAGAGTCTAGAGTGGAGATGGCTAGGTTGACCTGGACTATGTAAAGAGAGGAGGAAGGGGAGAGTCAGGAGACTAGGAGACCAAGAGGCCAGAAGAGTAAAGGGCAAAAAGAATAAAAGACCTAAATAACCAAAAAGGCTGGGTTATATAAGGAAGAGCCACAGGGAGAAGGGCAGCCCAGCATCTGGGATGAAGACTTCAAGGCAGGGTGCCAGTCATATCCTGTAACAAGTCGGGACCAAGGGATGCTGGGAGAACATGGCAGTCAAGTAGGCTTTCATATGTTAAATAGGAACCTCAGTTAGCCATTTGTCCTCGGTTTGAGATCTAACAGTTATGACATAATTTCCACTCCAGTGGGCTTTGGCAACCTTGCCCTTTATATTCAATGTGTGTAACACGTGGCCATTTTCACAAGCTGGCTCCACTCCATGCCTTGTGACTATCCCATATTTCTGACATTTCTAAAATCCCGAAGTCTCCATTGCAACTTAGGCTTTACATCTATAGCTTTGTGCACAGCTTACCCTGGGGCTCCATGCAGGCAATATGAGCTAGCTATGCTCAACCTCAGGGGCTTTCAGGAACCTTGGTGCGAACCTCTGTGACCTTAGAATTCTTATATTTTTGCATGTATGAAAAACTAGCACCATGAAGATGACCCCAAGGAAAGCTTGAGTCACAGCCTGGCCCCCTTGGACAACAGCTGTCCTGTCAACCGTGTCCCTTCAAGGATTAACCTTGGAAAACACTTTCTTCCCTTAGTGTCCCTGCTCAGGAAGGATGCCTAAGAGTGTTGTCGGGATTTCTGTCCCACCTGGTCCTTGCAGTTGTTAAGTCCCAAAGAAATCACATAGAGGTCTATATTAACTATAAACTGATTGGCCCATTAGTTCAGGCTTCTTATGAACTCTTATAACTTATATTAGCCCATTATTCTTGTCTATGTTAGCCATGTGGCTCGGTACCTTATTCAGTGAGGCAGTCACATCTTACTTCTTCTGTGGCTGTGTCAAGACTGCAGAAGAAACTTCCTTCTTCCCAGAATTCTCCTGTTTTCATTGACCCAACTCTACTTCCTATCTGATTGTCCCGCCTATACTTCCTGCCTGACTACTGGCCAATCAGCGTTTATTTAAAATATAATTGACAGAATACAGGCCATGGTCCCACACCACAAGAGGCTCTCTTAACTCAAGCACTCCTTTTTCAAATTAAAAACAAATCCAAATGAATCTGCAGCATCACACCCCCAAGTTCTCTGTGGCTTGTGTTTGCCCTCAGGCACCCCTTCTATTACCCTCTTTGATAGCATCCATCCCACCTGCAACTTTCACTCTGTTGCCAATTCCTTCTTCAACAAACTGACGTTTTTCATATTGATCTGTGCTTTCTCATTGTAAATCTGATGGAGGGCAGTGACCGTAACCATGCCACAACCTGAATGCTACCCTGAATCAGAATTTCCTTCACCAAATAACTTATTCCATTACTTCTGAATGAGCCTCACTCACACTTTCAGAACAGAGACGGGATCCTGTCCCATTCTATGACTGAATGTAACACAAATAATCTCTAGCTGAATTCCTGATAGTGCCCTTTCTGAAACCTCCATTGTACACATTCCTGTCAGCATCCTGGTCTTCCAAACTCCCACCAGAATGGTTCACTAAGCTTTGCCTGTATCATTCTAGGAATTTGCTAGCCCACAGCTCTGAACTCTTCCATTTTTCTTCCCACACCAATTCTGAAGGCCTATAAGCCATACGGTTAGGGGAAGCATGCAAGTTACAAGCCTCCCAAAGTCCTTCCTCAGGGCTATAAAGACAGAAAACAGTTGTTGGGGGAGGAGAACACTCTTCCATGGAGCTTTGCTCATGCCTGCCAGTCACCCATTCTTCCCTAAGTACCCTCCACCCTCAAGTCACTACTAAACCAGACCTGGGTGTCATCATTTCTTTGGCCTGTCATTGGTGCCCTATCTGGGAAGGATATATTTGTTCATGTCTCCTCAGAAAGTCACACAACTGTTGTGGGAACTCATTCAGCTGATAGCTTTTGGGATACTGGCCCGTTGGGCGTGGTCTGAGGTGCTATATCTGGACTGAAGAGCACAGAGAAGAAGCATGCTTGCTCTCTTGGGAGGTCGGAGCAGAAACCAGCTTGTGCTGTTGTTCACATCTCCCTGGGTCAGAGCGGTGGGATGCAACAGTTTCCACCCTATCTGGGGTTCAGTGAGTCTGTGTTTTCCCCTTTGAACCCCATTTCCGTTGTATCCCCATAATAAAGACAGTTTGTAACTCTCTAAATACCTCACACATTACACAGCAGAAATGAACACTGGTGATCAGATTCTTTTTCTTTTTTTTTTTTCTTATTGATATCACCCAAGCCTCTAACTTACAGGCTCTACGTACTTTTTTGAAGCAAGAAGAAGAAATAAGTTCCAACATAAGAAATGAGTACCAACTCAGCACAGACATCTCAAAACTCCTGGAGAGCATTGTCAGTCCTGATGCATGAACTGAACCCGGCTAGCGCAGTCAGATCGGCAAGATTCTTGACACTCCCACCCCAACCTACCCATTCCTCTTAACTAAAGCCATGAAGAGTCTTTCCCTTCTTTCATTTCTGCATCCTTGGGGGCAGTGTTGGAAGAACACATAAAAGATCTCCACTCTCCCCCTTGTGACATATTCTCGCTAACTCCTGCCTCCTCTCCCACTCCTCAGGCACTGGGGCCATCTACACCCACCTCCCCCCATGTAAAGACCAACCTGTAACTTTGTCTCAGGGCTTCAATGGCCTTGTGCCACTGACACCCCTACTCCATCTCTTAAAATGTTTACCTGTGAAATTACCACAGGAAGGACATGAACTCCCGATGCAGCCCCCTCATAGGTGAGGCCCAGCAAGGTTGCCTAGAGCAGGACGAACCCTTCAGCTTCTGTGGGTCTTGTGGGATTTTTTTGTTGTTGTTGTTGTTGCTGATGTTGTTGTTTTGTTTTTATTTTTTATTTTTGTTTGTTTGTTTTTTGCAAGAGCGGGGGGGGGAAGAAAACGTGAAAGGACTCATTTTGGAAAACTTGAGAACTCAAAAACTAGTTGGTTTTTTTTTTTTTTTTTTTTTTTTTTTGTCAACAGCTCGCCAGAGGTAGGACTTTGTGCCCTTCATATTTTTGTTTCCTTACGGGAGTCATGGTGGTACTCACACAAGAATTCTCAGTCACTGCTTTGGCAAGTGACTTTAGTTATTTCCAAACCTGTTTCTGACAAGGAAAAGAGCTGTTTTAGGCCAGGACACCTCTTGGCTCCCAGGAAAAGGTGGGTAGGGTAACTTGGCTCTCTGTGTAGGCCTGGAGACAGTGGCCTGCTCTGGCGGGAGGTTTCTGAAGGGACCCAGATTGCTAAGAGCTTCTGTCCTGTGGCTGTGACTGTCCCCACCTGCCAGATGGAAGAACTGTGAACCTTTCTCTCCCCCGTGATCTGTCCCAACACCAGCTCTGAATGGCTCTATTTCCTGTGTAGCTGGTCAGGCACAAGGCTATTCCCTCTGGAGGAGAGAATTGGGAGGTGCAGCAGGTTACCACGCTTCAAAGCTTTCCAGAATTTATTTGGTTAGAGGATTTTTTTAAAAAGAGTTTCTTCTTGATTGTTGGCCAAGCAGACAGCCTACAGAAAAAAAAAAAAAAAAAAAAAACCAAAAAAAACAAAAACAAAAAAAAAAAAAAAAAAAACTACAACATAGATCCTGTCCCTCCGCCTTTGTTATATAGCTCACCCTTGATAGCCCTCTGTCCATTCCGTTTGGCACCATGATTCCCACCAGAGGCAACAGGTCCAGGCTGTTTATAGCTCATAGTGAGGTTGCCTGTTCAGATGCCATCACAAAATTCCACAAGTGGGGATGTAAATGAAAAATCCATCCTTCAGTTCTGAAGCTCTCAAAGTCAGTCAGCGTGCCCCGTGCTCTTTAAGAAAGCTGCGGAGAGTATCTTCCTCACTTCTCCCTACCTTCTGGTGGGTATCTGGCAACCCCAGGTTGTAGCTCCATCCCTCTGGTTTCTGCCTTCATCAGTTCAAGTCATCTCCTTTGTATCTGCGCCTCTTTGTGTTCACATGGCCTTGTACAGACATCAGATTTAGGTTTGGAGCCCGTGCTGATGCAGGGTTACTTCATCTTAACTAATTACATACACAAAACCCCTATTTCCAAACAAGACCCAAGTAGACATGCATTTGAGGGAGACCACCACACCCTTCAATCTAACACAGTATTGCTTAATTTTATGTCAACCTGATGCAAATGAGGGTTATCTGAGAAGATGATGGAGGGCTCCCATTGGCTAATAAAGAAACTGCCTGGCCCATTTGATTGGCCAGCCTTTAGGTGGGCGGAGTAGACAGAACAGGAAGAAGGAAGTGAGGTAGATGGCTCAGTCAGATGCCACACCTCTCCTAAGTGAGACAGACCACCGTGCCTCTCCTGAGAGAGATGCCAGACGCAATGAAGCTCCAGCCCAAGATGGATGTAAGCTAGAAACTTCCCGGTAAGGCACCACTTTGTGGTGCTACACAGATTATTAGATATGGGTTAATCAAGATGTGAGTAAGAGGCAGAAAATAATGGGCCAGGCAGTATTTAAAAGAATACAATTTGTGTGTTGTTATTTCAGGGCATAAGCTAGCCGGCAGCCGGGAGCCTGGTGGGATGAAAAGCAGGCCTGCCCGCAGCTCCTCACTACAAGAAGAGAGATCTCACTTGAGAAAACATTCCCCTCAGACCAATTTGGTATTAGAATATGAAGCAACAGTCAGAGATCAAGTTCAGCAGACTCAGCTTCCCATAGATGGGCTATGGTCAGTCATTGCCCTCTGAGAGGGAAGGCACCTACAGCCCTTGTTTTAATGTGTGTTACTATTGCTGTAAAGAGACACCACGACTACAGTAAAACTCTTATCAGGGAAACATTTAGTTGAGGGGGCTCGCTTACTGTTTTAGAGGTTCAGTCCATTATCATCATGGTGGGGAGCATGGTAGCACACAAGCAGACATGGTGCAGGAGGAGCTGAGTCTTATAGCTTGACTCAGAGGGAACAGGAAGTTGACTTAGTCATTGGATGATACCCTGAGCATAGGAAACTTCAAAGCCCACCCCCACAGTGGTACAATTCCTCCAACAAGGCTATACCCATTCCAATAAAGCCACACCTAATAATAACACTCCTTATGAGCTTACGGGGGTCAAATACATTCAAACTACCACAGACCTCCACCTTAATAGACTCAAATATTGGTACTGGCTATATTCAAATTGCAAGAAGCTGCTGCCAAGGAAGATGGATTAACAGATAACTTGATTATTGTTCCATGAACTTGGATTTACTTTTTATTTATTCATTCGTTCATTTACTTGTGTGTGCACCCATTTGTATACATGTATGTGTAGAGGCCAGATTGTCACACTACTTTTTGAAACAAGGTCTGTCATTGAGCCTGAAGTCTACCTATCCAGTTATGCTGGCTGGTCAGTGAACTCCAGGGAGCTTGATGTCTGTCTCTCCACTTCTGCCAGCTCCGTAGGTATCCATTTCTTTTAAAGATGTATTTATTTATTTTACTTCCATGTTGTATATGTTTTCCTATATGAGTTTTTGTGATGCAGGAGCCAGAAAGAAGAGGGCACCAGATCCATTGGAGCTGGAGTTACAGGAAGATGTTACCTACTTATGGGTTCTGGGAACCAAATTTGGGCCCTTTGCAAGACAAGTGCTCTCAACCACTGAGACATTCTTCTTCCTCTCTTTGCAGACGCTTAGTAGTTGACATCTTTGAGGATATCAGTCTCCTAAATTTTATATGTTTATTTTGTATCTTTGCAAAAATGCAATTATGAAGTAAAATATGTGCTCTCTATAAAATATATACTTAAAATTTTATTTTATAAAGTCTGCAAAGTGAGAATGTCAGTTTAAACTTCACCAACCCCACAGGTATGTGGGTTCCCACAATGGTGGACACTCTGATATTCCTCACAGCAGGAGGCAGGCTCAGATGGAAAGGAGAATCTGCCCTCTCGGGAGACGTTGGCATCTCTCCAATACTATGCATCGATAACACTGTGAAGTGCAGTCTAATGTGTAAGCCTTCGGGGCAGGATTTGCCATTTGGATATCTTTGCACCTCCACTCTCAAACAGAAGCTTTTGAATCAAATAACAGAAGTTAGTGAGATAAAACTGACCACTTATTGAGACATTCTGGCCACTCCATAAGAGTTAATTAGGAACTGACAGACCTCCACCCTCCCCTGGGCTTGGCGTTGATCTGGATGGCCTTGGGTAGAGGGAAAAGATACGCTGCTGAATGGCCTCTTGTACTACCCAGCCCTCTTTCATTGCCTTAGGTTGGTCCCATCATCTGGGAGTCACCTATGAAATTTTTCAAGAAAATGATATTCAATTGTGTGTACCAACAGAAAGCTTAGTAAATAAATCTAAAGTGATTTTAGATATTTCTGACAGATATTTTCTATAAAACAGAGAAAACTGTTTGGAAACTGTGCAGATTCTCTTATGTGTAGGAATATGACCCAAAGCCTTCACTGGGTGTGTCTAATGTGGCTCACGGTCCCATGGGTGGGACCTTGGCAGATCTGGTCTGCATACTGAGCATCTTAGTGGACTGAGGAAACATCAAGACAGTCTGTGTTCAGATTACCCCAGCTGTGCCCCCAAAGTCTGGGAGGACTGAGGAAACATCAAGACAGTCCATGTTAAGACTACCCCAGATGTACCCCAATGTCTATCAGACCTGCTTCTATGTCAGATTCAGCTCATGTTGTGACATTGCTTTTACTGTTAGGCCTCCAACCTGTGTGAGTCTAGACCAGCTCCCCAGCCTGCTTGAGAGAAGAGGACCAGTTTCTTTATAGAATGCTTTGGATTTCCCAAGAGTCTTTCTTCATGGTGTCACTTGACTTGTGTTTCTCTTTCGTGTATGGCAGACTCCAGTCTTGTGTCTCTCTCTAATCTCCATCTCTTGTTGACGTCTGGAATTATCTGTCTGTGTGAGAAGAGTAATCCTTGGGAAGTGATCTCAGCTGTAACTACTGAGTGGAGGTGGGGCAGGACACAGAATCCCTTGCTTGGTAGAGGTGGGAATCACGGTGTCCTTTTGGGCATTGCCCCTGCTGATCTCTTACCTCAGATGTAGCCCCTCTCATGACCACAGAGACACTGAAATCAGCTGTGAGGATGAAGCTCAGGGTTCTCCCCAGACTTGGCATCCACCTCTCATACTATTTATTCCTCTTTCCTGCTGCTCCTAATAGGCCCGGACCTACTGAGTCTAGTCTCCCGGTTTTCTTTTGACTGAGTGAGTCTATACTGTTCAGAGTCTCCTCTAACCTGTAGGTGCCCACCCACTCTGCCCAGAGCTGTGGCCCATGTCAGATGCCTGGCTGGGAAGCTGGTACCTCTGAAATCAGCTGATGAAGAGCTTAGGGTGGCTATAGAAAGAGGGGATGCCCCTAACAGAAGGCCAGCCCAGAAACCAAAGCATAGGACATTGTGGACAGGCTGATAATTTGGTGCTGATTCTTTCAAATTTTTGAAATGGGAAATAGAAAGTAACTTTCCTTAAAAGATTAAGAAAGCCAACATTGAGCACTTTCACTGCATGCTCCCAGAGCAGCTTCCCTGAGGATTTTCCTATCCTGTGACAGTCATTGTCAGCCTGCCTGTCTCCTCCAATCAGCCCCTAGCACCTGGTGCATCATCCAGAACATAGATATTTCTGGAAGGGATTATTGACTCTCCTGTAAAAGATTGCAATAGTCACAGAGCTCCAAGGGAAGAGCAGGAAGAGCAAACACTGCTGATCTCAGGCCTTCTGAGACCCTAATGACTATCCCCTGATAGCTTAGGCCCATCTCAAAAGACCAAATAACAAACAAATAAACCAACAAGAATAAGTGTCCTGGAGAGGTGGCTCTGTTGGCTTGGGGGTCGTCCTAGGGACTTCTGCTTCTCTCCCACTGTCCTGGGAATGCTCATTTCTGCACCCTAAGTTAGGTTATTCGTCTCTTGTTATAGGTAAACATTTAAATCCATTTCTGCTCTCTCTCTCTCTCTCTCTCTCTCTCTCTCTCTCTCTGTGTGTGTGTGTGTGTGTGTGTGTGTGAGAGAGAGAGAGAGAGAGAGAGAGAGAGAGAGAGAGAGAGAGAGAGAGAGAGAGGCGGGGGAGAGCTGGAGGGGAGAGCTGGATGTTGTCTGGAACTGGACCATCCAGAAGAGGAGGAAATTAGATTCGAAACAGAGGCTATGGGTGAAAAGGGCTTCCAGGAATTCTTCTGGCTACCTTAAACAATTTACAGCAGTCAGATTTGCTTATTTCCCACCCCACCTGTATATTTTCAATACTTAAAATTAGGTACATACATATAAAAAGGCAAAAATAAATAAAAACAGGTCAAGTGTTTGCCTTGGAAGCATGTGGATTTTAGTTCAATCTCCTGGACCCATGTAAAATTTTGAGCATGGTGAACACTTAATTATAGAGCTGGGGAACAGAGACAAGTGGATCCCTGGGGCTTTTCGGCCAGCCACCTAGCCTACCTGGTGAGCTCCAGGAAAAATGAGAAATTCTCCTTCTTGATTTCTTTCCCTGTTGTTAGAATACAATTCTTTGACAAAAACAACTTAAAGGACAAAGTATTTACTTAAGCTTACAGTTCAAAGATGGAGTCATGGTGGGGAGGTCAAGGCAGCAGGAAGTTGGAGCAGCATCTTAACCACAACCAGAGAATGATGTGCTTATCTTTCCTGTTCTGCTTTTACAAGGTCTACAGTACCAGCCCAGTGAGTGGTTCCACATAGAGTGGGCAGGTTTTCCCATCTTAGTTAACCTCATCAAGATAAATCCCACAGGCACAGCCAGGGGTCTGTTTCCTAGGTGATCTTAGATTTCACCAAGTTGAGATTGAAGTAGAGAAGACCAATTATTCGATGCTGATTTATTGACTTGATTTAGTGATTTTCTTAAACCATTGCTTGTACTGCTTATTTACCAAGCATGACTTCACTTGCTACCTGAAACAGAATGACCCGGAGAAACAGCTGAAATAATGGGCCGTTGTCCTTAACAACCTGCTGACTGCCAGCGTGCTTCTGAGAAATCTCACTCGCTTGCCTGCCTCACCTTGTGGCTTTAGAATGTAGAATAAGAATACAAGCTGGAACTGTCTTAGTTTTGGCTCACCCACTGGTGACATCTCTCTTACACTCTCATTGGTGCCAAAGTGCTTATCCCACAACACTATCACTGAGTGAGCTCGCTAGTTAAAAGTGCACACTGCTCTGTCCCCAGCACTCACACCAGGAGGTTCACAATTATGTGTGACTCCAGCTCCAGGGTAACCTAATGCCTCTGGCCTCTTCAAGCCCTGGCACTCATACGCACATATAATTGAAAATAAAATAAACTTTCAAAATAGCTTCACCATTATACCCTGCCTCAAAAGTAAGGAATGACCTCTGTTTGAGGTTGTCTTTCTAGCCTGCACATGCCTGTAGACACACACACACACACACACACACACACACACACACACAAAGTTTAAAAGGAAGGAAAAAAGGAAGGAAGGAAGGAAGGAAGGAAGGAAGGAAGGAAGGAAAAGAGAGAGCCATGTTAGAAACCTGTTACGAGCAAAAGGAAAAATAGAAAATGATACTTCTATACTAACCTCTGTTTTCATCCCTGGCAAAAGCTCCATCCCCAACACACACTACCTAGTTGTAGCTTTGGGGACTAGGTCCCCATAACACGCTGACCATCACAATCCAGACTCAGGGCTTCATCCATGCTAGGCAAGCACTCCATCAACTGAGTTGCCTCTCCAGCCCCAGTTTGGTATTTTATTATCAGATTATAGGCTGCTTAGCTTTTGCCAGCTGGATATGCCGTATGGCACAGTCAGAGGAATAAAGGTCTGACTTCTGTCTCAGCTGCTTTACAGTCCTTAGAGAGTCAAACTTAACAAGAATAAAATTCCTCTCCTGTTCCTACCAGCTGTATGTGGTCTCTGGAGATGCTAGAACACACAGGAAGAGGACAGATAGGGAAATTCTATGATGTAGCTTTCATTACATCATCCATAATGGGGGGGACTTTGTGCCACTGCAGCTTTTTGGGGTCCCCATGCTTCTATAGGTCCATTAAACTCATTGGCTCACATAATGATGATGATGATGATGATGATGATAATGACTATATATATATATATATGTAGTTGCATATCAAAATATCAAAGCACATGCTGACCTCCAGGCTCCCCCAGTATCACAAGTACCTCTTATACATTTCAAAGTTCACTCTAGCATCCTAGACTTTCTCATTGCCCCAGACTTCCCTCCTCCTGGATACCCATCGTTCTCTTTATAACAGCAAGCCCCCCCCCCCCTGCTCCTGCTGCTCTCACTTTGGTCTCTCTATTCTCTGTCTCTGGTTATTCTTTCTTCTCTTGAAGATAGCCCTGGCCACGCTCAGTCTACTTCTTTCTGTCTCTGCTCTGGACTCTTCCAAATGCCTCTGGTTCTCTCTCTCTCTCTCTCTCTCTCTCTCTCTCTCTCTCTCTCTCTCTCTCTCTCTTATATCTACAATAAAAACCCTTCCCTTAATCATACTATGTAGTGGTCAGCAGTTCCTTTATTCCTCCCCCTTGCATTCATCTGGTGCTGAAACCTTCAACTACACTTAGTTGACAAAACCTAGAGTCACCTGGGAAGAGGGACTCTCAAGTGAGGGATTACTTCTATCAGCTTGGCCTGTGGGCATGTGCACTGGCTAGTTTTGTGTTTGACATGAGCTAGAATCGTTTGGGAAGAGAGAAATCAATTGAGAAAATGTCCCCATTGGGCATTTTAGTCACAGATTGGTCTGTGAAATATTTTCTTAATTAGTGATTGACGTGGGAGGCCCAGCCCATTGTGGGGGCTACCACCCCTAGGTAGGTGGTCCTGAGGGGTATTAGAAAGTACACTGCATGAAAAAAAAAACATGGGGACCAAGCAAGTAAGAAGCAATCCTTTATGGCCTCTGCTCCTGTTTCTCACTTCCAGGTTCATGGCTTGAGTTTCTGTCCTGACTTTCCTTAACGATGGACTTATAAACTATAAGATAAAATAAATCCTTTCTTCTCCAAGTTAATTGTGGTGATTATGTTTTAGTATAGCAACAAAAAACTTTACTTATATAGCATGGATGTGGGGCATTGATATGGAAGGTCCCAGACCACTGTGGGTGCTGCCATCCATGGGCATATAGTTGTGTGGTATATAAGAAAACAAATTGAACAAGCCCTGGGGAGTAAGATGGTAAGCAGTGGTCTCTGCTTCAGTTTCTGCTCCAGACTTTATGCTAACCCTGAAAATTCCAGAAGAAGTGGAGGATATTCTTTGAGCTCTGTGGGAGCTGGGACTGTGAGGAAGCACCCCCAAAGCAGCTATGGTCATGGGGCTACTGTAGTGGCCAGAGCAGAGGCCAAATGCTGAAAGGCCATTCTGGCCTCTCTTCTCCACCATGGGCATCTCTCCCACTGACTCGCACTGGTAGGCCTAACGAGAACAGAAGGCACCAAGCCCTTTGACTGTGCCATCCTCAGGATAGGTCTTCTAGCACTCAGGGTAAAGCAGAGAATGAGTGAGGAGGGAGAGCACCCAGGGATGCCTTCCCTCAGGGGAGCTGTGTGCTTAAACCACATCGATTATTCATTGCTGTCTTCCACAGACCTGCACTTAAGTGCCAGCTGGAGAAAATCAAGTTCTCCAGAAGCAACACCCTGAGAAGAATAATGATTAGATACTAAAAGCCAGACTCCATGAAATCCCAACTCTGGAATTAAATGTTCACTGGTTCTTGGTACCGGAGAGCTTCCGGAAGGCAGAGGGACAGGCTTTGAAATCCTCTCGGGCGTCTCCAGCTTCAATGTTAGCATAGGCTGGCCATGTTTTCTAAAGTGGTCATGGCAATCTTGATGTAATGCAAAGTGTTATAATTTTCCAGTATAATTTATACTGTCAGGCAGTTCAAATGTTAGCAAAGAGGGTCATCTCTGGCCCCGGGAAGTCATGTGATATCCTGAAATGCTTGGAAGGTCATTAATTGATAATTATCTAAGCCTGATTCCAAGAGCTTATGAGATTACTGCATAGCAGGAAGGGCTTTCTGATGAGGAACAAAAGCATACATTTTCCCCTCTCACAACAGTCAACCCAAGTACATATGTCAATCACCCAGATTGAAAAATATCCATTGGTAAATTGTCTGTTCTAGAGCCTTTCAAATAGTATAAAACCTACCTAAAATGTAGGTTAGGACAGTGGTCTCTCTGGCCATTGCTTACTCTTACCCCATTAAAGTACTTGGCTCTTCAGAGGTCTCTTTGGTCACTGCCCACTGTCATCCCTTGAAGGTGTCCCATTTTACTGTGTAATAAGCTTGTCTGTCTTCCAGAGGTCACTCAATCTATGTGTCACATCTGAATTCTTTTGGATGGCGTGAGGAGCTAAAAGGAGATCAGAGATCTAGCGGTAATGCCAGAGATAAACTGAGAACAGCTGTGTAATCTCTGCCCAAGGAGACGTCTAGGTAAATAATAGGTTAGATGGATATTAAAGCTTCTATCAATTCTAAATAATCAAGGTGTGTAGCAAGTCTCTTTCTGTCCTGCTAGCCAGCTCCCAAATAATGACATGGAGAATTCTTGTTAATTATGAAAACTAGGCCTAAACTCAGACTTGTTCCTAACTAGCTCTTATACTTTAAATTAACTTGTTTATATTAGTCTGCGTTCTAGTATGAGGCATTATCTCTCTTTCATCTTGCACCCTCTTTCCTCTCTGTCTCCTGGCATCTCCTGTGGGTCTAGATTCATCTCTTTCTTTCAGACCTCAGAGGTTCTGCCTCTACTTCCTATCTAGCTATTGGCTGTTCAGCTTTTTATTAGACCGATCACAGCAATACATTTTCACACAGTGTACAACTATCCCACAACAACGGTGTTTTAAAGCCAGAACTTTTAGTAAACTGTGAATGTTAATTAAAATTTGGAGATGGCTTAGTAGGTAAAGGCACTTGCCACTACGCATGACCCTCTGAGTGTCCTCTCTGGGACCCACATGATGGACAAAGAGAAGTGACTCCTGTAAATTGTCTTCTGATATCCCTGTATGTACATGCTTACATAAACACACATACGCATGCATGCATTCATGCACACACACGTGTGCACACATACACGATTTTTTAATTAAAAGTTTTTTAAGCCATACTTTTAAAAATTCCCCCTTTCCTTCCAGCTAAAATCTTTGCTTCCACAGGAGACCAGCTGGCCTTGTGATCTGAGTAGAACAGTACAATGTATTCTAAAGTCAAAGACCAATGTTAACGACGATCAAGTAAGCCCAGAGATCTTGTCTTTCTAAGCTGAGCTGCAAAGGGAGCTTTTCTGATAAGCTGTACCCAAATAGGGCACTGACAATTCTACCAAATCCTGCTTGGTGAACCAGTGAGTTTCCTGGAGTTACTTACAGGGGTATGGGGGTGAGGGTCTGCTTACAGAGTCATAGGGTGAGGTGTTACTTATAAGAGGAGGGGGGTGAAGAATTACTCAGAGGTAAACAGGTGACTCACATATACCGTAAGGAGGAGCGGTCTAAGACATTGGCATATCACCTTGGTTCCTGTCTTCTCTGCCTGATTCCTTTTACTACTGCACAGTGTTTCTATCTTTCCAGACGTTATTTTTTCTTGTTCTCTGACAGGAAATGTATAAAGACAATATGCTAAACCACAAAATTTGAAATACCATTCCTTCTAAGAAGGTAACACTAGGGTTTGTGAGACCAGATGCATTTGCTATGTAAAACCCAGAAAACCCGTACACAGGAAAGGCTAAAATTAGATTTGGATGAATGAATGACTAGATAACATAAAACTAAGAAAGTCAGAGTCGCTGAGTTGATCTGTAGGGTGAAGTAAAGAGCCAGCAAAAGAGGAAAGGAAGTTGGCAAGGGAGGTGAAGGGATGGGAGGAGGGAGGGAAGGAGAGGAAAGAAAGCAAGATGGGACAGATCCCACGTGGTCTTTGGGAGTCTGAGAGAGAGTAGTATACAGGGAGGAGAGTTGTTTCCAACAGTTGACCTAACCTTCATCTGGCTGCAACCTGCCCCGTGGCAGGGTTCCATGGAACCCTGGTTTCCCTTCCTTTCTGTGAAAGAAGTGGAGTAGCTCTTGTTCTTTCCAAACTTTCCATGCTGTGCCCCCTGCTGCCTTGGACTCTGGGTCCAGGCAAGCACTCCATCACTGAGACACAGTGCAGCCTTGTCCCAATCCTTTACAACGCTCTTCTTTCTCTGGCTCAGAGACTGGGCTCTGTAGTCACCCATCTCTTCCTCTCCCTCACACCCACAAGCATGCCCATATTCGACCCTGGAGAAGGATCTTGCTCTGAGAGGTTCCTGTCAGGGCTTTTATTTGTCATGTAGCTCTTCTTTGTCTTCCCTTAGGTTTTGAGGGTACAGTTCCTCCTAGTGAGGAAGGCATGGCACAGGAGCATGGGGCAGCTGGTTGCATTGCACCACAGCCAGGAAGCCGAGTAAAATGCTGATGTTCTGCACCCTTTCTCTGTTTATACAGCATGCGGTCCCAGGCACGGTATAGCACTGCTCATGTTTAGGGTAGGTCACCCTACCTCAATTATCTCAACCTAGAAAACTCCCCACAGACACACAGAGGTTTGTTTCCTAGGCGACTCTAGATTCTGTCACACTAACAACCATTAATAACCAGCACTCTCCTAACCCCTTCTTGCCCTCAGGACTTGAGAATGTTGAGACTAAGACACAAAACCTATTTCCCCTTCTCTCCCCACCTTCCAGGTCCCATGATGTACCTTCTTCTAGCTGCTTTTTAAAAAAAAATCTCTGCCCCTAGTGCCCTCCCTCTACCAGGCCAGCCCTAACACAGCTCCAACATGGGTTGTGTTGTAGGAGGCCACTTGTTTGTTCCTGACCACTCAGCCCCGAAATAACCACACAGAAACTGTATTAATTAAAACCACTGTTTTGCCTATTAGCTCTAGCTTCTTATTGGTTAGCTCTTACTGATATAGGTGGGCCTTCTGTCTATGTGTTACTTTCATTGGTTAAAGAAACCGCCTTGACCTTTTGATAGGACAGCAGCTTAGATAGGCGGAGTAGACCGAACAGAATGCTGGGAGAAAGAAAGCAGAGTCAGGCAGACGCCATGCTTCTCCTACCCAAGACGGACGGTGGTTAGACTCATGCCGGTAAGCCACAGTCAAGTCGCGATACACATTAATAGAAATGGGTTAATCAAGATGTGAGAGTTAGCTAGTAAGAGGCTAGAGATAATGGGCCAGGCAATGCTTAAATGAATACAATTTGTGTGTTGTTATTTCGGGTGTAAAGCTAGCCATGCAGGAGCTGGGCGGGATGAAAGGCAGGTCTGCTTGCCTCATCACTACATCTTACATTTTAATTTAACTCATTTTTATTAATTGTGTTTCACCATGTGGCTGTGGCTTACCTGACTCCACCTTCTTTCTCCCAGCATTCAGTTTAGTTTTCCCCACCTAGCTCTGTTCCGCCCTGTTTTAGGCTAAGAGAAGTTTTTTTTTTATTCATTAACCAATAAAGCAACACATATACAGAAGGGCTTCCAACATCATCTCCCCTTTTCTGTCTAAATAAAAAGGAAGGTTTCAACTTTACCATAGTAAAATTACATATAACAAAACAGGTATTAAGCAAGAATTACAGCTACAATATTTATATTTACTTTCTCTTTTATTATAAAACTATAATTTTAACTATTTATTTTTAAATTCCATTAAAGACTCTAGAAGAATATCTAACTTAACAGGAAGTGTGTTGTAAGCAACTTAAAACTCTAGAATTGACAGAGACATCTCGCTGCCTGGACAGTCATACAAAGTTTTTTTTGTATTGTTGGAGCATCCATCTTTAGCCTACAGGCCCACAGTATCCAGCAGACATTTTTATGAAGTAGGAAAATTGACAATTTGTTCTACCTTATAATGGCAAAGTCCATTAGTTACTTTTTTCTGTGTTCTGCAGTGTCTAGTAAATTCTTTTATGAAACAGGAACCCCGAAGGATCGTCTCACCTTCTTTAGGCAACTTTAGTAGTTATTTTTCTATGGGTCCTGCATGTCCAGTTCCTACAGTATAACATCAAGAAGTCCAGGTAAGAGTAGTTTTTTTTTTTTTGTCCAAATGTCTAGCAAACTCCCTAAGGAGCCTCTTCAATGCCCATCTTCCTCTTGAAGTAATTGGTGCTGTCAGGAGCAGATGTGTCTCATTGTCATGAAAAGTCCTAAGTTCTTAAAACATTTTAAATGCTATATTCTGTAGTCTTTGAAAAGTTTGAAGACTAACTATCCATCTGAAATACACCTCTGTACATCTAGAAAATCTAACTAACATGACTACAAGCTTGACTACTATAGATGATTATCTATTAACCTATATTTTTAATTATATATTACATTTTTAAATGAGCTGCACAAACATAATACCTTAATCAAGAGTAGAAATATACATATAATAAAATTGACCTAAAATTTGTATCAATAAACCAAGGTCAATACTAACGTAAATCTCTATAGCATATCCCCCTTTAAATGTAAACAAACATTTATAAACAATATTTGAGAATTTGGGTGTGTTTTTTTTTTACTGCTTTTTGCTTTTTGGTGGGCAAAGTGATTTTGGGGCTTGTTTACCGCTTGTTTGTCTCCCTACTGCTCAGCCCTGAAATACTCACACAGAAACCATATTTTTTGCAATACTGTTTGGTCAATAGCCTAAGCGTATTCTTGGCTAACTCATATCCTAAACTAACCCATCTCTATTAATCTGCGTATCGCCACATGGCTGTGGCTTACTGGCTAAAGTTCTGGAGTCTGTCTCTGGCAGGGCTCCATGGCTTCTCTCCAACTCTGTCCCTCTTTTTCTCAGCATTCCGTTTAGATTTCCCTGCCTAGCTCTGTTCCCCTCTAGCTCTGCTATAGGCCCAAAGCAGTTCCTTTATTAACCAATGATATTCACAGCACACAGAGGGGAATCCCACTTTAGGCAGAAATGAGAAGCCTCTTGTCCTAGAATTTAGGCTGTAGAAGCAGAGACAGAGGCATGAAAGAAGTGTCCAGTGAAGCGTCACAGAAGCCTTTGAGTAGCTGCTAGAATCTCAGTAGGCTTGAAAGTGTGGGTGTACCCTTCCCTTCACTGCCATTCAGTTCACTGGGCACTCTGGGACTCTCCAGAGGACAATAAAAATAACCAAAGGCTACCATCTCAACACACTCCTGTTACCAAAATGCTCAGCCAAAGCCCCTTTCTCAGTCTCCTCTGTTTCCCCCGCCACACTCAAGTACTGTGTTATACCAGGTCCGTGGATGAGTGAATGAGATTCACTGCTTCTGGAAAAACCAGGCATCTATTGGAAATGTCTACTCTCTCAGCAGCAGTTAGCTTTAGTGGAACATGTGGCTAGCATGCATAAGACCCTGCGTTCAATTCCTACCATGAAAGGAGCACCCGGTGCTAATGGATGAAGGAAACTGCTTTGCTCTAGAGAGGAGGAAGGCAAAAGCCTGTGAGTGCCAAGAGCAGTTCCCCTTAAAGCAACAGAATATAAAACTGAATAGAATTCAACTGAATCTGGGAATCTGACTCTGTCAATACAGTGCCTCCCTGGCATGCAGGAGGCCTGGGTGCTATTCTGAGAATCTTGTTTACAGGTGCACACCTGTAATCCCTGCACCTGGGACATTGTAGAGATGGAGGCTTGAGAATCAGAAGTTCAAAGCCATCCTCAGGAGCTAGTCTGGGTTACATGGAACTCTCAAAAATAAAATTTTAAAGTGGCAAAATTTACAAAAACATGATCTCATAGGCACTTTGCTAGAGTGTATCAGACATGAGTGGGCCCCAAGTTTAAGCTTTATTAGCTCCCCTGTAACTCCCAGTCTAGGTTGATGTGACCCTAGAAAAGCCAGTCACTCATCTGCACCCCAGAAATCCTTAGAAATCGTAGAGGGGCTTTGGACTGTCGCAAGGTGTGAGGTGAGGGAGATGAAGTCAAGCCAACTTGCTTTAAATAAGTGTTGGCCAGATGTGACTGACAGTCATGTTAGAAAAGTCTTCCTAATCGCAAAGACCAGGGATTATATGGGAAGAGAGGTGGGGTGGAGGTTTTGCTCAAGGCAGCATGGTCAGATGCTGTGATGGTGACCTGGGGAGCCTGTGTTGATGGAGCAGTGGGGCAGGGAATGACTATGGACCTGCAGGGTAACAACAGCCTGCTTTTTAGCTCTTACGGTCTTATTAGAAAATTGCACTGGAGAGATCCTCTGCCCTCTCCTCCCTCTAGAGCAACATGGTCAGCTCTTTCCTCCCTCATTTCGCGGCTCAGAAGTGAACTAATCAGGAGGCTGGCATTGCACAAGCTACTTCAAGTGCAATTTAGAATCCAGTGTGATGGGGAGAGTTGTCAGGCATGCGATTGTAAGGCAGCTTTCAAAAGCAAATGGAAGCTCTGAATCCAGGGGTAAGAGTAAGGAAGCAGGGACGTGGGGAGAAGGGGGGGAGCTGGGACACCACTCACCATCATTGTCTTTCTTCTGCTTTCCTGCCACATGGAGAGCTAGCTTCCTTGCTTTTCTAATATGCCCAGTGGGCACTGTTGCTGCTGGAACAACCCCAGATTTAGGGGCCTGAAACATTACAAGTTAATTGTGTTTGTTTGAGACAGGGTCTCATACGACCCGAGCTGACTCGTAACTCACTACTATGTGGCTGAGAATGACCCTGATGACCCTCCTGCATCCACCCTCTTTAGTGCAGGGAGTATAGGCATGCACCATCACCCTCAGCTACAGGTTTGTTTCCTGAAATCCCTTGATATCAGAAGTAAGGCTGAGTCTATGGTCTCAAAGCAAGGTGTCAACAGAGCTGTGCCCCATCTGTTTTCTCGTCTTTCCCAGTGGCTGTCATACTCCTTTGGGATGTCATCTTCAATGTGGCTGATGACCAGTCTCTCTCACAGGTTCTCCTCTATTGTCATCATCTTTCCTGTTAAGAATCCTTGTGAGTACGTAGGGTCCACGCCTGAATAATCTCATCTCCTATTTTAAAGTTAGCTGGTTAGCAACGTTAGCGTCTTTTGCCAATTATATTAACACACATTCTAGGGGTTAGGGCGTTAGGATGTAGATATGTTGAGGGTCATGGCTTGCCTACTGTGAGTTTGTTGTTTTCCTAGACAGAAGCATATACTGAATAAATGATTTTTGCACGTCGTGTGCTTTTGTTTTTGTAAACCAGAGACAAATTAGTCCACTGAGATGACCCGGGAGGTCACTGAGGGAAGGACCATTCCTCAATCAAGTGAAAAACAGAAGATGCTACTCCTTTCCCTGAACACTGCTACCTTCATCTCAGCGTCAGAGCCCAATGATGACTGAAGACTTCAAGATTCTAAATAAACATCTATCCCTCTTCAGTCTTCCCGGTGGCAATATTTTGTAGGATGGTTATAGAGTCTGGCTGGCCACTGGGAGAGCCTCGATTGAATCAGGGAGAAAAAGTATCAGGCTTAGTCAATACAAGAATTAAGGGAGCAAATTCAAGCAGATGTACACGGGTCAGGCCGACTTTGCAGATGGAAGGAGAGAGAGTGGAGAGAAGCTGGGAGATGCTATTAGAGGGGGAGGATAGGGAAAATAAACTAGAAATGTCAAATGCTCACATTCTTGCTACCAGGATACAGAGGCAGCCGAGAACCCAGTGGGTGTTCAGCCAAACAGGGTTAAGGTTCGGTCAAGGATGGACTTCCCGCCTCCACTCTGTTCCAGACTCCACTCTGTGTTACCCTGACAACCTCCTCCTTCTGGTATTGACATTAGAGCAAGAAAGAAGGAAAAGCAGGCAAATGAAGAAAACTGTAATTAGGGGTGGAAGCAGCTGTGTTCTGGCTTGTTTTATCTTGGAGGAAGCTCCAGAGAGGAGCCTGAGGGTTGGGGGACAGGGAACTTTGGGGTGGTGCTGCAGACACTGGTGATATTGAGTCTGTTTGCCAGCAATGTCAGAAGCGTCTCCGAGGCTGGCATTATAAATTAAGTCTCAGAGGCTGTGTGTTCTGATGTCTCTCCTGCTGTCTCTAAGTTAGTCAAGGAGCCTCTGAGAACTACAGGCTCAGGAAATGCTAGGTACTGGGCCATCCATGGTTTCAGAGTCAACACCTCAGGCCACAGTTTTTCTGTCTCCTTTTCCTCACCAGAGTAGGGTAGAAGGGGGAATAGGAAAGCTACAGAGATGGTTACTCCTCTCTTCTCTTTCCAAATCAGGAAGCTGAGACCAAGAAGGATATTAAGTTACTTACTTATGGTCACAAAACTAAGGTGGTCAGGATTTGAAACCAAATCTGATCAATTTTAAGCATCCTTCGGTAATTATTTCACAGTGACACACAGCAAGGTTCTCAAAATTTAGCCTGTTTTAGAATCAATCCCCTGGGAGGCTGATCCCACACCTACAATTTTTGACTCGGTGTCTCTAGGGTTTGGCCAGAAAACTTTCATTTTTTTTAGGTTAATTTTTACTTTTATTTCACGTGTTTCAAGCAGGGTGCTTTGCCTGCACGCATGCCTATGCACTCTGCGTATGCTGTGCCAGAAGAGGCCAGAAGAGGGCACGCGAACCCCTGAGAATGGAGTTACAGTTGGTTGTGCTGTCATGTGCAAGCTGAGAACCAAACCAGAACCCTTGGGAAGAACAGCCAGTGCTCTTAAAGGTGGAACCATCTCTCTAGCCTCAAGATATTGTATTTTTAACAAGTCTATGGATAGTATTGATTTGCTGGGTCCTGGGATCATACTTTGAAAACCATTTATGTAAAGTAAACCATTAACCCTTGGACTTTTAAATATGTTGTTTGTAAAATAAGCATTTATACTGACTGGCTGAACCAAGTTGGAGAACTCCTTTGTTTTTTTGGGGGGGAGGGGTTGTTTTTTTGTTTTATTTTGTTTTGTTTTTTTCAGAGTTACTTTAGCCAGTGTGAGGAGGTTCAGATTCTATCCTTCTGACTTCAGGCAAAGAAACTTCCCTTTGATTTCTTCACATAAGAAGGCTGCACACAGCATTATATTGGAAAAGAAGTTGGCATCTGTATTCATTACTTTTCTCTTTGGTGTGATCAATTATCACAAAAGCAACTTAAGAAAGGAAGGATTTATTTCAAGGAAATACAGTCCATCTCAGGGGGGGAGGCACGGCAGCAGGAACATGATGAGCCAGTTGGTCGGTCTGCAGTCCGGAAGCGAGAGAGGTGAATGAGGTTGCCCAGCTCACTTTCTCCTTGTATTCAGTGTGGAACCCCCATCTGAGGGATGGTGCTAACCACATTCAGGGTGGGGTCTTCTATCTGGAAGCACCCTTACAGCTACAGTCTGAGGTCTGTTTCTGTGATGATTCTAAATCCAGTCAAATCATCAATTATGATTGCCCATCACAGTATTATAAAATGTAAAAACCTTATAAATAGAACCATATAGATGGGTCAGTGGCTGAGAGTGCTCACCCCATGCCAGGAGGTGGTGGCACAGGCCTTTAATCCCAGCTCTTCGGAGATAGAGGCAGGTAGATTTCTGTGAGTTGGAGGCCACTCTGGTCTACAGAGCGAGTTTCAGGACAGGCTCCAAAGCTACACAGAGAAACTCTGTCTCAAACCACTCACTCCGAAAGAATGCTCACCCCACAAATCTTAAGACCTGCCTGAGTCCAATATCCAGATCCCATAGTAGAAGTAAAGAACCAGTTTCTAAAGTTGTCCCCTGACCTCCATGCATTGTAGCACACACATGCCCATATTCACAATGTATATCATACATGTACATACTGATAATGATAAATAATTTGTACAAGATTATAAAAAAATTGAAGTAAAAACTGTTAGATTGCTGTTTGTTCTTCTGTTTTGCTGTATCTTACAATAACCATTCATTCATTCATAGTCAGGGCCTTATGTATCCAATGTAATTGAGGATTCCCTTGAGCTTCAGATCCTCCTGCCTCCACCACCCGAGTTCTGGGATTAGAGGTGTGCACCCATACACACACCTCTACGAAGGGCTAGGTACCTAAACTCAACCCTTACGCTTGCACAGCAAATACTTTACACACCGAGCCATCTCACTGACTTCTGCCTTGTAAGTAAATCTCTAGTCACATGATTCAATTCCCGTTTGTGGTTTCTCTCGGAGCTACGGCTGACACTGGTAGTTAGAGCATTACCCCTAGAGAAAATGCTATGGAATACAAGTTATGGATTCTAGTAAATCTTCAACTATTAAAAAAAATGGTTCCACAGTCAATTATGTTTGGGAAACCCTTCGTTAAAGGATGCATTCAGAGATCTCTGTGCTGCGGAGCTTCTTGTAATCTGACTGTGGGTCTTGCTATAAAGGACATCTGGTGCCTGGCTGAAGGCAGCTTAGGGCTTATTGAAAGCTTTCTAACCATGACTCTATTCTGTTTTGAAAGTTTTTAAAGATCCATTTGGCCTCTCTTTTTAGAGGGCTGTTTTTACTGGAGATAGAGGTCTCCTTGGGCAGGGGGTTCTTGGCATTGGCCTCTTTCTCAGAGCAGTCATGTCTCTCAAGAAAGACTTCTCATACGGTGAGCTGGAGCCCAGAGCAACCTTCTTTAGCTCTGTCTGCAGGGAACTTGGACTCCTTGGCTCCTCTGGAACAGAACCAACAAATTATTTACACTTGGCTGATAGAAGGTGCTGACAAGATGATTATGCTTATGTGAGCACAGGTTGGTGCAATTTCTGGGGTTCTTTCCTCAGAACCACTGCCTCTGTTTGCTTTGGGTGGAGCTCAGGTGTCAAGGAGCCAGAGAGACCTCAGCCATCTCTCCAGGACGAGAGGAGTTTACTTTGCTGGCTACTCATCTGCCTAGACCCCATTTAAGGGACTTGAAGAATAATCAGCCCAATTATAAAAATATTGAAATCACCTCTTCCAGGATGCCTTTTCATATCTTTCCTGCTTCTCCCACTCCAAAGGGAGATGTATCCTTCCTCTGAGATCTTCAGTTGCTATGCTTGCCACTGTCATGGATGATGGGAATTCAGTCATCCATCTCAACCATTAAACCTTTAGCCCCTGAGAAAATGCATCCAGAATCTTCCTTCTCTATCCCCAGAACCAGAGAGGTTTAACATGAGCTACTCAGATGTTGTTGGATGGAATGATGAATCTATCTGTTCATGCATGACCAGTTCAATTCACAGAGATTCAGTTGTTCTGATTGGCTGAGAAAAATTAACATATAAACCAGAGACAGGCAGAGAGGTGTTAAGTACTATTTAAAAAAAATTCTCTTCCAAGCACTTTGACAATCTTCATTTGAAGAGCCACTGGTTAATTCCAAATGATTTAAATGTATTTATTCAAGTAGACTCAATAGGAACAATCCCTAGCTGGCAAAATTTTATTAACACTTTGTTTACTATTTGGTTTTATAAGTAATTAACTTCTGTTTTGCTTTCTCAGCCCCCTTCCCTTTGCATTAAGGTGGGGTCTTGGTAGTAGTCCTGGCTTCTCTGGAACTCAAGATTCTTTTGCTTTGGCCCTCTTAGTCCTGAGATTACATGCTTATTATATTTTAAGTTTCACTTTCTAGTCAGATAGACCTTTGCCTCCATAATTTGCAATATGTGTGAGCCATCTGTGGTCAGACTCTACTTCTACGTCTCTCTAGTGTTACCTCCAAGTCTCATAGCAGCTATTTTTATTCACGGTGTAGGCCATGCATGCATGATTGTTCTCAGCATCCCACGGAAGTCATCTAGAAATGCAAAATCTTGACCGCATCTGAGACCATCTGGTCCCTGGGTTATGCATGTGAATATTCACATTAGCTATAGATGACATGGGAATTAAGTTACTAAGTACATGCTCTGGGCAGTCTGCCATCACTCATAAGTCAAGACCTTTGCACATCTCTACCCTGCACACCTTGGCAGCCCCAACCACAGCCCCATCTGTAGCATCAGGGTCTGTGAGCATTGAAAGTTTACCTGGTGACAGGCACTGCTTCAACTCTATCTGCCTCTGTGCTCACTCAATCCTTAAAACAAAGCTTTGCCTATTCTCTTTTGCGGATAAGAAGTAGAGGATGACAGAGATGAAATAGCTCCTTGTTCTCAGTAGTCCCTGACCTGTGATAAAGTTTCTGCAACGGAGAGCTGTCTTGGAGGGATAGATTATTCTATTTTTAAACAGTTACGCAACAGTCTGGTTGATGATAGACTGCACTGTGGTGACCACCTGATGTTTCTGACTCATTGTGAGCTCTAGCACGGTATTTCTCTGTCTGGGCAGAGAGTTGGGAAGATAATACCTCATTGCCTGTCCCGTCCCGTGGATGTTTCCTCCTTCTGACCCATCTCCTCCTCCTCTCCCCCCTCCTTTCTCTTCCCCTTCTTCCTCCTCCTCTCGTCCTCTCCCTCACATCCTCCTTTCTGATTTCCTTTTCCTTCTCCTCCTACCATGAAAGCTCAGCTTAGTCACTGTCTTTCATCCTTTCCCTTGGGCTCCAATAGAAATTTTAGATGCTGCTGATGGCAGTGATTTTATGGTTATTGTGTGATCAGCCAGGAATTCCCATGGCTTACATTTATTTATTGTTCTTTTGAGATAGAATCTTACTCTGCAGGTCAGGATGGCTCAAACTTGTGATCCTCCTACCTCAGTTCCTGAGTACTAGGATTGAAGCTTAGGAATAGAATAAGTACTTGGTCAAATGTGCAAGATTCTAGGGTTTAATCACCATCTCTGGAAAAAATAGGCATCAGGGTGCTTCTTAGGTATCTATTCTGAAGAATTAATTTAAAAATAACAAAATATAGCTATGTTTGTCACTGTTATCTACTTAGAGGTATTGGCTATCAGTCCCTGGAAAGTCACAAACAAGCAAAGCACATACCATCAAATCCCTCAGCTACTGAGAGATGACACAGTTATGTTATTGTCATTAATATTAGCTGACCAGTTCCAACATTCCCTCCAAGTGTCCAGCACTCATTAAACTAAATTCTTTCCAGGCATGTACTAATTGCGTTTTCATCTCCTTGACAAAATACCCGAGAGAAACAATTTAAAGGAGGAAACCTTTATTCTGGCTCATGGTTTCAGAAGTTTCTGTCCACATTGGGCTGCCTCCATTGTTTGTGGCCTGTGATGAGGTAGAGACGTCATGCCAGAAGCCATGGCAGAGAGAGCTGCTCACTGTGGCAGTTTGAATGGGAAAGGTCTATCGACTCGGGTTATGAACACTTTATTCTCAGTTGGTGGCTCTGTTTGAGGACTTCAGGTGGCCAACCTTGCTGGAAGAAACATGTTATTAAGGACAGACTCTGAGAGTTAAGCAGTCTCTCGGCATTTCCAGTTCACACTCTGCTTCACGCCTGTGTTTGAAGCTCTGAGCTCTTCCTACTTCTGCAGTGCCTGCTGCTTCTTGCTCTGCCTCCCCTGTAACATGAAGGAGCCAGGCCTGCTTGTTTGGGTTTCTGTCCCGCCCGGTACCCCACAACTGTTTAGCCCCAAAGAAAATCACACATAGGTCTCTAAAGTTACAAAGCTGATTGGTCCATTAGCTCTAGCCTCTCACTGGCTAACTCTCACATCTTGATTAACCCATTTTTCTGATCTATGTTAGCCATGTGGCTCTGTACCTTTTTTCAGTGGTGCAGATCACATCCTGCTGCTTAGGTGATCTGGACAGGAGTGGGAGGAATCAACTTCCTCCTTCCCAGAATTCTCCTGTTCTCATTACATCATTTCTACTTCCTGTCTGGTTTTCCCACCTATACTTTCTGCCTGGCCAATCAGTGTTTTATTTAAAACATGACTGACAGATTACAGACAATTCTCCTGCACCACTCCCCTACACGATGGACTCTTATTCCTCTGGAATCATAAGACAAAGTAAACTCCTTCTATTGTAGGTAGCCGTGGTCATGGTGTTTTCTCTCAGCAACAGGACAGTAATTTATATACATACCTTATGTAGGCTGGAAAACTGAGAAGGGCAGAGGACAGGGCGTAGAGCAAGACAGCCCCCAAGAACACATCTCCAATTAGACCTCATCTCCGTCATCTCGATGACGGCCCAACTCATGAGTTAGAACAGAGTCCTCGTGTGACCAAGCCTTCAGCAAACAAGGCTTAACAACACACAACCTTTATACTCCACAAACTCGACAGGGTTGGAAACTGAGGCCTCTGTTCTTCTTCTTGTCTGTTGTGTGATTTGAGCTGGAAAATGAGACATTAATCTTGGGATCTAGCTGAGCATACAACTGTGTGTGAAACTGCATTTGCTTGACAAGGGTCAGGGGAACATGATCATTTGATTTCATTCACTTACAGAAGACAAGATAAATAAACACAGATTTAAGGAACAGTTAGCTTGATGGGTATCGGAAACAGGAGGCTTGTGGATAAATTGCAGATAATCACCAAAATACAGGCAAGATACATTTAAAACACTTGGAAATAAGTGTGTGTTGTCCATAGCCTCTTAATGATAACACATAATAAGTTCTAATAATAACAAAATCTAAATATCTTTAGGCCAAATGTAACTAATACTGTTTTATAAATTCAGTCTTCAAATACAATGATCTCTTTCTAGAAGCAATCATGGGCCTAAGGAGATTTGCAGCACTTGGAAGGATTTTCCCTTCCCTTTTAATGAACGGATTAAAACCTAAGCCCAAGGTCTGTCTCTGTGTCAAAGTATAATTAAGGTCTGAGTCATTCCAAGTGGGATATTTTCATGTGCACTTGAGAATCATAAGGCTTTAGGAGGAAAAAATGCGATGTTTTGGAAGTTAATTAAGGAGGTGATGTTTGGTAATGAATCCTTTACACTATTGGGCTCCCAAGAAAAGAAGAATTTCACCCTAGGATGCTTAAAACCCAGGGGCATGGTAGCAACTTCCAGAAAAACACCCACTCCCATCTCTTTGTCGATACCTCTCAGACAAGGTGATCCTGAGGTTTTGGCCCATAAATGACAGACTTAGCCCACAAGTCATCAAATACCAAAGTGGAAAAAATGACCTGTGGTGGTTTGAACGAGAACAGCCCCCATAGGACCAGGTGTTTGAATACATGGTCTCCAGCTGGTGGCCCTGATTGGGTAGGTTTAGGATGTGTGGTCTTGCTGGAGGAAGTATGCCACTGGGGTTGGGGTTTGAGATCTTAAAGACTTGCACCATTTTGAGTTCTCTCTGTTTCCTGCTTGAGGCTAGAGATGTGAGCGCCCAGGTATTCCTGCCACCATGCTTGCTGTCTAGCTTTCCTGAAATGATTGTGACAGACTCTCCCACCTCTGGAGCGGCTTCCTTCTACCAGTGCCCTGGCTATTGTTTTATCAGAGCAATAGAAAAGCAACTGATGCATGGACCATCCAGTTCCCATGCCTTTCTTCAAGGAGCAAAGGTAACAGTGAATAGGGAACTGATTTTTGCTGAAGAAAGAATAGCCGATACTTCACTGCTGCCGGGACTCAGCAGACAGGAGCATCTCGGGCTCAGTCCTGAGGACCTGAGTTGAGACCCCAGCCCTCGTGTCAGGCTGAGCACAGACACCTGTAACAAACTGTAAGGCAGCTTTCTCAACCTGTGGGTTGTGACCTTTTTGCGGGGGGGGGAGTTGAATGAGCCTTCCACAGGGGTCATATCTCAGATATTCTGCATATCAGATTTTACATTATGATTCCTGACAGTAACAAAATTACAGTTATGAAGTAGCAGTGAAAATAATTTTATGGTTGGGGGGGGGTCACCACACCATGAGGAACTAAATGTATGATAGGGTCGCAGTGTTAGGAAGGTTGAGAAACACTGCGAGGGATCTGGTACCCTCTTCTGGCTTCTGAGGTATACATATACACTCATATAGGTACACACATACACACGCACACACATAGACTCATATAGACACATGTGCATGCACACACATGTACGCACACACATGCACACACACGTGTGCGCGTGCACACACACACACAAATAAATAAATACCCAAATAAAATTTAAAACTTTTTTGGTGCTCACAGGGTGAAACACAAACACACACACACACACACACACACACACACACACACACCAAGGCCTGTTTGGAGCGCCTGAGGCTTGCTATGCTATGCCTTCAGAGTAGGCAGCAACACCCTTCTCACCTTCCCTTTTGCTTGTGGAGAGGAAAGCTGGTTGTATGGGACGATGGCCAGGTGACATGTTTGTTGCTTTTTCAGACATTTTACTCACTTCCTTCAAGCAAATCTGTGCAGCAAGCACAACGAGAGGCAGTCTGGCTTTGGTGGGTCAGATCTTAGACTCTGGAGCCAGACAACACTGAAATATTTCACAGTTGTGTGGCTATGCTGGCTAGTTTTATGTCAACTTTACACAAGCTAGAGTCATTTGGAAAGAGGGGACTGCAATTGAGAAAATGCCTCCCACGCCAGGCAGTGGTGGCACATGCCTTTAATCCCTGCACTCGGAAGCAGGGCAGGTGGATCTCTGTGAGTTCAAGACCAGTCTGGTCTACAAGAGCTAGTTCCGGAACAGGCTCCCAAGCTACAGAGAAACCCTGTCTCAAAAAACCAAAACAAACAACACAAACAAAAATACAAACAAGGAAGAAAGAAAGAAAGAAAGAAAGAAAGAAAGAAAGAAAGAAGGAAAAGAAGGAAGGAAGAAAGAAAGGAAGGAAAGAAGAAAATGCTTCCTATAAGGCTGGTCTGTTGGCAAGATTATGGTGCATTTTCTTAATAGTGATAGGTGTGGAAGGGCCAGCCCATGGTGGGTGGTGTCACCCCTCAGCAGGTTGTTCTGGGGTGTGTAAGAAAGCAGGCTGAGCAAGCCTTGGGAAATAAGGCAGTAAGCAACACTCCTCTATGGCTTTTGCTTCTCTTCCTGCCTTCAGGTTCCTGCCTTGTTTGAGTTCCTGCCCAGACTTTCTTCAGGGATGGACTGTGGTATATAAGTATAAACCAGATAAACCTTTCCACCCCAATTTGCTTTTGCTCATGGTGTCTTATCATAGTGATAGCCTCTCAGTCCCCCCTCTTTTCTGCAAACTGATGGTGGTGGCGCTGTTCCCAGAAAGTTGGATGATGGTTCTTTTTTGTTCTACCCAGAAGAAACCATGGCAGGCCTCAGGTATAACAGGAACTGTTCCTACAAGTGTTACAGCTCTCTGTTGGTCTTGCAAGTGTTACAGTCCTTTGTTCAGCCCTTGGGTATTAAGACCCTAAGCCTTTGGCAGTAACCAGTATTAGCTCTCTCCTATCATTTACTTCCACATCCTTTCTTCCTGGCTTGGTGGCCCTAGAATGGCTCAGTCACTCCATCAGATGGTGACGGCCTGATCGCTTCGATAATTCAGTGGCTTGCTGTTGAGAGGACTCAGGATACCCATCTCTGAAACTGATAGCTGCTCAGGTACTGGGTACCAGGCATAGTTGGGGGTCACTCAGGTGTTAACATCCATTTTTGAGCAGTCACTAGGTGGATCTGATACTGGGCTAGTGGGTGATACCAAATGGTCTTAAGTCTAAGGCATGCCTGCAGGATCTTTATCGATTGGGCTGGCAGCATTTCAGGTAAAAATGTGCACTAAAGTGTATTTGAGCTTTTGCTTTTCTTTCCTTTCCTTTCTTTCCTTCCCTTCCCTTTTCTCCTTTCCCTTCCTTTTCTTTTCCTTCCCTTCCCTTTTCTTCTTTTCTCTTCTTATCTCTTTTCTTTCTGAGACAGGGTTTCTTTGAGAGTAGCCTTGACTATCCTGGAACTAGCTCTATAGATCAGGCTGGTCTCGAACTCACAGACATCTGCCTGCCTTGGCCTCCTGAGTGCTGGATTTTCTTTTCTTTTTATGATCTTTTGCACATGTCTATAAGTGACCTCAAAAGAAATAGGAATACTATCAATTTTGGAGTCACACATCAACTTTAGCAAATAGTCACAAATACAGAATCTGTGATTAGCGGGAATCTACTGTAACTATGCAACAAGATCACACTCAGCTGGTATGATGCCACATGCTTATAATCACAGTACTCAAGAGGCTGAGGCTGGAGAATCTAAAATGCTCTGGGCAACATGGCGAGACTCTGTCTCAAAAATATAAAACAAGGGCCAGCAAGATGGCTCAGTGGTGCCCAGTCTGACAACCTGAGTTTGATTGCTAGGACTCACACGGTGGAAAGAAAAAAACGGACTCCCAAAAGTTGTCCTCTGACCATCACATGCCATGGCAGGAATCCCGATACAAATAGTAAATAAATGTAAAAGTGATAAAGCCTAGAAGCTGTTGGAAGAGTGGGGGGGAGGAAGGAACACATAGATTGTGGAAGAGTGGGGGGAAGGAAGGAACACCTAGACTGGAGGATTATAACAGGTGCAGGATGCTGTGGAGGGACATGGAAGATGCTTGAGAGAACAGGCAACATGACTTCTGTGTGGGAAGAGGGGCAAGGGCAAAGTCCTTATCAGTTGAGTAAGTGGGGATAGCAGATAATTTCACTACAGTGAACAGAAAACGCGAGATGTGACTTAAAGAAAAGTCCTTATTAGCACTTGTCCTGGAAGCTCTAAGAACAATGTGGGTTTCAAGTAGAAATTGATTTGGCGATCCTTTTCATGGCAATTTTAGCAGGTTTCCCATTCTGTTCTAGATGGGGGTGGGGAGGAAGGAAAGAGACAGAATGGGAGAAGCCTAGGCTTCATAATATGGAATACAAGAGAGACAAGAGACAGGGAGAGAGGCAGGAACACCTAGGTAAGAGAAGAACTGAGAAGGCAGGTTGGAGGCTGTCGGGAGTCTGTTCTGCTATCATCGTGCACCTAAGCCCTGCTCCAAAGCCTGGTTGCTAGGATATTCATGGAACGGGCAGGATGTGAAGGATCACAGGGCGGTGAGAAGTGAGGATATATGGGTGGGAGATATACAGTGGTCAAATATCTTAGAAAAGAAACATTGGAAGAAAGGATTTTTCCCATTCGTATTCTGTGGCAGTCTATTTCAGTAAGGAGAAGGAGGCAATGCCATGAAGTTTGAAAAAGGACTAACCCTTGCGTCAAAAGAGCCCTGGTTCTGATTTAAGCCTCTTAACAGGGTGAATCATGAATTTTAACAGTGTTGATCAAATCACCTTGAAGAACTCCACTTCTTTATCTGGGAAAATCTGATAAGCATGATGATGAGTCATGGTTACAGTCAAAACACATCTTGACACCAGGCGAGGTACTGTATGCCTTTAATCCCAGCAATTGGCAAAAGCCGGTGGATCTCTGCGAGTTTGAGGCCAGACTGGTTTACAGAGAGAGTGCCAGCCAGGGTTACACAAAGAAAACCTGTCTCAAAAAACCAAACCAAACCAAAACCAAAACCAAAACAACAACAACAACAACCCCAAAACTATGTTTTTTGGACTTCCTTGTAATCTGCGTGTAGTGAGAATTCCTTTGACTTTTTCCTCACTGATCCAGTTTCTCAGCTATCAGTATTTCTCTCCTAAACCACATTATAATCTAATGTTCTAACAAAAACGTCTTTGGGTGGAAAATAACTATACCAGAGACTGGCAAGATGGCCTGAGTTGGAGCTCCAGAAGCCTTGTAAAGTCAGAAGGAGAGAACCAAGCCCACAAAGTTGTCTTCTGATCTCCATAGGAGTGCTGTGGTACATGACTCCTTCTCCCCACATCTCTCTATTATCTTTGATAATAGAGACAACCTGAGGCCCAGGCAGCCCCCCCTTCTGGTCAGAAAAAGACCTGTTAACTGCCTATGTTGAAGTTTCCAGACAAAAGCCACACCTACTTGAAAGATTGTAAAAGCTTGATTGAATGATTGTGGGGAACTAGAATATAGAGAATTATCTTGGGCTGTCTCAGCCCCTGAACTAGCCTATCTTTATGTGTGACCTAATGTTCTGTGACTGTCAGGTGGAGTCCTTTGGGAATGTACAAACAGGCCCCTTACTTCCCATGTCCAGATGCCATCAGATAATATCCCAGGCCTATAGCAGACTTCCCCACTTTACTGTAACACACTCCTAGTGTTTCTTCTGGTATATTTGAAAATTGTCTTGGTCTTGGTTACTATGTTGAAATGTGATTTTGGGGATAATCTGGAGCTGTGTTCCCTGACACAGTCATTCATATTTGGCTCTAGAATAAATCCCTTTTTATTTCCTTTGAGGTGAGACCTTTCTATTTTACTTATATTTATTTATTTATTGCATTGTCAACTATCTCATAGCTCGGTCTATGTATCTTCTGACCTTTGTCTCATGGTTTTCTATATATTCTCTTTGGGCATGGTGGGGAGAAATTGCAACCTGCTTTTCCTTCCCAGTTTGCACTTCCTAATTGCTCATGGAATACAGGGAAAGGAGTGCTGGATTACGAGTCAAGATTCTGATAACAAGCAGAAGAGGAGAGGGGCTGCTTCTCAGACCAAGGCAAAAGGGGAGAAACAAATGGGCAAAAGGCAAGTTGGTCATTTCCGGGTTTCTTTCCTTGCAAGGCAGGAGTGGGCATCAGAGCAGAGGAAAATCATGGATTAGTTAACCCTGGATTATCTCAGGTTGCTTCTTTTGTGTGAAGATTAAAGCAGAGAGAAGGAACTTTATCATCAGCCCAGTTTCTCCGGGACTGTTGGGAAACCTGCCCATTCTTTCTCAAGTCCTAGTTTCTCAGGTCAGCTAAAGAGCTTTGGTTTCAGCTTAGTGATCTGGAACTTTGGTGTGATGACTCCACCTGGCCTGGGACTGTTGAGACCAACAGCGAGGCTTAGAGCAGACTGACAGCTTCCAGTGGTTTTTATTTAACGATGGGGAATCATTCCCTGTGGAGTCTGCAGAGAAGAGTGCTTTCGTTTTCCAAATTTTCATAAAATACATATGCATACAATTTACCACTTTAACCATGGGAAGGAAGCAAAGAATTCCATTCCAAGCCCCTTTTTACCTTTCATTTTGAGACAGGGTTCATTAAGTTGCCAGGCAGCCTTTTGCCTTAGCTTCCCAAGTGTCTGGAATTATGTACCACCACTCCTGGATTATTATAATTATTTTTATATTTTGCATTGCATTTTTCAGAAAAGGTCTTGCTATATAGCCTTAGCTGGTAATCCTCCTGCCTTAACCTCAGAACTATTTGAAATACAAGTATGTACTACCATGCCCAACTTCCTTTTCTTAAAAAAGGAAAAAAAGATGTAACACACTCTGCACAGCTAGCAGCTTGTCTCTTTTATTTAATAATGTATCTTTGCAACATGATCTTTAAGAGTGAAGGGATTTACTTTCATGCCACTGTCTTTGATGTAAAAATAGCTACTTTTCAGAAAAGCAAGTGACTTTTAGGAAAATTCCACTTGAAATAATCTTCGAAAAATGTCAATGTTAACTTTACTTCATAAGAGGACTGAGAGGTTTTGAAGGAGAATAAAGATGGAGGTTATATGTCCTTTTATGAGAAAAAAAAGGTATTCTGGGTATGTATGAATGCAGGCATTAGGAGGGACAGGTACTAGGTAGGCTGCCCACAGACCTTCTCTTCCCCTCTACTCCCCTAGACCCAATCCCCCCATCTCCTCCCTAGCACAGCAACAGAACACCAGCTGCAGCCTTCCTTCCCCTTGCCCACATCTCCTGTGGGTCCCACAGACCATCCTTTCCTAACCTCCCACCCCGACTCATCACTCTTTCTCGGCCTCAGTACCCAGCAGGCACCCCCTGATAAACCACAGGCCATCCGTGCCAGAAAACCAGGTAGGCTGCCCACAGATCTTCCCCTCTCTCTGTTCTTCCAGACCCAATCCCCCCAGTCTTGTCCCTAGCACTGAAACTGTAGCCCTCTCTCACCCCTGCCCACATCTCCTGTGGATCCCACAAACCACCCCCTCTAACCACCCTATGGCTTTGCCCCAAATCCCAACTCCAGTAGGTAACCCCTGCTAACCCAAGGGCTGCTTCTCCCAGGGCAAGTAGACTGAAGGCAGGCCCATTCCTCTCTTACTGCTCTTGAGATCTGACCCTTCCCCCCCTCCCCAGTTTCATTCCCAACTCTGTAGCAAGAAACCTGCTGTGGAATCCATCCCCAAAGAATGACAAAGACTTTCTCCAAAATTCCTTCCCCTAACTCATTCCTGTTAACCAGCCTCCTACACCAGCAGGCGTTCCCTGTGAACACATCAGGTGAACAGGCCAGGAAAACAGGCAACACACAGCCATCACACTCCAAAATTCAGAGAGGAAACAGAAACCAAGGAATACCCACCCAACAAACAAATCCAGAAATCAGCACCTAGACCTATAATCATCCTAAACTCAGATTCCTAGACACCAAAGTAAAAACACAATCACTAAGAGCCAGGGCAATCTGCCTCCGCTAGAGCCCAGCCACCCTACTACAGCAGGCACTAAATATTGCAGCACAGCTGAAGAACAAGCAAAAGACCTTAAAACGGCCTTTATGAACATGTTAGAGGTCCTTAAAGAGGAAATGAATAAATCCCTTAAAGAACCCAGGAAAACACAAATGAACAGGAAATAAATAAAACTGTCCAGGACCTGAAATGGGAAATAGAATCAGAGTAGAAAACCCAAGCTGAGGGAATTCTGGAACTGAAAAATTTAGCAATTTGGGCAGGAAGTACAGAGAAAAGCCCTACCAACAGAGTATGGGAGACAGAAGCGGAAATCTCAGGTGTTGAAGATGTGATGGAAGAAATGGATATATCAGTCAAAGAAAATGTTAAATCTGAAAAGGTCCTGACATAAAACATACAGGAAATCTGGACACTATGAAAAGATCAAACCTAAGAATAATAGGCATAGAGGAAGAAGAAGAATCCCAGCTCAAAGGCCAATAAAATGTTTTTGACAAAAATCATGGAAGAAAACTTTTCTAACATAAAGAAGGAAATGTCTATAAAAGTACAAGAAGCTTACAGAACACCAAATGTATTGGACCAGAGAAGAAAGTCCCCTCTCTGCATAATAATCAACACACCAAAAATACAGGACAAAGGAAGAATATTAAAAGCTGCAAGGGAAAAAGAAAAGTACCATATAAAGACAGGTTTATTAGACTTACACCTGACTTCTCATTGGAGACTCTAAAAGCTAGAAGGGCCTGCACAGATGTGTTACATATTTTATAATAGCCCTTAATAATATAAAATATCTTGGAGCATCTTTAGTCAAGCAAGTGAAAGACCTGTATGAGGCTGGAGAGATGGCTCAGAAATTAAGAGCACTGGCTGCTCTTTCAGAGGTACTGAGTTAAATTCCCAGCAACCACATGGTGACTCCCAACCATCTATAATGAGATCTGGTACCCTCTTCTGGTGTGCAGGCATGCATGCAGGCAGAACACTGTATACATAATAAATAAAGTTTCGTGGGTTTTTTTTCTGAAAAAGACATGTATGATAAAAACCTCAAGTCTTTGAGAAAAAAAATTGGAGATGATATCAGAAAATGGAAAGATCTCCCATGCTTATGGATAGGTAGGGTTAACATAGTAAAAATGACCATTCTACCAAAAGCCATCTCCAGATTCAATGAACTCCCCATCAAAATTCCAACACAAATCTTACAGACTTTGAAAGGACAATATTCAACTTCATATTAAAAAAAACCAGAAAAAATAAAACAATCCTGTACAATAAAAGAACTTCTGGGAGTATCACCATCCCTGATTTCAAACTGTATTACAGAGCTGTAGTAATAAAAACTGCATAGTGTTGGCATAAAAACAAACACTTTGATCAATGGAATCAAATCGAAGACCCAGATGTAAATCCACACACATATGGATACCTGCTTTTTGATAAAGAAGCCAGAAATACACACTGGGAAAAAAACAACATCTTCAATAAATGGTTATGGTCAAACTGGATATCTGCATGTAGAAGAATGCAAATAGATCCATTTGACTGCATAAAAGTCAAGTCCAAGTGGATCAAAGGCCTCAGCATCAAACCAGATACACTGAACCTGATAGAAGAGAAAGTGGGGAGTGGCCTTGAACGCCTTGGCACTTGAGACGCTCAGAACACTGATAGTGCAGGCTCTAAGGTCAACATTTAATAAATGGGATCCAAATGAAACTGAAAAGCTTCTGTAAAGCAAAGGACACGGTCAGTCAGACAAAATGCCAGCCTACAGAATGGGAAAAGATTTTTTTTAAAAAACCAAATTCACATATGATAGAGGACTAATATCCAAAATATATAAAGAACGCAAGAAACTAGATATCAAAAAAAAAAAACCCAAATAATTCAATTTAAAAATTGGGGTACAGATATCTAAACAGAATTCTCAATAGACAAATCTCAAATGACTGAGAAACACTTAAAGAAATGTCCAATACCCTTAGCCTTTATGGAAATGCAAATCAGAATGACTTTGAGTTTCCATCTTAAACCTGTCAGAATGGCTAAGATCAACAAAACAAGTGATAACTCATGCTGGTGAGAGCACGGAGCACGGGGGACCCTCCTTCATTGTGGGTGTTGTGCAGCCACTGTAGAAATCAATACAGCGGTTCCTCAGAAAGTTGAGAATTGATCTACTTCAAGACCCAGCTACACCACTGTGGTGGTTTGACTAAAAATGGACCTCATAGGCCCTAGGGAGTGGCACTGTTAAGAGGTGTGGCCTTGTTGGAGTGGGTATGACCTTGTTAGAGGAAGTGTAACATTGTGGGTGGGCTTTGAGGTTTCAGATGCTCAAGCCAGGCCTAGTTGATGGCTGCCTTTTCCTGCTGCCTTCAGATCCAGACATAGAACTCTCAACTATCTCTCTTGCACCATGCTGCCATGATGATAATGGTCTAAACCCCTGAGCTGTAGTCCACTCTCAATTAAATGTTTTCCTTTATAAGAGTTGCAGTGGAGCCAGGCAATGGTGGCACACGCAGGGAGGCCGAGGCAGGCAGATCTCTGTGAGTTCAGGGCTAACCTGATTTACAGAGTGAATTTCAGGACAGTCAGAGATACACAGAGAAACCCTGTCTTGGGAAAAAAAAGTTGGCATGGTCATGGTGTCTCTTGGCAGCAATAGAAACCCTAACCACTCTTGGGGAGTACCACTCAGCAGTTAAAAATATGACATCATGAAATTTGCAGGCAAATAGATGGGACCAAAAAACAAAATCACCCTTAGTTACATAACACAGACCCAGAAAGATAAATATGGTTTCTGTTCACTTATAAGGGGATATTTGGCTTTAAGTAAAATGATAACCAAGCTACACTCCATAGACTCCAAAAGGAGGATATGTAAAGAGGAAGGGTCTAAGGTTGCGGGGACACAGGGATCTCCCTGGGAGGGGGAAATAGAATAGATTTTATGGGAGGAATGAGGACAGTTATGGATGGGAGGTGGGCGTGCGGTGGAGGGAGAGATTGCGGGAAGAGATAGGCAGGATTTGGGGGACATTTAGAAATCGTGTGGAACTCTAAGGCAGTGGAAACCTAGTGAAAAGTATGCCAGGGCAATGTTGGCACAGAACTTGTGGAAGTAGCCAACCAATGTCTCATTTGACCTAAGGTCCACTCCCTGAGAAGGAACCTTTACTCAACACTGCTTGGGTAACAAACCAGAGACTAGATAGCTCAGAGATTTGGTAAAATCAAATACGATTGGTCAAAAAAAATCACTCAATGATTCCTAATGATATTCTGCTATAATCAGAGGTTAGTGCCTTATCCAGTTATCCTCAGAGAGACTTCTTCTGGCAGCAGATGGGAAGAGATGCAGAGACCAGCAGCCAGACATTAGTGGAGAGAGTCTAAATTGGAGGGTCTCCATTAAATCCCTCCTCTCAGAGCTCAGGGAATTCAAGGAAGAGGAGGAAGAAAGATTGTGCGATCTGGAGGGGATGGTGGACACTAAGAGCAAGGCCCATAACAGCTCAGAGAGACTAAAACAGCAAGCACAGGCACTACACGGGTCTACACCAGGGTCTCTGTGCATATATCATAGTTATTAGTTTAGTATTTTTCTTAGGGTTTCTATTGCTGTGAAGAGACACCATGACCACAGCAATTCTTATAAAAGAAAGTATTTGATTGAGGTGGCTCGCTTACAGGTCAGAGGTCCAGTCCATTATCATCATGGTTGGACATGGGGATATGCAGGCACATGTGGTGTTGGAGAAGTAGCCAAGAGTCCCATATTTTACAGACAACAGGAAGTGGTCTGTCCCTGGGTGTAGATTGAGCAAACGAGACCTCAAGGCCCACCCCACAGTGACACACTTCCTCCAACAAAGCCTCACTCACTCCAACAAAGCCACACCTCCTAATAGTGTCACTCCCTATGAGCTTATGGGGATCAATTACATCCAAACTACTATAATTTTATAGGGCTGTGAGAACAAATGGGTCTCTGACTTGCTTGCTTGCTCCTGGAATTCTTTTCCTCCTGTTGGGGTGCAGTGTCCAACTTCAATATAGTTTTTGTATCATCTTATATTTTATTTTGTCATGTTTGGTTGGTATCTCTTAGAAGCCTGTTCTTTTCTAATGAGAGACAGAAAGGGAACGGATCCAGAAGGGTGGGAGGTAGAAAGGAGCAGGGTAGAGGAGAGGGAGAGAGAAACTATAATCAGGGTATATCATATGAGAGACGAATCCATTTTCTTGTTTTTATAATTTTATCTATTTTTATTTTATATGCATTGATGTATTACAGGATATTTGATGACATTGTGAACCCGAGATTGTGTTATTTACTGCAAAAACCGGCTTCTAGCTGTGGTGCTGCTTAGCCCTAGCACACACCTTTAATCCAAGAGTTTTTCTGCTTGAATATTGTCAACAGGATTAAATAAAATCAACCATAGGTCAAGGAGCAATGCAAGCAATCTGTTGATAGGAAAAATACATAGAGGGTGGTAGAAGTCAGGAAGAGAGAGATACACACACACACACACACAGAGAGAGAGAGAGAGAGAGAGAGAGAGAGAGAGAGAGAGAGAGAGAGAGAGAGAGAGAGAGAGAGAGAGAGAGAGAGAGAGAGAGAGAGAGAAAGAGAGAGAGAGAGGAAGTAGAGAGAAGGGACATCTCATTGCAGGAGTTTTTTGTTTTCGTTTTTTCTTTCTTTTTTAATTTTTAATTTTTATTATTTTTTTGTATTTTTGAGAAGGCAGGAGAAAGCTCTCTATCTGGGACAATAGAGGAGAAGGAAGCAACTGAGTGCTTTTTCTGTCTCTCTGAGCTAGCAGGTTTTCACCCCAGTATCTGGCTCTTGAGTCTTTATTGATAAAATAGAATTATAGAGACTTAGTTAAAAACAACATTGGTGTTTTGCCTGCTTGTACGTCAGTGTAAGGGTGTCGTTTCCACATAGTTGTTACCGATAGTTGTTTGCTGCCATGTGGGCACTGGGAATTGAACTTGGGTCCTCTGGAAGAGCAGTCAGCTCTTTAGCCTGCTCTCCAGTCCAAGAATCAATTTTTAGTAAAAGGGGGAAAAAAGTGGTAAGTTCATCTTCTGGGCAGTGCTTCCACAGTAACACCTTACATTAAGCACCCCATCTTGGTGGTAGAGGGGTCAAGCGATCTGGGTTGAAATCCTGGCTCTCCCACGTGCTAGGTGTATGACCTCAGGAAATCCGTGTCCCATCATCTTCAAAGTGAGGGGATTAGGTTGCAAGTTATATTTCTTATATTCTTACATTTTCCAATTTGGGAACAGATACCAATATGACAGGCTGAAGGCTAGTGTTTGTTTGTTTTTGTTTTTGTTTTTATTTTTTGTAGGTGGTCCTCTTCTGTTCCATCAGCCAGTTCCCAAATCACAACCCAGAGACTTATTATTAGCTACAAAAGTGTGACTGATAGTTTAGGCTTGTTTTTAACTAGCTCTTATAACTTAAATTAACCCATTTCTGTTAATATACATACTGTGATGTGGCTCATGGCTTTACCTGTCCTCCAGCATGTCTTGCTTACTCCGTGTCTCCTGGTGACCCCACCGTTCTATTTCCCAGCATCCTCTGTGTCTGGCTGTCCTGCCTGTATCTTCTGCCTAGCTAATGGCCAATAACTTTTTGTTGAACCAATAAAAAGGAAAAGACACATTGACACATCTTCACAGGGTACAAAAAATTATTCCACATTAATTTTTTTTTTTTTTTTTTTTTTTTTTTTTTTTTTTTTTTTTTTGGTTTTTTTCGAGACAGGGTCTCTCTGTGGCTTTTGGTACCTGTCCTGGAACTAGCTCTTGTAGACCAGGCTGGTCTCGAACTCACAGAGATCCGCCTGCCTCTGCCTCCCGAGTGCTGGGATTAAAGGCGTGCGCCACCACCACCCGGCTCCACATTAATTTTTAGACAAGATCTTACTATGTTGCCCAAGCTGGACTGACAGTCATTGTGTAACTCAGGTTGGCTTTTAACTCAAGGCAATCCTCCTGCCTCAGTCTCTTTACTGCTGGGATTTCAAGAATGCATATCCAATCTTTATTGGTTTTTTGTTTGTTTGTTTGTTTAATTTTTGAGACAAGGCCTTGCTTTGTAGCTCAGGCTGGACTTGATTTCCAGGCTCTCTTGTCTCAACTTCCTAAGGGCTGACATTACAGGTTTTTTGCCACACACACTGATCCCAGATTTGAATCCCAAACCTTTCATTAACTTGAGTCATGGCCTTGGGCAAGACAACCAGCTCCCTTTGGCTTCAGTTGTCCTGATCATTGCTGTTTTGAGAAAGGTTCTCATGTAGCCTAGGCTGGTCTGGAACTGTATAGGGAATGATTACCTTGTATTTCTGATCCTCCTGTCTCCACATCCCGAGTGCTGAGATTACAGGCTTATACCACCACATGTGGTTCATGCAGTGCTAGGTATAGAACCCAGGGCTTTGTGCTTCTTGGCAAAGCACGTCACCCACTGAGCGTCATCCCCAGCCCTGAGCCTCTGGTTATGTATTTGTAAACTGAGAAAGCTGCATTAGTGCTCAAAATTGCTCACAGTCTAGTACAGTGAATCTCAGGCTTGATCTCAGACTTTAATGTTGTGGCTCCTTTTAAAATGCAGGCTCTGAAACAGGTTCACAGAGTGGAACCTGAGATTCTTATCTGTGGCTGGTTTCCAGGTGAGGTTTGATACTGTTCTAGAATAAAATGGTGTTCCAAACTTTCAGGTATCAGGAAACTGGCTTTCTTTCCCTCCCTCCCTCCCTCCCTCCCTCCCTCCCTCCCTCCCTCCCCTCCCTCCCTCCCTCCCTCCCTCCCTCCCTCCCCTCCCTCCCTCCCTCCTTCCTTCCTTCCTTCCTTCCTTCCTTCCTTCTTCCTTCTTTTTTTGTTTTGTTTTGTTTTGTTTTCAGTCTTGGGAATGGATAAAAGGTTTTGGTGTGTCCCTGGGTGACACACAGAATGTAAAGTTTTATTCTGCAGGAGTGCGAACACTTGCTGCGCACTCATCTATGTAAGAAAGCTGAGATGGAGACTACACAGTGATGATATGGATTGTTTATGGAGGTACAGTTTACGTCAGCCCTGAAGGAAAAGATGGCTCTCGGACATTGCTTTTGGCTCTACTGGACATCAGTCATTTTGCGATATCATCAAATTTCAGTATTCTGGATTTCTCAATGTGTTCTTAGAATTCTCCCTTAAAAAGACAGAATTTCACCATTGCTCCTTTGAAATTCCTTAATTATAAACAGGCCAGAAGTGCGACGTGTGCAGGGTGATGGGGCACATTAAACTCCTAAGCAAAGTGTTCGATGAGGCAGCTCGCTTTCCTATCTTCCAGTATACTTCACTCCTACTGTCTTCTGGGCTAGGCAATTCTCCTCCTGGACTTACATCATCTGATATGATGGATGGAAGAGCTTCAACCGTCACCAGGCCCACAATGGATCAAAAAGTCGGACAAACCAGCTCAGTTGTCAGCTTCTGCGGCGCTAAGATTCAAACCCTGACCGTGAACCACTCCAGAGCTCTTTTTAACGCCTTTATCCTTTAGCATCTCCCCCGTTTCTGTTACAATTGTAATAACACGACTACCAGGTAAGAAGAATTTGTTCAAAACGGGAAAGGCTGCACAGTGGGCGAGCCCGGGGCGGGGCGGGGCGGGGCGGGGCGGGCCAGGGGGCGGGCCCAATCTAGGGGAGGAGCCAGCGCCCTTCCTCCCTGGCTCCGCCTCTCCTGTCTGTGTCCGCGGCCTCCGCTTCTGATAAAGTTGTTGTTCTGCCAACATGGCGGCGCCCATATTGCGTCGCGGGGCTTCGTTCGTGTAATGCTTTGGGGAATGAGGCAGAAGGGAGCTGCAGGCCAGAGCCTGTGAGCAGGTAACCCCCAGCCGGAGGACGTGAGGCAGGCCCTGCTTAGCCCCAGTCGCTAGGAGCAGGAGGTGAAGTCGCGGACTGGCCCCGGCAGTCCCTGAACCTTGCACTTTTCCAAACCCGGAAAAGCTTCGAAATTCTAGTATTCAGGTTCTTTCAGCCTTGGACCCTGTTGACCGCTCCGGACTCCTGCTCGGAGAAACGCACATCTTCACACGACTTTATATTTACATTCTCCTCTACTCCTCGCCTAACCCGGGTCCCTAGATCTTCGCTCCGGAGTTGAGGGTTTGAACCCAGTCAAAGATGAAGCAGTGGTATAGTGCATTTGGGGGCATCCACAGTATATTAGAACCTGCAGGTCCTCAGAAGTCATCTGAATCTACCACATGGCTCACAGCTTTGGAGAACGCGGAGTGACAGATCGGAAATAACTTGCCTGAGGTCCTGCAGGAAATTAGAATTAGCATCTGCTTTTTAACATTGTGTTTTGCAAGACATGTTTGTCGGGGTGAGGTGTATGTTTGCTTATTTATTTTGTTTCTTTGATTCTGGGTCTTGCTGTGTATTCCAAGTTGTTCTAAGCTTGATAGGTAGCCCAGGGTGGTCTTGGACTTAGAATCAGACCTCCTGCTCAGCCTTCTGAGTGTTGGGACCATGGGCATGCACCCACCTTCTGACCTGACTTGATTTCCTCCCGTTTTTGGAAACTGTTTTATGAAGCTGGCCTCGAACCCTGTAATCCTCCTGCCTCTGCCTCTAATTAGGTTTCTTGCATATTCTTTGGGGATCACATGGGTGTTTTATGTGCTTCTCCTTTGTGTTCTAGCTCTTCACCTGTTTTCTACTATTGCTTTACGTTTCCCTATTTATGATCATTTTGGACCCATTTCTCAGGTCCCTCATTCTCAGTTACTTTAACCTTAAGCCCCACTCAAAACGAGATCAGGTCAGGGCTGAGTTGAAAGAGGAGTCCCGGGGGAGGGGGCAATGCTTTGGAAAGACAGAAGAGACAACATTTCAGCAAGTAAAGAAATAAGATGAGCCAGCTCTAAGGAAGAAAGGGTCCAACCTAGTTGTAAATGTGAGATGTGAGTCACATTTTTTTCCACTCATTGTATCCACAACCATCCTCTGCTAAAACGGTGGCTCTTGATGCCAGGAAAAGGCAATGCATATTAGGACTTAAATGGAGAGGAACTGAAGTGACCCAGAACTATGCATAGGCAGTAAAAGAAGAGAATAGGGTTGAAACTTAGAAGTCTCATAGGTACAAGTACAGACATTTGTTTCTAGTATGTTCTAATGGATAAGAATCTGAGGGTGATCTTGGGTAGGAGTGCGGGCTTTATAGTTTACACAGCTGGAGATGGAACCAGTGGCCTCAAATGTTACCAGAGAATTACTTTTATCACTACGCTGTATCCCCGTATTTACCGTATTTATTTGTTTTATTTTGTTTTTGGTGTTGGGGATTGAACCCAAGGATATGCTGAACATCTGTTTTATATGTCTAACCCTTGGATTTTCTTAACAAATTTGTTTTGCTTAAGGTTTATTTTTAATTATGTGTCTGTGCGTGTATATATGTGCACGTGTGTGTGGGTTCTTATGGAGGCCAGAGGCTTCAGATCTCCCTGAAGCTGGAGTCTAGGCAGTTATGATCCACCCACTGTGAGTGATGGAACCAAACTAGGATCCTAGCAAGAACAGTACATTCTCTTACCTGCTGGGCAATCTATCCTGCTCCTTGTCTGTTTAAAGGTAAGGTCTCATTATATAGCCCAAGCTAGGAGTTCAAGGTCATCCTTGTCTTCCATGATAGTTCAAGATCAGCCTGGGCAACACAAAACCCTGTCTCAAATTCCCGCTTCCCCCTTAGACACTGGAATTTACGCCAGTTTGTGGTTTGAGGTGGAGCTCAAATTTAAATTTTTCTCAAATACATTGAATCATCAGTCATTTTCAGAGCCAGCTGTGGTGGCACACATGTAATCCCAGCACTGAGGAGGCTGAGGCAGAAGAATAGAGATTTGGAGGACAGGCTGGGCTATATAGAGTGAGATCCTGTTATTTTTTTTTTTTTTGCATATACATATGTACATGCACACGTGCACACATATAAGGTCCAGAGATGCACAAGTGCACATATATAGAGTCCAGAGGTCAGTGTTAGGGTTTTTAAATTTTAATTTAATTTATTTTATATATATTAATTTATTAATGTGTATATGTGTGTGCATGAGTTTATATATATGATTTGTATGTAAGAACCCTTGGAAGTCAGAAGAGAAATTGGATCCCTTGAACTGGAGTTGTAGATGGTTGTGAGCTACCTGTCAGTGCTCTGCAGGATCTGTAGGAGCTCCATACAACAAGCCATCTCTCCAGCCCCCCCCCCCCCCCCGTTAGGCATCTTTTATCTCTCTCTCCACGTTAGTGTTTCAGTAGGGTCTCTCACTCAAACTGGAGCTCAGTGATCGACTAACCTGGCTGATCAGCAGGCTCTGGAGGTCCCCCTATTTCCATAACCACGCCTCCTCAGTGCTGGGATACAAACGTATGTGCTGTCATACCTGTAGGAATTTTTACATGGGTGCTGGGTTTCTGAATTTAGTTCCTCATGGTGATGCAGCAGCACTGTACCGACCGAGCCACCCATGCTGCAGAGACAGTTCCCTATTACTTTCTAATCTGCATGCAATGTTTTCTTTATGAACTTTAATTGCATTTATTTATTTGTTCGTGGGCACATGTGCCATGGATTCTCTTCTTCACCATATGAGTCCCAGGGATCAGATTTGGTGGCAGGAGCCTTTACTGGCTAAGCCATTTTACCAGCCCTCATTATGAGCTTCAAATTCTTGTATATATTTGGATCTGGTTTAATGTTTTCTAGTTCACTGCTTTAAGCAGAGAAGTTATTAGAGAGCCCGATGTGATGCAAGCCTTATTCAGCCAGCAGAGTGTTACTGTACCTTCCTATTGCTCTTGTTGGTGAATACTCTTTGGCATTTTATCCACATGATGGGTAATCATCAAATCCCAAACTACAGCAAACCGGTTCAGGTCAATTTGTATTTTTATTATCCTGTTCCTGTTTATGAAAGAGAATAGCCCAAATATTCCCTTTATATAACATCTAGGAAAGAAATGTCAGATACCTGTCTAGGTGCCTTTGGCTTATAGTGGGTTCAGAATACTTACTTAGTGAGAAAACCATAAAATAGGGCTGGAGAGATGGCCCAGCTGTAAAAGGCTAGACTCATAACCAAATATAGAAGAAAACCATAGAGTCTCTGACTCACACACATAGTTCTAATAGTATAGAAGTCTCAGTCCTAAAAGGAATTGTAAGTGCCCTCCCTATATAAAGTTGGCCACACAGAATTGCTAATAGTTAGCCAGCTTTATGTAGTTCACTCTAGTTCCTCAATAGTCATATTCACCTATTTTAAAATACTCAGACCCAACTGGTAGGGGAATCTTCCCTGCTCCAGTCTGTCACGCTTTTAGGGGTTAAAAATAGTAGAAAGTGGTGTGTCAAGAACTTGGGCAAACAATGTCAGTGCTCCAGTACTATGTCACGCTGAGCGTGAATTCCCTTTTTAAAGCCTGTAGTAACCCTCCTGGCAACGTTTGATCCAGTGCCTTCATGTAGCAGGCTAAACCCTAGTAGATATGGGAAGGATTTTGAGAGAACCAGGTGATTAACACAAGTTTAGAATGCCAGCTTTCCTAATGTCTCTCTTGTTTTCGAAAGGTCGTTTTCCTTCCCTGTTGCTATTATGCAAGATGCAGAAAGTTTTAGATGTTTAATACTACATCCTAAATGTTTGGTGAAATCTCACCATAGCCCCTTAGAAGTTCTTCATCAAGGCCATTTTCTGCCATTCACCTGAGGAGGAACCCAACAAAATATCAGAATTAAAATTTGAACCCCAGGTGGTTATACTGCTGGACCCCCACACGGTGTTGGAGTCCAAAGAGTTCTATGACAACGCTACTGCGTGTTATGTCACATTTGTGTCTTACCTGCTTCTCCTCTGTGTAGTTAGTTATGTCAGGTGTTTATCTGTGTCTTACCTGCTTCTCCTCTGTGTAGTTAGTTGTTATGATGTTATGTGTTTATCTCTGCCTTACCTGCTTCTCCTCTGTATAGTTAGTTGTTATGATGTTATGTGTTTATCTGTGTCTTACCTGCTCCTCTGTGTAGTTGTTATGATGTTATGTGTTTATCTGTGTCTTACGTGCTTCTCCTCTGTATAGTTAGTTGCTGTGAAAGAAGGCACTTTGTTTTATGTTTTTGCTTGCTAGGGATGGATCCCAGGGCTTCAAACATGCTAAGCATGTACGCTGTCTTTTCAGCCTGGGACTCCTTGTTGCCGCATCTGTAGTGGTTGGAACAGTGTGTGAACCTAATATAATGGAAAATGTTAACTTAGTTCAGAATTTTTGGGAGACCCGTGTTCAGATCTCTTCTCTTATTTGAGCTCAAGGCTAAGACAAGGTGTGCTTAGAGTTCTTGGGTTCAGACAACAGCAGTTGATAGACTCTGGAGGGAGGAGCTCCCTCTCCTCCCATGCTAACAGCAAGTTCTGTAGCAGCTGGTCTTTGTGATGAACTCCCTCTGTTTCTGTGAGTGTTTTGTATCTTTGGCATTTGGGGCATGGATTGCCTTTATGGTTTCCAGTAAGAACTTTGTATCTAATTCAAGAGAACTTCTAAAATGTTCTGCTAGGAAGTTGTATACGGAGACTGCTTTTTCATTTCCCCACCGCCGGACCTGAAATAATCACACAGAAACTATATTAATTAAAGCATTGCTTGTCCTAATAACTTGTCCTCAGGCTTCTTATTAACTAACTCTTACATCTTTAACCCATTATTATTATTTTGTATTTTACCACAAAGCTCGTGATTTATCAGTAATGTTCCAGGGCGTTTGTCTCCTTCTACAACTACATGGGCATCTCTCTGACTCTGCCTTCTTTTCCCTGCCCTCTTTTCTAGGGTCTTCCTTCCTGAAGAATGGCATCAGCTTGTCAGAGGCTGAGTTTTTATGTCTCTCTTCTGAAAAGGCAGCTCATTTGTAGGCCACCTGTCATCCAGGGGGAAAGAATAATTCCAGGATGTGCCAGAAGTATTTACAGTGCCACAGGGAAGTGGACGAAGGAGTACACCCTGCAGACAAGGAAGGATGTTGAGAAGTGGTGGCATCAACAGATAAAGGAGCAGGCATCCAGGATCTCAGAAGAAGACGTGAGTGTGCCGGGAGGGCAGAGACACAGCTGCTTCCCTTGTTGGTGTTGCCAGTTGAGGGAGGAAGAGTTTGTTGTGGTTTACAGTTTGAGGGAGTAAAGTCCATGCACGACAGGGCAGGCATGGCAGTCTGGCAGGACTGTGAGGTGGCCGGTCACATTGCATCCATGTGTCAGGAGGCAGAGAATAGACCGGAAGGGGCACTGGGCTGTAGAACCTCAAGGCTCACCTCTACTGACCCACTTCCTCCAGAAAGGCTCTCCCTCCTAATGCTTCCACAACTTTCCCACATGGCACCACCAGCTGGGGGGCAAGTGTGCAGACGCATGGTCCTGTGGAGGACATTGCACATTTAAGCCATATCAGTAGAGGAACTAAGGACTTGACTCTGGGCTCACACTATTTGGTTTAGGATAGGTTACTAAGGGTGTGACGTTAAACCACATTATTGAGTCTTTCTGTGCTTTCGTTTTCTTATCTAAAGTGGAGGGTGATAATAGCACCCCTTTGGCTCCCAGGAGGATTTTTGAGAGGAGCGAAGGAGGAGATCAAGGTTAAGGCACAAAATCCTTTCCAGTGTGGTGGTTGTGTCCATGTTAGTATGGTACATGGTTGTGTGACAGGCAGCCCCATAGTGGATATTCTGGGGTGCTTCGATTGGGGGACACTGAACAAAACAGAAGTATTAGCAGGTGCTGGGTCCTTTTTGGTTTTTGTGTTAGGATGGCACCCATGGATCCAACAGGTCATATGTGAAATTACAGGAGAGGCCTGTGACTGTCAGGAGGCTGCGTGAGGTGAGAAGCATCAGCCTCTTGCTCCAGACTTGGCCTACGGCCTGCTCTGTCACTTGAGCGTCATGGCTATGGGAGGGAGGCCAGCCTGTTCTTTGCTGTGATCTGAAGTTGGGTCCAGCCTTGCAGCATCTCAGTGGATCCATGGACCGTGGCTTCTGGTCCCAGTCCTCTGCCCAAATCAGTTGTATCATGTATTAGCTGTCATTAATGTATTAGTTGGAATGTCCTGTCTCCTGTTGTAATTAGACCAGAGAAAATATTAGAGACTGTTTTATTGATGTTCTATGTCTCTGGTTATAATTAGACCAGAGAAAATACTAGAAGACTGTTTTATTTATATCTTGACTATCCCTTTGTAATAGTAGCAACCCAACAGTAGAGGTGTTCATGGAATTATTTAGGTGGGGCAAGGACAAAAAGCTGGGTTGTCCTTGCAGCTGATGCTGTATTGGGCTTGCCTTTTCTGTCTTGTGGCTCTCATTGGCGTCACACTCATTCCTTCTGTGAGGGTGGGAGCTGTTCATATCCAACTGGAGAGTGGTTTTGACATTGCTTGGACAGATCTGGAGTTAAGAGAGATATAGTATATAACAAATGACATACATACTAGAAAGGAAAATTGAGTAATTTACAGTGAAAACTTGGCCATTCCCTTAAGCCCCACGATTTTTGGTTCCTCGTGTTGTTTATCTTACTAGTTTGTTTTGAAAACAAAATAAGAAAATGTGGCTGGACATTTCCTAAACTGAAGACTTCTAAACTGAAGTGCTATATAAATAAATAAATGAAGCGTGGTGGTCGGCCGACAATGGGAAATAACCAAACTAGCCTTGTCCGAAATAATCAGCTTTAATAAAGGAAGGAAATGGGGCAAACTTACAGAGCCAGGGTTCCAGCAAAGAGCAGAGAACCAAGAGGGCGGAGCTTACCCAAACACGGATCTTTTAAAGGTATTTTGTGCCCCAGAGGGGTCACGCCCCTCAGACAAGGGATTGGTCAGCCTCCCCAACATCTCCCCCTTTTGTCTAAATAAGACAGATTCAAAACCAAATACAACTATATACAATGGGAACAGATAATATAAAATTACAAGAAGCAAACAATATTAAGCAAGGAACATATAACAGAAGTTTTACTAAGCATTCTACTTCAAGGAGTCTAAATAATGTAGAGGGTAGCTACAATTATCTAATCTTCAACCCCATCAAAGATCTGAGAAGGGAAGTAATATTACTTAAGCAACCAGGAAGTACAAACGAGAAACTTCCAAAATGTGCAACAGAAGACAGAGACAACTGACTACCTGGGCAATCACACAAAGTCTCGTTAGCAATGTTGAGGCAACCAACTTTGGCTAAGGCCTAACACAACCGACATACCATTTTTTCAAAGGCAAGGAACCTTTAGTAGAACTATCCTACCCTGTCTTGGCAAGATAAGACAATCCTGTTTTATCCACTTATGGATATTCTGTATCTTTGTCAGTAGTCGAGGTATGGCTTTTCTTTGCCCAAAGGCCAGTTCTGCCAAGAAGACAAACTCCCAGTGGAGTGCCTTTGGTGCTCAACGTTCTCTCGGGAGTAGAGCGGTGTTGCCAGGAGTGATTGTGTCTCATGAGTACAAAACTCTAGGTTAGATTAAAGGCCATGTTCTACAGCTCTTTGAAGAGGTCGAAGATTATACTACTATACTAAATATAGTCTCTATGTATCTAAAAAACCCGATTATCCTAAATATAACATAACAGAGAAAATCATGTGCTATTTTACCAGCAACTGAGAAGCTGATTGAACACCGCAGTAGATGAAGCTTTAGCGTTCACCTCATGTTGGTATTATGTACATTTGAAATCCACCCAAGTGAGCGTTTAGAGGCCAGGTGTCTTGCCATCATCATCAAACCACCATTAAAAAGCAAAACAAAGCTGGGTGTTGGTGGCACATGCCTTTAATTTCAGTTCTTGGGAGGCAGAGGCCAGCGGATCTCTGTGAGTTCAAGGCTAGCCTCATCTACAGAACGAGAGTAGACTTGAGCCTATTTGTGGCTCCAAAGCTACACAGAGAAAAACCCTGAAAAAAAAGAAAACAAAAACAAACCAAAAGGACCAACTTCCATTTAGTGAGCATTTTACCATGTACCACTTCCATTGGTTGAGTTTCTTAATATCAGAACAGCCTTGAGAGTGGGCATTGTCCTTACCTGTGAGGTTAAAACACTGAAGCCCAGGTAATGTGCCAAGCTGGGATCCACCCAACCCCCTGAGAGCCTTGCTGTCCAAAAACTCTGAGTCAGTCATCAGTGGAGAATAGACTGAGCCTAGGAAGGCCTGGGGATTTTGTCTGAGGCCTCACATCTCATGGCAAAGTGAGGGTGGGAACTGGAGGCCTTGCATGCCAGTGGGGACTCTGCTACAGCTCTAGAGAGGCAGAAGTCACGTTCTAATCGCAGTCTGATGGAAATATGGGACCAGCTTTTAGAAGCCATCCTCTTCCACTGCCGACATTCGTACTTTCTCTTAAAGGCTTGAATTCCTGCACTTTTATGTAATTATGAAAATTTCCCTTTCAGTCAGATTCCTACTCAATTATAACACAAATTCCTGTCATTTCTCCTCTCTTTTCCACCTCCAGATGATAGAACTCATTTCATTGTCACAGAGGAAAATGACTTAATTCACAGAGAAAAGCACAAGGCAGGGACAGGCAGTAGGCTGAATATATTTTCTGCAAAAACAAAATGTTCATGAGGATCAAGACTCGGTAGCATTGCTTTTCTGCTTATCTCTTAAGAACTCGGGTTTGGAGCTCATCTTAGCTAGTCTATGATGAAGTATTTGATGTTGCCATTAATTTAATCTTCATTGAACAAGCATACGATGAAAGAGAGGCTAGAGAAGAAGCTGTGTAGAAAATGTTTGAGCAAGGTTGATAATTAATATGATGTAATAAATAGTATAAGAAGATAGGGTGATTATAATAAAATTGCTTTACATAATAACTTGAAAGTCAAAAATTGGAAATAGGCCAGGTGTGGCACAGGCCTGTACTGCAGTCCTAGTCTCAAGCCTGAGGCTAGCCTGGGCTACAAAACAAGACCCTGTCTCAGAAAGCAAAAAACCCTACAAATAATTTATGTCAAAGGTTTAGTTACTTTTCTAACTCCTGTGGAGCGTGATTACAGTCTTTTCCTGTAATACTCAAGATTCCAAAGAAAAGCCATGGGGGATCTAACCCATTGCCAGTAGGAGAAAGGGTTCAGGAAAGGAGACAGTTTTATTTTTGCACTTAGTAGAATTTGGGGTTTTCACCTTTCATAAGAACTCGTTCATAAGGGGAAAGGATTTTCTCTCGTTCATTACCTTGTGCAGGCTGGACAAGCTCTGTGTCATGGAGTTAAACCACTGGGCTGACCTAGTCTAGACCAGCACTGTATCAAGGAACTAAACCACTGGGCTGACCTAGTCTAGACCAGCACTGTATCAAGGAACTAAACCACTGGGCTGACCTAGTCTAGACCAGCACTGTGTCATGGAACTAAACCACTGGGCTGACCTAGTCTAGACCAGCACTGTATCAAGGAACTAAACCACTAGGCTGACCTAGTCTAGATAATCTCTGTATCAAGGAACTAAACCACTGGGCTGACCTAGTCTAGACCAGCACTGTGTCAAGGAACTAAACCACTGGGCTGACCTAGTCTAGACAAGCACCGTGTCATGGAGCTAAACCACGGGCTGACCTAGTCTAGACAATCTCTGTGTCATGGAACTAAACCACTGGGCTGACCTAGTCTAGACAAGCTCTGTATCAAGGAACTAAACCACTGCGCTGACCTAGTCTTAAAAACAGCGAGGTCCCTGAATATACACCAGCCCGACTCAGGGGCTCCTCACTCCAACTGAGATCTTCTATTCCCTGCCTCCACTCTGCTTATTTAAATCATTATTCTTCCAGCAGTACAGAGGATGCTTTAGTTTTGTATTCTCCAGATTCTGATAAAAACTTTAAAAAGTGTTTCTTTCTCTGGGTGGTGTTGCTTACTTACTGCATTTTTCATTTCTAGAGGACAGACAGGACAGAAAAAAGTTGTGTTTTAGTGATTTTTTTTTTTTGGAGGGGGGAGCGGTTAGCTGTTGTTTGTGGTTTTGCTAAGGATTTAAAACCTTTGCTGAAGTTTAAAAACCTGGCAAGAAACTGTGCATGGCATGGTGATGTTCACCTGTAATCCCAGTACTCTGGAGGCAGAGGCAGGAGGATTGTTGCTACTTTGAGGCCAAACTGTGCTACATAGTAAAATTCTGCCCCCCAAACCAACCAACCAACCAACCAACCAACCAACCAATCAAACAAACAAAATACCAACTTTGCTGCTTCCCTGATTCAAGTTGTGTATTAGTTATTTTTATTGCTGTGGTCAAATATCAGGCAGAAACACCGTAAGGAAGGGTTCATTTTGGCTCACAGTTTTGAAGCATACAGTCTAGGGGGACGGCAGTTGGTCACATAGTATCTATTGTAAGCAAGCAGAGAAGGATGAATGTTGCTGCTCATCTTCCTGTCTCTTTTTCAGTTCAAGACCTGAGCCCATGGAATGGTACTAATCACAGTTAGGCTGGGTCCTCAGTTAACCTCTGTTGACTAACATTCCCTGGCTTTGCTAGAACCTGTCAGATTAATAGTTGTTTGTTTGTTTTGTTTTTGGAGACAGGTGTTCTCATTGTAGCCCCGGCTGTCCTTGAACTCACTCTGTCGACCAGACTGGCCTCGAACTTACAGAGATCCACTTGTCTTTGCCCCCAAGTGCTGGGATTAAAGGCCACCCCTGCCCAGCAACAATTGGTATCAACCATTACAGGTTGGTGCTGTCCATCATCAGCCGTGCAAATACTAACCAACAATGTTTAAAACATCACCTCCCACACATGCACAGGAAGGGCTGTGAATTTCTGTCTGTGTTTATATTCATTGCTTTGAGAGAAGTAAAGTCTTGATGCTTCCTAAAGCTCAAGGAAGAAGCAGACACCAAAAAGAGAGAGCCAGAAGGCCGAAATTAACAATAGTGTGATGGTAGATGGCCCATCCTCATTGACCACCAGCTGCAGTTACCCATCTCTTTTCCAGATGCCCCGTGGCAGCATTTGAGGCTTGGTTACCTGGACAGGATTTGTAAAGTCGGCTGGGGGGACAGCTATGTCTTTGTTAGAAGGTGCTTTCCCAAAGGCCAGCAAGCATTCATTTAAGAATTAGTTATTGCTGTCCTTATGGGTGGCGGGGTGGTGAGTATAGAGATGACACATAATCCTTGCGGTTGTGCATGAACTGCAGTGATGCAGCTCTCACCTACTAAGTATGAGGTCCCAGTTCTATGCCCAACGCTGCAGAATTTTCCACAAGCACCAAAAGTACCAGGTCTCCCAAAAGTAACCAGCTCCGTTGTAGAAGGAGCTGCGGGCAGGCCTGCTTTTCATCCCGCCCAGCTCCCACATAGCTAGCTTAGCCCCGGAAATAACAACACACAAACTGTATTCATTTAAACACTGTCTGTCCCATTAGTTTCAGCCTCTTATTAGCTAATTCTCACATCTTGCTTTAACCCATATTTAGTAATGTGTGTAGCACCACAAGGTGGTGGTTTACTGGGAAAGATTCAGCATGTCTGACCTGGTGGCTGGCTTCATGGCAACTGTCTCAGAGAGGAGAGGCATGGCGGCTGTCTAACTTCCATTCTTCCCAGCATTCTGTTCTGTCTACTCCACCTATCTAAATCCTGTCCTATCAAAAAGCCAAGGCAGTTTCTTTATTAACCAGTGAGAGTCCTCCATCACTCCGTGACTAGACCTGTTCTGTTGGGACCTTGTTCTCTGACGTATACAAACTCTTGACAGCATTTGCCATCCTACCAGTGGAAGGTTGACGTGCCCAGAGGTAGTGACTTCATTACCCTGTCTGTCTTCATTCTCGTCAGATGTGTAGATTTCCTGTGTTTTCCATGCTGCTGCTGCTGCTGGAAGCTGGAGAATCATATGACCCTGATCTGTGTTTGCCTATTTATCACCTGGGAGGCAACCAGTGGTCTTCCTTTCATGGCTGATTTCATCATGGTTTTCCGCGTTAGCCTGTTCTGTTGAAAGAGAAACTCACAGCGCACAGGAGAGACTCCAGGACCCATCTAATGCCTGGTGGTCTTGTTGTCAACAGTCAAGGGGAGCTGGGGAAGAAACTCTGGCTATGGAGATCTCTTTGTACTTCAGCCTCTTCTACTTAAATAATGTGGTTCTCTGTGTTAGAGGCTATTCGGAAAAATAGTACTTTAAAACTTAGCTAGAAACCGCTTTAGGAGAGTTGCTTTTGGAAGAGGGAGAAAAATTGAAGATATCAAGGCTAATTAGCACTTACATTTGAATTATTGTGGACGTTCTTTAGCTTAAACCAGGACCTTTGGATTTTAGAGGCTTTAACATTTTTGGCAATTTACATAATAAGAACAGGTTTTTTTTCTTTTCTTTTTTCCTTCAATTTTTTGTTTCTCTGTGTGTAGCCCAGGCTGTCCTGGAACTTGCTCTGTAGACCAGGCTGGCCTCGAACTCACAGAGATCTGCCTGCCTCTGATTCACAAGTGCTGAGATTAAAGGTGTGGACCACCACTGCCTGACAGGTTTTTTTTTTCTCTAAGGACGTTTTTAAAATGTTAAATTATTACCTTGAGTAAAGTGCCAAAATATCAGTGTATGCAGAGCTCCCAGAAAATATGTAATAAACACTCTGTGTCATCCTTTGTCATCCTTTCCTAGAAAGCAAAGCCCAAATTCTACGTGCTCTCCATGTTCCCATACCCTTCTGGCAAGCTGCACATGGGCCATGTACGAGTCTACACCCTCAGTGACACCATTGCACGGTTCCAGAAAATGAGAGGCATGCAGGTAAGGACAAGTGCCTGCCTGGCTTCAGACAGGAGTGTGGTTTACGAGTTTAGGATAATGCAGAGAGCCAACTCATAAGTGTGAACATGAACGGCTCAGTTTCCTTATGTGCAGAGGAGCCTTGTAATAAAGCATCTGGGTAAACTGGGAGCAGGTGGGCGTTATGCTGGGGTGAACACGGGGTAGGCTTGGGGGAGGCTAGAACAGGTGTGGGTCGCTCCCCTATAAACAGTCAGTGTACAGGGTGGTGAAGCCAGTGGTACAGAGATGGTAAGTGCTGCCTTCTGGTCAACTTTGCACCTCTATTAGCAAATACCCAAGATGGTTATCAAGAGAAAAAGGAGGCTTGTTATGGCTCCTAATCTTACAAATACAGTGTGTGATTAGAGGGACCCAGTGCATTGAGGCCTCTGCTCATGGTACTGCGTAGCCACCGTGAGGGGCTCATCAGAGCACAGCAGCTAACTGTGGAAGCAGTAGAGAAAGGTTGGGCTCTCAGGATTTTCTTTAAGGGCATAATCCCCAGTGATCCAGAGACCTCGCATTGGGCCCTGCCTCTTTTGGTGAGTGCTACAGGGAACAAACCCAGAGCTTCACACACACCAGGCAAATGTCCTACCACTGAGCCATATCCTCAACTCCCCTTCCTAATTTTATTTTCAGACAGGGTTTGACTAAGTTGCTCAGCCTGGCCTCGAACTTAGGATCCTTCTGCCTGAGCTTCTTAAGTAGCTGGGAGGCTGTGCCACCAGGCCCAGCTAGTCCCTGCCTCTTGAAGATCCCACCATTGTTCAGTAGCACCACCCTGAGGACAAGGCCTTTAACACATTGGCCTTGGGTAAAACTGTGTGATGATAAACCTTTGTCATCCCTGCACTTGGAAGGTTGAGGAGTTCAAGGCCAACCTTGGCTACATTGTGGTTTTGGACATCACAAGAGTTTTTGTTTGCTTGTTTGTCTGTTAGTTTTTCTTCCTTTGTTATTGGATGTTTTCTATATTCTCTGATGAAAACATATTTATTTTATAGTGGAAAAAATAAAATTTTATAAGAAAAAAGTACTGGGGGACTAATAACTATGGGGAATGGTGAAGAGTCCCTGAACATCTTATTTTATTACATTTATGTATTTGGTGGGGGGGCACACGCCTGCCCCAGGCCATTTTCTTCTACTGTGTGGGTACTGGGGATCAAGTTCAGGGTTGGTGGCGAGAATCTTTATTTTGCTGAGCCAAGTCACTGGCCCAAAGAGGAACCACCTGACAATGGTCTTGAAAGACAAATGGAACTTAAAAGAAAAAAGAGGATATGCCTTTTCCTTGGCTGATGTTGGTCAGTTCCAGTACAGTTAGCTTTTCTTCTTCTATTTAAAGATGTATTTTTTTTAATTATGTGTATGTTGGTTTATGCATAAGAGTGTTGGCAGAGGTTTCTGTCCCATATGGTCCTGCAGTTGTTCAGTCTCAAAGAAACACGCAGAGGTCTACATTAATTATAAACTGGCTGGCCTATAGCTCAGGCTTCTTATTAACTCCTATTAATATTATAATAACTCATATTAATATTAGCCCATAATTCTTGTCTGTGTTAGCAGTGTGGCTTGGTACCTCTTATCAGTATGGCATTCTCATCTTGCTTCCTCTGCTTCTGGATGAAGCCTGCAGATTCAGCTTTTCCACTTCCCAGAATTCTCTTGTTCTCTTTGCTCACCTCTGCTTCCTACACAGAGGCTAACATTAATTATACACTGGTTGGCCTATTAGCTCAGGCTTCTAATTAACTAATTCTTACATCTTAAATTAGCCCATTATTCTTGTCTGTGTACCTTTTATCAGCGAGGCATTCTCATCTTGCTTCCTCTGCATCTGAGTTACACCTGCAGACTCAGCCTTTTCTCCTCCCAGAATTCTCCTGTTCTTTTCGCCCACCTCTTCTTCCTGCCTGGTCACCCTGCCTCTACTTCCTGCATGGCTACTGGCCAATCAGCGTTTTATTAAAACAAGACCATTGTCCTGCAGCATGTGAGTGTGAGTACAGGTGATTAAAGCAGTCAGAGGCATCAGATCTGGATCTGGAGTTATAGATGTGGATGCTGAGAACTGAACTCAGACGCTCTGCAAGACTAGCAAGCGCTCCCAGTTACTAACTGCTGGTGATTAGCTTTAGTTAACTTGACACAACCCGGAATCACTGGGGAGGGAATCTCAATGAGGGATTGACTAGATCAGGTTGGCCTGTGGACGTGTCTGTTGGGGACTGTCTTAGTTATATGAATTGAGGTGGAGGACTTGCCCACTGCTGTTGGCAGGGGATCCTGAACTGTACAAGAGTAGGAAAAGAGAGATGAGCACAAAATATGTTTTGTTTGATACAGGGTCTCACATAGCCCAGCTGACTTCTTCCGTTTAGGTAACCAAGGATGGTCTTGACTTCCCGATCTTCTGTCTCTGCTTCCTGAATCCTAGGGTCACAGGGATGTGCCACTGTTCCTGGCACCAAACTGGGACTTTTTTGCGTGAGAACCAATTGTTACATTTACTGGTACACCACTGGCCATTGCTTTTATTAACCTGTCCGGCCCTATGCAGGTGGCATCTTGCACTTTCTAGGCCTTGAGGAAGGTTAAGTATATCTCTTGAGACAATTGGTTGGAATTTTTTTTGACAGAAGTTCATAAGAATGAGGTCATGTTTTCATTTGTCATCACTTGAGAATTAATAGGTTTATATTGCTGAACTCAGGGGTTCCATTGGAATTTAAAGTTACCAGAGTCATTTGTCATCCTGTGTGGCACGAGTTCTAATTGGTCTTAATAATAAAAACCCAGAGTCAGATTTCGGGGTAAATGCTGAAAGACCAGAGCAGAGCAGTCAGCCACTAGTTTTTACCTCTACCGAATCCTTAGACTGAACGGGTGATCCTATCTCTAGGAATCCTCAGACAGAATGTCCCCAGCTCCTGTCTCCTCCCGCCTTATATTCCTCTCTCTGCCCAGCCATATCACTCCTGTCTCCACCTCCTTAGTGCTGGAATAAAATGTGTGTTATCAAGGGTGTGAATCTTGTGAAGCCCAGGGTGGCCTTGAACTGTCAGAGATGTGTGTGTCACCACTGTCTAGTCTCAATGACTGACTACTGTGGCTAGCTCCACAAATAAAACAAGCTTTACTTGATACAGTACAAACAAAATATCACCACAGTCCTGGTTTAGGGAAGTTATCTTTCTTAGACACTGTTTTACAGTATTTCTTAAAAACAGGCAGGACAGAGGTTAGAAAGACGGCCAGTACTCCAGAGCACTGACTATTCTTGTCGAGGATCTGAGTTCAGTTCTCAGAACTCTTGCCACTCACTGTAGCTCCAGTTCTAGGATATCTGATCCTTCTGGCCTCCGCTGGTTCCTGCACCAGATGGTGTACATATATACTCATACATATACGTGCATATAAATAAAAATAAAAATTTGAATCTTAAAAAAAAAAGAAAAAAGCCAATAGAATTAATTGGTTTTGGCCTAAAGTACAATGTTTTTTAATCCCCATTTCATCCCTAATGATATAACCCAGAACCTTGCACATGCTAGGGATGCATGTTATCACTGTGCTGCGGCTCTGGACTCCCTTAAAGTGTAATTCCGTAACTAACTTTGACTACGTTTGTCCTTTTAAAAATTAATCCAGTGCATTCAGGCTGCAGGCACGTTCCTAAGCTGGAACATTTAAGCAAAAGCATATTATTGGTGGCAGAATGTCGAGAAGCCTGCCAGCAGATAGGTAAGTGAAGGGATGTATGGGGGAAGCTAGTTGTCTTGGGTAGGATGTGACATTAACAAAGATGCACGTGAGGAATGAGGAATCAGGACCCTTTAGGCAGAGAGAGAAACAGGGAAGGAGGGAGGGAGGGGAGAGAAAAAGAGGGAGGGAAGGGAGAGACACTGAGACTGACTGATTTCTCCTCCGGTTTCTATGAGGTCAGGTTAGGTGGTGCAGTATGCCACGTGTCTGGTGCACAATACATCACTGAAGAAGTGATAGCTGTAATTATGATTTATACTGATTGATTTGCTCTGAGCCGTTCAGAAAAGTGATTCAGCTCCATTTAATCAAGGAGTCCCTGCAGTCTTCTGCCGGGAGCAGGCTGCAGGGGCTGCTCCAGTGAAGCTGCTGTTGCCAGTGATTCCTTCTGTTTGCCCACTGCTGAGTCTGGGCTTGGGTTTGAAGTTGTTACAGTAAATGCCAGTGTATTAGTCAGGGTTTTTCAGAGGAACAGCACAGAACTGATTGAATAAATTTATGCGTGTGTATATATGTACTCATACACACACACTCATTGCACCATGAGCTGGTCACCTTCCCCATGCCTGGGTGAAAGGCACTGTGATGTGGCTCAGGGTTGTTACAGCCCAGGGTGTGAGGACTCAGGTGCATCATCCTTAGAAAACCGTGATTCCCTTGATTGGGAAGCTATTACTTAGGCCCATATTTCAAGTCTTGACATTTTTCCTGTACCAGATAGCAGGACAGTCTTCTTGTATCTATGCCAGTGATCAGCTAGCCTGTATGACTCTCTGATTGTAATCCTAATCTGGGACCCTTAAACTGTAACCTGCATACTACCTATAAATAAGTTTAAGTTGAAAGTTATTCTGCATTTCAGCTTTCTTTTTATAATAATTTAAACATGTTTTCCTTTGTTTTATTTTATATGTATGGGTATTTTGCCTGTGTGTATGTCTGTGCACCAAGTGTTTGCCTGGTGCCCAGGGATGCCAGAAGAGGGTGACAGATCCTCTGGGACGGGATTTATGGATGGTTATTTGCCCCCAGGTGGGTGCAAATAGCCAAACCTAGGTTCTCTGGAAGAGTGGCTGTGCACTTAACCACTGAGTCATCTCTCCAGCCCCTTTATAATGATATTCTTTTCTGACCTGCTAGCCTAAGCCTCCTGCATCCACAGTCCTTAATGATATACATAGTTTTTGTTTTTATAGTGAATATTTTTGTTCTCATCTTTGTGTTTTTCACCCAGGTGTCTCCTTAGAGTACTTCTCATCATCCCCTGTTCTAAGTTCTTATTATTCTTCAAGGTCCACTTCATTTCCCTTGCACTGTAGACTGTCCGTCAATTCTGTAGCTCACGTTTACCAACACTTACAGATAGAACCATAGACCACCCTGACTAAGCTCACAGTTTCTTTGTGTTGCTGTCATCTGCCCAATACTATTTTAACTTCTTGGGGACAAAGAGGGACCCTGTAACTCCCTTTGTTAGTAGCATTTCAACTGCAGGACTCAGGCATGCGTGCTCTGTAAACTCTTTGTAATGGCAGTCTTCTCTTGAGTTTGCTAGGGGTGGAGGTAGGACTGGGAGTGTCAACATTTCAAGAAAGCAGTCTAGATATCTGGACCAAGTTTCGCTCATGATGGATGGTGGCATCTCTGCTGAGCCAAATGGATATGGCTGTCTAGGTTTGAGACCGCGTCACACTGACGTGAGAAGAGGACTTGAGCAGCCGACCTTTGCCACAGACATGTGTAGACTGAATGAGTGCTGTGCCAGTGAGTGAGCACTAGGTGGTGTGGGGGAGGGAAATCAGAGCAGTGATGAGCAAGAAAACCCTTCACACATGTAACGAAGAGCAAGAAAACCCTTCACACATGTAATGATGAGCAAGAAAACCCTTCATACATGTAGTGCACCAGTGTGTGCTGCACACTCCAGAAATTCCAGAACTTAGAGGGGGAGGCAGGAGAGTCAGGAAAGCAAAGCCAGCCCAGACTGTGTGAGGCTGTCTCAGAAGACCAACAAACAAAAAAGTGTAATGCAATTTTGAGTGTAACCCAATTTTAGTGGCCACAATAAAGCATTCCCAAGACTTGCATGTTTACTCCAGGGCCATTTAAAGCCAGAATTAAATTCTTCTTTTTCTGCAGCCAGAAAATACTGTGCTGCCAGTTGGCTGGTTGCTCCTTAAACTCCAAGGATGCCTGATGACATACTTAAAGCCTAGCTCCATATGGTGCTTTTGTTGTGTTTTCATATACTATATGTGCAGATGGTTGGAAAATAAATGTTCTGCCTCCCACCTCAGCTGGTGTCCCCAGCACCTTCTGGTCCAGGAGCAGGGTGATGGAAGCATCAGAGTACTCATTCCCCTTACCACGCTAGGCAGAAAACCCACAGCCTTGTCCAAGTGTAGGAAGAAGGTGGGGCTCAGTGTCTAACAGCTGTGTAATTGCTCTGCACTCACCCACAAAGGCCAGGTGCCAGGGACGTTATCAGCAAGCAAGTGGCTGTGGATATTTCTCCAGTTTTCAGGTAGTTGATGAATGTCTGTGATGTGGCCAGAGTGCATGGTGTGACATTTAGTTCCATACTTTCAAATCTCTGTGGCATCAGGAGTTAGGCAGTGGATTTCCAGACTTACACTCTCAGGTGTGGTTTGAAGAAGAGAAGGCATGCGGGCCTAGCACCTTGATTGGAAAGTGCCCGACTTGCCTGCCAGTCAGGTTCTTCTGCATCCCCACAAGAGGCATCCCCTTTGGGTATAGATGCTACCAGTGTTTTTCTTATTCTGAAGTAGTCACTTGAATTTTAAATCCAATCTGTAATAACGGTTGCTTATTACACTGGCTAAATGAAATTAAACACTGCATTTTTCATTTCTTGGAAATAGAGTCCTGACTCCACTTCAGAGAAACCAAGACACTGAAAATAGCATTTCTATGTGAAGCAGTAACCATGGTGCCTGCATCCGAAGCTGAATTGGTTTCAAATATAAAGCCTTGTTTATGAGGGAGGGAGAGAAACTGGCCATTGCTACCGACTGGCTGGCCCTGTTCTGGAGGCATGCGCCTGTCTCTGATGGAAAGGCAGGGGAGCAGATGCCTCAGTCTCCTTCCTACCCACCTTTAACCTCCTCTTTGATTAGCTCACTCTTGATTCCTGCGTGAGAAGGACAAATGACCTCTTATTCCCCATCCTCTTAAAACATTTTAAAATTGCACATAAAATTCCACTTTGCCTCTTTTGTAAAAGAAATACAACATAGGTAAGGGTGACTTCCTCAGCCTCGTGTCCCTTTTGCCGAGTCAGCTTGCCTCCAGCGCACCTGCCAACCCTGCAGCATCCAGGCTCTCAGATCTGGAGGACTGTACACGAGATGCCAGCCCAGACCCAGCTCCCAGTCCTCACTCTTTCCAGCTCTGGTCTGACATGCATACAACTGTATCCTGGGCTGGCAACTTCTGGTCTGCCATGATGCTAGCCAGCTTGACTCCTACTCGGGACCTCACGCGGAGTTCTGACCCTCCCTTGAGAACTCACATGGGGGTGGCCCATCTTCCGTGACAGTAGCTAGCTTTGACTCCTCTTTGAGACTTCCAGAGATGTGTTCCTACACAGTTCATTCATGCTTGATTGTCTAAGGATGTGTTTATCAAGCTGTGGGATCACCTACTTGACTGGTCTTTTGTTGTGATTTTTTTAGCTTTGTGATCCAATGATTTTAATTAGGGTTACTTACCAGTAGCTTTTACCACTGAAGAAGAGCAGTATCTATCTCTGTCTCTGCCATCCACCCCTAGCAAACACTGACCGCTGTGGGAGGGATGGGGCATTATGAGTCTCCCCTCTTACTGTGGCTGCATTTGAGGCATAGGACATTGAGGTGGAGAAGCCAGGGAATCTCCTCCCTGGCTCTTGCCTCTGTCACTGCCCAGCCCTTGTGGTAAGGTGAGCACATAACCACACCTCCTCTCATGTCAGCCTTAGGCCCTCCCACTGCTACCTCTGTCTCAGGGTTTAGGTGGCCATGGTGTTTCTGTCAGGTCTGAGCTAGTGATGCTGCCCTGCCTTTCTGAATTTTGGCCGCACTGTCTTTGCAGCTTCTTATCCAGCTTACATAGTGAGAGTATTTGTTTTAAGAACTAGATAGTGTAGTTTTTCAAATTTTAAAATGTACTGAATTCTTCTCCTCCTCTTCCTCTCCCTCCCAACTCCTTTCTTCTTTCCTCTTCTTCTTTTTTTCCTTCCAAGACAGGTTTCTCTGTATAGCCCTTGCTGTCCTGGAACTCACTCTGTTGACTACTGGGTGGCCTCAAACTCAGAGATCCGCCTGCCTCTGCCTCCTGAGTGCTGGGATTAAAGGCGTGCGCCACCACCGCCTGACTGAAGTGTACTGATTTCTAATTTAAGTAACTGGGAATTCTTGATTCAGCTTCCGAATATTTTTACTTTCATTATCTTAAAATTACCACTTTTATCTTCTGCCACCTTCCTTGATGTCACATTCCCACTCTCTTGAAATTTACATGATGGATATTTAAAAGTATATCTTAAGTAGGTTTAATAAAAATAGATCAAATATCTGGAAAAACGAATCTATAGGAAGCATTCACACCTAAGAAGAGGTTAACTTAGGAAATCAAGAATGTTCACGGTCTGCCAGAGATTGCTTTATTTATTTATCAATAAGAGGCCTTGTTATGTTGCCCAAGTTGTCCTCGAGCTCTCAGTACTTTTTAAGCTTTCCGAATAGCTGGGGTTAGAGCTGTGAACCACCATGCCTAGCTAACCTTGCTCGTGATCCTCCTGCCTGAGCTTCCTGAATACTGGAATACAAGTGCATGCCATCTACTAGGACATAGGCCGCTGCCAGAGGGACAGACACTTCGGTGTATTGTAATGAGTGAGACATCCTACAGCAAGGGGATGGGCTTTGCGTATGACCCCCAGGCCTTATGAACAGGGACTCTTCCTGCTTTAAAGAATTCAGCTTGCAGGGACCTTTAGTCCCATGATCTGGTGGATGGAGGAGAAGTGTTCCTAACTCTGAGTTATGGGGAAGACTTCCCAGAGTGGGTTAGACATTTGAGTTTGTTAATTTTTGTGAAGAATTTGAAATATTAAGGAAGTTTAAGATTTTCTAACTATATTCATAGACAGCTTGGATAACATGTGATCTAAGAATATCTTCTCATGTTAATTCTATCTGAAAATGAAAATAGAAAGGGATAAGTTTGTTATATAAATGTAGGGTCTATATGTGTCATGTGTGTGAGAGAGATGTGTGACAGTCTCTTTCTGTATTGACTTTATCTAAAAATCCAGATAGCACCTAACAGAATGTTAATGGGCAGAAACATTGGACGAGTGCCACTGGTGGTTCTGACAAAGACTCCAAGTGACGATTACGTTCCCTCTTCTGCAGAACAGTCGCACAACAGCTACCCTGTTACACAACAGTCACACAACAGCTACCCTGTTACACAACAGTCACACAACAGCTACCCTGTTCTTCCCAGGAAGAACAGTCACACAACAGCTACCCTGTTACACAACAGTCACACAACAGCTACCCTGTTCTTCCCAGGAGAACAGTCACACAACAGCTACCCTGTTCTTCCCAGGAGAACAGTCACACAACAGCTACCCTGTTACACAACAGCTACCCTGTTACACAACAGCCACACAACAGCTACCCTGTTACACAACAGTCACACAACAGCTACCCTGTTACACAACAGTCACACAACAGCTACCCTGTTACACAACAGTCACACAACAGCTACCCTGTTCTTCCCAGGAAGAACAGTCACACAACAGCTACCCTGTTACACAACAGTTACACAACAGCTACCCTGTTACACAACAGCTACCCTGTTCTTCCCAGGAAGAACAGTCACACAACAGCTACCCTGTTACACAACAGTCACACAACAGCTACCCTGTTCTTCCCAGGAAGCGACCTAGGAGAATTCAGCGTGGCACAAACAGAACTCAAGTGCAGGCCTGGAAGTATGGAAGAACTCCTGAATAACCCAGAACCAGGTTTTTAGTTCCTGAAAAAGAAAAGAAAAGGTGTGTGGGGGGGAGCAAACACAGGAAGACTGTGTTCTGTGGATAAAGCAGTATTCCAGAGCAGCCTGGGTGCGAAGGATGCTTGTTTATTGAGGCCTCCTGGCTCCTGGTGACTGAAACCTGACTTAGACCAACTTCAGCAAAAAGGGAGGTTTTGTTTTAACATTTCTGGAAATCTTGCAGGAGTCTAGGCACTCTGGGTACTGGGACCAGGTCCTTGAGACCTATCTGGGTGCTGGACCCGCTTCAGCTCTCGTTCTGCTTTCTCAGATGTCATTCTGAGGTTGTTCCACCAGTGGGGCTCCTTGTGAGAAGAATCCCTCCCTCTGCGTAGCCAGTCTAGTTTCAGAAAAACCCAGGGGAGGGTTTTCCAAATCATGTGTCCTTCTCTATTAGGGAAGGGTTTTGAAATTGGCCCTCTACACCAGGACTGTGTGAACCTTAAGAAGAAACAATTTCTGAGATGGAGTACCCCATATTTCATGGAAGGAAATAGACTTCATGTCACAACTGGGTTGGGATATGTCTAGTGGGTTCCCAAAGCTGAGCAGAATAGATTTACTCAGCAAGTGTAGGATTTTGTTTTTAGAGATTTGTACAATTCATGCCAAGGCAGGAGTTAGCTCATAGTAGGCACTAAGGGAAAAGGGCCCATGGTGAAAACTATTCATCTCCCATATATACTACTGTGGGGGTGGGTATTAAGGCAAAAATGGAATATAAGGTTTAAAAAATGAAGCCAGGAGCACCAAAGATACTTGGATCTGCATATGCGATATCCAGGTGGACCGTAGAAGTAACAAATAGGCTCCAAGAAACAAGGCCAGTGGTAACAGGTTAACTGGGTAGCTTCCAAAAGACCTTTCACCTCTGGGAGATACATGTTAGGTACAGTTGCTTATTACATGTTCTTGCTTTTAATGTAGCTATTATAATAGTCTGAGATGTAGTAAGGATAGCTTATAACATGCCAGCCCAATTTCAGGAAGGAGATCCCAGACTGTATTGTAGACAAGGCAGTAACTAAGAACACTGCAGCTGCTTCTTGGTGGCTGTGAGAATGAAGAGTGCCCCATGTGATTAACAGCACTTGGGACACCCTAAAGGGCAGAGATAGCAGCCACAGCAGTGACTAATGGCCAGTAGATAATCAAGATGAAAACCAACAAAGCCACGGCACTCAGTTAACAGCATGACACCTGCAAATGGGAAGGAAGTGGCCCTAGCCGAATAACAGACAGCTTGCATATTGTCATGACTATGGTGGTATATTATTTATGTTTTAATAAATAAATCTTGCCTGAAGGTCAGTGCAAAGCAGCCACACTAGTCAGCCATACCATACAGGCCAGATGGTGGTGGCACACACCTTTAATCCCAGCAACCACACTAGTTAGCCAAAGAGGCGGGGCAGTGGTGGTGCATGCTTTTAATCCCAGGCGGATCTCTGTGAGTTCGAGGCCAGCCTGGTCTAGAAGAGCTAGTTCTAGGACAGGCTTCAAAGCTACAGAGAAACCCTGTCTTGAAAAACAAAAAACAAAACAAACAAAGCCCAAAACTTGGACAAAGGAATTGGTTCTCCTGTCTTGGAAACTCCATCCTCTCTCAAGAGTTTCTTCTCACTTTTTTCTTAAGTTCTTCACTTTTCTATGATAATTCTTAATGAAGCCTGCTTCCATCTGTACACTCCCATGAGACTCTGTGTTATTGATCTTCACTGGTGTGAGACAACAAACTCAGCACCACCGTCACAAGTTGACTTTCTCATAAACTTGAATCATCCAGCATCTTTAAAAAAAAAAGAAAGAAAAGGTTACACTTTAATGATTGCCTTGTGTCTTGGAGAGACTTTGAACTTTTTTCTGTTCTTTTTTTTTAGTGTTTTTTTTTTTTTTTTTGGTTTTTCGAGACAGGGTTTCCCTGTAGTTTCTAGAGCCTGTCCTGGAACTAGCTCTTGTAGACCAGGCTGGTCTCGAACTCAGAGATCCGCCTGCCTCTGCCTCCTGAGTGCTGGGATTAAAGGCGTGCGCCACCACCGCCCGGCTAGTGTTTTTTTTTTTGAGCTATACATTTTCCCCACTTCCCTTCCTTCCTCCCCTCTCCCCTTCTAACCTCCATGTTCCCAGTTTACTCAGAAGATCTTGAGATCTTGTCCTTTTCTTCTTCTTAAGTGGATCCATGTGTGTCTCTCTTAGGGTCCTCTTTGCTGTCTAGGTTGTCTGGGGTTGTGGATTGTAGGCTGGTTATCCTTTGCCTTATGTCTAATATCCATTTATTAGTGAGTAATTCTATATTTGTCTTTCTGTGATAGGGTTACCTCATTTGGTATGTTTTTTTCTAGTTCCATCCATTTGCCTGCAAATATCAAGATGTCATTATTTTTTTACCGCTGAGTAGTATTCTATTGTGTAAATGTACCACATTTTCCTTATCTATTCTTCGGTTGAGGGGCATCTAGGTTGTTTCTGAGTTCTGGCTATTAAGGTTAATGCTGCTTGAACATAGCTGAGCACATGTCCTTGTGATATGATTGAGCATCCTTTGGGTATATGCTCAAAAGTGGTATTGCTGGGTCTTAAGGGAGATTGAATCCTAATTTTCTGAGAAACGGCCACACTCATTTCCAAAGTGGCCGTGTAAGTGTGTACTCCCACTAACAGTGGAGAAGTGTTCCCCTTACTCCATATCTTCGCCTGCTGTCATCAGTGTTTTTGATTTTGGCCATTCTAACGTGGGGGATGGTATCTCTAGTATCTTAAGTTCTAGGCTGTGAGTTTCCCATCACACTCAGAAACGCTGCATCAGTACTTTTGAATTTTGTACAGATGACTATGATATAATGCTAAATGAAAAGGTCAGGTCATGAAATATTATCTATAACAGGTTCTCTTCCCATAGAAACTACATGTTCCTATATGTGCCTGTGTCTTTGTACCATGTGCATGCAGTACCCACAGAGGCCAGAAGAGGGCATCAGATGTGCTGACGTTATAGCAGTTGTGAACTGCTTTCTTTGTCTATGTTGGGAATCAAATCTGGGTCCTTGGGGAGAGCAACCAGCTCCAACTGTATTATGTTCTTAATTTGAAAAACATTAGAAAAAGAATCTGTTTCCAGTTGACTCCAGAAGAGCTATGGATATGGAACTGTGTGCACAAGGGTACACAAATAAGCACTAGAGAAGCCAGGAAAGTTAAAGTCACAGGCATCCTTCCAAGGAAGGAAATCCTTTGCCAGCCTCTGCCCAGAGTTTATGCTTTACTTATCCCAGACCCTTTTACCTAAATCTTGCTTCTAGGCTATGAAACCCACCCTTATGAGAGATGTCACTTCTACTTTACAACAGCCTGAGTGACTTCTATGTTATCTTAGAGTCAGGCTGATCTGACCCCCACGGGCACTATATTTACCTTGGTCATTCTTCTTAGATCCTAAATCTTGGATTCTGTGTCTGAGTCAACAGCACCTATCTCCTTTGTGAAAGAAGCTTAAACATGTTCTAATCTCTGTTATATTCAGGGGACTGAGTTAACAGTTATCAAAAAACTTTTTTTCTTCAATATTGTACTGTGCTTAAATACGGCTAAATAAGCAACTGGTTATTTACTTGAGAGTACTGGTCATACTCTCAAGGTTTAGCCGAGCACCAGTTACCTGGATTATTTCTCTGCTGGCTGCAAAGCCTGCAGGGACCCTGTTGTGGAATATTTGTTTAACCAGGCAAAGATGTGTTGTGCTGCTGCCTTTCATGTTTGTGTGTTCATTACATTTTTTTAACTATGTAAAGTTGTGTCGCATTTGAGTTAATTAAATAAAATTAACCTGGGCTCAGAGAGGCGGGGTCGGCAACTGGTTGACAGGAAGTAACAGGGAGGAGCTTAACGTGGGTTTTTTAGTTGGGGTGGCAGGGAAGGGAGGGCCTCTGGGATACCAGTAAAGAAAGTTAGCCAGTTGCTACTCTAACTCTCTTAAGCCCCCAGGTTTTCACCCTAGCCTTTGAATCTCGAGTTTTATTAAAACTATGGAGATTTAGTTAGAACTACTTTTAGCGGCAGCAACAAAGCCATTGTCTAGGGGAACAGAATTCTCCAAGGCTAAAGCACAGCCACTGTAAAGAAGGTAAAACAAGAGGATCCCCCCCCCTCCTTCCAAGGAAGTGGCCTAATACTCAGTTCTTTCTTAGTCTTAATTAAACTTAAATGTGACTGATAGCTTCCACATTGGAGATCAGGGTTCCATAACTGGAAAATTATGGCATGAGATGGACATTTTGAAAGCCTACACGTTTTATTTTTCCAAACTGAGGTCTCTCTGGATTTTGGTGGTATTGTTAGATGTGGTCTCACCATGTAGACCAGGCTGGTCTGTAACTCATGGAGATCTGCTTCCAGAGTGCTGGGGTTAAAGGTGTGTGAGCAACAAGGCAGGACCTAGGTTTCTAGCCAGCTTGTTCCTAGGGCTCCCTGTCTCCACCTTCAGGAGCTGCAGTTAGGGGTGGGCCGCCATGTCCTCTGGCCTTTGTGTGGGTTCTGGGGATCCAAACTCCCCTCCCTTGCTGCTGTGGCAAGCGCTCTGATCACCGTGCCGTCTCATCTTCCAGCCCTCTTCCTGAGCCAGGGCAGCCAGTGTTCTAGCTTCCTCTAGGCCAAGTTTTCTTCATATGTGAATTTTGTAAGGCTTTATGTGAAGCTCTCTGGATATCAGTCTTAACCCTTTACTCCCACCTCACTGCCCAGGTATGAAGACGGTCTCATGTTTTATGGGATGGTTGGTAGAGGTTCTACATCTGTACTTGGAACATATTCTTTATTCTTCAATAGACATGTTCTTTGAAGAGACTAGCTTTATTGTTTTTCTGAAAGTTTCTGAATCCCTGTTAACAGGGCTCTGTTAAAAATGAAAACCAGTGGCAGGCGAAGGAAGGAGGGATCATGACAAATGTCCCTGCTGAGCTCAGACACCATGTGAAGTCAGGCAGACCAGAGGAAGGTGGCAGAGGAGAAGCTGCTCCTCCCTTTTTATGAACTCACCTGCTTTCATGTTTTCTCGCCATTCTCACCTTGTTCTGCTGTACCAGGTTATCAACCCCATGGGGTGGGACGCATTTGGACTGCCTGCCGAAAATGCTGCCATCGAGAGGAATTTGCACCCAGAAAGCTGGACTCAGAGGTAAAGGTTTAAGGCATGCTCAAACACTTATATATAGAAACCTTTTTAAAACATTATTTTAAGCCTATGCCTAAAAGAGACCAGAAGAACAAACACAAAAAGCCACCACAACATTGGCAAATTGCCAAGAGGTAAGTAAACAGGAAGGTGTGGTACTGGTGTTTGTCTAGTTAGTTAGCTAGCTAGCTAGTTAGTTGTTAGTTATGGGGGAGGTGCATGTATCATATCACAGTGCACATATGGAGGTCATGGGACAATCCATGGAAGTAAGTTCTCTTCTGTCGTGTGGGTGTGGGGATCAACCTCAGGCTGTTAGGTTTGGAGGCAAACACCTTTACCAGTTGAGCCATTGTGCAGCTCCTGATATTTGCCTTTTAATGCTCTGTATTCCTAAGAAATACCAAAGAAGGTTGGTGTTTGTTTATTCAGAGGTTGTTTGGATACGTGTCATTTACAAAACTATTCTTTCTTGGTGCTTTTACCTTTATAAAGAAACCAAAGTGGAGAGAATTGCATTTGTTCAATTTCAACAAGTTTCTTGTCTTCTGGACCCGAGTCTGAACTATATCCAACACTACTTTCTGATTTTCTCTGGAAATTTAGTTTTTGTTTTCATAATTTATGAGCGGGGAACAACTTAGTGTAGCTGCGCGAGGCTGGGTGTGACTTTCCCTTCTGCCCCATTGCTTAGGCTTCCCAGCCTTGCTGGTGAAGCACTGAACACCTTACAGCAGAATCTCCCCCTTCACATGCAGAGAGGCAGTTCCAGGGCCTGTCTTTGGAACCTCTGCTGCCTCTTCTCCTTTTTCCTCCCCTCCCCTCCCACCCTCACCCCCACTCCCTTCTTTGTGTAAGATGACTACACATGAATGTTTAGGAAGGGACCCTGTACATGTGCCCAGCAGGACATGTCCATTGGGAATCCAGAGGAGGACGTCAGGTGTCTGCCTGACTCTACTGTCCTGAAACAGGGCCTCGCAGTGAGCTGGAAGCTTATGGTTTTAGCTAGTCTAGCTTGTCAGTAAGCCCTAAGATTTGGCTGTATCTGCCTCAATGCAAGGGTTTCGGCATGCAAGCCATGCTTGGCTTTTTACATGGATTGTGAGGATTTGGATTCACTCTTACCACCCCCCCAACAACTCTGTCCCCCCAACAATATATACACACACTATCCCTGCCCCCAACACACACACACACACACACACACACACACACACGCACGCACGCACGCACGCGCACACACACGCACGCACGCACGCGCACACACACACGCACGCACGCACGCGCACACACACGCACGCACACACGCACACACACACACGTGCACGCACGTCCCTTCTGTGCTCTCTTTTCATCATACAGTTAATTCTAGATGGGTGGAAGTGATAACAAAGGGGAAAGGAGAAAATGACAGCTCTAATAAAGCTGACCAAACGTGGCCTAAGTTGATTCCCAGCAGCAAGAACTAAATTGATTAGTGCACTTTTCTGCTACCCAATTTTGGGTCAGTTTTAGGTTCTGATTGACAGAAGATTGTGTCGTTTCTTTTGAATTTTCCCAATTTGTATGTTAAGAAGTGTGCGTGTGTGTGTGTGTGTGTGTGTGTGTGTGTGTGTGTTTCTGCCAGAGCAAAGCAACAGTTGAGGCTTCTTTGACTGAGCTAGACTTTTAAATTTTCCGGAACACCCTTGAAACGCAGTCCATCTGAGGCCCTGACCACTCTCGAGTAAACCTGCTTCCTTTGTCCACAGCAACATTAAATACATGAAGAAGCAGCTTGACCGCCTGGGCCTGTGCTTCAGCTGGGACAGGGTGAGTCGGTGTTTCTTCCTGGGGGCTCTGTCTGGGGAGGCCTGCTTGCATGGGGCTACACCTCCTGTTTGTGCTGGGAGAAGGAGGGGAGCCGGCAGGTCACAAGAGAGACGGCTTAGCACTCCACAAATGCAGCAGAACCCTAGTGGGTGTTTTGTCTGTGAAAAAGTAATTTTCTGTGGGATTAAGCTAAGAGAGTTAACTTATTTGACTTCATAATGGGCTGTCCTGCGTGTGTGTGGCGAAAGCTTTGCACAAGGATTTCCGGCTCCTAGAAACAGTTTAAAAGGATTATTGAATCCACATTAAAGTGATTAAATATTAACCTGCAGGTCCTTTGGATGATTATTTATATTTCGTTCTTTATTTAGAATCGGTCACACACAGCCCACAGTGATTCTGCCACATACAGTCTCTGGTCTGTATCCCTGTCAAACAGTTACACACCAAGGCCAGGGGGAAATCCCAGAGAAGCCCTCAGTTCACAGAGGGCTACCTGGGGGTCACCTGTAGAGGCCCAGGCACGGAGGGTAAGCTGCTGTGTCCTTCAGTGAAAGGCCCCATCCACGCCAGGGTCCCTCTCAGCACCTCACTCCTCAGGTCCTTCCCTCCCTCGCCACCTCTGAGTGAATGAAATGAGTGCAGTGGGGGAAGACAGGGCCTCCGCTTGTTTAGGTTTGGTTTTCCTTTCCTGCTCCTGATTATGTTGCCTTGAGCACCAAGTGGGGATTTGTTGGTAGAAAGAGAAATGCTGGCCATCACAGAGAGCCCCTCAGGGGTGACATTTGGGGTTTTGCTGAAGCAAAGATGGGCTGTTGGCCTTTGTCATGGTGATAACACCCACCACAAATGGCTAGAAGGTTGTAGCGTTGCTGGGTATGGTGACAAACTTGTAGTCCCAGAGAACTGAAAGGTTGTTAGTATTGATTTTCATAACTTATTCTCTCTCATTCTCATTACCTCCCTCTCCCCCTCCTCCTTCCTCTTGGTGTGTGTGTGTGTGTGTGTGTGTGTGTGTGTGTGTAACCCAGGACTTTGTAATGCTAGCCAAGCATACCACCACTGAGCTAAACTGCTCATACTTATTTTCTAATTAGAATTAAAAGAAAAATGTGCATGGGTGTTTGGCTTGTATCTATGTCTGTGCACCACGCACTTGCCTATTGACTGTGGGGGCCAGAAGAGAGTGTCAGGTCGCATGAAACGGGAGTCACAAATGGTTGTGAGCTGCTGTGTGGCTGGAATTATGTGTGTGGGGGGTGGTGAGGTATTGTGGCTGTCTATTTCAGAAGCTTCATTTTGGTAAGATGGTTTTGAGTTTCTGGGCCATGATGAGGTAGAGCCTCATGCTCAATCAGAGATGTTCCCTCGTGGTCTCTTTCTCTGCCCTGGCAACTAAACATATATCATCAGCATCTACTCCAGCGTGGATTCTTTGATTTTAGTTTTGCCTGCTGTCTGTTTAGAGTATGAATGTTCTTGCTCTGCGGGGCTTTCACTGTGGCCCTTGCCCAGGGTCTTTCTCAAAAGCGCTGACTTTCTGTAAGCTCAGTGCCCGTCCAGTCCTGACCCGCCTTGGTCACTGTTCTTTCAATCTTGTTTTCCTCTACTTTCTGGAAAAACTTGCCATCTTTATGTAGAACTAATGTTTTTAGTATTAGTATTAGTACTAGTTTTGGTTTTGTATTTTTAGATTTATTATTTTTTTCTTACTCGTCCAGCCCCATTTTTATTTTCAAGAACAGAAATGCCTTTTAGCTAGGTGCCTTTTCTTTTCATTATTTTGCTGTTAAGTTCATCATAGACCCATGTATGTTCAGATGGTTTTTTGGAATGCAAACATGTTTAATGAAGATTTATTTTTGCTTCCTACAATGTCTTTCACAGTTTAGAATGTTGAATTCTCCTTGTTTGTTTCAGAGTCTCTCCTGGACTGAGTTTTCTGTTCCTTTCTTCCTTTTTGACTGAATGACTGGAGAGACCCATCAACGGAGAAGGGACAAAATGGGGAGGCAGAGGGCCAGTTTATTTAATTAATGAGATAAAGCTGCACCTTTCACAAGCTATGGTTCCAAAGTCTTGTAAAAACCAGCAGATGGCTAAGTGACAAGTGACCAGATATTTGAAAAATAAGATGGCTCAGCAGTGCTAGCTGTGCCCTGGCAGAAGAGACAGAGCCCTGTAGCTGGGCCATAGGCTCGTTCTTCCTGACTCTCCCTGGGTGAGAGCTCTTGAGCTGTGTTCTCACCATTCTTACGGGAAAAGATGAATTCTCTGGACTGTGAAACATGCCTTCCTAGAATTAGTGCATTTCTGGTGAGCCAGGATTACCGTGAAGTGTTGTCTCAGGACAGCCCCTCCTGTGCCTGGCTCTTTCAGGTGTTATTTCCAGAGCAGTGTGTGCCATGTTGAGAAGAAACTGAAAGCTGAATACAACCAGCTCAGCATCTACTAACCAAAGAGGAAAGAGAAGCGAGGGAGAAAGAGGAGAGTAAGGAGAGGGGGAAGAGGGATTTTATTTGTAGAGCACTTGCTTTCTGGAATAATTGGTTGGCTTTCTAAAAGGTGTAGACTGTGTTAATCTGCTTCCCATTTGTGTAGCAAATACCCACAATGAGAAAAAAAAATCGTCCTGGCTCACAGCCTGGGATGAACCATGATTGACTGAGTCCCCGGAGAGGAATTAACACATCATGGCAAGGAGCGTGCCAAAGAGCAGACATTGGTTCACTTCATAGGCAGGAGTGGAAGGGAGAAAAGGAACAGGAAGAGACTGAGGACATAGCTCTTGAATGGAAAAAAAAATGTCTGAGTGAGGTAACCCAGAACCAGAAAGACAAACATGGTATGTACTCACTCATAAGTGGATATTAGATGTGAAGCAGAGGATATCCAGGCTACAATCCACAGCCCCAGAGAAGCTAGGTAACTAGGAGGATCTGAAGAGGGACACATGGATTTCCCTGGAAAGGGGAAATAGATGAGATCTCCTGCATAAGCTGAGGGCGGGGGTGGGTGGGTGAGGGGTAGGGAGTTGGAGTGGAGGGGGAGATGGGAACATGAGGGATTATGATTGTCAAGTTGTGGGCAGGATGAAGGGGGAGAGTAATGAAAGAGATAACTTATTAGAGGGAGCCATTTGGGGGTTAAGGAGAAACCTGGTACTGGGGAAACTCCCAGGAATCTACAAGGATGACACCAGTAAGACTCCTAGCAATAGTGGAGAGGGTGCCTGAACTGGCCTTCTCCTGTAATCATATTGGTAACTACCCTAATTGTCATCAGAGAGCCTTTGTCCAGTAACTGATGGAAGCAGAGATCCACAGCCAAGCCCTGGGCTGAGCTTCAGGAGTCCAGATATGACTTCCCCTAGATATGGTGGAGGAGAAAGTTTATTGTACATAGCCAGAGGCAGAGACATCTGGGAGAGTCCAGAGTGAACATGGCTATACTCAGCTGCTCAGCTGGGCCATGTGAGGAGACGGGGGAAGGAAGAGGAGTGAGAAGGAGCTGACCTGACCAAGAGACGTGACCAGGGCTAGGAGACTGGCAAAGAGAGTAAAGGGTAGACCAAAAGAGGAAAAGGGGCAGGAGTAGCAAAGTGGCTGGATTACAGGGAAGGGCAGCCCAGCTCCTGGGCTGGAGGAGTCTTGGGTAGGGGGCAATTGTTCTGTCTAGGAGGCCCCTATAGCAGGTAGGGACTGAGAGCCGCTGTGAGAAGGAACTGGTGGCCAGGTCCACTTTGATATGTTAAATAGGCCCCTCAGCGGATGTTCAGGAGAATGGGTCATTGGTTGAAATCTGAAATTTCTTGGGTGAAATCTGCAGGTTTGGATGAGGACAAGGTGTTGCTTTTTCTGCCTCTCAAGCCCAGAGGGATGAATTAATCCTTGAAGGAAATGATATTGAGCTTGTTTCCAATTCAGTGGCCTGATTTAGCAAGCCAGAACAGTTAAAACCAATGATATCAGAAAGTTTTCGGGTGGTTTCTTTGTGTCTGAAAACGAACAGTGCAGTAGGCTGATGAGTAAGACCTAAGTTACCCAGCTTGAGAAACAAGATCCTGAATTATAAGTGCAATTTAGGGTGTCTTTTGGGGAAGTGAAAGACTCGTGTGGCCTGTGGCTAAGAGATATTCAGTGCAGCTGACAGCGGGGCTTTGGAGAGGCTGCATGAGCAGGAGCCAGGGCAGCGCAGCTGCTGTATGGCACTTACTCAGTGTTTGTACTAGGTTAGCCCTTTCGCTGGCTGTGCGTTCTCCAGATTTTCTCACCAATGCCTTACAGTCTGGATAAGGCTGGGTGTCTACTGAGACAGCACTGATACTCTACATCTTGCATAAGGGTAAGCAGCTATTAACAGTGCCTCAGTAAGACCCAGTTGGCACCGAGGGCTTTGTGACATCCCCTTTGTCAACACAAGTCTTTTTGTTTCTATTTCTCTTGCTTTCTCATCATGGTGTAATTTCATCTGTGAAAAATTCAGGGGCTGAAGAGATGACTCAGTGGGTAAAAGTGCTTGCTGCTTAATCATGAGGTCTAGAGTTCAGATCCCAGCACCCAGAGAAAAAGCCATGTGTCCAACACATCTATAACTCCAGCTTAGAGTGGGGTGGAGACAACAGGACCCTTTTGGCTTATTGGATTCCAGCCTAGCTTATAAGATGAGTTCCAGGTTCAAGGAGAGACCTTGCCTCAAAGGAATAGGCAGGAAGTGATAGAAGATGGTAGTATTTTCTTCTGGCTTCATATGAATGTACAGGTGTGTGTAACTGCACGTACATGTACATACGCACACGCACACACACACTGACAGAAGGAGGAAGGAGGGAGACGGAGAGGGAGGGAGCACGCGGGCAACTGTTATGGTTCAGCATCAAAGAATAGCAGCTCGCGTATTTCACGTTTCCAGGGCTATGTTGGGTTTCTTCATTCCTTGGCCTCACCTGTTTTGGCCTTTCCTTCCCCACCGTGGATGGGGATTACAATTTAGGAATAGTGTCCTCTTCCCTAACACACAGGCCCTGCATCCTTCCTGCCTGAGTTCACTCAGATGCCATGGTTACGATTACAGAACGAAAGTCATCATTGCGTCGAGGTCCTGGCACATTATTTACATACGTGACTAAACATCAAATGGAAAGGGTTGAACCACTAGAAATAGCAAGTCCTGCAGAGTGGCAGATATATTTTTAAATGAAATTTTTAATTTTAAAGAAATCAAAAACATCTTAAAACAAAAAGTACCTTGAGGCAGGCGAGTGCCTGACAGACAGGCTGGGGAGAAGCGTCCACTGGGAGAGCTCAAAGCCAGTTACCTTGACAACATGCGGCAGGCACTCCAAGTGTCTGACTAAGACAATCTCCTTTTAGGGCCTGACAAGTAAAGGCTGTTCGTCTGACCAGTCTCTGGCTCCATCAGAAAAAATGAGTGTTTCCTTTGGGTGTCCCCTGTAGTTGGAACTCATCTTTGGGAGAGAGGCCAAGGTGGTGCCTTTGCCTTTACTGAAGTGATTTTGCTGTGTATCTTTTGGGACTGACATGTTTTGGTTGTCGTGAAGTCTTGACCATGTCTTGGCACCTCTGCGTGTCCAACTGGGCCATGCTTACAAGCCTTTTATCCTCCTCTACTTGAACCCTAGCCTAAAATAAATAAGTTAATTAATTAAAATTAAAATAAAAAATTCACTGGGTTAGGAGCTGGGAAATGTCAGTCGCTAAAATGCCTGCTGTACACGTACAAAGCACCAGTATTTGGATTCCCAGCGCCTACATAAAAGCTGATCGAGGACCAGGAGTATGGGGCAGAAGGATCCTGGAGCTCCCTGTCCAGCCAGCCTAGCCACACTGATGCGCTCCAGCTTAGTGAGAGACCTTGTCCCAAAAAGTAAAATGGAGAGTGACAAAAGATGCCCATTGTTTACATGTGAGCACACACGTGAACGTGTGCACATGTCCCCCCCACACACACATACACATAGTTTCTGAGCACACACGTGAACGTGTGCACATATCCCCCCACACACACATAGTTTCTGAGCACACACGTGAACGTGTGCACATATCCCCCCCCCACACACACACACATACACATAGTTTCTGTTGTTCTATCAAGGCAATTTTCTGTGACTTTTTCTAAGTTTATGGTTTCATTTCTTGGTCTTTGTCTCAGGTGAAATTGCTCATGCTGTGGCATGTTTCTCCAACTCATTGCTTAGCAGAGCTGCAGATAGCTCTGTGGCCACCACTGTCTGAATTGTGTATTATAAAAACGATGTTTTCTTTCATCTTCTGGCCCTCATCCATGTCTAAGAAATTTCTTCATTCTCTCAGGAAACCTAGAGACTAGCCTCATGTAAGTATCTATTGACAGATTCTGCCCTGTTGAACTCACCGTTTGAGGATGTTTCAAATTACATCAGTGTTCCTTTTAGAAAGATGGAGTGCTGATCTCTGCTCACCTATACTGACAACAGATTGCAACTCAAACTAATTAATCTTCTCTGTAGCTTTATGGAGAGTGTTCTGTCCCTAAATGTCAAGTTAGCAACGCTGTCCATTTGTTAGATTGCCTCAATGAAGTCAGTTGGCAAAGAATAATTACCAAGAAACTTAGCAAATTGTTACTTTTTGTCTGCATATAAGTAGCTCCTATGATCTTGAGTATAGTGGGTGGAGGAAATTTACCAGATACATGGTAAAACTCAAATACACATGTGCTCACACTTCTAAAGAAGATGAACTGTTTTTAGTAAGAAAGACTGTGTCATCAAAGCTGCAGGCCTTGATCTCCCTGTTGTTAATATTCTAAATTTTCTTTAAGAAATGTAGACTTCAAATCTTTCACATCACTTAAGAACTTGGCTTGTGGCTCTGGACTTGGAAAGCAAGGCCTTTAAGAAGAAAACACACACTGTGTAAAAGTGCAGTGTCTAGCATTCATAAGTTTTGGTTATCTTTAAATGTTCATTTTCAATCTAAAGGTAGTTCTGCATGGAAAAACATAATTGCGTAAAAATGAGTGCTCAGACCGATGTAGGTTCAAGATTAATTACCCTGATATTAACACCTTTTCCTTCAATCCTGCAAAGAGGGAATGGGGTCTGATGCAGGGCTGTGGCGAATGGGAACTGGCAGGTGGGAAGAAGGGGAACAAAGGAAAGAGGCCAGGAGAAAGTGCAGTGGGATCTCAGAAAGAGGGCGTCATGGGGATGATGGTCCAGAAAGGAGGAGGGAGGAGGGGGGCCACATGGCCTGGTGTGGTCCTGAAGATGTCAAGGAATCACTGGGAAAGATGTAGTTTAGAGGGAGTGCAGCAGGGCCTTGAGAGGAGGAGAGGCAGCCCTGGCCTGAAGCTGGTGAGGGCCAACAACCTTGCTTCTCTTTTCCCACAGGGACAGATGTAGGGATAGATAGACAGACATGGAATGGGATGCCGAGGAACTTTGCTGAAGCACGGTGAGACTGTAGAATCCTCAGGCTTCTCTGAGGTGGAAGAAAAGCCATTGTCCTGTCATTCTCTGCCCTGGACAGTACTCTGTCTGTAGAGTCGAGTCATGAGTGAATGTATGTGCGGATCCATTTCCCTTCTCTGACCCCCACTGCCCACTGGTGCGTCTTAGGAAAAAGACCCAGCAGCTGACCCTGTGTCACTTCTCATTGGTGAGTTAAAAGAGAGCAGAAGTGTGATGCCGAGCCGCCTGACCCTAGGTCACAGGGGACCTCACTGTGAGTCCTGGAAGGCTGCTGCTCTGTTTCAGGTCTGGAAACTGCTCATGACGTACACAGTTCTCCATTTATCTTTGGAGTTTTGGAGACTCTGCACACAGGTTTCTTAAATCACTGTGTGGTGTGTTGGGGAAGTGTTTCTCAGATGAGGTGCTGTGAATAAGCCAGATTGGGATTCCAGAACAATGGTCCACTCATTTCTTTAAAAACCTGTTGTATTTATAAAATTGTCTAGAACTCTGCCTCAGGCCAGAATTGCTTTGCTTTGCTTTGTTTTGGAAAAGGGCATCATGCTTTTGCCCAGGCTAGACTGAAACTCACTGTGTAGCTCAGACTGGCCTCAAGTTCATGGGCATTCTCCTGCCTCGGCCTCCTGAGTATGAGATTATCAGTGTTTATTACCACATTTGGCTTTGGCCTTGTCTGTTTTGTAAATATGATGACCCTTAACTCCTGGAATGAATGTTTTGTTTAATGAAGGTTCGTGAACCTTCTGCACACCTCTGAGGGGTTGACAGTATCGGGAGGGCGGGCAGGCTGGTTCTCTTCAGATCCCTTCATCTGCTCAGTGCTGACACAGTAAGGTCAGAGGGAGCTCTCTGACCTGCGGGGGCCCAGACCATCCAGGTCCCGGGGCTCCACTGCTGCCTCCAGTCCTGTGCTCCTCCTCTCATCCTCATAATCCGCAGCCTGCTGGGTGGTGCTGGCCACACCTTTAATCTCAGCACTTGTGATGCAGAGGCAGGAGGATCTCTGTGAGCTTGAGGCCAGCCTGATTTACAGAGTGAGTTCCAGGACAGGCAGGGCTACACAGACCTGTCTCAAAAAACCAAATTAAAAAAAATGAAATCCATGTGTAGCTGAATAATTTGGGGGGACTGTCTTCCTTGTTAATTCTGTAGTGTTAACACATATGGTAGGCATGTAAGTGTACTTTTGTCCGCGTGCACACACACACACACGTGAGCACACTTGTGCACACACTGGTGACAAAGCATTCTTTCTAGCTATTGTCAGGTAATCCTCAGGGAGCAGAGTCTTTGTCTTATTTGAGAGGGAAGACTGTTAATATTTTCTGTTCTCGTAACTGTAGAACTGTGTACAGTGAGCATGTGAAATCCTGTGCTCTCTCAACTGTAGAACTGTGTACAGTGAGCACGTGAAATCTTGTGCTCTCTCAACTGTAGAACTGTGTACAGTGAGCACAGAAAAGAAGGTTTTGCTTTTTAATCAGTTGTTTAAACTAAAAACTTTCAAGTGACGTAATTTGACATTCGTGACACCAATAGAATGGCTGGTTTGTCACTGTGTGTCATTGTGGGGACATAGAACTGGTGGTCAGAGTTGAGTTATTCTGCATCTTTAAAAAAAGATTCATTTATTTATTTTATGTATATGGATATTTTGCCTGTATTTATGCCTGCACACTACCAAAAGGCACCAAATTCCATGAGACTACAGTTATAAATAGTTCTAAGCTGGGAATTGAACTCAGGACCTGGAAGAACAGCCAGTTCTCTTAATTGCTGAGCTATCTTTCTAACCCCTGTTCTGCATTAAAATAAGAAAAGTGTTTCCTGGGCTAGGGTTATGGCTCAGTGTTAGAGCGCTTGTTAGCGTGCCTGAGTCCCTGGGTTTGATCCCAAGTACCACCCGAAAATATTGTCTTTTAATATTGGCGCTTTGCTACTTAAAACAACAGCAGTAACAAAACAACAATAGTAGACAACCAAGGGAGGCTACGAATGCAGCTCAATTGCTAGAATGCTTGTCTGACATGCATAAAGCCCTGGATTAATTAGATCCCCAGCGGCACATAGTCCAGGTGTAGTGAGTGGCATGTGCCTATAACTCTGCATTCAAGAAGCAGGTCGATCAGAAATTCAAAGTTTGAGGCTAGCCTTGAATACATGAGACCCTGTCTCAAAAGGAATGAATGAATCTAACATAAGAAAAAAGCCCTTTTAGGTTACAGCTTCTTATTATACCTGCCTTCCTCCTGGGTTTGAAGCTTTCCTTGTTTATTCATCTTAAGGAATATAGAAATGGTCCACACTTGGGTAAAGTCTATCTTTTGTAGAAAGTCAGCTACAGGTGGAGCCATTTGAGAAACACTTTCCCTGCTATCCCCGGTAGACAGACTTTTCTTTCCTGCCCGCCAGTTCCCAAATAACCAACACAGAGACTTATTAATTATATATGCTTGCCAATAGCTCAGGCTTATTACTAACTAGCTCTTATAACTTAAATTAACCCATATTTCTTATCTGTGTTCTACCATGTGTCTCATGGCTTGTTACCTCATTTTGAACACATTCTGTTTCCTCTATTTCTGAATGGTGACTCTTGAGACTCTACCCTTCCCAGCATCCTCCTAGTCTGACTCTCCTACTCTGTCTCTTCCTGCCCAGCTATAGGCCTGTCAGCTCTTTATTAATCAACGAGAGTGATACATATTTACAGTGTACAAAGATTGTTCTACAGAAACCTCCTTTTCTCTTTTTCTACCAATGGCAGTGCTGAGGATTAACTGCAAGGTCTCAGGGTTGCTAGGCAAGCAAGCACTCTATTACTAAGCTATACCCCAGCCCTTTATCCATGGCTTTTACTTAAAGTTCAGCAGCACTAGAAAAAAAGAAATACATGACCGTTATAAGTTACTTTGACTTCACCAATGTCAAACCTCATCAGTTAGTGAAGTTCCATTTTTTTAAATTTTATATTTAAAAGTTTTTCAGGCAAAATGTAAACTTTTGGAATTTTTGATTAATTTCCCCAGGTAGACAAAAGCTTGATTCATATTTACAGTAAAGGGAGAATAATGGGGCTGTGGAAACTACCATAGGTTCTGTGTAGACACAAGGTGTAGTTTGGAATGAAATACTCTTGACATAATTGCTTTTCAGATGAGCTACAGTCTTGTTCCCCAGCATGTGTTTATCCTGGCAGAAATGTCCATAGCTGGACTGGAAAGATGGCTCAGTAGTTAAGAGTACTTGCTGCTTTTCTAGAGAACCCGAGTTCTGGCTTTTCACAGCCATCTGTACTCCAGTTCCAGGGGGTCCGGCAACCTCTTCTGGCCTCCATCAGTAATAGCACTCATGCACATACCCCACACCACATGCATACAATTGAGAGTAAACATGAAATCTTTATTGTGAAAAGTTCATAGCCGTTTCCTGTACTGTAACTTGTTAGTCATGGGAGATAGGCAAAGGATTGAGAGTCTCTTATCATTGTAAATATCTAGGAAAGATGGAGGAGACATTCCAATAACACCATCTCTTTCTTCCCAGAATAAATGGCTATTCCCTCACTTTGAGAGTTAGCAGAAATAAGTTGGTTAAATACTTGGCAATTCGGTTGCTTTTAAGAACTGAAACTCAAGTTGTGGTATGTGTGGTGCGGTGCTTGCAGGGTCTGACTGTGCATTTATGCCTCTTTTTTGGCAGGAAATCACTACCTGTTTGCCAGATTACTACAAATGGACTCAATACCTATTTATCAAACTCTATGAAGCTGGACTGGCCTATCAAAAGGAGGTACATTCATGTTAGCTACCCTTTTAAAACTTTATAAATTTTCTCCATCTTAGAATCATCCCTTTTAGCCAGGTGTGGTGGCGCACACCTTTAATCCCAGCAATTGAGAGGCAGAGGCAGGTGGATCTTAGTGAGTCCGAGACCAGCCTGGTCTACAGAGTGAGATCTGTCCCCAAAATACGTCCCCCTCCCCAGAAAAAAAGGAAGGAAGGAAGAAAGAAAGATCCTCTGCAGCAGTCCTAGCACTGCCAAAAATAAAACAGGATTTCTTTTTACCTACTAAGTAAAACCCTTCCTGTGTCTCCCTGGTGTTAGTGGTAATAATAGATGGGCCAACTTTCTTTGGTTTATGAACCTAAAAGTTTGAGGTCCTAGACACTTAATATCCTGGTCATCTCTTTACACTTAAGAGGGGAAGTCCTGGTGACCCCATGTTAGAGGAAATAAACTGTCCCATGCTCCTCTTCCCATCTGATTCCAGGTGGCACAGTCTCAAGTTGTTGGTTATGGGGACCCCATGTTAGAGGAGATAAACTGCCCCCTGCTCCTCTTCCCATCTGATCAGGTGGCACAGTCTCAAGTTGTTGGTTACTGTGTTACTTGCAGTTACAGAATAGCAGCCCAGATTATAGCTCATGAATTAGCTGACCTCTCCCCACCCTGAGTTCTGTGCTGATGTGGAAGACATCCCGAACCAGTCAGGTCCCAACATACCTTGAAAGAGCCACTGAAGCGACTGTGAAGGGCTAACTGTGCTGACTTTAGCACGGTCTCGAAGGGCTGGAGAGCTCCTAGCACTGGTGAAAGGATACCCTTGTTACTTGCACAGACCAGAGGGCAGTGCTGGGCCCGCGACCAAGCAGCAGAGGCTGTCTGACAGTGTTGTAGCCTTCAGTAGAGCCTTCCACAGTCCCCAGAGTTCCTCACAGAATGCAAACTAGCCCGCAGACCATAAGCAGGAAGGAAGAAGGGTCTATGAGGCACATAGTTGCTAAAACTGTTTCCGATGGGAATAACTAAGAATATTCTTTGGTAGTAAGGAATTGCACATGTTAAACACAGTCTACCAGTAAATTTTTAAGCAATGTGTCTGAAATCAGGTAGTACAACCCCTAGACTTCTCTGTACTCAGTGCCTACTTTGTACCAGGAGGCACCTGGATTCCCCAAGTGGTAAGTGTAGGCAGAGGTATTTGTTTAAACAAAGACAGACTAACAGGAACTCTGGAGAGTCTTCCTCATGGCCAGGTAAGTCTGTGGAGTAGGACTCAGAGTGGTGCCCTGGAACGCAGTGCTGAAGACAGAGAGCATAGCAGGTCTCTGGAGGTCCTGAAGATGTTCTGTATTTGACATGGGTAGTAGCTACATGTTTACTCATTTAAAAAGTCATTAATTAATTGTTCACTTAAGACTTATCTACTTGATGTATAATACACATGAGCTTAAACTGCAGTCTTATTGTGAACATAGACCTGACTTCCTCCCCATCTGCCGTGTCTCTGAGACCTGTCTAAGAACTGTGAACATAGACCTGACTTCCTCCCCGTCTGCTGGGTCTCTGAGACCTTAGGTGGGTTTTATTGCTTCTCTGCTCCTCATATTCATTCTCTGTGACATGATTCTCTGAGGATGAGTCTTCTTACCACACCACAAAGCTGACTTGAGAATGAAAAGGGCACACGTATGCTGAGTGTGATGGCACAACTGTAGCCCCAGCTCCTGGTAGACTAAGGCAGGAGTAGCTTAGGTGTCAAAGCTCACCACTTAGCTGTAAACCACTTAGCATGGAAACCAGCACCTGGTTATCACTCAGTAAAAGTCAGTGTTGTTATTAAAAAACATTATATTTATTTCTTCTGCCGTAACTCTATTTTTTTTAAACTTTAAATAGATACCATTTGTTTTCTTCTTTTCTAAAATTTCAAATCCTGAGTGTTCATCCTGTCATTCAAGAACAACCTAGGGTCGATTTAGACACATACCCAAAGACTTCCATCTTCCCCTACTCTACTCTAACAAGGGCATTTCATGTGTCCTTGTCACAACTTACTAGTGGCCCATTGGCTAGGAAGCCCACCCTAAAGATGCCCTCAGTCTTGGAGCCACACTGCTCTCCAGGGGCCCCTCCACAGGACATTCACCACGGTGTACCCCATCTCCTACATCCTAACAGGCCTTGGTTAACTGGGATCCAGTGGATCAAACAGTGCTGGCCAATGAGCAAGTGAATGAATATGGCTGTTCATGGCGTTCTGGAGCCAAGGTGGAGAAGAAATATCTCCGACAGTGGTTCATTAAGACAACTGCATATGCGAAGGTAAGTGATGTAAGAGACTCTCAGTAACACCCAGTGTGTGGGCAGACACACTGGTGGCTCTGCTGAAGGAGCCTGGGAAGCAGAGAGCCCCAGTGTTGTCCACAGTACAGGGTGGTGGCACCCGGAGGTCATTCCAGGTCATTGTTCGCTGAGCTGTCAGAAAGCAACAGTAACTCTGTCTGTAATTATGAATCCAAGGAAGGAAAAGGGAGTGAGTCATGAAGCTCAGGAGGGGTTGGGTTCTAGTTTCTCTGTACCAGTGCTTATAGTGACCTAGAGTGAAGAGCTGTTTGGTCTCTAGGAGAGAAGGCCAGGGTAGGAGTGAGCTGGGGCAAGTCCAAAGCTCCAGATGTGACTCTTCTGTGCCTCTGATAACTGTGAAGGCTGCCCTGGGCCTCAGTTTCCTGATGAGTAAGATGAGTGATTAGAGCTGATGATAATGGTTCCAGCACCTTCTGACTGATTTCTGTATTCAGATTCAAGACAAAGCCAGCAGTAGAAGCAGAGTTGCTTACTAAGTCATAATGGCCTGGACAAAGTCATGCGTTCTCTAAGTTCTGTATGTGTGTAGTACCCAGTGCTTCTATTCTGAGTTAAGTCTCAAAGGCAGCCCATGGCATGCCTAGACAAAGTCTGGTTCTCATCGGCAGATAACTCAGGTCAGATATTGTGTGCAGGGCTCATGTTCAGAGAAAGCACAGAGTTCTAGGCAGCTTCTGATCACCACATTCCGGGCCAAACCCAAACCACGCTCCACCAGCTCAGCAGACCCTCGCTGTCCTCCCTCCAGAGCCTGTCTACAGTGAGGGTCATTTTATTTTAGTTCATTTTTGTACAGCTGACCCGGGCATGGATCTGGAAAAAGTTCAAAAGAGCTTGTTAGTCAGTGCCTGGCAGAAAGCAAAGCTGAGAGTGTAGCTTTCTGTGCAGGTCCTCTCTGCCAGCCTCAGATCCGCCATGTTCCTGAGACAGGGTTATTCTCCCAAGCCTCTAGGTAGCGCATTGGAAAAGAGGGTGCCAGCCCCTCTAATGGCAGTATTGGAAGGTCGCCTGGTTAGCGCCTCTGTCTTGGCCTCTGCTTTGAGTTGGAAATGTAATAACCTGGCACCAGAGGCGTTCTTCTTTAAACTGTCAGCTGTGAATTTTCTGCTGTTCAGCCGAAATGCTGAGTTGCCATGGTAACTCTTGGTTCTTGCTGAACTCCTGTGCAGATTTATTGAAAAAGCTCTTAGGAGGTCAACACTGAAAACTGGGAGAAGAGGGAGAGTCCATGATGCTGGCACAGGCAGTGGTTCTGGTGGGAGAGCAAAGCAGACCCGGGGCTGTGTGGCACACAGAAACCCTTGGGTTCTGCCTGGCTAAGAGAGGCATTGAGTCTACAAAGGCCGTGATTGGAAGCATGGTTAACACCCTAGGACTGAGGACAAAAACAGGATATAATGGCCTTACCGAAGATTAAAGGTAAGCCGCTGAGAGACTCAAATAGAGCGTCTAGAACAAAATAGATCTAAGGGGGTCAAGCATGATCCAGCACCCCTGTAGGGCATCATCTGCAGGACCCAGCATGCCATAAAAATACCATGTCTTTTGCAGGATATTGTGATCCTTAATTTAAAAAAAGTTTAGATGTAGACCAAGGGATTAAAGTTAGTTGATAATACCAAGGCATTTGTTATATAAATGAACAGGACTTAAAAAGAAAAGATGATCATGGTGAATTTCAGGAGAGCAGAAACCACCTATAACAACGAACCAACTGGAAATCTGGACCAGAAGAGAACATCAGACCGGAAAGTTTCAGTGTTTGGGCTTCATAGGGACAAGCAAGAGTGGAATAGACCATAAAGCCAGCTTTATGTTGTGGAGACACTCCCTCACGACAGCCCCAGCCTGTATAGGGAATCCATATTGAGTGGCCCTAGCAGATAGGTGTGTGCTGGGGGTTGAAAAACAAAGAGATGAACGCTGCAAGTTAAACTTGAGCGCCATCTGGGAAGGCTCAAAGTAGGTCTAAGTCACACATTGTGACTTCAGCACAGGAACTGGATGAAATAATGAAATATTGTAAAGAAGGGAGTGATGTCAGGAACATGGGGTAGTTCTTTTTTTTTAAGATTTATATAATTTTAAAATTATGTGTATGGGTATGTGCATGTGAGTACAAGTGCCTTGTGGAGGCCAGAAGTTCGAGATCCCATGGAACTGGAGTTACAGATGGTTGTGAGCCACCCAGAGTTGGCGCTGGAAGCTGAACTCAGGCCTTCTCAAGAGCAGAAAGCACTGCTAACTGTGGAACCATCTCACTAGTCCCCAGAATTTTGTTTTCATAAGAACATTATGGGATGGAAAGTTGTGATTGCGGGCACTAGTCTAAGTGCTTTTGTGGTGGTCCCAACATGCACTCCAGAGTGGGGAAGGAGAAGTAGAAAGGGGTTAGAGGAGTAGCTAGAGGAAGAATCCCCTGAGCTTGGTGATCTGTCGGATGAGAGGGTGCAGGTAGCAGTAGCATCCAGGAAGACCTGACTTGATGGGAGGTCCAGGGTTAGACCACGATCTTGGGTAGAGGTAGCCCTATGAGTCTGAGATGGCCATCAGACGTCCTTGGGTGAGGAAGAAAAATAATAGGAACTTGGAAAGTGTGATCCAGATTCTTAAAGATCAAGTGAAATAGGATTTTTGAAAACCTGGTATGATAGAAATTGTCATGAATTAGTGAAAGTCCAGCTGTGCAGATAAGGGAGCGACACGGGGCCAACTGAGAATGCTTTCGGCTGCAAGCTACTGAAGACCCAGGTGGGGATTTAACAAGTACTTTCTCCACACAATGAGAGGTGGTTTGTGAATTGAGCACCTCTGTTGTCTTTTGCTACCCCTACTGAGGCACGAGAATGAGGGAGCCTGATGTCCAGAACCGTCTTCCGTGTCTCCACCTTTCCCACTCCAGCCCCACACCACTTGTTCTCACATGAGCTTTGCAGTGCTGCTTTTCTGATCTCTTTTTATTTCTGCAGGCCATGCGGGATGCCTTGGCAGACCTCCCAGAGTGGTACGGGATAAAAGGCATGCAGGCCCACTGGATTGGGGACTGTGTAGGCTGCCATCTAGACTTCACATTAAAGGTGACAGCACCCTGGCACCCCAGCGTTCATACCCACATAGCTCTCTTGCATTTGGAGCCCTTTGAATGCACAGCAGCTCCGTACCTGACCATAGCACTGCCCAGCACAAAGAGAACCAGGAGGGTATCTTCCTAAGCCAGCTTTCCCTACCTTCATCTTGGGATGCCTGGTGCTGAGTGCAGAGAGGGGACTGACAAAGCATCCCCCTTCTGTTCCCCTGCCTGGCCCCTCTTCTTGTACACATTCCTGGTCCTGTGGTCAGAAGCTGCCGTGGCTGTTTGGGAATGAGGAAAGGGGTGGAGTGGGGAGCCACATAGCTCAGGAGAAGGACTGAAAATGAAATGTCATGTTTCATCCCGCCAGGTTGATGGACAAGACACAGGAGAGAAACTGACCGCATATACAGCCACCCCTGAGGCCATTTATGGTATTTCCCACGTGGCCATTTCTCCTAACCACCGGCTTCTACATGGCTGCAGTTCTCTGAAGGAAGCCTTGCAGAAGGCACTAGTCTCTGGCAGAGGTGAGCTATGTGGTGAAGCACAGGCTTCTGGAGTTTCCTCCTTCAGCTGGGTAGCTGTCCATGAGACCAGTAACTCCCCATGTGTTTGCCATTCAGGCTCAGCTCTTTACCTTCTCATATGGAGAGAATCAGCTCCCAAATGAAACTACTGGAAAAGGTCTGGAAAGATGACCTGGTGTAGGAAGGTACTTACATCATAAAGCCCGAAGACCTCAGTTCAGTCCTCATGACCACATGGTGGAAACAGCTCAGACGCTGTCCTTTGCATGTGTGTGCGCGCACACAGACACACACATTGTTGCACACACGCCCACTTTTCATCCCCCCATAAATAAATAAATGCACTAAATTTTTAAAACATGGGGTTTCCCTGAGCGATTGCTGTCACTGGGACTCCTGACCTTTTCCGTGGCAAAGGTAAGACCACACACCTTTGATTAGACACAAAACTGCAGCCAGCCAGGGAGCGGGTGTGGGGTATAGAGTCTAATGGGTTGAAGGATGCCCCTGTTGATTAGATAGATGTAGGTCTCTGGAGAAGGTTTAAATATCTCTGCAAAAATCTCATCCTCATGCTTCCTTATACACTGTGAACGTTAACCTGTAGCTCACATCTGAATTATTGGGCTCTCCGGCTGTTTTGGATGATGTAAACTGGAGATACAGTGTCATAACCATTTACTTCTGCTTCAGACAGTGATTGTTTTCTGAGTGCAGTGAGGTCAACTCTAGTCACCTGCCCTTCCTAGGAGCCTGCTGTGGGCCCACTCTCCTGGGTCAAAGACAGGTTTTTATAGTAAGTACCTTTGGGCTTAGGACGGAAGACACTCAGCACAAGGCAGGTCTTGACTCTTGCCTTCGCCGTTTTGTTGTTGTTGTTGTTGTTGTTATATATTGAAATAAAGAAAAGATACAGTTTAGAATTCCATGTGTGCTTTTAAGGCCTCTGTGCCCGTGTCTCAGGTTCTGTATTATGTTTCTGGCAAAAGAAACTCAAGGGAAGTTTGAGTGTAGAGAAATCATGGTACCAGGAATATGAGGCAGTTGGTCACATTGCATCCACAGTCAGTGTGGTGGCTCCTGTATTTAAATGCTTAGTCACCAGGAAGTAAATGGAATGATTTGAAAGAATGAGGAGGTGTGGCCTTGTTGGAGGAAGTGAGTCTCTGGGGGTGGTCTTTCTTTTCCTCTCTGCCTGTAGATCAGTATGTAGTAGTATGTAGTAGTATGTAGTAGTATGACTACTCCTCCAGCATCATGCTTGCCTGCCACCAGCTCCCTGCCTTGATAATAATGAACTAAACCTCTGAAACTGTAAGCAAGCACCAGTTAAATGTTTTCTTTTATAATAGTTGCTGTGGCCATGGTGTCTCCTAAAAGCAACAGAACACTGACTGAGACAGCTGGGAAGCAGAGAGAGAAGTGAGCGCTGCTGTTTAGCTTGCTCTCTCCTTCTTATTCCGTCCAGGACCCAAGCCAGTGTGATGTTGCTGCACACATTCAGGATGGGTCACCCCCTCTCAGTTAAGTCTTTCTGGAAATCCCTTACGGATATACCCAGAAATATATTTTCATGGTGATTCTAAAAACCAGGCAAGTTGACAATAAAGGTAACCATTTCAGATTTTTTTAAAACTATGCTTTTAAAAAAAGAAAGCATTAATTTCAACTGTTTGAAAGGAGAACTCAGGTTTAACCTTTTGAGTTATTTTGAGATTCCTTGAAGCTGTGATGATTGAAAAGTAAATATTAAAATCTAAATACTTTAAGGATCCAGGTCTTATATTTCCCCCCATCATAGTTCATTTGGGGCCACAAAATGAAGTAATTTTAAGAATTAATGAGCTAATAAGTTATAAAAGATTACAGCCCCTGAGTTAAAGATACCATAAATTCAATGCACCTGCACAGAGGAATTATCTTAGTTACTTTTCTGTTGCTGTGCTAAGACACTATGACCAAGGCAACTTTTAGAAGTTTGTTTATTGGACTTCTAGTTTTGACCATCATGGCAGGGAACATGACACTGGAGTAGTACTCAGAGCTTATGTCCTGATCCACAGGCACAAGGCAGAGAGAGAGAGAGAGAGAGAGAGAGAGAGAGAGAGAGAGAGAGAGAGAGAGAGAGGGAGGGAGGGAGGGAGGGAGACAGAGAGAGAGAGAGAGAGAGAGAGAGAGAGAGAGAGAGAGAGAGAGAGAGAGAGAGAGAGCTAACTAATAATGGCCTGGGCTTTTGAAACCTCAACCTCCTCCAACAAGGCCACACCTCCTAACCCTTCTCAAACAGTTCCACTAACTGAGGACCAAGTATTCAAATCTCTGAGCCTGTGAAAACCATCCTCATCTAAACTACCACAGTATCTAAGCATGTATGACTAGCCGTATGTTTGAGACTACTTGGGTGCTAGTGTACCAGACTGGCTTGGTCATTTCATTTTGGTAAATGGAAAGCCATATGTAACATTTCATTTGGAAGAGCTCCCGAGCTGCTTTTTCTTCCTCTCAATGACCCTGAAGTCATTCCAGGTGGAAGATTATGCTTGGCACTGAGTTTTTCCAGTTCTGATCCTCATCATCCCTTTCAGTTCATTCAGTTTGTAGATCAGTTAGTACACCGAGACCCCGGTTTTGTTTTGTGATGCTGGCCACAAGACAGGGTGACATGTTTTGAGTATAGTGCCGTTTTCTCATGCCTGCTACAAACCCATCTCTGCCGTGGGCCTGTGCCTTTGTCCACTCAGCCTGTGGGTTCTACTGCAGCGTCAACTGTGTGTCGGTGCTTACCATTGCTAGCTGGTGTCCTTCTCTCCTGTCAGGACTTTAACAAGTGTCTAAGCAGGAGCGTAAGGGTCATGGTAGGACAGGGGACTTTGTCACTCTCTATTTCCCATTTAAAGTTTCCTGTTGTGTAAGCAGAGACTGCTTTAGGAGCCAGTATTCTTTCTGCCCCCTTGACCTGTCCTCAAGTTTTCCAAGCTGCCCTACATGTGTCTATGGGGGAAACGGCTTGCCTTTTTTTAACTTTTAGGTAGTGTCTCATTATATAGTGTTGGCTGGCCCGGTACTCACTAGGCAACCCAGGCTGTAATGGCCTAGCCTTCCAAATGCTGGGAGTATAAGGATGCATACCATGCCCAGCTTGCCTTTTCCCTATGGGGGCCTGACTTAGAAGTTTCTTCTGCATACAGCCCATGGCCACACCTAGCTGCAAAGGAGGCTGGGCCGTGCTGCTGATTACTGCGTGGCCAGCTAAATGTTCTATCCAGCAACAGTCATTGGTCGAGGTGAATGTGGAGGTCAACTGGTAGCTGCTGACAAGAGCTGTATCCTGACAGACCTGTTTCTGTATTCCATGCCTGTACTGCTCTTTCTCCATTCTCCACATCGACTATCACTGACGACTTTTGCTCTTATTCTGCCCCCTCACCTCCCCACTTCCTAATAATGTCACATCAAAATTGCAGAATTTGCAAATACATATTTTCTCTTAAGAGAGAGAGAGAGAGAGAGAGAGAGAGAGAGAGAGAGAGAGAGAGAGAGAGAGCGAGCGAGCATGGAGTCAGGAATATGGATCCCTGCTTAGAGATGAGGTGTTCAACACTGGCTCCAGCAACGGGCGTTTGGCAGCTGGATCAGGACTGCTGGCTGTACCTCAACTTTCAAGGCCCATGTTGAATGCCACTCGGCCCTCCCTTCCTCATGGATCCTGTCTTTACCTCTTTGAAGTAAATCCTAATTCTTGGGCTGATTTTAATTTGATGGCTTATAGAATCTGTTCTAGATAACTATATGAAAGTTTAAAACAAGTGTTGTTTAATGTGAATTGCAAAGGCCAGCTAGTAATTGTTCTTACTAATGGTGATGTAAATAAACACAAGTAATTTTTTTAACTTTCAATTTTTTTAATTTATTATTTTTTTAATTGAACTCTACATTTTTCTCTGTTCCCCTTCCTACCTTTCCCCTCCCTTTCAACCATCTCCCAAGGTCCCCATGCTCCCAATTTTTACTAAGGAGATCTTGTCTCTTTCTCCTTCCCATGTAGATTAGATCTATGTATGTCTCTCTTAGGGTCCTCATTGTTGTCTAGGTTCTCTAGGATTGTGATTTGTGGGCTGGTTTTCTTTGCTTTATGTTTAAAAACCACTTATGAGCTTATGAATGAGTATATGTGGTAATTGTCTTTCTGGGTCTGGGTTACCTCACTCAAAATGATGTTTTCTAGCTCCATCCATCTGCCTGCAAAATTCAAGACGTCGTTATTTTTTTTCTGCTGGGTAGTACTCCACTGTGTAAATGTAACACATTTTCCTTATCCACTCTTCGGTCGAGGGGCATTTAGGTTGTTTCCAGGTTCTGGCTATGACAAACAAAGCTGCTATGAACATAGTTGAGCACATGTCCTGTGGCATGATTGAGCATCCTTTGTATATATACCCAAAAGCGGTATTACTGGGTCTGGAGGAAGGTTGTTTCCTAATTTTCTGAGAAATCGGCACACTGACATCCAAAGCGGCTGTACCAGCTTGCATTCCCACCAGCAATGCAGAAGTTCCCTTTACCCCACAACCTCTCCAGCATAAGTTGTCATCAGTATTTGGGTTTTGGCCATTCTTACAGTGTAAGATGGAATCTCAGAGTTGTTTTGATTTGCATTTCTCTGATGACTAAAGATGTTAAACATTTCCTTAAGTGTCTTTTAGTCATTTTAGATTCCTCTGTTTAAGTCTGTATTCCATTTTTTATTGGATTATTTGTTCTTTTGATGAGCAGTTTCTTGAGTTCTTTGTATATTTTGGAGATCAGACTTCTATCTAATGTGGGGTTAGTGAAGATCTTTTCCCATTCTGTAGGCTGTTGTTTCGTCTTGTTGACCGTGTCCTTTGCTTTACAGAAGATTTTCAGTTTATTAATTGTTTCTCTCAGTGTCTGTGCTGCTGGGGTTATATTTAGGAAGTGGTCCCTGTGCCAATGTGTTCAAGTGTACTTCCCACTTTTTCTTCTATATGGTTCAGTGTGGCTGGCTTTATGTTGAGGTCTTTGATCCATTTGGACCTGAGTTCTGTGTATGGTGATAATATGGGTCTATTTTCATTCTTCCACATGTTGATATCCAGTTATGCCAGCACCATTTGTTAAGTATGCTTTCTTTTTTCCATTTGATAGTTTTTACTTCTTTGTCAAAAATCAGGTGTTCAAAGGTGTGTGGATTGATATCCTGGTCTTGGATTCGGTTCCATTGGTCCTCCTGTCTGTTTTTATACCAATACCAAGCTGTTTTCAGTACTGTAGCTCTGTAGTAAAGTTTGAAGTCAGGGATTGTGATGCCTCCAGAAGTTCTTTTATTGTACAGGATTGTTTTGGCTATCCTGGGTTTTTTTGCTTTTCCATTATGAAGTTGAGTATTGTTCTATCGAGGTCTGTGAAGAATTTTGCTGGGATTTTGATGGGCATTGCATTGTATCTGTAGATTGCTTTTGGCAAGATTGCCATTTTTACTATGTGAATTCTACATACCCAAGAGTATGGGAGATCTTTCTACTTTCTGGTGTCTTCTTCAATTTCTTTCTTCAAAGATTTAAAGTTCTTGTCATACAAGTCTTCCCCTTGTTTGGTTAGAGTTACTCCGAATATTTTATGGTATTTGTGGCTGTTGTGAAGAGTGATGTTTCTCTGATTTCTTTCCCAGCCCTTTTTTCATTTGTGTAAAGGAGGGCTACCGATTTTCTTGAGCTAATCTTGTATCCTGCTACATTACTGAAAGTGTTTATGAGTTGTAGAAGTTCCTTGGTAGAATTTTTGGGATTGCTTATGTAAACTATCATATCATCAGCAAATAGTGAGAGTTTGACTTCTTTTCTGATTTGTATCCCCTTGATCTTCTTTTGTTGTCTTACTGCTCTAGCTAGGACCTCAAGAACTATATTGAATAGTTATGGAGAGAGTGGACAACCTGGTCTTGTTCCTGATTTCAGTGGGATCTCTGGGAGTTTCTCTTCATTTAGTTTGATGTTGGCTGTTGGCTTATTGTATATTGCCTTTATTATGTTTAGGTATGTTCCTTGTATCCCTGCTCTCTCCAAGACCTTTATCATGAAGGGATGTTGTATTTTGTTGAAAGCTTTTTCAGCATCTAATGAGATGATAATGTGGTTTTTATTTTTTAGTTTGTTTATATGGTGGATTACTTTGAAAGATTTTTGTATGTCATTCCTGCATCTCTGGGATGAAGCTGACTTGATCATGGTGGATGATGGTTCTGATGTGTTCTTGGATTCCATATGCCAGTGTTTTATTTAGTATTTTTGCATAGATGTTCATGAGTGAGATTGGTCTGTAATTCACTTTCTTAGTAATGTCTTTCTGTGGTTTGGGTATCAGGGTAATTGTAGCCTCATAAAAAGAGTTTGGTAATGTTTCTTCTGTTTCTGTTGTGTGGAATAATTTGAGGAGTATTGGTATTAGTTCTTTGAGAATCTTGTAGAATTCTGAGCTGAAACTATCAATCTGGTCCTGGGCTTTTTTTGGTTGGGAGACTTTTGATGACTGTTTTTATTTCTTTAGCAGTTATAGGTCTGTTTAATTTGCTTATCTGGCCTTGATTTAATTTTGGTAAGTGATATTTATCCAGGCAATTGTCCATTTCCTTTAAGTTTTCCAATTTTGTGGAGTACAGGTTTTTGAAATATAACCTGATGATTCCCTGTATTTCCTCTGTGTCTGTTGTTCTGTCCCCCTTTTGAAGTCTGATTTTTAAACACAAGTAAATTAAGCATTTGTCAATTACTATTCTTGTGCCTCTTTCTTCTGGACTTTGGATATTTATGCTACTAATCCACATACTCATTGAGGATGTCAATACGTATGGCTCTTTCCCTGCTACTGTTCATTCAAGATAGTCCGATGATTGAGTAAATTGCAAGTCATTTGTTTCATAAATATTGGTAACTGGATCGTATAAACTACGATTACTTTGTTCTGTTTAATTGTTTATTTTTGAGACAGGCTCTTTCTGTGTATCCCAAGCTAGTCTAGAAGTCACTATGTAGCTCAGGATACCCTCAGACTTACCACCCTGCCGCAGCTTCCAGAGGACTGGGGTTATGGACATGCACTACCAGGCCCAGCCTTACTGTCTCATTCTTATATAACTTTTTATTATTTTCCTCTAAAATTCAGAGTCTCTCTATGTGTGTCTTCCTTTCTCTCGTTTGCTTTGTATTCTTTGAATTTCTGGCAGAATCTTTCCACACTCTATCAGCTCTTTAAAACTCCAAACTCCAGCCTTCCAGACAATCATATCAGTTCTTTCATTTTCCCGAAGATGCTCTGGGCACTGGTCGCCCTCCAGGCCTCAGCTATGTCTCTAAAGTTCCCTCTGACTTCCTTCTTGAGTGTTCTTGTGGCTTTTCTTTGCCGGGTCCTTTTATCCTGGGTCCTACACCTGTTTCTTTCTCCATTTAGCCTTTCATCTTGCAGGAACACAGTATCGCAGCATCTCCTAAGAAAAGGGTGCGTGGAGAGGAGCTGCTCTGTCTTTGGATGTCTGGAAATCTCTTTTCTCGCTTTCTGCTCTGCTGTTTTCTGCTTGCTAGCCACATCATCATCCATTTGCTTTAGAAGTTCCTGTCTGCTCTTTCATTCCAGGAAGGTTTTGTGTGTTTTATTATTCTCACTGCTGGAGATAATTTTGAGAAGTAAAAGGTGGTAATGAGATGGCTTTTCCATCTGGAACTCTGAAACACCTTTCTTCTTCCCTTGTGCGTGTGGGAGGACTAAACGTTTCTCTCATGCTTGTTTGATCTTCTGACGTCCTCTGTTGTAAATTACCTACTAATACCCTTTAAAGGACTAGCTCTGTAGCAATCAGCACGCAGCGCGGACGATATTGTGCTGCCTTTTCTCCCTTGCCTACTCTGGGGTGTGCCTGCCTGATAGGTCTGCTCTTGTTTTCAGACTGCCTCACGCCAGTGATGGCTGTGAACATGCTCACCCAGCAGGAGGTCCCCATTGTTATCATGGCCAACGCTGACTTAGAAGGTTCTCTAGATTCAAAAATAGGTATGTGACTGTTTACATGTCATCCATGCTAATAAATTATATCGGTTTAAGGGCAAAGGGTTCACTGTTCTTGCTGTCACTTCGAGTTTATCATTGATTCTGTGATTTTTTTTTTTTTGCCTCTCAGTGAAACTTTGTGTTCCTTTTTTTTTTTTAATTCTCTTTGGAGCTGATGATCAAATCTAGGGCTTCATACATTGTTAGCAAAGCAATCTACCATGAGCTGCAACCCCAGGCACTTACCTTCCATGTAATCAGTATTTAGTTAAGAACTACATATTCAAGAGCAGGGAAGTAAACACCTGAATTCCTAGCATTCAGGAGCCTGAGGTGGAACAATCACAAGTTTAAGGTTTTGTTTTAATGTATTTTATGTGTATGAGTGTTTTGCCTGCATGCATGTATGTGCACCATCTATGTGCCTTGTGCCTTTGAGGTCAGAAAAAGGAGTCAGATCTCATGGAAGTGGAGTTACAAAAGGTTGTGAGTGGGTGCTGGGAACTGAACCCAGGTCCTCTATATAAACAAATTATTTTAACTGCTAACTTGTCTCTCTAGTCTCGTATCACAAGTTTAAAGCCCATATGACATGGTAAAACACATCCTTAAAAATCAAAAGAAAGCATACAAACAACAATAAAATACCCTGCGTATTTGAAAGCTAAGTAGAGGGACAGTAAGACAGCTCAGTGTGTAAAAGTGCTTGTGGTTGTCTTCCAGATCTTCACATGTGCCTGCACATGTGCATCTACATACACTAATAATAATAAATTAATACATTTTTAATTTTTTAAATAAAGCGTATTAGGCATATCATGCCTTCCTGGTAGCTGTTGAATATTTAAAAGGCCCAGGCTCATGGGCTGTCAGTTAAATTTGAACACTTGGACGCCTGATATGGGAGCAGTACCACATTCAGAGCCTGTTTTACAGAACCAGCCACCAAAACCTGTTTCTGTGCACAGCTGAAGTCAGAACAGCAGGTTTTCCCCTCTGGGTGAGTGGTTTTCTTGTGCCCCACCTCATTTCCTCAAGAGTAAAGGCCTGTTCAGAATGTTCTGCTGCTCTCGGGGGCACAGCACAGTCTCCAGTGCTGGCTTCCAGGGCCCAGACTTGGTGGATCTTTTTAGGGTGTTAAAATGCCTGGGGCAGTCAGCACCAGGAAGCCACTGAGAAGTTTCAAGAAGTTCCTCTCACACCTGTAACAAAAAGTTTCAGTAGAATATGTGGTAGATTTTTAGGCTTGCAACTATGTTTTTAAGAATTAAAAGAAAAGGAAAAAACAGTCAAAGACCTAAAGGAAATAATCCCAACATGGTGAACAGCTGTGCTAGGGTGTCAAACTCCCTAAGGCCGTGTCCCATTACACTGTGTGGTGAGGCTTCCTGGCTTCCTTCCAGGAAGCTAACACCATGCATCGGTCTTGCCTGATTCTTTGCTTTGAGCATTTAAGAGGAGATGATGTTTTGTGTTTTTCCCTCTGAACAGGAATCCCCAGCACCAGCTCAGAGGACACTAGGATAGCCCAAGCCCTGGGCCTGCCCTACTCTAAAGTCATTGAAACTTCACCAGATGGCACAGAGAGACTGAGTGGATCTGCTGAGGTTGGTGCCCCTGGCCTGTGCCTGAGAACTCACTAGTGAATCGAGACCCTGAGACTGGTGTGAAGACACACTCTTACCGTCACATCGAGGCTGTCCTTTCTCTCTCTCTTACCCCAGCAGCCTTGCAGCCTTGCTTGATTTCTCAGGAAAAAAAGACTGTTCTTCAACACCTAGAAGTTTTTTAGCTTGAAATCTAATCCAACGCTAGAACAACTTCATTTGAGAATCTTGCTTGAGAATGACCTTTGCAGAGAATCTTTGGCTTCTTGAAGAGGTGATTGGTGGTGACTCTTCCTCCTGGGGAAGATGATGGCCTGCTCCAGATTACCTGCTGTTTCCACAGAAAGTTTATCTCACTCACGGAAAGGAACACAGCTCAGAGTTGTGTTGGCAGAGTCAAGGCTATCTCTTGTTTGATTTGGTACAAATGGTAGGATGTGAGCCCCACCTGTGCTGAACTGAACTGGAAGAGTGTGGTGGAAGAGGCAGTTTTTGGGGTGGGAGGCTAAAGTGGGAAGTGGCTCAGGTGAGTCTCACACTTGAGCATATAGATCAGCATCATGCTGGCCCTGTTAAAACCCTGACTAGCAATACATATCCAGAGATCCTGTCTTTCCAAGAGTTTCTGTTTCCAGAAAATTTGCATGGTGCTGGTAGTGGTGCTGGTGGTGCTGCTGGTAGTGGTGCTACTGGTGCTACTGGTGGTGGTGCTGGACCAGAGACCACTGTTGAGAATCACTGGCTTAGAGCCTTGATACTAAAAGTCTGGTCCCTAGATCAGCATGGCATCCATGTTAGGAATGTGGACTGTCAACCTTACCCTAGTCACACAGGACCCCTGGAGGGCACTGACTCTTTGCTGAATACTCAGCCAACTTCTGTCAATGAGGGGTGGAGGGAAAACTGTTTTCTTCATGAGCTTCTGGAGCAGAGGACAGTGGCACATGAGAAGACAAGCTTTGAGGAGAGCTTCGCACCACATCTACATGATGTCAGTAGCACAGACTAGGAACTTTCTCCCCCAGAGCATAGCCACCACTATACAATAAACTCTTGGAGAAAACTCTTCACCTCAGTGGTAAGAGGGGTTACTTTAGTAAACATGGCTGAGTGCTCTTATTATGACATGTCTTGTGATTGTGAGCTCCTTGAGATCACGAGCAGATTACATTGATCTTTGTCCTCTGAGGCCTGGCATACAACAGGACTGATCCCAGGTGCCCACATTCGGAATGTCAGCCAGTCTTATGGCTCACTTCATCCAATTAGTTCAGCCTCTGGAGAACATCAGCGAAGAGAGACCTCTGCCTTTGAACTGGTAGTGTTCAGCCCTGTTGTGTGAAATCGGAGTATTAAATGCAGAGGATGGGTTGTCTCTTCAGGCTGAGCAGATGTGGCCCCCCTGCTTGCTTTAAGACACTGAATTTTTCTTCTCTGAATATTTTCCTCTTAGGGAAGAGTCGTTAAAGATACACATTGTACAGCTCCTCACTGGTAGTTAAGACACTGGTAGTAATTCTCTCTTCAGGTATTACAGGGCATGGCAGAAAGGGAGGGCCACAGACCCAGGGTCAGCTGCCCACCTCACGCAGTGGGCACAGTGCCCATGGCCAATATTGCTTCTCAAGGCTACTGGAAAATCTTCAGAATTTTGAAAATAGAGCTGGAGAAATGGTTCAACAGTTGAGAATACTGTTCTTCCAGAGGACCGGTTCATGTGTCCACTCAGCACCCAAATGGCAGCTCACAGCCTTCTGTAACTCTAGTTCCAGGAATCTGTACCCTTCTTCTGATCTCCATGTGCACCAGGCACAAATGTGATGCACAGGCATACATGAAGATAAAACACTCATACACATAAAATAGATACATTTTTAATTGGAAACAAAAACCTTGAACTTTCAGGATCAAAAAATCTTACTTGTTTTCCTAGCAGTGCAATTGCAAAATGTGATTTTTAATGTTAGCTTAAAAAGGAAAGGACCTATAGAATGATAAATGAGTCCAGGGTTCAGGGGAGTGCCCATGTGGCCCTGTGCAGAACCAGACCCTTGTGATAGTCACATATTGATGCAGTGTTCCGGGGTGCTGAGCAGAGGCAGAGATTTTCAGACAGCTGACTCTCCTCTCTTCCAGTTCACAGGTATGACCCGGCAGGATGCCTTCCTAGCCCTGACCCAGAAGGCCCGTGGGATGAGGGTGGGCGGAGACGTCACGAGTGACAAACTGAGAGACTGGCTGATCTCACGACAGCGCTACTGGGGCACGCCGATCCCCATTGTCCACTGCCCCGCCTGTGGCCCTGTGCCTGTGCCATTGCAAGACTTGCCTGTGACTTTGCCCAGTATCACATCTTTCTCTGGCAAAGGAGGCTCCCCACTGGCCTCAGCTTTGGAGTGGGTGAACTGCCCCTGCCCAAGGTGAGGAGCCACAGCCAGCACCCTGGGTACCTCTTCTCACTGGGTGCTAAATGCTGCCTTCTTTACCGCCTCAAAGGAATATCAAAGGAATTTTGGAACCTTTGAGACAACAGTCTAGAACCTGACCTACCCTCCAAACAGTCTAGAACCTGACCTACCCTCCAAACAGTCTAGAACCTGACCTACCCTCCAAACAGTCTAGAACCTGACCTACCCTCCGCAGAGGGCCCTGGAACACTGACACTGCTCCAGTGGAGGGAAAGACTGTAGGTTCTCATGATATTGCACTGTCTGCCATTTCTATTCCACAGAACTTCCTTGAAGCGAGAAAGGCTATTTCTCTCCTGTTAGGGTTTCCCAGTACAGACCCTGTGATAGCCATGGAAGTCTTAGCACCAATCATGGAGTACAGGAAAGACAGCCAGTGCGTCATTCTTAACATCACTGAAACACCAGCTTTCTTTCCTTTCTCATTTTGAAGTGGGATTGGATTTTCCCGAGACCAGTAGAATGACTTCTGGTATGATTTTCATGATGCTGTTATCAGCTGACCATTTCTTTTTTGTCTTTCCCTTTGTGAAGGAATATTCACATTCAGTACCACACTGCAGCCTTGTGTGGTAATATGGCTTCTTGACAGGACCACAGAATTTCTGGAGGGCAGAGCCCAGGCCTCAGAATTGACTTCACTCTCTGAGTGAATTGGGTGAGCGTCCAGAAGTGTGAGCAACCAGGCCAGTGCAATTGAGCAGACAGCACAGAGATATAGACAGCAGCCTTGGGTCCCGCAGCTGAGGATTCTTTATATATTTCCTGTTGAGTTCTAAGACCCTGGGCCTGTTTCTTTGGAACCTCATTCCTCTCCTGCACAGTAGGGTTTGGGGTATTCTGTCTCATGAGTCCCTGGTATTCTGGCAGCCTGATGAGATAGTATCTGTGACACCTTTGGCCTAGTTCTACTGCACCCAGATCAACCTGGTGACATTGTGCCCATCATCAGCCCAAACACTTCCTCCTTACCATTGAGGGTTTGGTATTGGTGGTAACACCCAGTTGTCTTCAAGCCCAAGGAGACATTAGTGGACGTGAGCATGGTGAGTGCTAACCAGATGTGATTGTTTCTGGGTAGCATTTCTGCAGGTTGGGCAAAGAAGAGAAGGTACCTTTATCTTCTTCCCAAACTAGTGTCTGTGGTCAAATATAAGATACAATCCAAATAAATTCCTGGCTTTAATTTAGAGAATCACTGTGGAGATGGGCACCCCTCTCTGGGGGCACACAGGACTTGTCTGACAATTCCTGCCATAGGGACCCTTTCTTTTCATTTTTAAATTGAAAATTTAAAGTACTCAAGCTCTTAATGAATGGAAGGTTTCTCTGTTCCTCTTGGGGGACTCCTTCTCCCTCTCCCAGTTCTCCAAAGCACACCTCACTCAACCTTAGGCTGCTTGAAGGGAAATATTTGGAGGCCTAACACCTCAGAAGTACAGCTGGTGGGAAACTGCACTGAATTCTAGAAAAAACCAGTTGATAAATTTCTTTTCTCAGGTGTAAGGGATCCGCCAGGAGAGAGACGGACACCATGGACACTTTTGTGGACTCTGCGTGGTACTACTTCAGATACACTGACCCCCACAACACTCACAGGTAATGTCCCTGCTGTGTGACAGGTAACACTGCATCCTCCATGAAGCAAAACCATGATGGAATTAGATATGCAAGCGAGGTGCTAGGGACATGCCTGGGAGGATAGAGAGAGAGGAGCTGAGCTGGCAGAGGAAACACCCACATCGTGTGTATGTGTATCTGGTACCCAGAGACAGTAGAAAGAGGAGAATTCAGAGAAGCCCTGGACCACAGCAAAGCTCCAGATGCCTCAGGAAGACCTGTGCAAAGAATGCCAAGTGCGCATATCCATTCAGAACATAAGGTGGGCAGATGTACTTTTGTACTGATGCTGGATATCAGGGGCTGGACCAGAGTAGTTCCACAGACACAGTGGTAGATATTATCGGTCAGATGTGCACCTCATGCCAGACTCTTAGCTTGGGGAAGCTCAGGGACAGAGAGCCTTTACCTAGCTTGGAAAAAGCCTGGGATTCCATCCCTAACACCAGAGGTGAAGGCTTTTTTTCAACTGAGTATGTTAAATTATTATTATTTTGGATTGTTCAATCTAGTAAATCCCAACTATAATACAAATCGAAAAGACAGCTAGAGGAAGATGTGAACACACCGCACTTAGGGATTGTAGGGATGTCTGGTTATGAACTCAAGGAGACAACTAGAAATCATTAACAAATCTAAACATTTTTAAATGAAGAAAAGTTGAAGCCAAAGTATTGGCACATGTGTATAATCCCGGAATTCAGGAGGCAGACACAAGAAAATCAAGAGTTCAGGGGCCATCCTGGGCTGCCCAAGACTCTATGTCAAAAAAAAAAAAAAAAAAAAAAAAAAAGAGTAGAATGTAGACTTCAACGTGACTAGGTTGGCCAGATGTGGTGATGTCCGTAGGCCAAAGTTTCTGTCCTGCCAGCAGCTCCCAAATAACCACACTGAGGCTTACGTTAATTACAAATGCTCAGCCAAAGCTCAGGCTTGTTACCAGCTCACTCTCACATTTATGGTAACCCATGTGTCTTATATGTGCTTCACCGTGTGTCGTGGTACCTCTTCTCAGTACGGCGTGCCCATCTTGGTTCTCTTTGCATCTGTTGGACATTCCCCTCATCCCTCCCTTCCTCCTCCCAGCATTTTCAGTTTGACTTTCCCACCTAACCTTATCTTGTTCAGCTATTGACCAGTCAGCTTCTTTCTTATTTTTGATTTTGTGAATGCTGTCACAGTAGTAACGGCAAAAGAGACCTATACTAACTGCCACTGGAAGTTAATGTTTCCCGTCTCAGAGCTAGCCAGCCAAGGACATGCCAGGGGAAAAGTTCTTTGCAGCACTGGGGAGAAAACTCTGAAATTTTGAAACCAGCGAGCATAGATCCTCCAAAGCAAAAGTTCCCTCAGTTGACTTCAACAGAGAGGTCTATTCCCAGCCACGGTGACTCTTTCCCGAGGCAGCAGCCAGCAAATAGAGGACCTCTGTGTACTCTAGGAGTAGGAGGAAGTTTGACCTTTGGTAAAACCATGTTGGTCAAGACGTAGTAGATGAGGATCTTACTGGGATATTTTATGACGGGACCTTTATAAATTTTATTCCATATTTAAACTCTTGCTGGCTATTTCAAAGCACTTTTAAAAATCAGACCAAATTTCTGTTTTAAAGTGAATATTTACTACCATGCTAGTTTCTGTTGTAAGTGCTGCTATTGCCCTCTGTTGGTGAGAACTAAACATTTCTATTGTCTAATCATAATAAAAATTAAAGATCACCATTCAGACAAACATCCTGTGGCGATGCCTTGTTGCTGGTATTGTTTTCTTTTGTTCTTGTTCTATACAAAAATTACTGGTTTGTTTTGTTTGTTTGTTTGTTTTTTGGGTTTGGGTTTCTCTGGGTGGCCGTGGTTGTCCAGAAACTCACACTCTGTAGGTCAGACTGGCCTGAGTGCTGGGATTAAAGGCGTGCACCACCAGCAGCAGCTCAAAAACTACATTTGTATTACATTTATTTGTTGTGTTGTGAATGTGCGTGTGCCTCGAACCATATAACGAGTTTAGCGAATGACTCGTGGATCTAGGCAACAATGGTTCTTTTCTCACTTTTGTATGTGTTTTTCTCTTATTAGAAGAGAGTCACTTTTTTCTGACAGTAATTCTTTTGAAGGCACATGCATATTACAAAAGGTCTAATTTATGCGGCTGTGTCACAGAAGGTTGTAAAACACCCGTTTATCTTTCTCCTAGTCCTTTCAGCCCAGCACTGGCAGACTTCTGGATGCCTGTGGATTTGTATGTCGGAGGAAAAGAGCATGCTGTCATGCACTTGTTCTATGCAAGATTCTTCAGTCATTTTTGCCATGACCAACAGATGGTAAAGCACAGGTGAGCATTTGTTGGTTTTTTTTTAAACTTTCTTTTTATTTATTCTTTGTGTCTTTCACATCATGCATCTCAATCCCATTCATTTCCCATCCCTGCGTATCCACCTTCTGCCCTTGCAACACCCACCATGAATAAAATTTAAGAGAAAAAATAAAAGGGTGGAAAAATCTCACCACGGAAGCTGTAGTGTGACATAGTGAGTCACACAGTAAACATTTTTGTCCATATAATATATCTTTACTTGTAGTGTTCTTTTCAAAGAGTCATGGGTCTGGCTAAGGCCTCTGTTTCTGCTACTCTATAAATGCTGGACCCTCACTGAAGCTTCTCTTGATTATCCTGCTGTTGCCCTGTGTTGTGGAGATCCAGCATCTTTGGGTCTGCAGGATCACAAATGGGGTGGAAATTGGGGCTCTGGACCTGGGTAGCTGCAGGGTTGGTCAGCCCGCCAGCTCTCCATTGTCCTTACCACCGGGGTGAACTCTCCTGCATTGCCCTGGCAAGTTCACCCCTTGAAGCAATGAGCAAAGGGTGGGACCTGTTCTCCCGCTTAGGATCAGCTCTCCCCTACCTACACCAACAGGATTAGTTCCCGGGCATGGCGTAGGGGCCACTCTCCCAAGTGCTGCAGCAGATGAGGGGCAGGACCAGCTCTCCTGCTCTTATGACCTCAGGGCCAGCTTTCCCACCTGCCTGGGGTGATGGGGGGATGCAGGACATGGGACACCGGGCATTTCCCTCCCAGCCATGCTGCCATATAACAGGTGAGTAATGGGGACAGCTCTTCCATGCTCACAGCACCAGGGCTGGCTCACCTGTACTTTTGCCGGTGGGGTTGACTCTGTTGCACTGCCCATGCAAGGTGCAAGGTCTGCACAGGTGAACATCTGTAGCACTTTGAAAAAGAATTCTGTTCACAAGCAGCAACTAGAAGCAAGTAACTATTCTGAATCAAAGTAAATTTGTGAATAAAAACATTCTGCTTCTCCGATATACTTTATAAACCATCATAGGCCTTTACAATGTGAGGTCCATTTACACAAAACTCTTATTAATCATTTGTGTTAGGTTTCAGACCTGGGACAAATGGCTGAGGAACATATCAAAGCGGACCTTGCTGCCCGGTTCTTCCTGCAGTCCGTCAGCCCTACCTGTTACAGAACCTTCTTAGGTGGCATTGCCCCTCACAACTCTCCAGCCCGGGGACTGGCTTGCTTTTCCCTGTACAATCTGACCATTTGGTTACCCACTCTCCTATTGTATCTTTGGGCCTCTTGGCTCCTGCACCTGGTTCCCTTTCTCCCTTCCCTTTTCTCACACGGCACAGCTCAGTCTGGTCATGTCTACTCTGGACTCTCCTGGATGTCTCTGCCCCTGGCTGTGCCCTCCCATGTGTCTGTAATAAACTTTCTCCTCCACCTTCCCAGGAGCAGGTCATGTCCCTTTCCTTTCTTATTTCCTTTTGTCATTCAGTTTGGTGTGGAATGGTTTGGGCTTGCATGAGATCCAGCTTTCAGTGCATCCGACTCTTACGTGTGAAGGAAAGAGGACTCTTGTGCTGCTCTATGGTTTTGTAGTATCTCACACATTTGTCACTGTGCAAGTTGTGCTTCTAAGCTTGGCTGAACCCTTCCCTGATGTGTCACCCTGATACTTGTGTATCAGAGCAGAAGATAGCATTAAAAATCCACTGATTTTTTTTTTCTTCCCGTTGACCTATATTGTGTTCCTCATAGCATTCAAAAGACATATGAAAGGGTGGCATACTTTGTGGTCCTAGAACACAGGAGGCAAAGGCAGGAAGATGTCGCAAGCTTGAGAGCAGCTGTGACTGCATGTGAGTTTTAGGTCATATAGAGACTATCTCAGGTATATGTGCATGCTTTTCCTCTGTGAAATATGTTTAATATATTATACAATACATTTGGGAATCTGAGGCAAGGAGATCATGATCTGAGGCCAGCCTGGGCTACATAGACAGACCCTTTCTCTAAATACCAAAGAATAAAAAGTAAAAATGAATATGCATGCTTCCAAGGTCACTGGGAAGTAGAATGTTGTATCACTGACACCTTGGTGCACACAAGAAGCCCCTTTCCCACCATCCCTCCCCCAGATAACTCCGTAGAATATTTTTAATTACTTTCTTTATGAATGTATCACTCTGACTTCACTCTATTATTATTGTCTGTGTATGATGTGGGGGTGCCTGCGTCACAGTATGCAGAGGTCAGATGCCCACTCCGTGGAACCAGTTCTCTCCTCCCACCTTTAAGTCATGAGGCTTGTATGGGAAGCGTAACAAGATCAACTTATTGTAGATTCTCAGGAAAGTTTTTTTCCTTATATCACCATGGTCAAAGAGGAGAAATCTAATGACTTTCCTATGCTAACCAACCGTGAACTGCTCCCTAATACTCGTGTGGCTCCTTCTGTACCAGAGGGTTTTGGTCTCCAGATCTCCTGTCTTTGTGCCCCCTGCTCTGCTCAGAAGTCATGCTTACTCGGGCCCCATAGGTGCCTCAGAGTAGAACCAGCTGAATTAAATGTACTTTCTGAGTGTTTGGGGGCTTGAGAGGAGGTTTGGGTTTTTTGCTGTTTCTTTATTCATTTTGGTTTTGCCAGCTCAACGGCACATTTTAAGCAGTGCATTTTATGCCCGGTCTGACCTTTGCGCTTGCTTTTCTGTTAGGACAATAGTTTAGACTCTCTGTGTGTGCACTACTGACAGGATGATCCCAGGCCATCCTGTTGAACACTTGCTAGCAGTACAGGAAGTGTACCTCTCCCTCCCATCCCCCATCTTCCATCCGTTTCCTGGGCTTTTGTTTCTTTTCATATTCCAGAACAAAAATATTCTGTTTGTCTTCTCCTTTTATGTGTGTCTTTAATGGTCCGCTTTTTAGAAAGAGGGAAAGATTGTCTGTGTTTAAACTTACTTTGTAATTAGAAGATGACCTTAAGCTGGTCCTTTTGCCTCCATCTCCCAAGTGCTGGGATTACAGGCATGTACCACAGTGCCCAGCCTGACCCCTCATTTGTAAATATTACATATATTACATGTGTCTTTTGATTTAATGGAATATTTTGATATTTTTCCCCTCATCGGAGCATACATATTTCTCATTCTTTTTTAATTTCTGCATAACATATTATAATTATTAAAGCATTCATTCATTTTTCTAATTTATTATTATTATTAGCATCTTTGTCGTTTGGTTTGTTTAAGGCAGGGTTTCTTTGTGTAGCTCTGGCTGTCCTAGAACTCAACTCTGTAGCCCAGGATAGCCTTGAACTCAGAGATCCATCTGCCTCTGCCTCCTGAGTGCTGGGAGTAAAGGTGTGACCACCACAGCTGGCAAGGGAAAGTGTTTCATGAGCATTGGTCCTAACACTGAAATCTTGGGTCAACAGCTATATATGTATTTTCTCTTTTCTAACTTTTTACCTGGGAGTGCTGGCACTGGCAGCACTTGGAGCAGAGGCCGGCGAATCATGGAGCTCTAGGCTATCCAGACCTGTGTAATGAGAACCTATTTAAACTGCTTTATGTTCCAGGGCTGCCCTTGCCACCTCAGGCTCGGTGGCAAGTGTCTTCTCCCACTGAGCCATCTTCTCTGTCCCGATTTTAAAATCTTTTAGGGATAAAACTGTATGACTTATGCACATGCCTGGAATACTTCTACTTGGAGGGTAAAGGCAGGAGGATCAGCCCTGCTCAAACAAAAGATTATTTATCTGTAACTTTCAGCTTATCTGTAAAGCAGACAGAAATTCAGCTTCATCAGCATGAGGGTGCTGGAAGCTCTGCCCTTCACCCACTCTGCCAGCTCCGGGGTCTGAACTCTACCATACGAAAAATGTGCTGGGTATAACTGGGCACTGAAACTGCTTTCTGCTTCTTACCCCAGAGACCTTGATGTCTCTGGGTGAAAAACACCTGATCTGCATCAGGACTCTAAGCCACCACTGTCGCTGGGCCCTATTAGACAATTAGTTAAAATGCTTGTGGTTCCAGTTATACAACTTGATCTACTTTGCATTTTGTATCTGTGAAAACAGATTTGCCAGCTGTGACTTGTGTCCTGTTACTGTCACAGTCTCACGGAAATTTTGTGTATGTGTTTTTATTTTTGTTTTTGTTTTAAACTCACCACCTGGCCCAGGCCAGAAGAACTCTTGTTCTTCTTCTCTCAGTGCTGGGATTATTTATAGGTGTGTACCACCACACCCAGCCCAGGTTTTTGCAGTGATTACAATAGTATTATTGTTGTTGTTGTTGTTGATTTTTTGAGGCAGGGTTTCTCTGGGTAAAGAGTCCTGACTGTCCTGAACTCACTTTGTAGACTAGGCTGGTCTCAGACTCACAGATTTCCACCTATCTCTGTCTCCTGAGTGCTAGGATTAAAGGCGTGCGTTAGCACTGCCTAGCCATAATAACTTTAAAAGCCGTCATTCACAGTACTAGCCTGCAAAAGGAAGACCCGGGAAAGTTTCTGGTAATTCTGGGTGAGGCCGGCCTCAACTTGGTTTCTTTCTTGTTCTGCATAAGCAGCCACCTGGCGCAGTCAGGGTAGCAGGCAGCTGCTGTCTAGATCTTCAGTTTTCATAGAAATGACACCTAATGTAGCCTGTCGATCTATGCTTGGAATCTCCTGAGCTTGCTCCCTCTCTTCCTTCTTCCTTTAGAGGTGGGACAGACAGAGGTGGCCTCGGTGCCCAGCAGTGTCAGTCGTTCTAATTTCTGATCAGGGGAGGAGCCTGGACTAACCTGGAAATGGCTAGGATTCCAGCGTTGTGTTCCTGACTATGTTTCACAGACTAAGCGTCCGTGTAGATGAGAATAATCTGCCTCCAGGTGCAGTTGAAGGGGCCAGGAGAAGGCTGAGAATCAGAGCCTTTCAGGGAGGGAGGCCCAACATGGTGGCCAGTTTTCACAGCCTTCACTGGCAATTTAGAGTTTCTTCTGTGCAATCACCGAGATTAATGAACAACGTAGTTGCTTTCGCTGGTTTGTCTCCGAGTGCCATCTGTTGAGCAAGAGAGAAGAGCCCATGGGGATACTGTCCTAGTTGTGGCTCTGAGTCACGAGCGTGGCGATGTGTTGTGATCTCCAAGGAGACTGGTTCCAAGTCCAGCAACGTTCCTTATCTCCGTGTCTCCTAGTGCCCTGCTTGTGGTGTGTGTGCTTTTTTATGAGCGTGTCATTGCTCCGCCCAGTCGTCATGCAAATAGTATTGAATGAATAAGTAAGTGAATCCCCCATGAAGGCAGGAGAATGAGGTCCGGATTCTCTCATCCCTCCCTAGGTAGCTTTCCCTAGGGTCCTATAAGAGCAGGAGGGTGGGAAGGATCCCTGGGTCTAGGAAGATCCCTCCTCTGTGACATCCTCTGTGAGCACATAGGTACCCTGCTGACCTCTGCTCTGAAGTAGATGCCTATCAGCAACCCCCACCAACACCACCACCACCACAGCCGGAGCCATGGCACCCAGTGCCTCCCTTTCCTCCTCCTCTTGCTTCCACTTTGCCTCACCCTGCCAAGTTGTCCCTATGTCTGCTGAAGTTTCTTCATTCATTGAAACAAGCCTGATTTAGTTCAAACCCATTCATATTATCAAATACTTGTTATGACCTAGGTACCAAAAGGTCTCTTTTGCTGCTCCTTGGAGGGGGGCAGTTGGCAGGTCAGTCACTGGCCTGAACACAAAATGGTTTTTCCTGCCCCCCACTTACAGTTACTTACAGGTATCGTATAACACACAGTGATCATGAAAAGGCCCAGGAGTCTCACAGACATCCCAAGGGTGCTGGCTCTGTAGTGGGGCTGGAAGTACCAGTTTGGGGAACAAAGCTGATAAGGAAGTAGAAGTCTGTTGTCTTGGCAACTCTTGGGAGGAACAGAGGAGGGGAGAGAGGACATTTTTAATGACCCAGAAAGCAACTGGATGGGATTTGGAAGAAGGCATTCGAAACAGGGCCACATTCTTTTCCTTCCTTACACTCGGAGGGGTCCAGCACAGATTGGTCAGTGATGGCAAACCAATTAGCTCCCCACCATTACACCTCAGTGCCCAGAAGGCACCCAGTGCATGTGTGTTGAATGAGTAGATGATGCACTTTCCACGGTGACTCTTGAGTTTTCTAGTGAGCTGCACTTGCACATAGATTGAGTTTAGTGAGTTCCCAATCTCTGAGTTAGTGGAGGAGCCTGGACTGACCTGCTGAGGATTCCAGCACTGTGTTCCTGCTTACACAGACTGTGCCTCAGTGTAGTGAAAACAATCTGCCCCCAGGGGTGCAGCTGAAGGAGTCAGGAGACCGAAGATTCAGGGGTGTGGGAGTCTCACTCTCCTGGTCAAAGTAGGCCATGTCTGTCTTTATCGGAGAGGCACATTCATTCAGTCCGTGTTTGCACGTGTGGTTGGTGTGGAGAAGTCTGCAGAAGTACTGCTGAGACTCGGGGCCCTGGGGGACCATAGCCAGGCCGCTGGCACTCATGCCGTATTTTAGAAATTTTATGTATGTCAGTGTTTTGCCTGCATGTATGTCTGTTCACCACACATGTACATGCCCTAGAGACTGGTAAAGGGCATTTGGATCCTCTGGAACTGGAGTTAAAGACAGTGCACTGCCATGTGGGTGCCAGGAATCAAACCTGGGTCCTCTGGAAGGGCAAACAGAGTTCTTAATTGCCGAGCCTTCTCTCCAGCTCCCACCCCTTTCCCCATGCCAAGTTTGACCATCCCTGTGCTAAATACTTGTCTGAGGCAGTGCCTGCTGCACTACAACTGGGAGAAGCTGGAGTCCAGATGGACTTCAGAGATCTCGTAGCATTGCTTTCAGAAATTGAGACACATTCGTTATCAGAGCCTTGGTCCTGGAGCACTCCTGCTCCACAGGACACCTGCCAGTTATGAGGAAAAGGGCCAGGGTGGGCACCCTGGAGCCCTCGTTCAGAAACTCTTTGAAGTAGTTTTGAAACAAAAGTAAATGGTTCTGCTAGTAGTCAGCCTAGTCGGGTGGCAGTGGAGGCCACACTAGGTACTGTTTGCATGGCCATGTTTGCACAGATGGCTGGGTCATGAAGACATGTCATGGCTATGCCATCAGCTTGTACCCACCCAGGACTGGTGTGCTTTTCATTGTGAGTGCTAATTGTCATTTGACAATTTGATTTAAACACAGAGAGGAGAGGGGAAGAGAGAGAGTAAGAGGGAGAGGCCTAAGGAGAGAGATAGATAGAGCGGGGAGAGGGGGAAGGGGAGGGAAAAGGGAAGGAGAGAGAGGAGTTTTAAAAGATGGGGCAGAGGAGTACTTAGCCAGGGTTAGGGAGTTGCAATTCTACATTTTCCCAGGAGGTGGCAGTGGTGTGTCACTTGATTCTATGAAACAACAACAAAATACCAATAAGAATAATAAATAAAAAGATTCCAACTCCCTACCTTTAAGTCTTTTTCCTTTTAGAAAATGCCATGCTGCATAGCCTAGACTGGCCTCAACCTCAGTCCTGTCTCAGCCTTCTGAGTAGCTGGGGTTGCAAGTATGCTGCCGTATGCTCAGTCCCCTGAGTCTTTTTTATTTTATTTTTTCCTTTGAGACAGGGTTTCTCTGTGTAGCCCTGGCTGTCCTGGAACTTGCTCAGTAGACCAAGCTGGCCTCGAATTCACAGAGATCCACCTGCCTCTGCTTCCCGAGTGCTGGGATTAAAGCTGTGTGCCGCCACTGCCTAGGCTGTTCCCCTGATTCTTGATGCTACTGAGTTTAGTCACCATAGACATGTTTTGGGGGTGCTGGGTGTAAATCCATGGCTTTGTGTGTGGTAAGCATATTTTGTGCCACTGAGCCACACTTCTACACCCCTGAGTTTCTTTTTTTCCCCCGTTTCTTTGTTTGTTTGTTTGTGACAAAGTTTCTTTGTGTAGCTCTGGCTGTTCTGGAACTCGCTCTGTAGACCGGGCTGGCCTCAAACTCAGAGATATCTGCCTACCTCTGCCTGCCTAGTGCTGGAATTAAAGGTTTGCGACACCATGCCCGGCTCCTGAGTTTCTCCTGAGTGTGACAAAAACCAATGCCCAATGTGAGTGGAGAGTGGGAAAACCTCACACCCTGTTGAAGGGACGCTGGCACCTGAGATGGTAACAGCAACACTAAGTACGAGACAGACTTATGCTAAAAACATGCAATTGTGCAAACACAGAGCATCCTTGTGGAGCTCACTGAGGTACCTCTTGGTGTTGCGGGCAGTGTTCCTACTCTGTAGGGCACTACTTAGTCTGCCGTTGGTCTTAAACGTGTCTGCATCTGCCTTTCCCTGCTCAGCAAGGACTGTGCTGGTTGGTTCTTGTCAACTTGATGCAAACCTTGACATTTCTGGGAAGAGGAAATCTCTCTCTCTCTCTCTCTCTCTCTCTCTCTCTCAGGATTTATTTAATGTGCTTCAGTGTTTTGCCTGTATGTATGTCTGTGTGACAGTGTAGGATCCTCTGGAGCTAGAGTTACAGTTTGTATGTGCTGGTAATTGAATCAGGATCCTTTGGACCACTGAACCATCTCTCCAACCCTGGAAGAGGAAATCCTAATTGAGAAAATGCCTCTGTAAGATTGGTCCATAGACAAAGATATAGGGCATTTTTTTTTTTTTTGAGTAATGATTGGTGTGGAAGGGTCCCACCCCCTGTGCTTAGTGCCGTCCCTGGGCAGGGGCATCCTAGATGGTGTGAGAAAGCAGGCTGAGCAAGTCAGTAATCAGCCTTCCTCCAGAGTCTGCTTCAGTGTCTGCCTCCAGGCTATTTCCTTGACTTCCATCAATGATGGGCTGCGATGTGGCTGTGTAAGTGAAATAAACTCTTTCCTTCCCTTGCAAGTTGCTTTCAACCATGGTGTTTTATCACAGCAAAAAGAAGCTAATTAAGATAATACCTGTTTACCTCTGTGTGACAGTATGAACTTGGGGGGGCACTAAAATGAGGCAAACTAAAGTCCCATGCAATAGCCAACTTTATTCAGGGCATCAGACAATTTATACTCAGAGAGTTGAATAAAGTGTACCATCCCAAGGACAAGCCACACGTGGCAAAAACATGTTTTTCCTTAGAGGCTGTGGTGGTTTGAATGTAATTGACTTCATAATCTCATAGGGAGTGGCACTATTAGGAGGTGTGGCTTTGTTGGAGTGGGTGTGACCTTGTTGGAGGAAGGGTGTCATTGTGGTAGCAGGCTTTGAGATGTCCTATGCTCATGATACCTCCCAGTGTCTCAGTTGACTTCCCGTTGCCTGCAAGATATAGGACTCTCAGTTTCTCCTCCAGCACCACATGGTGCCTGCATGCTGCCATGCTCCCTGCCATGATGATAATGGACTGAACCTCTGAACTGTAAGCCGCCACATCAATTAAATTTCCTTTATAAGAGCTGCCATGGACATGGTGTCTCTTCACAGCAATAGAAACCCCGACTAAGACAGAGGCGTATGTTAATAACAGCTGAGCTGCCATGGACATGGTGTCTCTTCACAGCAATAGAAACCCTGACTAAGACAGAGGCGTATGTTAATAACAGCTGAGCTAAACTCACTCCTGTCCACTACACCTGGGAGAAACACGAAAGCACATTCCAAGAATCGTTCTGTGTTTTTGAAGAGTTTCCTCCAAGCACTCAGAATTCTTCTCACACAGCTCCATTCCTGGACTGCGTTCCAGCAAGTAGTCGTGCATGTTTTTCTCTGTTTTAAATCCTCCCAGTGTTACTTTGTAATTGGCTTAAAGTCCAGATGCACCATGCTGGAAGGCGAGGATGGCTCGGGCTGAGCAGCAATGCTTACCCAGTCCCTCCATCTTGCATCCCACCATCCCTCCCACCATCCCTCTGGGTCTCACCTCTTTGGCCATAAGATTTATGTTTTAAAGCAGGCTTCCATCACCTGGGCTCAGTGCTCTGGGGCAGAGAGGAGAGTAAGAGAATGGTCCTTATTGTAAGGGGCTAAAGCAGAGGATGGGTGACCTCTGTAAATTCACACAAGGGTGCTTTCAGTGCGGTTTTATTAGTTGCTGTGGATGCAAAGGAATTTAAAGCCAACTGGGCTACTTCAGTTTGAGGCTAGCCTGGGATGCAGAATGAGACCCTTTCTCAAAAAGCAAACAGATCGGTTGAAGAGATGGCTTAGTGGTTAAAAGCACTGGCTGCTGTTGCAGAGAACCTGGATTTGATTCCCTGCACTCACAGATGGCTTGCAACCATCTGTGACTAAGTTCCAGGGAATCCATTGCCCTCTTCTAACCTAGGGGCACCAGGCATGACCATGGTGCATATACATGCATATGATAAAAACCTTCACACAAAAAAAATAAAATAAATCTTCAAAAATTTTAAACAAAATCTGTTTTTGAGCTTGATGACTTTTGTGTACACACAGAGGAATCTCTTCTATCTTGACACAGTAGTTTGCTCATTTGGTCCTGTGACATCAACTAATACAGTCATTTGCTGAATGGGGCCTCAAAACATGATACTCAGCATTTATATTTTAATGTTGATTTTACTGGATTTTTTTCACCTTTGTAAATGGACCCCATCTCCCACCATTGCTTCTGTATACCCCTGTGCGCGTGCGCACACACACACACACACACACACACACACACACACACACTCATATGCTCATTTAAAAGAGTTTAGAGCAGGAAGGTGGGCTGCATCTCCGGCAGAGCATGTATTTAGCATTTGAACCTTGAGATTGTGGTGCAGTATGGGATTGACATACTCAAAGATCAGGAATCTTTTGTTTCTGGTCCTCATCCCTCTCAATCTCATGGCTACCCTATCTGCCCTCCTGAATCTACTAGAAAACGTTCTCCTCTTTGTAACTGCCCGCCCACAGCTGTTAGACAGGGACCTTTGCCCTTTGTGGGACTCACTGGATCACTACCCACCTAAATCAGATGACCTTGAACATAAAGTAAAAGATCCTGTGGGATTAACCTGCAAGGCTAACAGGGCTGTAGCTTGTTGGGTCCATTGAGATTGCAGAATTTCTGATTCCCTGAGTAGAGGCTCCCCCACCTGCCCTGTCCCCAGTGTTAGTGAACTTGCACCCCAGAACTAGGATGTTGGAAGGCTTGTGTACATGAACATTATCTTGCTGTCCAGAGCAGCATTAGATACTCCACATAGGATGGTGTCTGGAATTACTTGCTGAAATGCATCAAAACAGAATTGGGCAGATTCTTACAAAACAAAATGAAATAGGGGAGAAAAAAGAATTCAGCAGTTCTTAAGAATAAAACCATTGCGGTAAGTGTGGTGGTGCGTGTCTTTAATCTCAGCATCAAGGGGGGAAGAGGCAGGCAGATTTCTATGAGTTCAAAGCCAGTCTAACATACTTAGAGAATTCAAGTCCAGCCAGGGATACATAGTGAGACCTTGCCAGAAAAGGCGTGTGTCAGGACAGAACTGGAACAATGGATTCAGCAATTATGAGTGTTGGCTGCTCTTCTGCAGGACCCACTATGCTTGCCTGTTAGCTACTATGTTTCCCACTATGATGTCATGGACTCTAACCCTCTAGAATCATGAGCCCCAAATTAAATGCTTTCTTTTATAAATTGCTTGGTCATGCTTTTGTCATGGTAATACAAAAAAATAACTAAGGCACACCCAACCATTGATAGCTACCTCTGTAGAATAAGATGGGCCAGGAAGAACAGTGTCTTAGGTTCTATCACTGTGAAAAGACACCTTGACCATAAAGGAGCACACTGGTTGGGGCTGGCTTACAGATCCTTACCATCAAGGTGTGAAGATGGTGGTGTGCAGGCAGACCTGGTGCTGGAGAAGGAGCTGAGAGTCTACTGTGGTTGGACTTTCTTTTGAGCCACCAGCTCGCAAACAATGACCTGGAGACTTATAATTGATTACGAAAGCTCAGCATTAGCTTGGGCTTATTTCTAACTAGTTCTTTTTTTTAAAAAAAATATTTATTGCTCTTTCCCATCTTCCTCTTGGAGAGGCAGCTTCGCTTCTGCCTCTCTCCCTTTCTCCGCTTTTCCCCTCTCCCCTTTCTCTTCTCCTCCTTCTCTCTTTCTCTTTCTCTTCTCTAAGTAAAAAATGTCTACTTAAAAAAAAATTATTTATTTATTTATTTATTTATTTATTATGTATACAATATTCTGTCTGTGTGTATGCCTGCAGGCCAGAAGAGAGCACCAGACCTCATTACAGATGGTTGTGAGCCACCATGTGGTTGCTGGGAATTGAACTCAGGACCTATGGAAGTGCAGGCAATGCTCTTAACCTCTGAGCCATCTCTCCAGCCCCTCTAACTAGTTCTTATAACTTAAATTAACCCATATCTATTCAGCTACGTGTTGCCACATGACTTGTGGCTTTTACCTGTCCTCCTGCATGTCTTACTCTCTCTCCACCTGGCTGGCAACCTCTCATTTTTTTCCCAGCACTCTCTGTCCCCGGAAGTCCCTCCTAACCTCTTCCTGCCTAGCTAATGACCTTTCAGCTCTCTGTTAAGCCAGCCACAGTGACACGTTTTCACTCAGTGTAAAGGAATATTCCACAACATCCTACATCTGGATTGACAGACAGCAGGAAGTGAAAATGAACCACAGGCTTGGCTTGAGCTTCTGAAACCTCAAAGCCTGATCCCAGTGACACACCTCCTCCAAAAAGGCCATGCCTACTCAAACATGGCCACACCTCCTAATTGTATCACTCCCTATTGGCCTGTGGGGCCATTTTTACTCAAACTACCACAAAAAAGTAGATAATATTTAGATTTTTAACAGAAATGATCTATTCCTGCCCAACTTGTCAGATTTAAACTCTAAAAGAATCTAAGCATGTGCTATGTTGAGGGGAATAGTAAGTATCCTTTACAAAGACAGCCTTCAGTACTCCAGGCCTGATGGGCAGCCGGCACTGTGTGATGCATATTTTCATGCGGTCATTTGGTTCCATCTTCCCATGGACACCTTGAGACAAATTTCTCCTGCTCCCATGTTCTAGATTGGTATACTGGACACCCAGAGCAAGTAGGTGACTTTTGTGACTCATAGGCTTTCCAGACCTGAGACCAGTGTTCTTTCTTCTTCACCTCTGGAAAATGGATCTGAGCTTAACCTTAGCTGCTGCTTTGACTTAGTGTTACCACTGCATCCAAGGAGCCTACTTTTAGGTGTGGTCTATAGAGATGACTTGTGATACCTTGTGTCCTTGCTGCCCCACATACACCGCCTTATCCCCCTGTGATCCTTCCTCAGGGAGCCTTTCCATAAACTGCTAGCCCAAGGCCTTATCAAGGGACAGACATTCCGCCTTCCGTCTGGACTGTGTCTGAAAAAGGAGGATATAGACTTCACAGGTAAAGTGGGCCCAGTCTGCTGGAACAGGTAAGAACCAAGGCCAGGTTCGGGAGCTTTTAAGAAACCAGCATCTATTAGGTCCTGGCTGGGGGCAGAGGCTAAGACAGATCCTGGTCAGGCCTCTGCAGACTGCTCCCAGGACTTGTTATCCCCTCCTAGCAAGCCCCATCCTGTGTAACATAGTGTTTGCTTGGGCATCCCTCCTCCAGGACCTTTTCCCACAAGGCCTTGAAGCACAGCTCAGAATATAGGACCTCCAACCTGCCTACTTCCTTGACATGCTAAGAGCAGCTCTGCTTTCCTGAGCTCCCTGTTCAGGACCCATTCGGAATCATGCATTGTTCTAAGTATTCTTTTGGCTTCTAGGTCCTGCTCCTGTTTGTGCAAAAACAAAAGAGAAGTTAGAGGTGACATGGGAGAAGATGAGCAAGTCCAAACACAACGGGGTGGACCCCGAGGAGATTGTGGCTCAGTATGGAATTGACACAATCCGGCTCTACATCCTCTTTGCAGCCCCTCCTGAGAAGGACATCTTGTGGGATGTAAAGAGTGAGTCTCCTTCCTTCGGCTGCCTGCTTCCTCTGCGGTCTGCCCTGAACTCTGAAAGAACTGAGGAAGAAAATGTCTTACTGGAAACAGTAGTGACGAATTCTAGAAGTCATCTTGTCCAGCCTTCTGTTCCTCTCTAGGACCCTAGCTCTCCATTGTTGAGGGGCCTCGGGTCCTTAGGGGGAGTGGAGAGGGGGTTCCCACTACATATGCACAATCCCCACTCCTCCCCCTACACTTGCTGGCAGTGGGGCCCAGCGCAGGCTCTGTGCCAATTATAACATGGTCTCTGGACAACTGTTTCCTTGAAGACCGAACCCTGCTCTTACCTAGGCCTATCGAGCTGCAGAGGCAACTCTTCTTTCCACACTCCCTGAAAGTTTTTTCTAGAACAGAGTCCTCCTCCCTTACCAACATGATGCCTGGATCCTGGGATCACGTGCAACATCAGCCACTCCCTGCTAGCTCCTCTTCCCCCAGATTTGTCTTTCCAAAGCTTTCATTTTGCCCTTGAGATCTGCATGGATGTGGATGTGGGAAGTGAAAGCCAGTGCCTATGGAAGGAATCCGTTTTATCTCAGGATTGGCTGGTTTTCTCACGACGTCTTGTGGTGATGGGTCTGGACAGAGGTGACAGATACCACCCTGACAAACTGCCTGGAGTAACAGGCGGGACATACAGAGCTGTGTAGGCACTGGCTCAGCTTTCACCTTTCTACTGGGCAGGTCCCCGTATCTGCTTCTCACAGATATGAGACAGCCTCCAGCTGTCCCCACTGTGTCCTCTCTCTTGAGAATACCCAACCCAGTGGCCACGGGGTTCAGGAATCTGTACCCACACCCAGGACCAAGTGTGCTGTTCTGCTTCCCCAGATCAGAGCAACCACTGTCTAACCGCTAGACTCGGTGACACACACACACTTCTGGCAAGGTGAGGGGTTGTTAGCTGACCTCACACTGTGCCACAAGGCTTTTCCCAAGCATGTTGTACAACCACTGCCAGTGCTACCTGGCCTCATGAGATCCCAGCTTCCCTAGTATTGACAACTGTCTTGAGTACGCTGTTGGCCCCAAGGCATGTCTGTCAGAGTAAGTTTGCTGATCAGAAGGCAGGGTGCTGATGCCCATCCCAGAGCAGGTGGCAACTGCTGAGCAGCCCTGCTGCCTCTGCTCAGAATACCAGGGAGACCAAAAGGGCTTAGGGTTAGAGAGGATTCTGGAAGGACCATGGGGCTTTTCTCATTCCTTCTTACCAGTACTCTTTCTTTGTCTTCTTGATTGCCACAAAATGCAGCTGATGCTCTCCCTGGAGTACTGAGATGGCAGCAGCGGCTGTGGTCCCTGACAACGCGATTCATCGAGGCCAGGACCTCTGGGTCAGTCCCCCAGCCTCAGCTGCTGAACAACAAGGAGAAATCCAAGGCCCGAAGCCTCTGGGAGTACAAAAACGCAGTCATAGCTCAGGTCAGAACCCACAGACCTTGGATAACTGTGTCACTGCTCACTCTGAGGGAGCCTTTGTCCAGTGGTCTGTGCAGCCTGCACACCCTGAGGAGGGCCCAGTGGTCTGTGCAACCTGCACACCCTGAGGAGGGCTCAGTGGTCTGTGCAGCCTGTGCACCCTGAGGAGGGCCCAGTGGTCTGTGCAGCCTGCACGCCCTGAGGGCCCAATGGTCTGTGCAGCCTGCACACCCTGAGGAGGGCCCAGTGGTCTGTGCAACCTGCACACCCTGAGGAGGGCCCAGTGGTCTGTGCAGCCTGCACACCCTGAGGAGGGCTCAGTGGCCTGTGCAGCCTGTGCACCCTGAGGGCCCAGTGGTCTGTGCAGCCTGTGCACCCTGAGGGCTCAGTGGTCTGTGCAGCCTGTGCACCCTGAGGAGGGCCCAGTGGTCTGTGCAGCCTGCACACCCTGAGGGCCCAGTGGTCTGTGCAGCCTGCACACCCTGAGGAGGGCTCAGTGGTCTGTGCAGCCTGTGCACCCTGAGGAGGGCTCAGTGGTCTGTGCACCCTGAGGAGGGCTCAGTGGTCTGTGCAGCCTGCACACCTGAGAGCCCAGTGGTCTGTGCAGCCTGCACACCCTGAGGAGGGCCTAGTGGTCTGTGCAGCCTGCACACCCTGAGGAGGGCTCAGTGGTCTGTGCAGCCTGTGCACCCTGAGGAGGGCCCAGTGGTCTGTGCAGCCTGCACACCCTGAGGGCCCAGTGGTCTGTGCAGCCTGCACACCCTGAGGGCCCAGTGGTCTGTGCAGCCTGTGCACCCTGAGGGCTCAGTGGTCTGTGCAGCCAGCACACCCTGAGGGCCCAGTGGTCTGTGCAGCCAGCACACCCTGAGGAGGGCTCAGTGGTCTGTGCAGCCTGTGCACCCTGAGGGCTCAGTGGGTCTTCTTTCTTTGTGAGATAGACCCGATGCCTTGATTAATTGCTGCCACTGTTTTTGCTGTTTTACTGAGACTTCCTGATGGAAAGAGATGCTTTCTAAAGACTGGCTGTCCCTCCCACCCTGTCACCTTCTTCCACCGTGACCTTAGGAAGCCACCTATTTCCTGAGTCTCTGGAGTTGACCTGCAGATGAAACCAATCTCTGACGAGACATGGCACATTGTGTTAACAGGGGTGCAGAGATGAAAGAAACAGAATGCCATAACATACCTTCTCATTTTATAGATGAGTTTAAGACCCAGGCAGGTCAGATGTCTTGCTTAGAATCCTACAGCTAACGAGGAACTGAGCACAGACTGGGATCCAAGCTCCCTGAACTCATCAGGAGTTCGTCCACTTGGTTACTTGGGTACACAGTGTCCAAAGGACTTGTTTTAGGTTAATTTCTCTAAATACGAGGTTATTTTTCATGGGTATCTGATAACACAAATTCTCCTTGGGCTGATTTTTTTTTTACTTGTTAATTCAGGGTTGGATGTAGGTTGGTAGTAGACCGTGCCAGTGCCTGGGTTCCTCCCTGAATTAAAAAGAAAAGGGGGCTGATTCAAGCCTGTGGAGTCATCCGAGGCCACTTCTTGCCTGGACTGTAGCTCAGATGACATTAATGGCATAGCAGGATTTCTGTTTGTTTTTGTGACCTGATCGAGTGGCTCTGAGTCTAGCATGCCCGTCTAATGGCATTTCTTCAACTTTATTTCCATCCTCTGTGTAGAGGAAGTCACCACGTGACTCTGGGAATCGGAGTGGTGCCAAATTATTGCTCTCATACCAATACATGTTCTCTCTGGAGCATAGGTCAGATCATTCATGAGTTGTTTCAACAGCTGGGAACTCCTGGCATCTCAAAGGTGTATCATTTTCTTTTCTGCAGTGGTGGGGAATCTAGCTCCAGGCCTCACTCCCGCTAGGGCTAGGTGAGCGCTTTACAGTGGTCTGCATTGCCTGCTTTATCTACTATTGTCTTTATGTTGTCCACTGCCTCCCTGCTCAAGCAGCCAGCATTGTCTTCTTAAGCCTCTTTTGTGGGAAGCAACACAGTCTCAGATGTGGAAAGAGAGGCAGTCTTAACAGTAAAACAGCATTAACTTTGAATTTAAAAGTCTTCATGCTCATAAAATCTAAGCTTTATTCAAGACAATAAATGTATTTATAAGTATCTTTTGTTATATTCAGTTAGCTTCTTTTTATCATTCAGTTTTCTTCCAGAAAGCTAAAACGAATTTCTGAAGAAAGTGAGTAAAAATCAATTTTTTGCCAACAGGTGACCACCCATTTCACAGAGGACTTTGCGCTGAATTCTGCAGTTTCTCAGCTGATGGGACTCAGCAGTGCCCTCTTGGTAAGTACCTGGGCCCCACTCAGTAACTGAGGAGCGAGGGGAAAGTGCTGGGGTAGGACTTACTGCTTCAAGGATAAAGATTTATCTATCTATTATGTCTGCAATGTTCTGTCTGCAGGTATGCCTGCAGGCCAGAAGAGGGCGCCAGATCTTATTATAGATGGTTGTGAGCTGCCATGTGGTTGCTGGGAGTTGAACTCAGAACCTCTGGAAGAACGGTCTATGCTCTTAACCTCTGAGCCATCTCTCCAGACTCAAGGTTTTAAAGGTTGTCTGAGCAAAGTTGTTTACTTTTCTGAGACAGGGTCTTACTACATAGCGCAGGCTGGCCTTGGACTTATGATGATCTTCCTGCTTCTACCTCCTAGCTTAAAGCCTTTTTTTTTTAAATCTCCAGTCTTTTGTGAGAGGACATAGAGGCCCCGGGGGTTAGAGGAGGTTAGATGTCGTGTCTGAATGAGTAGTAACAAAGCCAGGGCCAGGCTTAGGCCTCTCTCTGTCCTAACCTTAATCCCCTACTGCCTGATTTCCTGAGCATGTCAGGCTATTTCCTTGGCATTGTGGCATTGTTAATGTTTGTATTTGTTTAACCTAGATGGAACAGAGTTGTTACTCCCAGTGATAAAAAGAGCAGTCCTTTTCAGGCCCCTCACCACTTTGCTACATGTAACTCCAGTTTTTCTTGCTAAGGGAAGAACTTGTCAATAATTGTAGATAGAGAGAACCTACACCCTGGTATTCCACAGGAAAACCTTAGGCAACAGTTCTCTGCATTTTCCCCTGGGCCACAACACACAGGAAACCTTGCAGAGTGCTTATAAGTTCTGACCTTGTTCCCAGTTTTCCTCCCTTGCTGAGGCTTAGCCTCTTCCTCCGTCAGATGAGGAACAAATTCTGCTCTTGAAGGGCAGTTGTGAGGACTGAGTATGAGTCTCCGAGAAATCCTTTGACCTAAACAAAGTGGAAATAAAGAATGTTTCTCCCACCTGCTGAGCCTCCAGATTCTACTTCATTCATGGCCTGTCCTACCCCTGCTTATTTTGTACCCCAGTCTTAAACCTTCCTTCCTCTTCCCTAGCAAGCCTCTGAGAGAGTGGTTCTCCACAGCCCTGAGTTTGAGGATGCTCTGTGTGCCCTGCTGGTGATGGCTGCCCCCATGGCTCCTCACATAACCTCAGAGCTCTGGGCAGGTATGTAAGAGGGTCCTTGTCTAAGTAGTTACTACTGACGAGCATTTGCCCAAGCCTCTCACTGATCATTATTTGTGTAGCTCAGCAAAGGTCTTAGAGTGCTCTTCGTCCCTTGAGGGTTCAGCCGCTCACTGTGTGTGTGTGTGTGTGTGTGTGTGTGTGTGTCTGTGTGTCTGTGTGTGCGCGCGCACGCGCACATGCATGCTTTGTTGTGTGTGTGGGCATCTATGTGCCATGAATGTGAAGGTCAGAGGACATCCTTTGGGTGCCAGTCCTCATCTTTCTACTTTGTTTTAGACTGGTATTAACCACTGTGTAAGCCAGGCTAGCAGGCCCGAGAGCTACTACAGGTGCCCTGGTGTCTGCCTTCTGTGTCCCCTTAACAACAACTTGGACTACAGATGCTTGGGCTACTGTGTCCAATTTTCATATCAGTTCTGGGCATCCAAACTCAGATCATCGAGCTTGCTTGACGAACACGTTTGCCTTATCCACTCATCCCTGACCTGTCTTCATTGTGAACTCATGAGTTAAGTTCAGATTTTATCTGTTTTGTTGTCCAAGCCACTTCCACAAGTGTTCGTCCAGACACCGAGTCTCCATTCCACCAGGTCCTCTGATTGTTTTTGTCTCGGGTTTGTTGTTGTTGTTTTGTATGTTTATCATTAGTTTCTGGTGTTAGAAATTGAGTCCAGCTTTGTGCTCGCCAAGTATGAGCTCTACCAGCTCCACCACTGAGCCACACCCCAGCCTCTGATGCAATGGGGATGTTGTTCTTCCAAAAGCATGCGAGCAAATTCATGTCTCTGGGAAAGGTCAGCATGAAGTGGCCTTGCTTCCTGTGCATTTTCTTGACATTGCCAAGGCCGCTGAAATCAGTGTCAGCACAGGTTCAGGCCCTCCTGGCATACTCAGTGGAAGTAGCTAGCACAGACAAGGATGGGGAGATGAGACTAGAGACAGGCCCAAGAATGCCACCAGGAGAGGGCTGCCATACACAGAAACTGTGACCCCCTCCCCGAGAACTCCCAGCAATCACTGTGGGCCACCAAGGCAGCCTGGCGTCCTGTACTCTCAGTGGGATGGGGGAGTTTTATTTTCTGCAAGAAGGTCAGCTCTCCAGAGGTGGGGATGGAAGGGGTGCAGCTGGCCCTGCGTGATAGCCCTGCATGCCAGAGCCTTGGTGCTTAGCTCGGCACCCAGACCTTCCCTATTTGACCTGTCACCTTGGCTGTGTTGTGTTTGCCGTGCACACATTGGGTATTTTCACTTAAAAGAGCAAAGTAGCAAAAACTTGCACCTATGCAGAACCCCAAGCTCCATCCCCTGCAGCCGAGCCACATCATCCAGGGAAAGCCTGGTGAAGCACTGAACCTATAAATAAGCATCCTGATTACTCCAGGAAGTCTGGGCTTCCTTGTGTTTCAAGTGGAGTGTGTAACAGCTTCTGTCCCCAAGACCCTTTCATCTCCTAGACATCCTGTATGGCTTCCATACGGAAGTTTGGGAAACCTTCCCGTTACATCTGGGTCACAGGACAAACCACTACCAGCTCAGCAAAGAAAGGCATGATTATCTTCTTCTGGTGACCTCCATCTTACTTTTAGAGAAGGAAGAAGTTGGAATCTTTTCTACATTGGCCAGAAGGCCATTAAGACCCTTGAGAAGTACAACATCTCAGGCCAGGGCCAGCTGGGCACCAGGGGGGGTCATGTCTTGTACTTTGGCTCTAAGGAGTCTTCACTTCCCTGCCAGTACCTGGCAATACAGGATCACCTGAGTGTCAGATAAGAAAACTTACAAAGCTACAATGAATGAATATGCCAAAGTCAAAGCAGAGACCATGGGGTAGAATGCATCGGTGCTATTAGTGGCTGGTCCACAGCACAGGCTCACCTAAGGACTTAGTTTTGGTTTGTGAGAAGACGGGGAGCTTGTGGTGGGCACAAGCCAGCAATTACTAACACATGTTTGAATAAAGCTGATCCTGTGTGTGTGCAATGCTAATGTCAGACTCAGGACAGTGTTCATGCTACCAAACCAATCCCAGTATAATAATATTTTGTAGGAAAACCTACAAATCAATAGGGAAGGAAGCTTTATGCAAACAAACTTAGTTTGGAAAGTTTGCTTTGTGATTTTGAAGATAATTTTTATATTATATACAAAATAGATTACTACTAAATTTGAAAGTTAAATAGGAAGGAAAATGAAACCTTTCAAAGAAACCAAAAGAAGGGAGCTGGAGAGAGGGCTCAGAAGTTAAGAGCACTGGCCACTCTTCCAGAGGTCCTGAGTTCAATTCCCAGCAACTGAGATCTGGCGCTCTCCTCTGGCGTTCGGGCATACATCGAGGCAGAATGTTGTATGCATAATAAATAAATCTTAAAAAAAAAAGAAACCAAAAGAAACTGATTTGAACTGATTTCACAGTATGGGACAAACTCTATACTTCAATATCTTTTCCAATTACAGAGCTGTGAGTGTCGCGTGCTGGAGCACTTGCCTAGCATGTGCAAAGGCTCGTCACCAGCACAACCGTAACATACATACACGTATGTATGTGTGGAGCACTTGCCTAGCATGTGCAAAGCCCAGGCTCATCACCAGCACAACTGTAATACACACACACACACACACACACACACACACACACACACGTATGTATGTATAAAAGCAATAACTGCTTCTTGTGGAAACCTGTAAAACAGTGTTTTTGAAAGAAAAAGGGGGGCTGGAGAGATGGCTCAGAGGTTAAGAGCACTGATTACTCTTGAGGACCCAGGTTCAATTTCCGGCAACCACATGGCGACTCCCAGCTGTCTGTGACTCCAGTTCCAGAGTGTCCGACACCCTCACAGACACACATTAAGGCAAAAACGCTAATATGTATAAAATAAAAATAAATATTTTAAGAAAGAAAAGGGGGATCTTGAGGTATAGATTAGTGGTGGAGCATATACTTAGCATGTCTGAGGGTTCCATTCCTAGCCCTAAAAGACAGAAGGGAGAAGCCCCTGCACTCTCTGGAAGAAGCCTTGAGAGGCTTTATATCTGACCACCTTCATGTGGCCTACCCTGAGCCAGAGGCTAGAATATGTAGTAGGGTGAGAGAGCTAAGTTCTCGGGAGGGCTGAGAACATCCTTCTGTCCAGTGCACTCTACGTGGAAAAGGACCGGGGACAAGATTTTGATACCAAAGACTAAGGTACTCATGACAGGAGAGGCTGTGAAGACAGCCTGTACTCAGGGGCCAGTTCTCAGGAGACATCTCTTCCCCAGCGAAGGGGTAAGCCCAGAACCTTGGCAGTCTTGTTTTGCTGCTCATTTCAGAGTTCCATGTCCCATCTTCACATCTCTGCGTGCTTTTTATAGAAAGGCTGCGTGGAGCATGGGGTCACAGACCAGCTGTGGGAAGAGGTCAGCTCCTCCCTGGGCACCAGGGCACCGCTTGGTTCTCAGGCTCTCAGCAGTCTTCACTTCTACCCCGCTGATCAGCCATAAGTCACAAGAATGTCAAATAGGGAAAGGTTTTAAAAATTAACAAGAAATCTCTGATACTGGCACAAGAACCCAAGGCAGAAGTCAACAAAACAAAAAGACTAGCACCCCTCAGAGTGGCCGGTCACAGCCTTATGGGAAACATCATGTTATGGCATCCCTAGCTTCCTCGGAAGGCTCGAAGCCAAGGGCAGCCTTGCTCCCTGTTCATGAGCCATCTGTGTGTCCAGAGTGGCCCGACTTCTGTGCCTTGTGTTGCAGGCTTGGCGCTGGTACCAAGCAAGCTCTGTGACCACTATGCCTGGGACACTGGCGTGATGCTGCAGGCCTGGCCCACGGTGGACTCACAGTTCCTTCAGCAGCCCGATATGGTTCAGATGGCTGTTCTGGTGAGTGACTCCCACAGCCGTGGTGCTAGACTGTGGTCTGCAGACTGTCCCTCTTCTTCCAGTGACCCATCGACCCAGTCCCCAAGCCAGCCCTACAGCACAGAGGTCTGTGTTCCCTTCCCCATTCCTTCACTATATCCCAGAAGCATGCAAGCCTCAACTCTCGGGGACTTCCAGACTTAGAAAGGGGAAATACCAGCCCGATCTGCCTTAATGACTCAGTGTCTTCCTAGTGCATTTAGGAGCACCTGGGTAGGCTTGAGGGGACAGGGTGGGGAGATACATAGAAGGTGACACACGTCTGTCAGTAAAGAATACCTCTGTAGGGCTGGAGAAATGGCTCGGAGGTTAAGAGTACTGCATGCTCTTCTAGAGGACCCGAGTTTGATTCGCAGCACCCATGTAGTGGCTCACACTACCTGATGCTACAGTTCCAGCCTCCACTGGCACCAGGCACACATGTGGTGCGTAGATAATACAGTCATGTAAAATAAAATAAAAAAATTAATGTCTCTGTCAAACATATTTTAGTAAAGTTACATAAAACTCTTTTCCCCATTTTATTTATTTATTTTATTTATTTATTTATTTATTTATTTATTTTGGCAAGCTGTACCATTTTCAATATATAAAGGTAATGAATGAGGGAAGTTCAAGGTTCAAATTTTTGTTTTAGTTTGTTTTTAGGTTCTGGGGTTGAACCTAGAGTCCAGGGCATTCATTCTCAGCAAGTAGTGTCTTGCTTAGCTGCATTCCCAACCCTGTTCTTTTCTTTCTTCTTTGTTTGCTTGTTTGTTTGTTTTTCAAGACAGGGTTTCTCTGTAGCTTTTTGTGCCTGTCCTGGAACCAGGCTGGCCCTGAACTCAAGAGATCCACTTGTCTCTGCTTCCTGAGTGCTGGGATTTAAAGGTGTGCACTACCATTGCCAGGCCCTAACCTCTTCTTATGTTTTTCTTTGAGACAGGGTCTCAGTAAATTGCCCAAACTGACCTTGAACTTGATCCTCTTTCCTCAGCCGCCAAGGTATCTGGAATTACAGGCCTGTGCCACCAGGCCCAGAAAGCGTAGTTTGTTTTGTTTTGTGTTTTCCTATAAACCTTTAAAGTCAAAACTAGATCCCTGTAGTTTCCCCTCTATGCAGAATTGATGTGTTTAATGTGAGACAGTTTTAGGGACATCTGTTAATGGCTTACGTGGCAGAAGGTGAGGAGACCAGGACAGGCTTTTACCTGATCGTCTGGCAGATAGGTGCAGTGGAGCTAGGTCATGTTCATCCAAATGTGGCTTTCCTTGTTTATCGGAGGCTACACCATTCTTAGTTAAGGAAGCAGCTCACCCACGTCCAGTCCTGACTCTAGGCCAGGCATAGTGCTAGGTCATAGGGATGCAAAATCAAACAAAAGCCAGGCACAGTGGTTTACTGATATTCTGAGGCAGGAGGGCCACTGTACGTTGCTGCTAGCCATGGATACACGATACGACTCTGTCTTAACAAAAACAAAAAATCCACTGGGACAAGAGGGTTCCTATCCTCAAGGAGCTTAACCCAGACAGACAGAAAAGCACACAAGAAGGAAAAGCATAAACAAAATGAACGTGTATTGTGGAAAGTGCCAGCATCACATCCACCCTGGAGACTGAGGAACAGCAAGTCCCTGAAGGCTGGCCAACAAGCCTTGCCACATTGTGCCTGCCCCAGACATGGACCTTAGGAAGCCCATGTTTAGGAAGAGTCCTTAGCTTAGGAGTCGGAGCACCATGACAGCCGCCTCCCTGTGGACTCTCCTCACTCTCTCTGTTCTTTTCCTTCTCAGATCAACAACAAGGCCTATGGCAAGATCTCTGTGCCCCAACAAGTTGCCCAGGACCAGGACAAAGTCCAGGAGTTGGTTCTCCAGAGTGAGCTGGGCGCCCGGCTGTTGCAGGGGAGAAGCATCAAGAAGTCCTTCCTCTCCCCCAGGACTGCCCTCATCAATTTCCTGGTGCAGGAGTGACCAGGGCCTCAAGGACCCTCCTCTGCCCAGGTCAAGGAAAGGACGTTAGCTTACGACAAGCAAAAGGCAAACATCAGGGCCATTGGCCTTTTTTCCGGGACAGACTGGAGTCAGCAGGGGCCTGAGCCTAGGTGACAATGGATGCGGACAAAGAGGAATGAGGGGAGAAATTCCCGTTGTTGTCCTGCGACCCTCCACTCCCACTCAGGGTGTGGAACTACCTGAGATGCTGCTGGGTGGGAACAAGAAGAAGAGCAGGGCTGGCAGACAGCTAGGAGCGTTTGCACACAGCTCTGTACTGTCTCAGGCACTTCTAAGGAGTCACACAGATTAAAGGGGCCATGTAGGCTCAGGAGCTGCACAGAGGTCGGCGTCCAGGTGGTGCTGGCTGGACTTTTGGCTTCCAGGACAAACAAAACCCTTTGGTGTATGTTCAGGGTCTCACTTGTGGGACTGGACGTGGACACTGGCATCTCTACAAATTGTTCTGAGTGTCTCCAGCACCTTTCACATAGGTGTCACATAGGTCTCTTGACCTCTTCTGGGTCTGAGGTCCATGCTCTGGGACGGGACTTCGCTTTACTTCTGAGCGTTTCCGTGTGTGGAGTGCACTGTGTGGTGAGCGAAACTGTGTTCTGAGCTGCTGATCCCCGCCAGGGCCCCATCACAGCCCAGCAGGGGTTTGAACCCCAGGTAGCTCACGTGGGCCTCAGATAGTGATGCCCTCAGTTTCCCCCCCGGAAGGTCACTAGCAAAAGCAAGTTCACCAGAGAGGAGTTGTTGTGTCCTGGGTGTCACCTCCTGTGTCCAAGCTGCTCAGGAGTGGAGCCAGCTCACCAGTAAATTAGACAAAGCTCATTGTTATGAGAGTCATTCGTAAAGTGCTGAGCAAGGGCTCGATGCCTAGTTGTGGGGAGGAGAGAAGAACTTAGCCCTTTCAGGATGCGGAAGCTCCATGTCTACAATTTAGTGTCACCCAGAGGTGGCTGTCATTGTCTCCTACCGTTCAGATAACTTTTAGTGTCATACTTGTATATCACTCTGAGACGTATCTGTGATCTCGGAAGAGCCCTGTTTTCCAGTTCTGAGGGTTCACTGGGAACAGACCAATGTCCGCCACCATTCCAGGCCCTGGTTCTTGCTGCCTCCTGGAATGCCTGTGGTCTGTCACCTTGAACATACGTCACCCTCCATCTAGGCCGGGCTCATCCAGGCCCATGAGCAAGAGAGGCTCATGCACAGGATCTTGAGCTTGACACCGTGCCGGGTCTCCATGCCTAGAAATTGTAATTTAATTGTAACCATCATAAGGGATTTAGAATTTTTTACAAGTGAAGCTACTGAGGGTATAGCTCAGGGGTAGAGTGTGAGTCTAGCATGGCCAGGCTCTAGGTTCCATTTCCAACACAGAAAAGCAAAGCAGCTCTACCAGAGGAACTGTGGCAGCACACGTGTGATCCCAGCAGAGGAGAGGCAGAAGGACCATGGGTTTGACGCTATCTTTAGCTACATTAGACTCTGCCGCAAAGAAAAACTACCAGTGATCCTACCACCAAAGTTTGAGAACACTGGATTAATGAATGTTTCTGAACCATAATTTCTACCCAGTCCTTTCTCCTTCATTTTCATCTTACCTGGGATGAGTTTGGCCCAGGACTGTGAGGAAGTAGAGGTGGAAGAGATTTGGACCAGAGTGGAAGGCAGAGCCTCAATTCTGGAGAGCTGTATTATGAGGATCCCCAGGCGGACGCAGGTGACTGTCCCGTGACACACAAGAGTACGTGAAGATAGGGGGAGGGCTTTGGTTTTGTGTTCTCCAGGAATAAGCTCAGTGGCCTTGATGAACTAGGGGTAGACAGTCCTTCAGTTGGGTGTTCTCTGCCCTAAGCACTGGACCAGTAAAGTCTGTGGGCTTCTGGACCCACACACTGGGCGTTGGAGAACATTCTCTCCAAGAAGATGAAACTTGAAAACATGAACTCATTGGTACTTCCTAGGGGAGGTAGATATGATGGAACAATTGGGCAGAAAATTGTTCCCTGTGGGTGAGTGCATGGGGTGTGGTGTGATCTGAGTCAGAAACTCATTATCTCAGTTTCTACAGAGCCCTAGAGGGTAGGAATTATTCTCATGAAGATGAAACAAAACAGAACAAAAACACAGCAAGCTGAGAAACTTAGTAATTTGCCTAGCTTTCAAAGCTAATACACAGAAGAGGCAGGGTGTAAACTCACATCTGGCTTCTTCATGCTGTCCTGCGGTGTCACTGGCCCTCACCTCAACGCCTGTCGCGATTGAAGTATGACAGCATGGTAAGATGTCAGCCTTCCCAGCAGCTCAAGGGAAACTAGTCAGTCTCAAAGTCTGGGAAAACACTGTTGTGGTCCTACTCTGTCGGGGCAAATGGTTGGCTGGTGAGAAGCCAAGAGCCTGGCGTGGTCCTGTAGGTCTAGCATACAGGTTGCTGGCTCCTGGGAGATTCAGGCGCCAAGTGGGTGAGGGTTATTTCTTTGGGAGAAGTCGGTAAAGAGAATTTGTGAGCAAGAAAAAAATTGGTGCCCTACATGAATCCTGCCAGAGTGGGCATCTGCCAAAGAAAGGGAAACTGACTCCCAGGACCAGAACACTGAGGTTGGTGGGTCCGTTGCCCGGGCGTTTCTCGCCCAGCCAGAATGCATTCCTTCAGAGAACAGTCCTTACAGATACGAGCATCCAATCAGTGGAAGAGAAGGCAGTCAGCTAAAGACAGGGTCTTAAATTGTGACATGGAAATTTTCTCACAACTAAAAGTAAGATACCCTAGACAGTGCAGTCCTAACCTTTTGATTCAGCCTAACCCTACGGTCCAAGTTGTCCTGAAACTGACAGATCTTCCTGCCTCATCCTCCTGAGTACTGGGATTTCAGGCATGCTTCAGCATAATTTTAGATTTTTTATTTGTGTGTGTGTGTGTGTGTGTGTGTGTGTGTGTGTGCCGTATGCATGCAGGAGGCTGCAGAAGCCAGAAGAGGACATTGGGCCCCTGGAACTGGAGTTACAGGAGGTTCTGGGCTGCCCTACGTGGGTGCTGGGAATTGAGCCTAGGTCCACTACAAGAGCAGCAAGCTCTTTTAAGCTATCTCTCCAGCCCCACAAATCATTTGATGAAGATCTTTCCTTCTGTTTATGATTTTGTATTTTCTTATATTTTTGGCCATCAAGTAAAAATATCAGTCTGTGCAATGTCACCCAGTGTGGTGGTGCATACCTATCATCCCAGCTTTGGGAGCTTGGGCAGAAAGATGGTGTGTCTGAAGCCTCCTGGGATACCAAGTGAATGAAGAAAAACAACAGCATGATGTTGTGAAGATACACACGAATCAGGAGCCTGGCCGCTATTATAGTACTTTATACTGAGTCAGGGTGTCCACCTCTCTGGGAATATGGGTACAGTTAGGGAATGTTTCTTTCTTTTTGTGGAACTGAATCCAGAGAATCACAGCAGCACTTGAAGTCAGCATTAGCCTAGGAACCAGGTCTGAGCAGGAAGGCTTTACCCAGAAGGTGCACCTGTTTCCCTAGGGAAGAAGGCCTCCTGACTGTCTGCTAGCAGTCAGGTTTGTAGATGAGATCAGAGCAGCCTTTAGCCTTGTGTCAAGACTGCTCCTGTGGCTCCAGACAACAGTATGGTGAGCTGTATTGAGCTCTCCACTCCACGAGGGCACCTTTTGCAGAAGCCTGGTGCTGCCTCAGGATCACGAGTGGAAATCAGTCACACTCTGGAGCTCATGAGAGACTGGAGGAGAGGCCAGGGAGGAGACGCAAGCAGAAAACAGCTGCTTGCTTCGTGGGCGGCCAAAGGCTCATATCCAGGCCGTTGAGTTTGGAAAATGGAATCTGAGATGACCGGTAGTGAACGAGGGGGGGGGTGCTCCCCTGGGGTGCGGTGGGTGGCAGTGACGCTGACAGGACAGCTGAGGGCAGGACAGGCCCAAGACTAAGGCCTCAGTTCCACGGCTGAGGCCAGTGACCTCCCAGAGTTGACCCTCACCCTCTTCTCCAGCCTTGGAGGAGGAAGGTAGGTACGGAAGTAATGAGGCCCTAAGGGAGGAGGCCAGGCCTGCTGGAACACAATGCCTGTCACTTACCTCCCTGACCCTCACACCCTGAACCTGAATTCCAATTTTTGTTCCCTCTCTGAAAGAGCACAGCTAAGCCAGCAAGCATTTGCTGTCAGGATGCTGTGGGCAATGAACTCTGTCAACAGCAGTAGCAGTAATTTCTCTTCTCTATCACATAAGGGCCCTTGCTCAAGACCACACAGAGAAGGCAGAGCCATATTCAAGCTCAGCTCCACTGTGCCATTAGAGCCAGCCCTGTACCATCTGGATTTCCCAAGACAGACCTGATGTCTAGATATCCCAGGGTCTGTCAAGTGTACATTTTTCAACTATAACTGAGAAAGTTGGTCGCTGTTGATAAACAACTTAGCTTTGCACACCTGAACCGGAGACTCCTGGTCTGAGGGGTCATTACCTTTGGTTATCTGAGTGTATTTCCCCTGGACACTGTCACTAGGACTCAGACATCAGGAAGTTACCCTGGCTTGGCTGCACTTACTACTGAGAAAAGTCCATGAAAAGTTGAAAGGGGCTTGCTAGCAGTGCTTCTAGAAATTTCCCTAGGACATCCTTTCCACAGACACTGAAGAGTGTATCTGGATTCCTAAGACATGGCCTGCCCAGACTCAGTGCTAAGCGGGATCCCCGTTCACAGGCATATTGAGAAGGGTATGAGAAGTATTGGTGGCACTCCCCTGCAAAGAGACAGGCTACCCTGGATGATGCCACTCCTCAATAGTAGGACCAAGTCCTTTCTACTAGAAAAGGCCAGATGGTTCTGTCAAGTGGCACAGGACAGAACTTACCGTAGTAAAGATCATAAACAGGCTGAACCGAGCACTGGAAGCCTAAGTATCACCCAGTGTCCCCGTCGTTAGTGATCAGCTTGTCAGTAAATACTGTTTCCAGGAAGTAGCATGGGCTCTGTCTAGTTACTGCATTAGTACCCATGACTCCTTAGCTGCACTAACGCCCAACAGTCTGTCCATGCCTCCATTGTCAGTCATCCTCAGGTGTAAAGTGTTGGCTGTCTGTGGGCTAGAGAAATGGTTCTGTGGCTAAGAGAGCTTGCTGCTCTTGCAGTCAACCTGTGTTAGATTTCTAGCACTCGTGACAAATGACTCGACTACCTGTAACTTTAGCTCAGGGGATCCAGTGCTGTCTAGTGGCCTCTGAGGACACCTGTACTTACCTGTGCACATGTGTGTGCGTGCACGCGTGCACACACACACATACACACAGATAAATAAAATATTGGCATCATCAGCCAACCCTGAACTCCAGTGTCTCACACAGCAAGCATCACCCCTGTCAGTATAACTCTCTGGAAAAGAGAATGGGATGAAGGGAGTTCTACAAATTCCAGCATGCTAGAGGGTGTGGAGTCCCAGCAGCTACCATCCGTAAACCCTGGCTTTTGAGGTAGCCGAAGGTAATTCCAGTGGCCTACAGAGCAGTGGGGAGGTGGAGAGCCGGAAGGAGGTTGAGAACTAGTTCTCAAATTGCACACGGCCCTTTTGCCTATTTCCTTTTGGCAAGAATCCATTCGTAAAGAGGTCAGCCAGTTACATGGGCCTGGGCAGCTGCTCCCAGCAATAGTGCTGCACAGGAGAGGAACAGTGCACACCACCATTCTTAATTTTCTAAGTCTTGTCCGTCAATGTCTTTAGCTATCCTGTAAATATCTAAAGGATCTGCTTACGCTGCTTAACCAGCAACACCCGAGTGCCAGCCATGCACCTTCTAAGTCTGCAAGAGCAGCTGAGTGTGGTCTGAAATAGCCGTGTAACCAAAACTCCTTTGCTGTCCGCCAAACCAGACTACCCGTCCTCCCCTCTGGCTCAGACCCCGTTCTATATCCCACAGAGACGTGTGACAGAGACCTTCTTTGTGCTGGTCTTGGCACCAAGTGTTTGCTTTTTGGTCCCCAGTCCTCCCACTTTGACTTTCATAAGACACACATATTGGTTTGTGGAGATAATAATTTGGAATGCTAGGACTTTTGAAAGGCATGGAGACAGCAGGAAAACTGGGGAATCTTTCAGATTTCTACATCTGAAGAGGCATGACTGTTTCTGCAAGGTAGAAGTGGGTCACTCTTTTGAATGCCTCAATGTGTTCCGATCCTCATTGCACCCCAACATATACATGTGCCGTACCACACTCATACATGCACAATACCACCTACACACTGTATATTCCAAACCACATATGAACACACCATATATATCTAATCATACATAAATGTCTCACATGTAAACACAGCCCTCCACACCAGACATGCGCGCACACACGTGCACACACACATACACACTATACCACATACACTCCCTACCCCCATATAGCACACCACACACACATCGCATATATGACACATAGCAACAGATCTTGTTCTCAAATGTGCTTCACTCCATGTTCCTGGTGTGGAGGGCAGTTAACTCTTGAGAACTAAGACAGTCCCAGCTGTGAGGTGAGTGCCCAGTCCAGGGCCCGAGGGATGATGGAACAGATTGCTCCCCGTCTTCCCATGTGTTCAGATAGAACAGTGTTCCTGCGGTGTTTGTGTGCAGGTGCTCCCATCCTCTGAGAGCGGCTGAACCTGACCCTTACCTCTAAGACTAGTTAATTCTGTCTGCTGGCTCAGGCCTGAGTGAAGGTGACCTGGATACTACTAAAACTTTCTCCTTTGGATAAAGAATTAAAATGCTAATGAGACCTGTAATGCATGAAGTTGTTTATACAGTGACATGCAAAGATACAGCATCCAAGGAGATGCCCACATGATACATGTGAGCCAAAAGGCACATGTTCTATTACATGAGAACCCAACTGTTCCATGGGGCTGTTTGAACTACTAACTCTCTTCTCCAGCCTTTTCCTCCCTGGAAGTGTCTCTGTTTCTGTTACAGTTACATTGCTGTATGATATTTTATCTGGTTACACAAGAACCCCCATAACAATTGAACCACATCTTTGCTGATACCACCTGCCTTGACTCTTCCTTGTTTGTCTCTAGCGTGCCCCAGGTTTAAATATCACGCCCACAGAGTTCTTCCTCAACTGTATGCTCCTTGGCCATGCCTTGTCTCTCCTGTTCCTCCTTGACACAGTCAGAGAATGACACTTCACCCACCCAGCAGTTCGAGGTGTATCTGCTTCTGTTATCTGGGTTGCTACAGGGCAGCAGTGATCTGCCTTGCTGTGTTTGCAGATGCAACCCTGAGGAGATGCTGGATAAATTCTTGAAAGTGAAATCCTGTCCCATTCCCAGTTCTGCCTTCTGGGGTCTGAATACTCACACTGAGATCGGTTAAAGCAGAGCTAAAACACTGCCTTGAACCAACTGATTCCCGTACTGGGATTTTGTATTCTTTTTTTTTCTAAGGCTGCCTTGAAAGAGTAGCATAAACTGGGTAATTTAAACAATAAACAGCCATCCTCTCACACGGCTTGAGGCCGTGAGTCCAAGCCAGTGTACGGTGAGACACTGGCTTGTGGCACTTTCTTTCTGAGGTTAAGCTAGACCTCAGCCCATGGGGGAATCGTCACACTGCTCGGCATCTTGAGTCTTCAGTATCCATACAGCTGGCAGATAGTAGAAAAACAAGGCCATCCAAGAGCAGCTAGGGTCAACATGGTCAACCAAGACCATCCACTGCCACCTGCTTCATCACAGCGGCTTTCCACATCTGCCCTGAAGACCTGCCTGCTCTCCTCAGTACCGTCCCTGATGCCATAACACATCCAGAAAACTGTATAAAACAGAAAAAGAAAGTAGCCCCAATCCACTCCTGGAATTCCCTGTCATACTTTATTGCTTGAATTCCTAAACAATTCTCTCCCAGGCAAGCTATCCTGGGGGGCTGTGACCTTCTCTTGAAAAGTGTGCACTCACTCTTGAGTGGGCACGTTTGTCCTTTAATGAAACTAACTCCCCCATGGTTTGTCTCAATTCTTAATTCTTTCTCAGCTGTAACAAAAACCTCTCTTTCTGTCCCTCCTCTCTTTCCTCTCTCTGAGACAGGACTTGTCTTTCCCCTCTCTCTCCAAGACAAGGCCTCACTTGCATCTCACCCTGATCTCTGCCCCCTGCCCTTCTGTTTTGCCCCCTAAGTGCTGGGATTAAGTCAAGTCTACCGTGTCTGGTTTACCTTTGATAATAATTACTATTAATTTTAGAGACGATCTCTATGTAGCTTTGGCTCTCCTGGAACTCACTGTGTAGACCTTCTGTAATTCTTTCTTTATGTGTGTTTTGCCTGTGCCCATGGAAGTCTGGAGGGGGCATTGATTCCCCTGAAACTGAATTTACAATTGGTTGTGAGTCATTGTGGGGATGTTGGGAATTCAACTGGGATCCTTTGTAAGAGTAATCTGTGTTCTTAACCACTGAGCCATCTCTCCAGCTTTCGTTCATAATTTACCTGGAGTTTTCTATAAGAAAAGTTAGATTCGGAGTCAGGTGTGGTGGTTCATAGCTTTTGTTCCAGCACTCAGGAGGATCTCTATGAGTTCTAGGCCAGTCAACGAGCCTAGACTGCTGTTTCAGAAATTCTAGGTCGAAGTTGCTGTTGGTGGCAGGCACTTAGTAGCTCTCTACAGGGGTCAGCTGTAGCATCATCCCCTGGTAGGAAGCACCCAAAGGCACTGACTCAGCACAGCTCGAGGGACAGGTCTAACAGTGTAGCAAGGACCCGAAAGAATTAAAATTTCTCCAAGAACTCCTATGCTGGCAGTGAGAAAGCCTTTAGTCCTTCCTGATTCAAGTAGAGGAACTGAAGAGAATCCTATCTCCCAGGAGATTATGAGATCTTATCTCAGAGCTGATCTATTGGCTTTTTCATAAATTGTAACATTTCTAAGGGCAAAGCAGAGAGAAGCTGAGTATTTTTCCCTCCCTGTTTTGGTCTAAAATAAGTAGGTCCATTCCTCTTACTAATTCCTGTCCCCCAGGTTTCTGGTAAAGCAGCTAGCAGACCCTATTCTTGTTACAGGTCCAGACACAGCAGCCAGGCATCAAGGGTTTATCCCACAGTGCAATCAGGACCTGCAGTGGGCCAAGGGTTCTTCAGCTGTATCAGTTCTCAGGGGCAGGCCACAGGAAGGAGCAGCCAGTCAACTAGAGTGAAGGTCAGTCAGGACAGCTGACCCCACAGCTCAGAGAGGACCCATGAGGTACTTAGATCAAGGGGGGTTGGATGGCCTCTGAAAAATTAAACTTCTTTTTGTTGTTCTTTTTTTATTTAAAATTAAACCTTTCTTAACACAACCTGGAGGTAATTGTGTGTGTGTGTGTGTGTGTGTGTGTGGTGGGGATGGGCTTCCATAGCCACACAACCACTCAGATCCTTATCAAAGAAGCAAGTCATGAGGCTTCTGGGCTGGGCTGGTTGGAGTGCAGTAGGTGCCAGGGAACTGCTAGCTGTTAAGATCCATGATTCTTACACTGGCCATGACTAGGGTGTTCTGAGGGAAAAGAAAGAAGACCTACATGTTCAGAAAGATTATAAGTCCTTTTGATGTATCATAGAATTGCTGAGAACATAGCACTCCTCTGCCAATGATGGGATTATAGTCCCAACAAAGCCACCCTATATGGAAAGTATCAGAAGTTGAAAATGTATTTACTACCCCCAATAAACCCACAATCAAGTCAAAAATCATAAAGCTATTAAATGATGTCCGTTTGCCTAATTGGTCAGTGTCTATCCCATAGATGGCTTGGCTTGGCTTGGCTTGGCTTGTACAGGGTCTCTTAATTAGGGTTACTATCACTGTGATGATACGCCATGACCAAAAGCAAGCTGGGGGGAAAAGAATTTATTTAGCTTTCATGTCCCCATCATAGTCTGTCATTGAAGGAAGTCAGAACAGGAACTCAAACAGGGCAGGAACTTGGAGGGAAGAGCTGATGCAGAAACTATGGAGGGGTGCTGTCTACTGGTTTACCCAGCGTGGCTGCCCACGCTTTATTATAGAATCTAGGACCACCAGTCCAAGAATAGCACTATCCACAATAGTCTGGGCCCTTCCCTATCAATCACTAATTAGGAAAATGCCAACCCTGTCTTGAAAAACCAAAACAAAGGAAGGAAGGAAGGGAGGGAGGGAGGGAGGGAGGAAAGAAGAGAGGAAGAAAGGGAGAGAAATGTCCTACATCTGGGTCTTATGGAGACACTTTCTCCATTGAGGTTCCCTCTTTTCAGATGACTCTAGCATGTGTCAAGTTGACATAAGACTTGGCAGAACACAGGGAGACTCATTGTACATCATCCACCTGTATCTATGAGGAAGAGACTGCCGATAGATTCCCGAGTCAACCAAGGAGAGAAATGTCAGCTGCACATGGGGCAATGTGAGATTTCTAAAATTATTGTTCAGTGAAAAATGCCAGAAACAGGGAATTTATAAACCTTTTAAAAAATGGTTGAACACATCTCCAGATACTTTGGGAAGGTGTTTGTGACTGGTTCTGCAGAGGGCACTGTTGACTTGACTTATAGTAGAAAGGACATCTCCTTTGCTACTGTGTGCTCATTTATGCCTTTTGAATTTGAAGTCATACTGGTTTACTGTTCTGTGTGTTCATATGTGCATGTGGGTATGAAGGCCAGAGTTCAGCATTGTGAGCCATCTACCTAGCTTTTTGAGACAGAGTTGACCTGGAGCTCACCAAGTAGGCTAGCCTGGCTGGCCATAACCTCAGGTTGGGACCACAAGTGTGCACTACCATGCCTGGCTTTTTAACATGGGTTTGGGGGTGAAAACTCAGGTCCTCATGCCAACTGGGTCAACTCCCCAGTCATGGTGGGTGCGAGAGAGAGAGAGAGAGGAGATGAGAGAGAGGAGAGGAGGAGAGCGAGGAGGAGAGAGATGAGAGAGAGAGAGAGGGAGAGAGAGTCTGAAAACTAGGGCCAAACTCAGAGCCAGCTCACTGTGTCTTGTTCAATACCTGCTGTTGCTCTTTGGAAGGGTTGGTGGATGCTAGGCATTCACACCCCTGTGAATATGTGGTCACGCACGCGGCTTTAGCCAGGCTGTGTGTGTTGCAGTACTTGGGGCAAGCAGGACTAGATAGGAGTAGAGTTTTGAGTTTTGAGTTTTGCTGGCCTGGACCCCCCACACACACACAGAGAGAGAGAGAGAGAGAGAGAGAGATAGGAAGGATAGAGAGAGAGAAGAGAGAGAGGAGAGGAGAGAGGAGAGAGAGGAGAGAGAGAGAGAGAGAGAGAGAGAGAGAACAAGGTCACAATCCTAAATTCTGGGTCTGACCTGGCAGCATTCCAGGGTAGGGAATGAGGAAACAAGGCACATTTCAGGCAGCAGGAAAGGGCCTTCAAGGCAGCTGCTTCTCTCCATTCATGGGCTGTTCCTCAGGGAGGCTCGGGGTCAGAGAGGCCCAAGGTTCAGGAAGCGGATTTGGAGCAGCTAGCACTTCCTGGCCCGCTCTGGGCATCAGTAGGATGGAAAGAGCTCAAAGGAAAAACTTTAATGGCTAATTCTTCATCCATCTCCTCAGCTGAAATATAAAGATTCTATTCAGAGCTGTCCCTCCAGTGGAGCCTACTTTGGGACACACACAGCATTGTGTACAGGGATATTTCCTACAGCCAAGCAAAAGCCATAGAAAGGCCTTTCAGTTCACTGCAAAGTAAGCAGCAGTCTGTTCAAGCCAGAGGATCTTTGCCTCGTGGGTTTGTTCGCTCCATGGACACAGTGACCTGCTTAGAGGTTACAAGGCATAAGTTTTCCGATGCCCATGAGTCCTTAATTCTTTATATTAAAAACATATATATCTGCACATAAACAGTTTATTTTTTAGGGCTCAAACCAAGAGTCATACATGCCACTGAACTACATCCTAAGCCCCCCATATATATATTTATATTAGGTTTTTGATTTGTTATTTATGTTTGTTTTGAATTTCCAAGATAGGGATTCTTTGTATAACAGCCTTGGCTGTCCTGGAACTTGCTTTGTGATCAGGTGGGCCTCGAACTCACAGAGATCCGCTTGCCTCTGCTTCCAGGGTGCTGGGATTAAAGGTGGGCTACCACCACCTGGATGCCTCTCTGGATTTTTGAGACAGTGTCTCTGTAGTCCAGACTGACCTGGAACCCACAATGCAGCTCAGGATGGCCTCAAACTCTTTCAGAGTGTTCTGCCCAGCCTTATGAGTGCTGAAATTACATATATAGCCATTGTGCTCAGTTTGTAAACAGATATTCCTAACTATATTTCATACATCTAAGTGTGCACACACTTGCAAAGTGTATGAAATCACACTATTTCTTATCCTTTCTTCTTTGTTGTTGCTTTTGTTTTGTAAGACAAAGTCTCAGATAGCTCATGTAGTACTCAAATGCTCTTATGTAGTAGGGGATGACCTTTAAATCCTGACCTTGCTGTTCTACCTCCAAATTCTAGGATTACAGGCATAGCCCATCACATATGACTGAAGTCATACTCCTGACTAAACACCATTGACATTCACGAATCAAATATTTGGATCGTTGTAAGATAACCAGTTAAGACTTACAGAGGATTGGAGAGACACATGTGGTTATAAGGATAACATTATGGCTTCCATTCGTTTCTTTCTACAAGTTTGAGTCACGCAATTAAGTTTTTCTACCTGTAAGTGGCAACACCTGTGATCGCTTTTCCACTATGAGGATCTATTTTTCACCTTTCTTGTGGGGGGAGTAACTCTGTCATGTGTTGCGTACTATTCTGAGTTCCTGGATTAGAACAATGAAGCAAACAGTCAAAGGTCCATGGTTTGCCAAGGTTTGCGCTTCAGTGAGGAGGGGAGGAAGAAGTACCCTGTGTGTCTGGGAGAAATATTGATGGAGATGGGTGTTGGGAAGGGCTTCCGCAGGAAATGGGCTTGGGTGGAACCTGGGAGTTGCATATCTTGGGGGAGGAATTTCTAGGCAGAGCAAATGCCTACTCTTGGTATACTGCTCCTAGCTGGCCAAAGCTGGCACTGATTAGACCCAGTTCTCCCTATCAATACCTACATCTGCTCAAGTACAAGCTACCATGGTGAGCTCACTGTTTTGGTTAGGGTTTTTATATTGCTGTGAAGAAATACCATGAGCATAGCAACCCTTACAAAGAAAACATTTAATTGGGGTGTCTTGCTCACAGTTTCAGAGGTCCAGTCCATTGTCATCATGATGGGAGCATGATGGCATGCAGGCAGACATGTTGCTGGAGTAGTAGCTGAGAGTCCTACATCTTGCAAGCAAGAGGAAGTCAACTGAGACACTGGGTGATATCCTGAGCATGGGAATTCTCAAAGCCCACTGCCACAGTGACAGACTTCCTCCAATAAGGCCATACCCACTTCAACAAAGACACACCTCCTAATAGTGCCATTCCCTATGAGATTATGGGGGCCAATTCCACTCAAACTTGCTGTGGGACAATGCTCTTGTATACTGTAAAGATTTGTCACTCATATTGGTTTAATGAAACGCTGAATGGCCAGTAGCAAGGCAGGATGTATAGGCAGGACAACCAGACTAGGAGAATTCTGGAAAGAAGTAAGGCAGAGGTTCAGTCACCAACAAGATGCAGAGGAAGCAAGATGAGAATGCCTTACTGATAAAAAGGTACCAATCCATACACAAGAATTATGGGTTAGTTTAAGTTGTAAGAGCTAGTTAATAGTAAGCCTGAGCTAACTGACCAAACAGTTTAGAATTAATATAAGCCTCTGTGTGTTTCTTTGGGACTGGATGGCCAAGGGACCAGGTGGGACAGAAACTTCTGCCTACAAAACTACCACACTTACTTTTGTGAACTTTATGCCTAGATACTCCACGTGGGCCTGGGCAGCTCAGAGGAGTTTTCTGTTTCCTGGGTCACTCACACTTTTACTCCACAAAATGGCCAGTTTCCAGCAGGCACTTTGCTGATTTCAGCTACCCACTCACTTCCTATTTCACTGGGGGAGGGGTGAACAGGCCATTAGAATGGCTTACATTCAGCTAATAAGATCTCAGTATCATTATCCTTACCGACTCATCACTTGCTCAAAGTCTTCCCTCTCTGTTACCATGGATGGGAGTGCACTGCAGTTCTGGCCCCTGTCTCAGCAGGATGTCACTCCTCACACCCCTCTTCCTTCCACATCAACAATGCTTTCTCTACTCATCAGGTCAATTCCTGTCAGCGATGAAGCAGGCCCTGCTACCTCCAATACGTTTTCAGTTTCTAATTTTGTGGTACTGAGTATCAAACTCAGGGTCTGCTTAGGGTAGACTAAAGGCTCTCCTGCCTCTAGCCGGATCCCACTGGACTGATTTCTCTCCATGCACAGGGTCCCTAAAGTCACTAACGAAATAATCACTCAGAGGCTTAATGTCAGTTATCATTGGACAATGGCTTAGGTTTTTTCTTACTAGCTCTCTCCATAAATAATCCATTTCTATTAGTTTTATTTACTGTGAGGCTGTGGTTTGTTACCTCACATTTTGCTTCTTGGGTGGCTACTTAGCACCTCTCCAACTCCACCTACTCTCTCTCTGTATCTTTGTTTAGACTTCCTACCTGGCTTTACTCTGCTAAGCCATCGTCCAAAATAGCCTTATTCATCACCCAATAAAAGCAACACATATACAGAAGGACAGCTCACATCACTTATGCTAGGCAAACGATCTCCCAGTGACATATATCTCCAGCCCTCTTTTTATTTTTAATCTTGAGACAGGGTCTCACTAAATGGTTTGTGCTAGCCTTGGACTTACTTTGTCGTCCAGGCAGGTGTTGAACTTAGGATTTCCTGACTTGCTCTCTTGAGTAGCTGGGATGACACGTCCAGATCTAGCAGTATTTTGCTTTTTTAAACAACCGATAGGCAAGAACGAACAGATCTTTTAAGACTATCCATCCATCAGTCGTCCATTAATCAATCCTTCCATTCAACATGTGTGTTGTAGGAGCTGGATCTACCATATAGCTTCTGGAGATCAAACCCAAGTCATCAGGTTTTGGCAGCAAGTGCCAATTACCACTGAGCCGGCTCACTAGCCCTGAACACATCTTTTGAGATAACAGTCCACAAATGTTCTCAAGAACACAAAACAGACAAAACTGGCCTACATTAAATAATTGTGACTGGGATTCTAAATGTTGTGAGCAGAACTGGAATAATCTTGGTCTCTTCAGCATTAAACCACAACAGTAAAACATTTATAGCTTCCTGACTGTTTTGGGCATTGTGTGTGGGTTTTTTGATTACAGTATATCTGTGCATCACATGTGTGCAGTGTTTAGAGAGGCCAGAAGAGTGTGTTGCAGAGTTGTGAGCCATGTGGGTGCTGGGAGTAAAACCCAGGTCCTCTGGGAGAGCAGCTAGTGCTCTTAACGCTGACCCACCTCTCCAGCCCATATCCAGCACTTCCAAGGATCACATACATGATCGTGTATAGAGACGCCATCTTCATAAGCTGCTGTTATTTTTGCTGCTGTTTTGGGGATGGATCCCAGGTCTTCATGTATGCCTGGCAGATGTTCGACCACTGGGCTGTAACTCCAGGTACAGGAGATTCTTATTTAATTCTGGGCAAGAGAAATGGCTCAGCAGTTAAAGCACATATTGTTCTTGTACAGGAGTGGAGTTCAATACCCAGTCCTTACACAGTACTTATACAACCACATATTACTCCAGCTCTGAAATATCTGTTCCCTCTCTGGACTCCAAGGATCTCTGTATGCACCTCTCTCTCTCTCTCTCTCTCTCTCTCTCTCTCTCTCTCTCTCTCTCTCTCTCTCTCACACACACACACACACACACACACACACACATGAATACTCTTCACACCCCAGAAATGCTGTTAAAATGCAGATTTGGGATTAGTAGGTTAGGGCTGGAACCTGGGACTTTTAATTTTCAACAAACATCCTGGGCTTTCGGAGTCTAAAGGTCAGTGAGCTATTCTTTGTGTTTACAGAATATAAAGCACTTTCATATGTATTATCTTACTTGTTCCTTGTCCCAGTCCTATAGAGATTCATAGAGAATAAATGTTTAGCCAAACTCCGAGCATATACAATATGATGTAATAAAGTGGATAACTGACCAGCTGGTAAACAAAAAGGACATACAGATAAACAGCTAGAGTTGACCTTCCATATCTAGAATTCTGCATCTGACCAACAAGGGTGGAAAATATTCAGAACAGAAAAGTGTGTTGTGCTAAAGACATACAGATGTCATTTCCTTGTCGTGACTCCTGATAAAAACATACAGCCAACAACTATTTACATGCATTTACATCTCATTCGGCAGTATAAGCAGTCTGGAGACAGTAGAGTGGATGGGAGGAAGTCTGCAGATTAGCGTCTTCGGTATACCCCGGATTTAAATAGCCCTCAAAACCAAGCAGGAAATAAAGGTGAGGTGGGGGTTAACTTTATGGGGAGGTGATTTCAGCCGGGAAGGAAAGAAGAGCCGGGAAGGAAAGGAAAGAAGGTTACCAGCAGGCACTAGGCAGCACTAGGAGTTCCGTCCCAAATCGGGAGCATAGGCACAGTGGCCTGGAAAAGTGAAGCCACGTTTTCTAAATAAGTCCCAAGTAAGTCTTGAGGGTTGAAGTTCACCAGTGACAGACCGAGATTTGCTTTAGATCACTGTGGCTGCTGTAATGCAAAAAATGCAAAATATCCCGGGTCACCTGGAAGCTGTGTAGGTAGGGTAAGGTATCCTGGACCATGGGGGCTGGACGGGGTGGGGGTGGGGGGCAGAAAAGCCAGGACTGGCACCCTGGACCAACTTGGGAACATCCTAGGTTTCCAGTCTTGTTCCCCAAGCCTGGAGTCGGGCTCTCTGGAGAAGCGGCGGCCTTGAGCAGCCAGGGGCCTGGACACCGAACTCCTGCACGTTTGTCTCCTCCTTGGACACTCCCCCAGCGCTGCCAGAGGTGGAGCCCGTGGGGCACACGCGGGAGGACCGGAGGGAGGCTCGGCTCTTCCCTGATTCTCAGGCAGCCCGCACGAGAGCGCGGAGCAAACTGTGGGTCGCTCTCGCTGCTCGGCGCGGGGCGCCAAGGCTCTGCGTGCCCAGCACAGGCCTGCAGGGGGCGCCCGCGCCCCGCGCCCCGCGCCCGAGCCGTCCCGCCCTCCGCGCCTCCGCCGGTCCCCTGCACGGCCCGGGGCGGGCGCAGCGGGCCAGCAAACTCCGGGGATTGACTCCCCGCGCGCTCACTTCCGCGTCCCGCCGCCGGCCGCCGCCATCGGACAATGGGCCGCGCGCCGCGGCTGCCGTGAGCTCTGCCGGTCCCCGCCGCCGGCCCAGGCCAGCCGCTGCCCAGTGGGTTTGCAAGTTCGGCTGCCCGACCTGGGTGTGGGTTTGTTTTATCTCCTTACTTTTCTCCCATCTTCTTTCGTCTGTTTTCGGTTTTCTGTCTTAGAAAAGAGAACTTTTCCTAACAGGCCGGGCACAGCTGAAGGCTACTCTGCCTCCACGTGGACGCTCCCCAGGGGAAAAGAAGTCTGGAAGTAAACTTAGCCCGCTGGCCTGAAGGCCTCAACTCTGCTTGGTCCGTAAGTTTGGAGTCATGACCTTCAGGCTGGGCAGGTGGGAGTCTTTATCTGCCTTGGGCTGGACCTGAACCTCCGCCAGCACCCAGATCTCCCCACCCCATTCACACCTTGTACCGGGGCTAGGCCCCCCGGACACTGATCTGCAAGCAGTATGGATAAATATGACGACCTGGGCCTGGAGGCCAGTAAGTTCATCGAAGACCTGAACATGTACGAGGCCTCCAAGGATGGACTCTTCCGGGTGGACAAAGGTGCGAGCAACAACCCTGAGTTTGAGGAAACTCGAAGGGTGTTTGCGACCAAGATGGCCAAAATCCACCTCCAGCAACAGCAGCAGCAACAGCAGCTCTTACAGGAGGAGGCCCTGTCTAGGGCTGGCAGAAGCCCTGTCAACGGTGGGAGCCGGCAGGGTGTGAGCAGCAAGCTGACCGCAGATGGTGCTGCCAAGCCCCCTCTGGCTGCGCCAGCAGTGGCACCTGGATTAACCACCGCCCCTGTGGCTGTGCCACCTTCAGACCCATCGCATGAGCAGAGGGCCAGGCCATCCGCCCATGGGGCAAGGCCTGGCAGTCAGAACTGTGGTTCCAGGGAGGCGCCTGTGAGTTCCCAGAGGCCTGCTTTGCACGGCCTGGGTCCCTGTGAAGACCCTTCCTGCCTCACTCACGGAGACTATTATGACAATTTCTCCTTGGCAAGCCCACAGTGGGGTGATAAGCCAGAAGCAGCCTCCAGTATGAATCTGAGTGTAAAGAGTGGGTGGCCGGGTGGCCCCGGGAATGATTCCCCATTGCCCAGATCCTGCGGGGACCACCACCCTTACCAGCCGCAGTTCCCCATGTGCTCAAGTGGCATCGGTGGCCAGGATGGTAGCGTTACTGGCCGCGGCAATGTGAAGCCAACAGGCCTTTGGTCTACTGCCTCCTCTCAGCGAGTGAACCTCGGCTTTTCCTCTCTGGGCTTAGAGAATGGGGCCCCAGCTCAACCGAGGGCACCTCTGGTCCCTAACAGCACTAGCCAGGGAGCTCGTCTGAGAAGAGATTCAGGTCTGGGATGTGAGGCTTCAGGCAGGGTCCTCAAACCTACTGTGGACCCTCAGCCTTGGCTCCAGGATGGGCCCAGGTCTTACCTCTCTGTTTCTGCTCCATTATCCTCAACAACTGCCAAGGACAGTACCCAGCCAGGTGTGACTCCGGGGCTGGGTCCTAAGCCTGCAAGCATAGACTCTGGCACTGGTCCCAAGCCCAGCCCTACCAGCCTTGTCCATCCGGTGATGTCCACTCCATCTGAGTTATCTTGTAAAGAGGGTCCTCCCAGCTGGTCCCCCGACAGTAGCCTGAGACCTCTGCTCTCAGAGAGTTCCACCCCCACCAAGGTGAGGTTGCCCTGCCAGACCCTCACACCAAGCCCAGAGCTTGGACCCTCCACTGCTGAATTGAAACTAGAAGCCCTTACCCAGCGTCTGGAGCAAGAGATGGACGCTCATCCCAAAGCTGATTACTTTGGTAAGTGAGATGCTTGTGGCATGGCCCCCGGTGGGGTGATGGGGTCCCCACCAGAATGCTATGGCTGGTCTTGAGGTGTTCTGCTATTATTTTCAAGTGCTTCTGCTGTTCAGAGACTTGAAGGTGGGTGTGGGCAGAAGGCGGCCATTGTATGTGGGCGTTATGATTCATGTGTGCAGGGTGAAGCAGGGTGGGATTGTTTACAGCTGCCCGCAAAAAAGGGGAAATGCTGTGAGTTTGGGTTTCAGGGGCTTGAGGTGACACTTTGGGCCTTTGAAAGGCTTGGGCTGGGCGTGAATGGGAGTGTTTTTCCCAGGGCCAGATATGTGGTTCTCCTCACAGTCACCACATGTGTGAGTGTGTGGAATGTGTGGCTTTTAGTACGTGTCTGCTGTTCAGTGTGCTGGTTCTGCAGGTAGACCTGGGCCAGCATCGTACCTTTGCCTAGATGCTGGTTAGACCTTGGACCTGCTGCAGCAGGAACTCAGGGTCACTGGATCCCCTGTGCCAGGTGCCTCTCGACTCATCCCATCCCAAGGCACCAGCCAACATCAGCAAGTGACCCTGCTGGGCAGAGACACCAGAGCCTGCTTTATCAGGTGCCTGCTGACTAAGTCCTTGCCCAAGGTGCCAGCGAGCAGCCAGGTGGTACCCACAGGTGTGACACAGGATGAAGATGCTTCTTGAGGCTTTTACTCAAACTTGGCAGATTTCATTCTCTCTTCTGAAAAAGCAGACTCTTTTGAGACTGCTGGCTTCAACAAGAAAGTATCTGTATTCCTCTGTCGAAAACAATGTCTGTCTCATGGGAGAGTGACTTGGAAAGACAGCCTGTGCTTAGGAGTCTGCAGCTTTTTTCATCTTTTTAATTTTCTCTCTCTCCATTTTTGGCTTCTAAGTAATGGGCTCAAGATTTCTCCATAGTCCAAGTCCTACCAAGTAGAGGAGTACTGGGGTAGGCAAGGCCCTTTGAGGGAAAGATGCTGGCTTTTTCCCGCTCTCTGAATGAACAGGTTTGTCCTGAGGTCCCAGGAGGGTCCAAGGAGCTGGGCCAAGGACATATATGCAGCCCAGGGGTTTGCTCATTATAAGCAGCTCTGGGAACTAGTGTGGTTGCTGGTAACTGCTACTTCCTAGATTTATTTATTTTATTATTTTATGTATTGAGGTGTTTTGTCTGTTTATATGCCTGTGCACCAAAAGAGTGTCTGGTGCAGACAGAGCCAGAAGAGGTCATCAGATTGCCTGGGACTGGAGTTATAAATGGTGTTGAGCCCCCATGTGGGTGCTGAGAATTGAACTGTGGTCCTTCCACAAGAGTAACAAGTGCTCTTAGCTTCTGAGCTCCTGCTTTATTTTTTTTTTTTAAAGCACACAGTACTATTCTGCTGTGAACTGCTCCATCGTGTTTGCAAAGCATGGCCTTGAAAAATAATATTTAGCTGGAGATGCTGTGGGTCTTTTAATTTAAACTTAATTAGTTTTTAAAGCATGTGGAACAAAAAACATTTTATTGATTCAGGAGTGCTAGTTTATGCTCATCATCAAAGCAATGATATTGACCCCTCTGTTTATTCATTCAGCCTCCAACCACTGGTCTCCTGTCTTGGGTTGTGCTCTGAGCTAGGCCTTGGGAGCACACAGTAGGTCAACAGTGAATACAGGACAAGTGGAAAGAAATGACCAAGTACTAGGGAGAGGGCAGGGTGAAGCCTTGTCCTGAGGGTGACGTTACTTGTTTTGAATTGAGCCATAAAGTGAATTATCAGCTGGCGTTTGAGACTGCAGGGATGGCAGGACCACTGCGGGCCTTTGTAGGGAAAGGGCTGAGGCTCTGAGTTTGTGGCGCTCATTCCAAACAGCGTCTGCCCTGCGCAGCTTTGGGTGCTGGAGTGTCTTTGTAATAATTTATCTTGACTGATCATGTGGTAGAAAAATTCCTCCCTTTAAGGACTCGGCAGGCAAGTCTTAACAGACCACGGACTTCCCTAGACAGCACCTCCCTTGCCTATAAAACCAGTTGGCTAGGCCTTTCCCCTTCCCCAGGTCTCATAGCACTTGCAAGGTTTGGTATATATGAAATACTTCTGGGTAGAATATTATTTAATGGTGCAGCACTTTTGTCAGAGGGAGCTGAAGTATTCTCTATCAGTCAGTAGAACTCTAGTTAGAAGCAAAAGAGACTAATGTTTGGTGTGCTATCAGAGATACCTTCCTGAGCCAGACGGAAAGTGTGTCTTGGGTATCTGACTCTGGGTCAGAGCTTATGACTCTCCCCTAAAATGCTTGTGAATGCTAATGGGTTCTGAAGATGCCTGATTTCTGGTTATTTAATGGTTTTTAGAATTATATTAATGGGGAGGAGGTACGTGGGTACCTGAGTGCCATGGTATGTGTGGAGGTCAGACGAAAACTTGCAGGAGTCAATTCTCTCAATCTACCATGTGGGCCTTGGCGGCAGGCTTGGCATCAAGTGCCTATACCCTTTGAGCCATCTTGCTGGCCTTAATTCTTAGTTATTTATTAGCTCAGCACTAAGGGTACTTCTGGAACTTTGCGTGGATGTCCGTGTGTGTGTGTGTGTGTGTGTTTGTGTGTGTGTAATTTTTTGTTTTTAATTTTTTTTTGAGTCAAGGTCAGTAGTTGGATGTGGTGGCACGTACATTTAATCTCAACACTTGGGGGGCAGAGGCAGATGGACCACTGTGAGTTCAAGGACAACCTGGTGGGACAGAAACCTCTGTCGTCAACAAAGGTCTCGCTCTATAGCTTAGATTGTAGCTCTCAATAACCTTCCTGTTTCAGATTCCCGAGTGCTGGGATTATAGATATCAGCTACCACACCTGGCTCCTTTATGTGTCTAGACAAGCTCAGTTTCTCTCCACTCTTCCTATTTTTCATTTTGATTTGATACCCAAATGATTGTGCATATTTATGAGGCCATGAACACCATTTCAGCACAAAGTTCAGGGAGCAGGTGAGGGCACTTGGCATTGCCATACCTTGGACCCTCATCATTTCTTTCTGTTTCACAAGCCTCTCTTTGTTCTCTGGAAACATACAATCATTTGTCGTCAGCTGTTGCCACCATCCCCCTGTCTGTCAGACGTGAGAAGCTGTCCCTCCAGTGCAGCCCTGGCCCCATCCTCTCTCCTCCCCATCCAGTCCCTGTTCTGCTCTGGTAGCTACTGGTCTAGTCTCTGCTTCTCTGAGATCAACCCTTAAACTTTGTCTGAATGACAGCATGTGGAATTCGTTCTTCTCTGCCTGATTTACTGCATTTCTCATGTTGAAAGAAGCTGTTGATGTTGTCAGAGATGCTTTTGGGCTCCCAGCTTCCCTGATGCTCATTGCTCTTGGAAGAGAACACAGCTTCTGTCTTCATGAAGCTGCTCATGCCGCGGAGAGGAGGTGAAGAGGGTGCTGTGAACTTGTTTAGTGGGCCCCAACTTTCCGTCCTCACTGTGGCCCTTTCCTCCCTTACTAAGGGAAAAGGACACAAAGACTCATGTCACTCTGACTTTCTTGGAAGCCAACTTTGAAACTTTATTTTGGAGGGTGCTCACTAAGTGGTACTCTTGGGGTACATACCTGACCCCATAGGGAGGTTACAAAGTCCAGTGTTATCCTGCCCTGTCTTTCAAACACTTTCCCCAGACATCAGCCACTGTGTGGGGATCACTCTGGGAAGAGGTGACCTTGGGTGGAGTGTCCTCCTATGGGCTGATGACAGGTGTCAGCTGTCTGCCAGTCTCACACTGGCGTCTGGTCACTGCTCCATCAGTGAAGCAACTACCACAGCCCCACTGCTGGTGCTGGAAAGAACGTGACCTTGGGTACTCTGGCTCTGATGACAGCTGCCGTCCACGGAAGGCCAGGCTTTGGGTGAAGTGCTTGGGATACACGATTGCTCCCTAACCTTCACAGACAATGGCGTAGGCACCATGGTCCTCTGTTATAACAGAGGTGAAAAGGTTCAGTGAAGTCACCCACAGACCACCCTAGCCACCGCTTTTCCTTCTCGGGGGGACTAGTTGGTCTACCAGTTCTGGCTTAGGTATCCTCTATTCATGACCCAGTAGAACACAAGCTCTGCCCCCGCCCCCTCCCCCCTTTGCTAGGGCCTTTGACTGAGGGCCTGAAGGAAAGAAAACACAGGTTGCAGAGTCTCCTTGCTCATTAGTAGAAAATGGACCCCTCCCCACCTACAGAGACCTAGAGAGACTGGCTCTGTCTTCAGCTTAGTAGTGCAGGCACCAGGACACAGGATGTGATTTCCCCTGGGATGGCTCTGTCTCTGCCTGAGCCCAGCGAGCCCCACTGGTTTCATATTAGTGGTTGTGTAGGAGGTGGATTGAGCAGCCTAAACAAGAAGACAGCGCAAACTGTCTGTCAGTGCCTCTGTGTGACATTTTGTTTTGCCTTTCTTTTAATTTCTGGGGACAGGATCTTTCGTAGCCCAGGCTAACTTTGATCTCTTTACGTAGCTGAGGATGACCCTGGACTGCTGACCCTCCTCTCTCCACTTCCCAAGTGCTAGAATTACAGGCACCCAGTCCAGCCACTCCGTCTTGTGACCTTTTAGCACATCTTATCTGATTTTGTGGCAGGTATGAAGTCAGGGGTTGAATTCCAGCGTGGGTGGAAATAATAGGCAAGAACATGACACGGGCTGGATCTGCAATGGAGGAGCACCTCCAGATTTCTGGACCAGGGCGGCTTTTCACAGTAAGCACAGCCTATCCTTAGAGCAGGGCATCTCCCAGAAGCCTCTGCGGCCCTTACAGTCTTTGTTGCCCTCTGGAATGTGCAGCAGAAAACATGGTTTGAGGTGAAGTGTCATGACATGGGAATATGGGAGAACAGATCATGGTGTGTTTGGGGATGAGTGGAAGTCCCATGGGTCATCTGAGTGATGGGCGTGGCTTGGTTGGCGACATTGACCAAAGAAAGCTGGGCCGTCGGCCTTTGGCTGAGTTGATAGGAAAGGACACAGGGGCCAGAGTCAGGTCTGTGGTAGGATTTGTGCTTCCCCTAAGGCCCTTGAATCCCACCCTCACTGGTGTTCCTGAGCTGCCCCGGCTGTTCCGCTGATCTCCCTCCAGGTGTCCTCACTTTCTGGAGGCAGAGCTCTAACTGACCTGGGTCCCTACCAGCAGTTGTCTGTCCTGTCATGCCTTCTCTCTGAGGTCCTCCCCTCCTCGGGAGGGTGCGTTCCTACTCTTTTCCTTTGTAACCAGGAAAGACCCTCCCACCCCACCTTTCAGAGCAAGAAGCTGATCTTTTGACATAACCATTCTTGCTGCCTTCCTAGGAGGCAGGACTGTGGAAGAAAGGACTCACTTGGAAGTCAGGAAGCCGGGTGTTCTGGGCTAATGCTCCCAGTAGCCCACGGGTTGATGCTGGACAAGTCCCTGTCTCTGCTAAGCCAACATAGCCGCTGAGTGTCTGGTCAGACCCAGAGAGGCCTTAAGTGTGGCGTTGGGTGTGGTCAACATCTGGATTTTAGCTTGTTAGTCAACAGGGTCTGAACAGCAACATTGGTCACTGTGGACAGCGGCAGCTACCAGGAGAGATCTGGATCTGGCTGCCTAGACCCATCTCCTGTCCAGATTGCTGCAGAATTAGTGAAAGCTTTGTTTTTATTTCCATTTTCAAAGACAAGTAGTTGCCATTTTTAGTGTGTATATTCTGAAAAGCATAATTATTTTTAGGGTTTTTTTTTTTTTTTTTTTTTTTTTTTTTTGCAACAGGGTTTCTCTTCTGGAGCTAACTATAGAGACCAGGCTAGCTTCTAATTCACAGAGATTCACCCGCTTCTGCCTCTGGAATGCTGGTTTAAAGCAGGGATTCTCAACCTTCCTGATGCTGCAACCCTTCAATACAGTTCCTTGTGTTGTGGTGACCCCCAGCCATAAAATTATTTTGTTGCTACTTCATAACTGTAATTTCGCTACTGTTATGAATTGTAATGTAAATATATAATATGTGACCCCTGTGGGGGTTGCAGCCCACAGGTTGAGAACCACTGGATTGAAGGAATGAGTCACTACACCTGGCTGGAAAACATAATTGAAAAGAGGAAGTAGGGTGTTACACATCTATAATTCCCGTACTCTGCAGGAGGATTACTCTAAATTTAAGGGCAGCCTAAGTACATCAAGCGACCTTGTCTAAAAAAATAAGTAAATAGATAAAACACAATTAAAAGTGCATTAGAGGGCAGGGAGATGTCTTAATGGTTATAGATGCTTGCTGCCTAATGACCAGAGTTCAATCCCTGGAACCTACAAAATGGAAATGGAGAAAATCCATGAATTGCTTGTACCTCCATATGCATGCTGTGACATGTGCATACATGTATCTTTGTGAATGTGTTTGTATATGTGTATATACATTAATTAATTATAAAAAAACAAAAAATATTTAACTGTGTTAGAAAGGATTCAGGGTTTACCTTAAGAGCAATCCTTGGTTCAGGAACAGCTGGGGCCATAGGTTTGTGGTGCTTGGTGTCCTTGTTTTTTGCGTTCTTGTCCCTGGACATCAGTGGCTCTCTAGCCAATGCTGGGCCTCGGCCTGATGATCTGACACAAGGTAATGGCCTGAGGCCTCACACTGTCTGCAGTGGTCTTTTCTGACGTGTCCCCATGCCTCACGTCAAGTAGACTCAGTGGATTTGAGCTGAAGAAATGGAGATAGGAAGGGGAAGGAAATGGGCTTTTTACCAGAGTTAGCACACTTAATAACCCGGTAGAATTTGTCAGGAAGTTACTTTTCATAGCATCCTATCTGTATTAATGTTTAATGCTCTCTAGAGTCTTCTTACCTCTCCTTTTACAGATGGGGAAAGTGAGGTACACAGGAGTTCAGCGATCTACCTGACCCGCTAGCCAAGCAGGTGTGCTGGGCTTCCTTCCAGTGTTCTGAAAGTCCAAGGGGTCCCCATGAGCGAGCCACACCATTGGGAGTGCTTATGTGACTTCCCAGTGTGTGGCAGGCATAACTGGAGCGTTCTAGCCCACACTTTTCCTGGAGGCATTCTGTATACTTGTCCCCAGGCAGTGTCCAGAGAGACAGGATCCAAACTTAGATAAAACTATGCTGAGTATATCTGGCCCGCTGAACAGAAGCTTTACCCTTAAATTAAACAGGTCACCAAAATTTCCAAAGCAGGGAGTATTGGCCAGAGAATATTTATATCCACTCCAGAGTTTGTTTTTTTCATTTTTATCCCTCATGGGGAAACCAGCTGGACATGGGATCTGAGAATCATGCTGTGGGAGACTTTCTGCTTGACCGTTGTTTCAAGGAGATGATTTTAAGATTTATAAGCTGTGAGTGTAGACTTGGTCAAGTTCCTTCCTCATCCTTCCTGCTCTATATCTCTGTGTCTCGGGAGAGAGAGAACAGGCTACTCTTGGTTATTGAAGGTTTGTAGAAAACTTACCAGGAGGCTGTTGTGCATAGAAAGTTCTGGAAGCCTGCCATGATGCTGCTTGCCTTTTAAATTTTGGGAGGTATAATGACTAAGGTCCTTGGAGGACCTAGTAGACAAGTTCCTCATCTCCATCATGCAGATCCGGAGTCAGGGGCGATTATATTACAGCAGCCCTGTGCTGGACAACAGGTGGTAGCCATTTTAAACAATGTCAGTAGTGGGTTTGCTTCTGTGGCCTTCTGACCAGCTTCCACATTTTCTTGAGCCTCCAGGCTTGCCTTTCTGCAGGGTGGGAGTATGCTGGCTCACAAGATGGTCAAGCCACACCCTGAGGTTTTTGACTCTACTGAAGCGTGCCCGCACTCCGTCCACCACAGTTAGCAATGCTTCCTTATGACTCACTTCAGTGGCGATTTACAAAGAGCTGGACCTCAGGGGCAGCTGTGGCTGGCTCCAGGAAGTTTGCTGGCAGAGCTGTCCCTGCTGTTAATCAGTGGGGAGCAGGACCTATGTGTGCTGCTTTTGGACTGTGAGAACTTGAGCATTTGGCTTCAGTTTTTGCTCTTAGGCTGTTCGTCTTTGGGGACCGGATGACATGGCTTTTTAATCTGGTTTCTTTTCCTAGGCTGTGAGCTTCACATTCCTGCTGTTGACTAGGAGGACGTTTCCATCTCTGAGAATGACAGTGGTCCAGGCAGACTCGTGTGTGTGTGTGTGTGTGTGTGTGTGTGTGTGTGCGCGTGTATGTGTAGGTTAACTTGGACAGAATCTTCTTTAGACACTGTGTGTGTGTGTGTGTGTGTGTGTGTATACATCCCATAGAAAAGAGGAGAAGTTTATGGGTTGGGTGCTTCAGAGTTTTTCCCCTTCTGCTTGCAGAGAAGCTGGTGACAGTAGAGCAGGCCGGTAGGGAAGGTGGGAGATATGTGTGTGCACAGTACCCTGATAAATTTGCTTATATCTATGAAATCACACAGGGTGTGGGGATCCCTGTGAGGTTTGTGCTGTGTTATTTTGGCCAGCTCTGAACCAGGCGTAGGTCACTGGCTGTGTGAGACTGCCCTGAAGTACCAGGAGCCATCTCTCTAACTTCTCTAGTTCCTTGGAGTATCCTTTGGGTGGTTGACATCTCAGAGTGAGATATTGTGTTCCTAAGAGACTAAGGGGACTAGCCAAGAATCCTACAGTAAACTAGGAGGCAGAGATGGGTAAAATGGAGAGCGGCTGAAGGCCAACCCCCCACCCCATGCTATTCCAAGGTTCTCTTCCTGTCTCTCACCAGGCCAGGTTCCTGAGACCATGTGTCTGGGTTGGCTCTCCAGAAAGAGATGTGTGACGGAATTAATTTCTGAAGAGTGCTCTGAGTAGGGGAAAGAATGGCTCAAGATGTGGGGTAACTGGACAGAGGAGAAAGAAGTCAAGGAAGCTGCAGGCAGCTTAGGCGCTCACGCAGGTTGCGGGTAGGGTAGCTTTCGCCTGGTCACTTAGAGAGCCCTGAAGAGCCCCAGAGACAAGCTCACCAAACCCTCCTCAGATTGGAATGAAGCAGAGCTACGTGCTGGTCGGCACATGTGGTTCTCTCTGAGGAGACATTCCTGCCGCACCAAGTCAGGCTTGGAGCTGTTTGTGGGAACACAGAGTCTCACAAGCATGTGGGCCTTACATCTATCTGCTCTGTGCCTCTGTTTTCCCATAAGTAAAATGAGCATCTGGTTGTAGTGAAAAGTCTGAGCTGTCTAGCATGGGAGAGCGAGGATGTCTAGCTGTTAAACACATCACAGGTGTCTTGTCTGAGCCAAGATGTGCTCTAAGCATGGAATGTTAAAGACTTGGTGGACTTTGAAGATTTGGTGGGAAGAAAAAAAGGTTATTAGTATTTCTGTATGAGCTGGATGTTGTGGCTCATACCGGTGATCCTAGTACTTTGGAGAGATAAGCAGGAAGATACCAGAGTTCAAGGTCAATTTAGGCTACATAATCTGCTGTCAAATCATATCTACATCTATATGTGTGCATATATACTCTGTTAAAATGAGACTTTGGACATGACAGGCTAAGCAAGATGTTATTCAAAATAGTTTCACTTGGTTTTACTCTTTAAGGTATGGCTGTTTGAAAATGCGAGGTCATACCTGGCTTTTCTCACTTTTTTGGAAGCGTTCAGGATGGAATACAGCAGTTGGGGGGATGGGTTCCTGGCTGACTGGCTGTTTTAAGATGCATTACTGGTATTCTCAAAAGTACCAGGCCATCATTAGTTACCTTATCCCATCTGAAAGGTGATGCGAGCTGATGTGTTCAGAAGACACAGATTCTTAAAGATTTCGGGGTTGCCACCCACCTGAGGCAACGACGGGAGGAGTTCAGTGTGTTCCGTGGGAAGAGGTCTAGGGGGCTGCAGCCCTGCCTTCTCAGGTGGCGATTACGGCCGAGACCACGTGCCAGTTCTTTCAATGTGCCCTTCTGTTCAGTAAGTGGTGACAGAACACCCAAGACCGCTCACCCCACTTGTCAGGTATGCCAGAGCTAGCACTTCCTGCACAGAAAAGAGGAGGATTTGGGAACTGGCTGACTAGAGTCTGCAGGCTAACAGTCCTGCTTGTGTGTGCTCTGACCTGCTGTGGGGCTCTGCAGCTTTGCCTAGGCTTAAGCCTCCCAAGAGGCCTGTGGGGAGGGAAGGTAGCCAGGTTGGGGCACAGGCTGGGAGGTGGTGTTCCAGGCAGCTTCCACAGGCCTGTTGTCTAGGACTTGTGCTGACAGAGCTGGGGCTGTGCTCTCAGGTGGCAAGGGTTTGACAGAGGCCCCTTGTTGGCCAGCTAGAGGTCAGTGTGAGTCGTTGGATAGGCTGGAGCTGGCTGCAACCCTTCTGCTGCTTATGGTCCATGACTACAGTTCTCTGTCTGACCCATGCCTGGAGGTGGGTGTGCGCTTGTGTAAAAGACAGCTCTGTCCAAGTTAATAAAGGTGGGGTAGGAGATGTGCAAGCAGATACTTCTGTTCCCGCACATTTCTGGCACCGTTGTGAAGGTACTTGGTGTCAGCTCACTTCTGATATGCTCTGTCCACTCTTAGCAGTCACAGCCTCCCACATACCCACCCTCCATGGGAGGAGAGTCTAGGAATTTGTGACTTTGGTTTTTAAGTGCCTTGTTTCCATGATGCACAATGTGTAGGTTGGTATGTTTGGATACTTGCACACTCCCAACAAGACAGAGAGTAAGTAATTCTGTTCCTCAGAAGTTACCGCTTGCCTCTTCCAAGTTACTACCCATTCACAGGTAATCAATCACTCTTCTGATTTTTTATTTTAACATCATTTTAAGAGTTAAGCTTAATCCCAGCACTCGGGAGGAAGAGGCAGGCAGATCTCTGAGTCTGAGGCCAGCCTGGTCTACAGAGTGAGTTCCAGGACAGGCTCCAAAGCCACACAGAGAAACCCTGTCTCGAAAAACAAAACAAACAAACAAAAACAAAATAAACAAAAAAGTTAAGATTAAAAAAATTTTTAGTTGTATGTACGTATGTGTCTGCATGTGGGTATGTGCACATGAGTTCCGGTGCTCAAGGAGGTCAGAGGTCAGATGTATTGGATCCCTTGGGCCTGGTGTTACAGGAAGTCGTGGGCACTTGATCTGGGTGCTGGGAATCAACCTTGAGTCCTCTGGGAGAACAGTACATGCTCTTAACCATTGAGTCATCTCTCCAGCCCCCGTTTAATACTTTTATTATTATTTTTATGTATATGGAAGCACACATACTGCAGCATGCACTTGCAGGTCAAAGAACAACCTTTAGAATTCATTTCTCTCCTTCAATCATACGGGTTATGGGGATCAAATTCAGGTTGTCAGCTGTATCTGTCTATCTACTATCTATCTGTATCTATCTCTCTGTCTGTCTGTCTCTCTCTCTCTATCTATCTATCTCTCTATCTATCTATCTATCTCTCTATCTCTCTATCTCTCTATCTATCCATCATCTATCTTCTGTCTGTCTGTCTGTCTGCCTGCCTGCCTGCCTGCTTGTCTGTCTATAAAGGAGATTTATTAGAATGGTGTAGAGGCTGTGCTACAGCTAGTCCAACAATGTCTGTCTACCAATGGAGGGTCTAAGAATCTACTAGTTGTTCAGTCCATGAGGCTGATGTCTCAGCTGGTCTTCAGGACATGCTGGAACTCCCAGATCAGTAGGTTCCAATGTCAGCGAAGGAATGCTCTTGCTAGTGAGATCCAGCAGGCAAAGTCAGCTTGCTTCCTTTTCTCATATCTCATCTATAGGCCAGCTGTGGGCCAGATTAAAGGTGTATCTTCCCACCTCAAAGATCTGGATTAGAAGTTTGTTTTTTCCACTTCAAATGATTTAACTAAGAAAGAAATCCCTCAAAAAAAAAAAAAAAAAAAACCCTCACAGGTGTGCCCAACCTTTTGGGTTTTAGTTAATTCCAGATATTGTCAAGATGACAATCAAGAATAGCCATCACATCAGGCTTAGGCGGCCAGCACTTCACCTCTATAAGCCATTTTATTGGCTCCCATTTAGTGGTTTTGCTTGTTCTAAACCATAACATAAATGAATTCATATAGTGTTTACATGCGATTCAATGCTAACAAATCAATACTATATATTAGATAATGTATCTTGGAACGGAAAGCACAAGTCAGGGTGAAGCAAATCTAGCAGCTTATTAAATTTCTAGACAGAGAGACATTAAACTAGAGAGAAGGCTTAGCAGTTTTTAGTGTTTCTTGCCCTTATAAAGGACCCAGGTTTGGTTCCTAGCATCCACATTAAGTGACTTACAACTTCCTGTAGCTCCAGCTCCAGGAGATCCTACAACATTCTTTTCTGACTCAAGGGCACCTACACATACACATTCTTAATAATTAATAAATTTTTAAATTAATAAACTTAAATTAATAAATTTTTAAATAAATTTTTAAATCAGTGGTTCTCAACCTGTGGGTTGCAACCTCTTTAGGGTTGAATGACCCTTGTACAGGGGTCACAGATCAGATATCCTGAATATAAGATATTCACATTATGATTCATAGCAGTAGCAAAAGTACAGTTATGAAGTGGCAACCAAGATAATTTTGTGGTTGGGGGGGGTCACCACGACATGAGGAACTGTATTAAAGGTTCACAGCATTAGGAAGGTTTAAGAATCACTGCTTTAGACAAAGAGACAGGTAGACAAAGGAGAGTACACACTCCCAAAGCATGGCTGCCAGTTTCTGGAGAGAGAACCACACCCAGGTGTCTTTACAATGGCTGTGTGTATGGCCTTGAGGCTCAGATTGTTCAAAGTATCTAATTACAATCCAGTTTAGAGATTAAGCAAAGCATTTGAGTAAAGTTTAAAAAAATAAAAGTATATGAGCTGACTTACTTATTTCTCTTAAAGAGTTTCCTTTATAGGGCCAACAAGATAGCTCAGTGGGTATAAATGTTTGCTATCAAGTCTAAAGACCTGAGTTTGATCCCTGAGACCCACATGATAGAAGGAGAAAACCGTCTTCTGCAAGTTGTCCTCTGGACCCCACATAATCTGCATAAATAAATGTGAAAAGATAATTTCCTTTGTAGACGAAATTGAAAGGTGGCTTTATAAAGAACTAACACAGCCAAATTGAGCCACTAACATTCTGACCTGGTGAGAATAGTTGTTTTTAACGTCCTTGTTTGAGATGTCTTTAGGAAAGCGTGCCCCATCTCTGTATGGATTTTGAACACACCATGCCAGACACATAGGCAGATGCATCTGTCTTTCCACAAAGTGCAAATAAGTAATAATGAACCCATAAATTCTGCCAGTTTTGTTTGTTACAATGTGTCAAATGTCCTTCTAACCCTCCATAACTGGCACTGGCAAACACAGAGTCTTTCATGCCTTTTTTGTTTGTTTTGGTTCTTGGTTTTTCGCAACAGAGTTTCTCTGTGCAGTGCTGGAAGTCCTGGTACTCACTCAGAAGACCATGCTGGCCTAGAACTCACAAAGATCTACCTACCTCGGCCTCCAGTGTGTGAGTGCTGGGATTAAAGGCTTGTGGCACCAGCTCTTTTCATTCCTTTTTAAAATTAAATTAAAAGATCACACACTTCAGGTAGTAATTCTCTCTTTCCCTCTCCCTTCCCCCATTCCTCTTTCCCCTGTGTGTGGGGGCACTGATGGCAGGTATGTGTGGGGGTCAGAAGACAACTTGTGGTGTTGGTTCTCTTCTTCCACCTTTTTGTGGATTCTGGGGATGGAGCTCAGGTCGTCCTGCTTCCGTTATTAGATTTCAAGTGTCTTTACATGCTGTGCCATGTTGCCAGCCCTTTGACAGGTTTCGTTTTTGTTTTGTTATCTTTTTTCAAATGTGCACACAGATACTCGTGCATGTGTGTACCTGTGTGTGTGTGTGTGTGTGTGTGTGTGTGTGTGTGTGAGTGTGCGTGTTTCAGTGCTGGGATGCCAAGCTAGACAATCACTCTGTACCCCAACAAGCTACATCCTCAGCTCCTACTTGTGTGTTTTCAAATGCCTTTAGCACACAGTAATCCTATATCAGAGGGACTTGTTTGAAGGAACCTACGGATAAAGGAATAAAGAGATTTTTTGTTTGTTTGTTTGTTTCCTTCCCAGTTACATGTTAGAAAAGCCATTTCCATCTGGTTTCTGATTTCCTGGGAGACTCACTTGGGTTATTATTTTTTTCCAGGGATTGCCAGATCCTAATTTTATGCAAGTAACCATGGATTCAGACTTAGAGTGTCTGACCCTCCCACTCACAACAGTGATGTTCTCAAGGGGTGGCCAGGACCAGCTTTCTTTGTTAGGAAGAGTCTCCAGTCCAGCCAGCATTCTTTCTAAAAGCTCTGACCAATAAGTAGTTGTATACATCCTGTTAAAATCTGAAACCAGGTCCTCTACTACCTTCAGACCCTTGTCCCCTTCCTCCTGGGACGTTTGTGCCTGGGAACCCTTCTCAGTTCCAGTTTCCCTCCTGGACAGGGTTGCTGCTCCTGGCTGGCTCTTCCTGAAAGATGGCATGACATGTCTGTGCACGGTATACGGCTCATTTGCTCTACCGTCTTTAAGCCAGGTGGTCTTAGTAAGCAGTATTTCCCTAAGGAAAAATGCTTGAATGATTTGCCCTCTATTCTACACTAGGTTGCATAAAAACCGATCTCATAATCATGGGGGCTGGGTAAATGGCTCGGTGATTAAAGTGCTTGTCCCACAGGCAAGTGTAAGGATTGGAGTTTGGTTCTCCAGAATTCACATAAATCCTGAACAGGAGTGGTGGTCTGCCTTTAATTCTAGCTTTGGAAGGTGTAGAGTGGATCCCCAGAGCAAGACTAGCCATAATGGTAACCTCTGGATTTGATGAGAGACTTTATCTCAATGAGTAAGGGGGCAGAGAGATGGAGGATGATTCCAGTATCAGCCTTGGACCTCCTATGCTTGTGCACAGAAACTGGTCCAGCTGGGGTCTAAGCAGCAGGACTCTTTGCTCTAAGAAGAAACTTAGGAAGAGACCCATGTTATTTGATTTTATTAAGAACATTATTTGTTATTATATTTATTAACAACGTTAATGTGTCCTCAGATTTGCATCTATACATCTTCTTCTGTCCCTGTAGTTTTTTTTTAAATTGTTGTTGTTATTGTTTTTGAGACGGGTTTTCCTGTGTAGCCATGGTGCAGCTGCCCCGGAACTCACTCTGTGGACCAGGCTGGCTTCCAATTCAGAGATCCGCCTGCCTCTGCCTCCAAAATGCTGGGACTAAAGGGGTGCGCCACCACCATCCAGCAGTCTTTGTAATTTTTTAAAGGTTTATTTTATTTTGTGTGTGTGTGTGTGTGTGTGTGCGTGCGTGCGTGCGTGCGTGCGTGCGTGCATGTATGCATGTGTACACATGCACATTGAAGGGACTCCTAACTAGCTTTAATGTGGCAAGCGTGGCTCTGGCAGTCCTTGCCCTTTTCCCCCATTCCCTCTGCCTTGCCTAAAACTGTTAGATTACATTCCTAAAACTAGCCACCAAGGTCTATTCCCTTATTTGACCACTTCCTCCTCCTGAGGCTGACTATCCAAGTGGTCTAGCTATTCAAGTATTAACCCAGCAATCAAAACCACCCTTTGGTTCACCTAATTAACATGTCCAATCAAAGTATACCATGGCATCCTGGCATCCTAGCCCATTCTAACACAGACTGCCCCTTTTCCTCTTAAAAATTACACCTAAAAAGTCATTTGCTGGTGTTTTTTTTGCCTGAGTCAGGAAGTAGCCACTTTAACTTTTCTTCCCTGCTTAATAAAGGATCTCTCTGTGGAAACAGGTGTTTTGGTATGGTTTGTGTATAATCTAGGGGTCCAGGAGGGAGCCTCTGCTGTGCAAGGTGGGGGTGGGGTCTTCTTCATGCATGTGAGTGCAGGTGCCTGAGGAGTTCAAAGAGGATCATGGATTCCCTTGGCACAGGAGCTACAGGCAGTTGTGAACTGCCAGATGTGGGAGCTGGGAATGGAACCCTGGTCCTCTGCAAGAGCAGTGCATGCTCTTAACCTCTGAGCTCGCTCTCCAGCCTTGTTATTGATTCTATGAGCATCATGTGTGTCTTTCCTCCTCAGGAAGAAATCAGTGAAATTATAGTGTAAGTTTAAAAGAAAACAATGTATCAAATTGCCCTCTAGAAAGGTTATTTACCTTTTTTGTTCCCTTAGAAGCGTGTGTGCAGAAGTTGGAGGGCTTGCCTGGCAGTGGGCTGTGAGGGGGCTTAGTAGAAGAAGCGAGGTGGAATGTCTTAAAGCCGTCTACCTTTGAGTGGGGGAAGCATTGAGACCGGTACCTGGAGAGCAAGGACCATTTCACAGTGATTGAGAAGTTGCCCTCCGCACTTCCTTTCCCACTGTGAAGTGGGGCCTCTGCTGGGCTTGAGGCCATGTGTTTGTGGCAGCTGAAGAAAGCAGGCTGTGCAATGGCTGTAGCCCCGAGTGGCCTTAAGTACTTCCTTTGTGGGTTAATGATGGCCTCACCAATTGACTCAGGGACTGCAGAGTGCTTGGGAGAGGGCAGAAGCAGGGACACCCATAGAATCAGGCCATGCAATGTTGCGTTGTCTGGGTATTCGGAGGATCAGCTGATAGACTTTGATTTTGGACTCTCTGGGGTGATATTAGACATCAGTCGGCACTTTGACTGAACCGCTGACGTTGAGAGGAGGTGATGTGCTCATCGTGTTAGGTAGACACCCAGTGCCAGCTGCCTCTGAGGGTGTTTCATAACCATTAGTACAGCGGGGAAGGAGGTCCAGCCTTGATCCAATGGTGTGGCCCATTTCTGGAACCTGTTGACATCCAGAACTTCGCAGAGCTGCCCAGGACCGCAGGTGACAGCTTTTAGCTGAGAAAGAGCTTTGTGAAAATCCATTCTCGGCTTTGTACCCTCTTCTAGCATCCTTTGTCTCATCTACATTAGTCGGTATTCGAGACACCACGACCGCAGCAGCTCTTACAGAAGGAAGCGTTTAATCGGGGCTGGCTTAACAGTTCAGAGGTTTAGTTCATTTTCTATCATGGCGGGATGCATGGCGGCACACAAGCAGACATGGTGCCCGAGAGTCGTTGAGAGTTCAGTGTCCAGATCAGCAGGCAGCAGGAACAGACAAAGAGCCACCGGCCCTGGCTTGGGCATTTGAAACCCCAAAGCCCACCCCAAGTGACACACTTCCTCCAGCGGGGTCACACCTACTCCAACAGGCAATACCTCCTTGTACCTGTCAGGGAGAACCATTCCCTAATGACCAGACATTCAAATGGAGTAATCTAGGGGCCATTCCTGTTCAAACCACCACACCACCCTTGACTGGGTGCCCTGACCTCACATCACCCCCTTTGAGCACACGATAGCTTCATGTCTGTGTGACATGCAGTGGTAGGAGCAGAGAGTTGCCCTTCCTCATTGACCAAGAAGCCAGGGTGTGACAAACTCTTGAGCCAGACTGAGGGCACCTGCGGGGTTTTTGTTTTGTTTTGTTTTGGTTTGGTTTTTGCTTTTGCTTAAGCTTGCTTGTTTTGGGGATGGTCTCACTATATAGCCCGCCCAGCCTGGCCACGAGTTCAAGACTTTCTGCCTTCGCTTCTCCTGATGACATCATCATATTTAAAGCCTTTCCATCACAAGTTGCCATCCAACTTGGCCCTGGTCTGGGCCATGGGAACTTTTAGGATCCACTTAAGACAGTGATGGACAGCAAGGAGGTGGGGATTCTGTTCTAGCTGAGCTTGCCAAAGCTGCTTTGCAGCCTTACTGGTTCCCGCCTTTACAGAGAGTAGGGAGATACCAGGGCCAGAAACCAAGTCTGGTTTTTGGCATTGAGAGTAGGGGAGATAACTTAATATCACTTTGAAGCAACTGTTTCCATAAACAATGTTGAAGACTGGGCCTGGTTGAATCTGTAATTGTTCCATTTTTCTGTGTTACTGACTTTCAGTTACTCTTCCTGGAGCTGCTGCAGGGGCCGAGACACTATCCTACTAAAAACCATATCTATAACTTTTGTCAGTTATGGCTTTAAGAAATATTTGTTTATTTTACTCTATGTGTATGTGCTTGAGTATTTGTATGTGTACCGCATGTATGTAGAAGTCCGAGGAGGTCAGAAGAGGGGTTAGATCTCTTGGAACTGGAGTTACAGATGGTTGAGCTGCCATGTGGGTGCTGGGAATCAAACCCAGGTCCTCTGCGAGAGCAGTAAATGCTCTTCACTGCTGAGCTATCTTTCCAGCCTGTTAAGTATTTGGGGGGATCCACTAATACTTTCTTATTTCCAGAAAAATTTCTACACATGTAAGCAATCTGGGAAGCATTGTCATGTATGAAGAGCATTAGGCCCCTGGGACCTGTGAATCTTAAAGTTGTTGTATTAGTTCCTTTTCCTGTTGCCACGACAACATGCCTGACAGAAGCAGTTTAAGGAAGGAGGGGCTTATTTGGGCTCATGGTGGAGGTGACACAGCCGTAGGAACTTGAGGCAGCTGTTCACATGGCGTCCACACTCAGGAAGCAGAGGTGAGGGTGCTTAGCTCCCTTTCTCCTTTTCATTCATCTGGGACTCCAGCATATAGGATGATGCTGTCTACGGTTAGCATGAATCTTCTCAGCTCGATCTACCTATTCTTCCCCTACGGCCATGTCCAGATGTCTGTCCCCTGGGGGATTCTAAGTCTTGTCACATTGACAGTATTAATCATCACAACCACTAACATGGAACCCAAACATGCCATCAGCAATTATAACAACAGTGATCACCAAATATCAGGTTTCCTTAATAGGAGAACTTTCTGTTTACTTCCCATGAGTCAAGAGGCTCTCTGGGAGGCCTGTGACATTGCTTTAGCCCCTCAAAAGACATTGTGGTATAACAAATCAAAGTGCTAGGCTCTCTTGCTTGGTACTCAGTTTTTTTCTCCATCACATAGAAACTTCTGACCACTAACTTCCCGAGGCCCTGGCCACCAACTGTGGCCTCTCACATAAAGAGGTGCATGCAGGGTGACGCAGGATAGGGTCCCTGTTTTGCAGAGTTCAGTGAGTGGATTACTCCAGCAGGCCTAGGCCTCCCCAGTCTGTGACAGTTGTGTAGTCTCCTAGGGAAACCTCATCCTCTGGAGTCTTAGCTAAATGACACATTCTAATACCAAGATCCTAGAAGAAAATAAACCAAAATGATGAAAGGCATATTAATGTCCACTGACTGAACTAATGCTCTTTCAATAACTTATTCAGTACTCAAACTCCTAGATGGTCCCATGAAACAGAGGCAGATTTTATTCAGGGTCTGGTCTAAGAGCCCTCTTTACAGCTAACTTGGCTTGTCTGAGAGTATTTACATCTTTACTCTGGCAGGGAGGGACCTGGTAAATCTGGTCAGTTTCAGGCACTTCCTAAAGCTATTTTGAGTTGTTTATCTTCCTAATTAAGGAGCTTCCTTACAGGATGGTATGTTTCAATCTTGGAGAAAACCCACACAGCAATCTTTTCTTATCTCTTGCTTCCTCAGCCCTTATGAGGGCTGTACAGTGAACCAGAAAAGTCATAGATGTTGAGTGAGCCTGGTTTTGGAGCTTTTTGCTTCATCTTTGAACTTCAGATCTTCGTTTGTCAAATGGTGATTGTATTGGGATGTCAGGTTATTATTAAATATATACTTAATACTATGTTTAAATAGTGTATTTAATAATAATATTAAAAATAGTGCAGAGGTTGGCACATGTTTAATGGATTCTCATTCAGAGGCTGGAGCACCAGAGACTGGATTGATCTTTGGCTTAAAACAACCCAAAATTTAGAAAAGAAAAGAAATCAATAAAGCAAGGAACCAAAGGTTTTCATGAGACTTGAGTACAACAGTAGTTGCTAGAGAAATGCAGCTGGAAGCCACAATGAGGTTCCACCCTGCACCTGTTAGAATGAATACATCGGAAGTTATCTACACCAAGTATTGCCGAGTGTGTGGAGAAACTAAGTCTCCTGAACTGCTGGTGGGATGATCTCCCTTCTTCAGGAGACAGTTGGCCAGGGATTGAGGATGTGGTTCAGTTGATAGAGTGCTTGCCTAGCATGCTGGAATTCCCGAGAGGCCCTGTGTTCCATCCTTAGCACACATAAATATGTAATCGCAGTATGTGGAACAGTGGAAGCAGGAAGTGCAGGCATTCAAAGTCGTTCTTGGGTATGTGTATATATAGTCTGAGGCTTGCCTAGGCTATGTGAGACCCCGTTTTCCATTTTGCTTTTTGTTTTTTACATCAGCTGTGCGGCCTGGCTGGTCTACTTCTAGGGCTTCGCTCCAGAGAAAAAGAAGTCTAGGTCTAGGGCTGCACAGAAGAAACTCATGCCTAAATGTGGACAGCAGCAGCATGGGAAAGCCCCCAAGGGGGGACATATCTCCATGACTGGACGAGTGGACAAGTGTCCTGTAGTCTGCCCCATGCCTGGATGGCAACAGATAGCAAATAGGAGCTATCGACATCCACCAGGACAAGAGTAAATCCCAAAATACTTATGCGGTGACAGAAACCAGATAAAGAGGTACCCTCCAGGTGTCATTTATATAAACTCTTGACACAAACTAATCTGTGATGATAGTAAACAGACCCATGGTTGCCTGTGGAAGGGAGCGCGAGAGTGGATTCCATAAGGGGAGGACATGGGACTCATTGGGATGGCAGGCCTGCTTGCTTTCTTCATTGTGCTGATGCTGTAGGCGCTTATCAGTGTCAATCACACTTTAAATGCAGACAGTCAGACTGACAGCATTTACCACTAAAGTCCTGTGACCTGAAGATCTAACCCTAATGAAAGCAGGGCACAGACTCCCAAAGTTCTTCTCTGACCTCTCTATGGGTAGCATGCTATGTACGTGCACACACTTGCGTGCGCGCACACACACACACACACACACATGCATGCGCACACACATGTGATACAAAAATGTGGACAGTTTACTGAATGGCACACCTCACAAAAACTATTCTTATGCAGGGCAATTATGGTTCAGACCTGTGAACCTAACACTCAGGAGGCTGAGACAGAATTGTTGATTAGAGTTTGAGGCCAGCCAGGCTATAGAGTGAGATTTTTCTCAAAGAACAGAAATACATTAGTAAATTAGTCAGTCTCTCAGTTTGGAGACTGGACTAAGGGAGGCTAGTTTGCAGGGAAAGCATCCACCTTCCCCTCTTGTCTCCTACAAGCCTGTGTCTCACTCACCTTCCTGTTGACTCAGTGATAGCTGTTCTCACTTCCCTTCATTTTGGGGGTTTGTGCATCTCCGGTGGCCTCAGATTGAGTAAAGTCAGAGGAACGTCAACAGCTTGCTCTTTTTCTCTTCTCTTGAGCTCCAGCATGGGCCACTTAGTAAGCCCCATACAGGACCTCAGGTAAGGTGAGGCCCCTTTGCCCACTGTGGGAGAATAGTTTCCCTCAGGGTAGGCTGAATCCAGTCCCTCTTGTCTTCATCCCATTGCAGCTCTGGAAAGTCTGTCTCCAAGCGGTAGAGACGTGTTCATAGCTGAACAAATGCTGTCCAGATTACTGAGCAAAAGGACGGGGCACATTGTTGCACTGTCACCTACAGAAGGGTGTGTTTTTATGGAAAGGGCCTTGTGGTTGAGGTTTTGGGCAGAGATGACTTTTGGGGTGGGCGTGGGGGCAACAAGACAAAATGAGAAGTGGGCCAGGTTGGCAGTGGGAGGGCAGGGTCATGGTTCTTGGGTCTGAATCCTGAGCAGGACAGATGATCAAGGTGAGGAAGGAGCCGCATCTCTTCATGAGATGCCCACATGCATATCTTCATGAGATGCCCACATGCATATCGTGAGTAGCTACACAGGGATAAGATGGGCTCAGATTCCATATTTCAAACCTACCAGCAGGGTGACCTTTCTAGAAACTGGCTTGTGGGGAGGAGATAGTAGGGCCTTGTCTGTATGATAGGCACATGATTCCCAGGGTGTGAATCACAATTCACATGGTTTTTTTCTCCTATCTTTCCTCTCCAGGAGGAACTTTTCTCTCCATTTATCTCTCATTAGCCACACCACATGTCTGTCCTACCTGTGTGTCTGTGTATGGCGTATTCCCTACTCCGTGAACAATAGTTTGAACATGTACTTTCCTCTGTGTCTGTGCTTGGCAGTCCACATGGTGAGGAACGATGCTTGCAGCCCAAAGAAATGAGGTCAGGACCTGAGAGGTAGAGGCGTCTGGAGACAGTAGGTAGCAGGCCTCCGATGAAGAAGAACTAGAGGAGAACATTTCTGGGCAGGGTACAGAGAGTGGGGAAGTCCTGCTGTCCAGCTCGTCCTGGGAGGTTGGTGGGCATGAGGGTCTCCTTGGAGATGCCATCCATTTTGTGCTAAATCTTATGAGCAAGATTTGACGGCCCTGGCCTTCTCTCCCCCAGAGCTTTAATGAGACAGGTTCACTTCTTGGGTCTGGGCTGGCAGATGTAGGTAATGTGTGATGCCTGTGTATATGTAATGTTTCCTCTTTGCCTGAGTGGTTGGTATGGGGACATTTTATAAAGAATGTAGTAGCTTAGACTTTCTTGGTAGTAATTCGTTTGTTAATTTAAAATAGGAACTCTGGCTGGGCATAGTAGCACATATCTTTTATCCCAGCATATGTACAACAGAGGCAGGTAGATTTCTGTGAGTTCAAGGCCAGCCTCATCTACATAGTGAGTTCCAGGACAACCAGGGCTACATAGAGAGACTTTATCTCAGTCAGTCAATCAGTCAGTCAGTCAGTCAATCAATCAATCAATCAAAATAGGAACTCTGAAACAATACAATAAGTTGGTTATCTGCCGAGTGCTGGCAGATCTCTGAAATACATACATATAATTCACATAAAATTAAAACTTCAGTCAATTATGCTGACACATACCTATAATCCTAGTACTCTGGAGGCTGAGGTAGGAGGATTGCTATGAGTTTGAGGTAACTGTAGGTTATATAGTGAATTCCAGGCCAGGTTGAGCTACAGAGTAAGACCCTGTCTCAGTATACTTAAACATATTCCAAACACTTTTGAGATTAGATTTATTTATTTATTTATTTATTTATTTATTTATTTTTACTGAGCTATGTTATAGTCATGGTTTGGTTAGAATTTGGTTTTCTGAATCGTAGGAGCCTTTGAAAGTTCTGGACAGGTGTTTGTGGAGGGTGTTGATGTGGCTGTTTCCTGTAATGTAAGGGCTAAGCACTGAAACCCATGGATGTGGTATTGTGGAAGGAGAAGGTATTCTGCTTTGTTCCTTGGCTTTTTCATGACTTTTAAATCCCAGTTTTCTCCTGACTTGGTGTTTCCTTCTTACCTCGTAGGAGCCTGCGTGAAATGTGGTAAAGGCGTGTTTGGAGCGGGCCAGGCCTGTCAGGCCATGGGGGACCTCTACCACGACGCGTGTTTCACCTGTGCAGCCTGCAGTAAGTGTGCAGCCGTGGGGGTGGGAAGGGGAGCACAGGACCGAGAGCGTGGGGAGAGGGCAGAGTGTAGGGATGGAACCCAGAGCTCTCTGCGTCCCAGGCAGTTGCTCCATCATGGAGTCACACTCCACCTGGACAGAATCCTTAGAGCAAGGATTCTCAACCCCTAACACAAGGCTAATGAAGCAAGTGACTTACGTCTAAGTATTTAAGACGGTGATGGTAAGCTGGGTGGTTTCAGACTAGTCCTTAACACATTAGGTTTGTCATGTACAGTGGAGACCGCAGGAAGAGATGCTCAGTGCCAGGTCAGTTATCACCCCTAGGGGTCACCCCGCTCACGGACACCTACCCAGGTCACTGCACCTACTGCGACCCTCCCCTTTGATTTGAATAATGTTGCTTGAGCATGAGCTGTGACCGTGCCTACATCACACAGACACACCAAGGCCGTCACTGTGTCCAGTGCTTTGTAAGAGCAGGCACTGACTGCGTTGAGCTGGCGGCAGCTGGTCACTGTGGAGTCTGTCAAGCAGGGTGTCGGCACATCTGACTGAGTGGTGGATCATATTTGATTCTGGCGTCTGCTGAGGATTAGAGGAGATTTTTGTAAAAGCAGTTCCTCCCTCTTTCTCTTTCCCCTTTTTCCATCTTTCTCTGCTCTGAAAGTCATTTCTTAGCCTGGGCCCTGGTGGTGCACAGGATGCCTTTAATCCCAGCCCTCAGCACTTGGATTGGGGACATAGGGGTGGGGGATCTCAGTTCAGCCAACCTGGTCTACAGAGTTCCAGGATAGCCAGGGCTACACAGAGAAACCCTGTCTCAGAGAGGGAGAGGGAAAGGAAGGAGAGGGAAAGAGAGAAAAGAAAGGCAGGCAGAGGCAGGCAGATCTCTGTCAGTTCAAGGCCAACCTGATCTACAGAGTGAGTTTCAGGACAGGCTCCAAAGCTACACAAAGAAACCCTGTCTCGAAAAAAAAAATTAAAGATGGATCAAAGTAAAGTAAAGTTGTAAATTTATTAAATAGAGTGAGATTAGTTTAAGCATGGTAGAGAGAGAGAGAGAGAGAGAGAGAGAGAGAGAGAGAATAATATACTTAAGACATTAAGACATGTGGGCTTCCTAAGAGAAGAGTCACTCCTAGAACATTGACTGCCCTCTTTCTCTCCTTCACCCACCTCGTGTGTGTGTGTGTGTGTGTGTGTGTACGTGTGTATAATGAACTTATAGTTAAGTTACTTTGCTCAAAGAATATAATTTATAAGGCTTAAAGACTCAGTTTAAACCTAAAGCACCGATTCAGTGCCTCATTATTTGCTTTTCTCATTGTTGTAACAAAATACTTGATTGGGCAGCTTCTCGGAAGGAAAGGCTTATTTGGGCGTGAAGTTGGAGAGTGTTGCCCATAATGGGTCAGCTGGTCACATTGCTTCCATACCCAAGAAGCAGAGAGAAATGACACAGGTAAGAAGCTCTGCTTCGTTCAGTCCCCGACACACAGAATGCTGCTGTTCACACTGTGTCTCCCCACCTCAGTTAACCTAATCGAGGAACTCCATCACTGATGCGCTAAGAGGTTTGCATCCCAGGTGATTCTACATCTTGTCAAGTTGATAACCAAAACTAATCATTATAAATACTGTGTGTTTCATTTCAGAAGCTTCTGGGATGAGGTGGGTCAGGGCGAAGGCCAGGTGGACCTGGTTACCACTGCTTGGCCTGGCAGACTTCCCTCAGGTTCCCGGGCTAATGCTGGTTAAGACACACTAGCCTGTCTCTATACTGACAGTCCCAAGAGTTCTAACCCTCGCTCTTCCATTCCACTGCAGTTTCTCCTAAAACATGCTTGCAAGCCTCAAGGTCTGTGCATTTATCGTTGTTCAGTTTTTAGGGGAAAATTTGGAAAACCTGAGATGGGTTAGGAATTCTCCTGCATGTCCTGAGTTGCCAGGTCTCTGAGCCTTCCTGCTTTCCTTGTCTCTGAGTCTTCCTGCTTTCCTGGTCTCTGAGTCTCCCTTCCTTCCTTCCTTGTCTCTGAGCTTTGTTGCACTCTGAGATGGGTCAGGCAATCTCCTGTGTTTCTAGAGTCTATGGGATCTCTCGGTCTCCAGGCTTTCTTGTGTCTGAGCTCTGTTGCATTCTAAGGTTGAGCATGTGACTTACACACAACAATGTGATCTGTGTCTGCTAGAGATGCAGATATTTCTTACTGCTGTGGAGACTGACCGGTTTTGTATCTACTAAGCAACTTCTTTTCCTTCAGCACACCTGATGTCCATGATATGCATGGCTTTGGCATTCTCCCAGTAGCATATACCAGTGCTCTCATTAGTTGAATTAAATTATTTGACCTGTGACTGTGGTTTGTTTGTCTATATGGACATTGTAACCGGGTCTCTTTAAAATTTATTTTTGAGAGGCTGAGGATATAGTTCAGTTGGTAGAGTTCTTGCCTAGCATGCATTGAATTCCTGGGTTCAAGTCCCAGTACCACAAAAATCAGGTGTGATGTGAACACCTATAATCAGTCCTATCAGGTAGATCAAGAATTCAAGGTCATCCTTAGCTACGTAGTGAGTTCAGGGATAACCTGGGCAACATGTTCAAAAGAAAAATAATTATCTTTGGTCTTTGGCTTTTCCAAGTGTTTTCTTTTATTCTTGAAATTATAATATAATCATTTTATATACTTTCACATTTTATATGTATTTACATTATTTCTCTTTTCCCTTTCCTCTCTCCAAACTCTTCCATATACCCCCTCCTTGCAATCTTTCAAATTCATGGCTTCTGTTTTTTATTAAATGCTGTTACATGCTTCTACAAGTGTGTGTATGTATTCCTACATTATTCAGTTTTTATAATGTTACTTCTATTTTGTATTTTTGTTTTTAGGACTGACCATTTGCTGTTGAGTGACCAATTGGTGTGCTCTTCCCTGAGAAAACTAATAACCATTTCTTAATATTTGCTCTGTTTTCCAGAGAAAAGAAACATACCAAGTAGAGATTTTCCCTCCGCTTTCTTCCTTTTTTTTTTTTTAAATCTCAGGCAGTTATTGTTTGAACTAGGAAAGGACTATGGGGGTCTGCTGTAACAAAGCACATGGTCCAAGTGGCTGCATTGACTGCTCACAGTGGGAGCTGGGAAGCCAAGGTCAGGCACCGGCATATTTAGTGTTTGGTGGGACCTGCTTCCTGGTTCACAGATGGCCTTCCTGGAGTCCTCACAGAAGAGGGATGAAAGCTCTCAGAAGGGGCTTCTCTGAGTCATCCCAGAGCTCTGGCCTCCTTCACAAGGTTTCATCTCCCAATGCCTGTCTCCTAGAATGAGCACCTTGGAGATTCGCATATAATAGGGGAACACAGACATCCAGCCATTTTTACCTGTGGCCATTTGAATAGCATCTGTTCCTTAGTGGACTTTTTAGACTGCCTCAAATGGTGGCATGTAGACACTTGTGGACATAGGTGGACCCGGGCTCTTTTTAAGTTTTGAATATAACTTACATTGTATTCTGGCTTGGGTGTCTTTCTTCTCCAAAATTCAAGTTGACATGCAATGTCCAGAGTTATTGTTGACAGCATTCAGAGGTGGGGGCTTTTGGGTAGTGATTAGGCTTAGTTAGGCTTATGAGGATGGAGCTCCCCAAATGCTTTGTAACAAGAGGACAGATCTCTGTCATTCCGAAATGCCTTGTACTACCTTTAATCTCTAAAGTTCCTTTTATCAAGAAGAACTTCTTTAAGTGTAGCCTTTCCAGTTGGCTGTGAACTATGAACTGAATAAACTTTTTCTTTATAAATTATCTGCTCTGGGGAATTTAGTTATAGCATAGAAAACAGACTAAGACAAAATGACAACTGAAAAGAGTATGACCACGTTGCCTCCTTGCCGGGTCCTTGTTCCAACATTAAAGGAAGAGTCAGGTGACCACAGTGCTAGTTGGAAGACCCTGCACAGCATTCTTGTGGTCAGGGAGCCACAGCGCACATGCTCTATTCTGAGCATTGGTTAGAAGGTCGCGTATCTTCATAGAAATGAGAGGCTGGCAGCAGGCTCTCTCTTGCCCACTCTGTGTTTAGGAAGCTACACACAAGGCATTCCACCAAGACTCAGGCAGACCTTTGCCTTTCTAGGACTGAGCGCCATGGCCGGTCCTCATGCACAGGCTTGCACGTTCACCCACCTCTTGATGAGTTACTGTGTTTAGTTCGTTTTTAGATCTGAGAACCACATGGTAACCACAGAGAACAATTTAAAGACAGAAGACGCCTGCTGCATTAGTCCTGCAGTGCATCTGTCTTCCCTTGGGTGTTTCCCCTCCAATTTTTATCCACATTTGCACACTTTTCAGAGTTGTGACCAAAATATACCCATAGTGCATCCTCTTTTAATTTAGCAGCTGCAATTATACTCACGTGGTAATCCACTTAGTCACACCACAGTCTTACGGCATTTAGCTCCTTTTGGCGTATGAGTTATTGCTTTTTTCCCCTCACTGAGCTGTTTCCTTGGAGTTCCTTCCCAGAAGTAGGCATTCAGGGAGTGGATATGTGAGCATCTGCGTGGGTTGTTCAAGTTCTGTTGTTTCTTGATGAGCTCCTTAGCCCTTGAGGGTTTGGTTGCCATGGAGATATGGACCGCAGTTTTACTTCTCCTTCCTCATGCCCTGCCCACCCATGGTGGCTGTGGCCCTCACAGGAGGCTCTTAGGAGGCTGCTGGTTCACGCTGGAGGAGAAAGCCAGAGTGGTCTAGGCAGTGCTGGCTCACACTATCTAGAAACTTGGCTAGTGAGATGCAAGCACTGATCTGTGGTGGTGGTGGGCTTGGGTGAGAAGACAGGAGTGTGCTGACTTGTGGGGATCATGGGGATCCCCTTTGGCACTTTCTGGAATAGGCTGCAAAGGGAGAAAGTTAAGGTCAGAAGATGTAAGGGCTTTTGTTGTTGTTGTTGCCGGGGTTGGAGTGTATGTGCACGTTTGTGTGGTAGATGTCCACCTTGATTTTTTTTTTCTCCTTTTACTACATTTATTTTGTGTGGGTGAGTGGGTGGGGTTGCACATACCACAGCACACTTGTAGAATAACATGTAGGAGTTGGTTCTCCTTTTTCACCATGTGACTTCTGGAGATCAGACTTGAGTCATCAAGCTTAGTGGTCAGCATAATTCAACCACTAAACTGAGCTTTTTCAGTGGCCCATCTTGTCTTTTGAGACAAGATTTCTCATTAGCCTTCAATTAGGCCAGGCTGCTGGCCAATGAGTCCCCTGGATTGTCTGTCCCCAAATCCCTGGCATTGGGGTTATAGCACACTCTGCAGTGCCTGGGTGGTTTTTTTTATGTTTTTTGTTTTTTTGTTTTTTAATGTGAATTTGGAGATCAGACTCAGGTCTTAATGTTGACACAGCAAGAACCTTCCCAAACAAATCATCTCCCACGTCCAAAAAAGTTCTTGTTATCCATTTTCTTTTCCTTACAAATTCTCAAACGGCCTCTGGGATCCAGGACCCTTTTCCTTGACTTTTTAAGTGCTTACCAACACAGCTTTGGGAACACATATTCTGACTTTGTGGAGGTTGAACCAACAAATTTGTGGCAAGCCCGTAAGCCTCACAGGAGCACTGTAACATTCCTAGGTAATTCCAAGGTGTCACTTCTAGCTTACCTTGGGTCAGATGCCCCAAGGGCCTCACCAAGTCCTTGTCATAAGCCAGGGAGTTCTGTTCTTGCCCCCATTTTACAGCGCAGCCTGGCTTGTTAATTATGTCATTCCAAACAGCTTGATTGTCTCTTCATCCAGAACCCTGTGGATTCTTAACCCTTCTTCCTCCCTCCTGAGCTCAGTTCCCTTTGCTGAGAGAATATACCAACCAAAGGAGGAGGCTGGCACTGGGTAACCAGGCTTGGTGTGCAGCCCCTCTCAAAGGGGTGAGGAAGGAGCTAAGGCAGTGGTACTCAGGGATGAGAAGCTCTTCCTGTAGGAGACGGAAGGATGCAGGTCTGGTCTTTGTGGCCTTTGAGTCCCCGCTTGTCCCAGCATTCGTCACTGTGTTCAGCACTTACGTGTGAGCTGAGTGAGTCAGACAGATTTGAGAACACTGAAGGTCAAGAATCTGAGAAAGGGAGAGTAGGCAGGCAGGGTGAGGAAGCGGTAAGTGAGGGAAAGAACCCAAACATGCTGGAGCTGGGCAGGAGACACCAGACGGGTGGGCGACCAGGACCTGGTGTGTTTTCAGGGTTCCCTTGTTCATCGCAAGGGCACAGATGAGGCTAGGACCAGGCATGGTTCTCCAGGCTAGACTTGGATGACCCAGAGACCATGAAGTCCTCAACCGTGAGAGATCATCCTGTTCTTCATGCTTGTTACGTGTAATTTAGTCTGGGGGCTTCGGAAATACATCCAGAAGTTGCTTTGGTGAAACCTCCACTTGCTGCTGCGTCTCCATTTTAAGAACCTCGTATTAAACAGTTGTATGGAAATTGTCATCTTTTCCCTGTCGGCTCAGACCAGAGGTGGCACCTTGTGTGCCCCCGTGTGTCACCTGCCTCTTTGACTTTAAGGGGAGTCTCTCATGCCTCAGTTATCACGTTAGGTCCTGGAGTTCCACTCTTGGGTGTCCTTGGCTCTCTCAGTTGCCCAAGTGTCCTTCCCCTCTCCGTGTCTGAGATGGCCTCTTAAGCATTTGTTCTCCCTGTGGCTCTTTTCCTTCCCCCTTTCCTGGCACCGTCATTGACATCTCTGCACCTGCTGTGGGGATGTCTGTCTCATTACCACTGTTGTAACGTGTGTCACCGTGAGGTCCTCACCCCATCGTGCCTGTCTGCTGTCTCCCAGCCACACTCACTTCATACAGGAGGATGTGGGGCCTCGGCGTGAGTGAGGAGTTGGGAAATGTTCAAGTTTAGGTAGCCCACAGATCACGTTGCTACTACTCACTGCATTTGTGCTCCTGACCTTCTCTGTGAGTGGCTTCCAGCCTCAAGGAGCCTGTTATAACACAGGCTCCCTGGCTCCCCTACAGAGATGCTTCTTGACACATGCCCAAGGGCTCACATCCATGGTCAGCATCCCGAGGGCTCACTGCAGGCTCCTGGTAACTTGGTCTGTGTCCAAGGAGTTGGCCTTACTTATCGGTCTATCTTGTGGATTTCCAGCCCTCTGGCTTCTCCTCCACTGCAGACCCACACTGTTCACAGCTGCAGCCATTAGTCACATGTGGCTTCCGAGCCCCTGAAATGAGGCTAAGGCGACTGAGGCACTGAATCTTTCGTCTAACTCAAATTGTAACATGTAGTTAGTGGCTACTATATTGAAGAGTGCATGTTAAAACCTCCGTTTTTGCATCTTTTAAAATCAGTTTATTTGTTAATGAGAAATTATCAGTAAAGTTTATTATTACATTTTATGTTTTCTACATCACAAATTTAGTATAGTTACATTGTAAAAAAGAAAAATGCACATGAAAGCAGACTCCCATGTAGCTCAGTACCAGGAATAAACAGAAAACACCTATACTTGTGGGGACATTGTTTTTCCCTTGTAAAAATCCTGGTGTATGCTCGCTTTTATACCCATTTTTTCCTCATAGAAGAAGAATGTCCCACATCCATTCTCTCATACTTCACCATCCTCAGAGCCCACCTGCTGCATTAGATCCTGTCAACTTGATGACTCAAAACCAACCCAGCCTTCTGGCCAGTTAGAAACTAGAGGGGAAGAGATCTTCCTGTGTGTAGTTCAGACATCAGGAGGGCTGGGGCTCAGCATCCGGGAACTGGCTATGCTTTCAGGGCACTGAGCAGCCTGGGAGCCTGACAAATACAGTTCTTGGACAGAGCCCATAGGAGTGGCCAGAGCAAGGGCACTCCACACCACAACACTCCCTGCAGTGGCCACTGCCAGCCCCGTACCCCTGGACCCTGAGAAGGGATTAGAGACATGGAGCCTATGGACAATGGGGAACATAGTGGCCGTATGATTGTTTTCCTTCGGTAGGTTTCATTCACAGAAGCGGAAAGTCACTAAGGGACCTGACCTTGGTAACTTATGGCAGTGGCCTAACAGGAGCCTGCCTTACGCTGGGCTGCCTCTCTGCCAGCTTTCCTGTTTTGTCATTTTCTAGATAGCCTCTAAGGAGCCCAGTGGCTGGAGAACGAGCTAGCGTCTCTTTCTTGGAAAAAGACAAGGACAAAGGCAAGACAACTCCAGGCAAGGGGTTTCCACCTTTCTGCCCTGGACCTTGGCTTACCAGGGCCAGACTGTGAAGTGCAAGTGAGACCTGCTTATTTGAGCTTAATCAATATGGTTGATTGGCCAGGCATCATGGCTCACACCTGTTATCCCAGCGATCAGAAGGCTTAGGCAGGAAGATTGAGAGTTCCAGGCTAGCTAGAGTAACGTGCTGTCTCCGACAGTATCAACAACAAAATAAAAATCCCAGTGTGATGGTGTTTTGAGGTAGTATATTGGGGAGGTTGTGCCCTTAGATGAGAATAGAGAGATAGGTAGTTTTCTTGGAACCACGCGAGGACCAAACAAGAAGACAGCTGAGAGCCCAACCCTGCTGATGTAGAGCTGGGGAAAATGTTTCCGGCAAAGACTGCTTAAAGAAGTAGCTCAGGGAACATTTTTGTGACAATACAGATGTCCTACAACCGTGTGGTCTCAGTGCCCATCAAGTACTTGTTATACTTTTAACTGTTAAAGTTACTTTAATTGAATTCATGCGTAGATAGCCACGCATGGCTGTAGGTACCTGCTCTCCCCATGTCCCACACTCTGAGAGATAATCCCTACAGAACAGAAATGAGAGATTGTGTCGTGTGAAGAGACCTTTGCCCTAGGAAGATCTGTATTTGAATATCAGCTCTAATATTTTGAGCTCGAGGCTTTAAGTTGGACTTCTCTAGTATTTATTTACCCATCAAAGGAAGACACAGTAAGCATGTAGTAAGTTAGACTCAAATGCCTAAAGGGGTTGCATTATTGCAAGATTGATGAAATAATCCATGTTACCTTCTGTTACTCCTGCCAGTTGGGGCTCTCCTTGGTGGATTGCCCCAGTCTGTCCTGCTCCTGCCTGGGTTTAGCACCACCTAGTGGTAGCTCTGTGCTCTAACTGTGAGTATATCTGAGCTGGATCAAGCTTTCTCTTCTCCTTGCTCTCAAGACTGGCTGATTGCTGTTTCCTGCCTTGCCTGTCTCCTTTATCCTTCTTTTCTCTAAACAGGTAGCAGTTTTAGCTTGCCTTCATAGGTGAGTTAGAGGCAGTCTTGCAAGTACGTATTATTGAAAAATTCTGATTACACTTACCTGTGACAGAATTGAGTAAAGAATACTGTAAATAGTGAAAGTTTCATTTGCTTTCACTGAGGACGGGAGAATGTGGATTTGTGTTCTACAAGAATTAGGAGTGTGGGGTAGCCTAAAGAAGCAGCTGATCAGGCACCTTCAGAATCGGTTAAAGCTGCCCACTTGCTACTTGGATGAACCTAGAATCCCTCATTTATGACATAAAGACCGTAGCATTTAACTAAATCACCATACTTTTGGGTTGGAGTATAGCTCAGCAGTCATATACGAGGTGCTGTATTCCGTACCGTTACTGGAGGGAAAGTGTATTTTTAAGAAGAAAAGGAAACCCCCAGCGTTGAGAGTAATCTTGAAGTATGGTTTCATGCTACTCCCAGAAGGGATCCATTCTGGTACTGCCGCTGTGTTCATGGATAGTAATAGGCATGCATTTTATTTCTGCTTCCACTCTAGTGAATCCTTCCCCCAACGCGGAACCTGGAGTGGAAGATGAGTGTGAGCAGAAAGGGACTGTTAGTTCCCTGGAAGGCAGGTGACAAGACAGAGTCAGCAGTGGACATGTGCAGCGAGGCTCACAGCTGTGCCTTAAGATGCACACATTTTAGGCAGCTCACAACTGCCTGCACCTCTGACTCCAGTGGATCTAATATCCATCGACCTCCCTGGGCCCTTAATGCATGGCGTATACACACACATATATACATATACATACACACAGGCACACACACGTACACAAAAATTTTTAAAAATAAAAAACAAATCTATGAAAATTAAAAAAAAACTATACAACAGCTCCAGAAAAACCTTGACACAGAAAAGACAATAGGCAAGTGGTATTTTTTTCCCTCACTCTGACAAAAAACAAGCAAATAAATTTGAAGCCTCTATCTGGTTTCTAAACTGAGGCGAGGACCCATTTCTACCCTCTTAGGTCTCTGGGGTGCTTAACGTTTAAATTGAGAATAGAGAAAAACCAGACACGGAGAAAACTAGCTCTGAGCTTTTCCCTGACCCTTCCTGTCTAGGCACAAGACTTTTCAGCCCAGGGCTGGCAGGAAGAGCAATTGTCTAGTCAGCTGGTGTTTTGTTTGTTTTTTGGTTGTTTGGTTTCTTTTTGTTGTTGTTGTTTGTTTTTCGAGATGGGGTTTTATTGTATTGGAACCTGTCCTGGAACTAACTCTTGTAGACCAGGCTGGCCCTGAACTCACAGAACTCCACCTGCCTCTGCCTTCCAAGAGCTGGGATTAAAGGCGTGCACCACCACCACCTGGCTGCCAGCTGGTGATTTTTAAGATGATCAGTACTTAACATTCAAGGCTATCTAGGGCTACTACCTAGTGAGTTCAGGACCAACCTGGGCTACATGGCAAGACCTTGGTTTTTTTTTTTTAAAAAGAAACAAAAGTAATGCCTGCCTATTGTTAATCATTTGATGAAATGTGGGAAAGAAGAAAGTAGAAACCCATCCATTCTGTAGGTGCTCAAGGATTGATTCTTTGCATGGTTGGGACATTTAAATCTTACTTTTTTTTTTCTCTTCACATCACAGTATGTTTTTAAAAATAACATGATCTTTTAAAAATTAAATAAGTATTTTTATACATAATTCTAAAAATAAAACAATTTTTTTTTGGTTCTTTTGAGACAGGGTTTCTCTGTGTAGCCCTGGTTGGCTGTCTTGGAACTTGCTTTGTAAACCAGGCTGGCCTCAAACTCACCGTTCGGATTGAAGGCGTGCGCCACCACCCCTCGGCCAAAAATGAACTTTCTAATACCAATTGTCAAGTACTTTAGAAGTGCATCAAGTAGCATTTCCATGTTAATTTCCACCACCGCTGGCCACCATTCCCTTTCTTCCTGCTGTGTATCAGTGGAGTGCTTACAGTATGGAATCGTGCTATGAATACACACATCCAGCTTGCTGTCTTCACTTACTGATGTATTCTATCTTTTTATAGCACAAACATCTTCTGGTGCCATTAGAGCATTATTCATCTGGTATTTTAAAAGGCCACATAACAGCTCATCAGTTAGATACACTCTGTTTTATGTAATCCTTCCTTTGAGTAAATATTTATCGACATTTTCTTATTCTGTCCCAGAGCCAAGTCTCAGCCTCATAGAGTCAAGATAAACATCTTAAAGTTTCCTTTCCAGGAAGAGTTTGTCACTTTACACTTTTTCAGTAGCTTAGGAAAATATACAGTGACGGGGATCATGAACACTTCATAATCCTTGATGATGTTACAGCCCCCGCCCCATTTCTGTTTGTTTGCACACTAGGAGATTTAATACTCTTGCATATTAATGGTCTTTTATGGGTTTTAGGAAAGAGCTACTCTTTCCTCTATTTTTTTTTAATGTATATGGGTGTTTTGCCTACATGTATGTAAGTATGTGTACTACCTTCATGCCTGGTGTGAATGGAGGTCGGAAGAGGGTGTTAGATTCCCTGGAACTGGAGTTACTAGTTGCTGTGAGCCTGGGAATGGAACCTGAGTCCTCTCCAAGAGCATTAGGTTCTCTTAACTGCTGAGCCATTGCCCCAAGCTCCTCTACATCCATTCAAACCCAGTATTGATCTCTAGCTCAGGTTCCTTAGCACTTCTAGCCTGGACTCCTGAAGGCAGAGCTGGTGTTTGAGATGAAGCCTTATTTTCTGGTGGCACCCTTGCTCCCTCTAGTGTTCCACCTGCAACCACAGCTCCTGTGACCTTTGGTTCCATCTCTAACTGGTTCATTCTCTGGGAAGTCAAGTACAAATCAGGGAAAGAGGAGTACTCCATAGATCAGCTTGGACCAGAACTTAGTGAACAGTGTGTGGCTTGATGGAGGACAAGTGTCAGCCTCTGGATACTGCATGATTAGTTAATGATGCGTATAGATCCAGTTTTTTAGCTTTGATCAATGTTTAGTGTCACATCCATTCAATATAATTGTAGGTCCTTCTTGGGTTTATAGCTTTTCCATCTGCAGGGCATTGAAAGTGCTTTTGTTTTATCTGTAGAGCATGTTGTGTCCTTGTGCACATGGATCTCAGGGCTTTTGGCTCCTGGTAGGTGACTCTCGGGGTGGCTACTTCCTGGATACTCTTGCAGTGGTTACCAGATTTGGTAAAGTGTTGTTGTTGTTGTTGTTGTTGTTGTTGATGATGATGGGTATGTTGGCCCACTACTTTAATCCCAGCACCCGGGACGCAGTCTGGAGAATGTGAGTTGGAGACCAACCTAGTCTACAAACTTAGCTCCAGGCTAGCTGGGGCTACATGGTAAGACCTTGTCTCAATTTTCCTTTCTTCATTTGTTACAATTTTAAAAAAGATTTTGCTGGGTAGCTTGGACTGAATTTGAACTTCGGATCCTCCTGCCTCTGCCTTCCTACTGGGTGCTGGGATTACAGGTATGCTTCACCCAGCCAGATTTATTACTTTGCCAATTTTTAAGATAAAGATAGAATTTTATTCTGGTTCTAATTTACGTTCTCTTAAGTAAGATGGAATTGACCTCTTTATATTATGTGATAATATTAGGTTGCTATTAATAACCAAGATTATTGTGAAGATAGTATAACAATTTCTACTGCTGCTGCTTCTCATCCTCCTTCGAACTCAATACTTCTCCCTCCTTAGCCTCCTCAATGCTGGGAAGACAGGCCTGTGCAGCATGCTTTGTGACATTGGTGATTTTGCTGTCAGGTTAGGTCCTTGACCCCAGGATCTTGATTCTATCCAGTGCCCAGAAATCATTGGGCTTTTGGTACTTCAGGAGCCTGCGGGCTGTCTACAGTTGGACACTAGAGGCATATCATACCAAGAAGCGTTGATCGAGGAGGATGTTTTCCTTTTGTATGTTTATTTGTTTTCAGAGACAAGGTTTCTCTGTGTAACATCCCTGACTGTCCTGGAACTTGCTTTGTAGACCAGGCTGGCCTCGAACTCACAGAGATCCGCCTGCCTCTGCCTCCCGAGTGCTGGGATTAAAGGAGGGCACCACTGTGCCCAACTGAGAATGTTTTTCTAATCAGTGTTTCAGTTTTTGTACAACCAGAAGTCTAATCTAAGAGTCGATGCTTTGAAGTCCCACACGCCAGACCACACTGCTCATATCAAGAGAAAACACAGCACATCCGTCCCTTGTGGCTTTTTTAAGACAGGGTTTCTCTGTAGCTTTGGAGCCTATCCTGGAACTAGTTCTTGTAGACCACGCTGGCCTCGAACTCACAGAGATCCACTTGCCTCTGTCTCTCTAGGGCTGGGATTAAAGGCGTGTGCCCTCACCGCCCAGCCCTTATGGCTTTTTATAGTTAACCATTTTATTGTACTCTGGTAGGCTGTCCTTTGTAGCATGAATAATAAAAACCCAGAGACAGATTTTGGGGTTCAAGCTGAAGATCAGAAAAGCAAAGCAGCCAGCCACTGGCTCTTACTTCTACCTTAGACTGAAATGGTGATCCTGCCTCCACGAATCCTCAGACTGAGATTGAGCTGAGAGCTGTCTTTTCCCATTTTAATTCCTCTCTAGTGCTGAGATTAAAGGCGTGCACCACCACTGCCTGGCCTGTATGACTGACTGGTGTGACTGCTTTGCCCTCTGATCTTCAGGCAAGCTTTATTTATTAAAACACAAATAATATAACCACTATAGTCCTTAGTGCCTCAGAAGAGGCTGCTGCCAGTGCCCTGTGCTTGCGTGTGTCTCCTCTGTCCTGTCACCAGGGTTCACTGACATTTTTCTAAGCAGAAAGAAAGTCCTAGAAGGGGATGTACGGTGAACCCCAAGTTGGCTTCAAGTCTTTATGTTAAACAGCACCAGTCAGGGTACCCTTCTTCCTGGACTTGGTCTGTTCTTTGCTGAAGGCCACACTGTCACGTATTATGTACGTAGGCTGACAAACTTGTGGTGATCCTCCTGTCTTTGCCTCTCAAATGCTAGGATATAGGTGTCCAGCACCACATCCAACTAATATTATCCTTTAATAGCAAAACTATCAACAGTTGGCATCTCTTGCGTGGTTAGAGCTAGGGGCCCTTTCTTTAAAACTATCTTTTTTATGTATTAACCTTTTTTCTTTTACTCCATCTTCCTGTTTTTACTTCAGGCCGGAAGTTAAGAGGAAAAGCCTTCTATTTTGTCAACGGCAAAGTATTCTGCGAGGAAGACTTTTTGGTGAGTATATAGCCCAGACTGCATAGGGTGAGGGTGGGTTAGGACAGGAGGAGCCTGAGAGGCCCAGATGGCAGGAGTCTGTTCCTCTGCACTCCTGCTAGTACTGGGAGAGGACCATGTCCTCCTGGTGAATGCCTGAGTAACCTGAGTCCTGAAGTAGAAGACAAGCCCCAAAGCTTTATGCTTGTACAAATGTGCCCTTCCCCCCTGTGTGTGTGTGTGTGTGTGTGTGTGTGTGTGTGTGTGAGAGAGAGAGAGAGAGAGAGAGAGAGAGAGAGAGAGAGAGAGAGAGAGAGTGCATGAGACCATGTGCTGTCTTCAGAGCCCTGAAAAAGCATGTTAGGACACAGAGGCCAGGCCCTAGCCCTGTACCCAGCTTAGTAAATCTGAGGTGGAGTCTGTAAACTTAATTTATTCCACATTTTCAAGTGATTCTAAGGATCTTGTTTTGTGACTCTTTGAGATGACGGATTTCAGCCTCTCTGAGGTCATCTGTCATACAGAGCTTGACACAGTGTGGGGCCCAGATGCAGTCGCTGGGGTGGGTGGCCCAGAACTGCCCGTGACTCAGCTGCACACCCTCAGGGGAACCACAGTTTTCTCAGAAATCCCTCACGCTTCGCTGCTGGAGGGGAGGCGGCTGACTCTTCTTCTTTTCTCTTCTCTGTAGTACTCTGGCTTTCAGCAGTCTGCCGACAGGTGCTTCCTTTGTGGCCATCTGATCATGGACATGGTGAGTGTTGTTCAGCAAGATCCACCTTGGAAGGAGGCTAAAAACAAGTTAATAATTGAACACAATGTTTTCTTTCTGGTTTGTGGTCACTGCTGGTTTTATTTAAAGAAGTCCTTGCATGGTGTAGCCACTTCTTCTCCAATAGAAGCTATTGTTGGCTTGGACAATGCAATTTTAACCATGCTCACTGGAGTGACTCTGCCCACACTGGCCTTCCTTTGATTTCTCTGTGATCCTCGCCTTTCCCAGTGAGGTTCTGGGAGCATCTGGCTGTACTTGCAGAAATCTCAGCCACATTGGAACTGGATACAGTCAGATGAATGTGTTTTTCCCTTCCAGCACAAGCCATTCCTAAGAAAACTTTTGGCATTAGATAGACAGGATCCAGGTTTTCAATACCCCATTCTGTGCTTAGCCACTGGCTCTTTTAGATTGTCTGGGTCTCAGTCTTTGTTTCATAAGTAAGAATAATGCTCCCTGTGGAATCAGGTAGCGAGGTCAACAAATTGTTTACCATTGGAAACTGGCCTTTAAGAATTTAAGAGCTGGGGGTATAATTCATTGTCAGAATGCTTATCTACTATGCATATGCCTCTGGGCTCCATCCTTAATACTGGAAGAAAAACAAAAACAAAAAATGATCAGCTATATTGGTTGCTCAGAGGCCAACAACTGGTTTAAGTCACTCCCTGGGTTCTTGACTTATGTCTTTTGTTTGTTTGTATTGTTTTTGTTTTTGAAGACAGGGTTTCTCTGCAGCTTTGGAGCCTGTCCTGGAACTCGCTCTTGTAGACCAAGCTGGCCTCAAACTCAGAGATCCACCTGTCTCTGCCTGCCGAGTGCTGGGACTAAAGGTGTGCGCCACCACTGCCTGGCCCTTGGCTTATGTCTTAAAAACACTGTCTGGTGGGTATCGTTTCCCAGGAACAGGTCCTCTGTTAGATGAATTTTGTTTCATTTGCTGTGTGCACCTTTACTTCTCTTCTGAAGGGGCAGGAAGAGTTAGTGCAAACAGTTTGGCCTGAGTGGAGGATTTCTCTGGGGAGTGTTCAGTTTATGGCAGCTCTTTTCTGGACTGGGAAGTGGCACTGTGCTTGCAGAGCAAGCCCAAGGCTCTGAGTTCAATCCTAGTGGTAGGAAAAAATTCTGGTCATAGCAAATGGTGGTCTGACATAATTTCAGCTGGAAACGTTCGCTCCATTTTGTGCTTATGCACTTAATTCCACTCTGGAGAAGGGAGCTGCCAATCATTGTTATTTTTTTCTTTTACTTTTTTTTTTTATTAAGAAATAACTCAGAGACAGGCGGTGGTGGTGCACGCCTTTAATCCCAGGACTCGGGAGGCAGAGGCAAGTGGATCTCTGTGAGTTCGAGGCCAGCCTGGTCTACAGAGCAAGTTCCAGGACAGGCTCCAAAGCTACACAGAGAAGCCCTGTCTTGGAAAAAAAGAAAAAAGAAAAAAAGAAAAAGAAAAAAAAGAAATAACTCAGAATAAAAGGCACAAATCTTAATGAAGTTTTACATGTGTACCTACCCATGTAACCATATCCCAAATTAAGATGCAAGACATTGTCTGAACCTTATAAGATACGCCGTTGCTTCTTTCCACTTGAAATCCTTATTCACAGAGGCCAATACTGTTCCTGGATCCATTGCTGGTTTCAGAACATCACACAAGTTGAACTGGAGAGCCATTCTAGGGTATGTCATTCCTCACTTAGAAATGTGTCTCTGTACCACGAATAATAAAAACCCAGAGACAGATACTGGGGTTTAAGCTGAAGATCAGCAAGGAAAACATTCAAGCCATTAGAGAAGTCTTAACCTCTACCAAGGCTGGGGACTGCAGACCCTGAGCTTCTGCCGCCCCCCCCCCCATTTTATATTTCCCTCCAGTGCTGGCATTAATGGCGTGTGACTCCCTAGTACTGAGATTAAAGGTGTGTGCCACCACTGCTTGACCTCTAGTGGCTTAGTTTTGCCCTCTGAATTTCAGGCAAGCTTTATTTATTAAAACATAAATAAAATATCCCTATATGTCATGAGCTGGACAGTGATGATGTACTCCTTTAATTCCAGCACTCAGTAGGCAGAAGCAGGCAAATCTCTGAATTTGAGGCCAGCCTGGTCTACATAGTGAGTTCCAGGATGGTCAAGGCTACACAGAGAAAGCTGTCTCAAAAAAAAAAAAAAGTCATAATGAGATTCACACACATTGGTCTCTCTCTATATAGTTCCTTTGTTTTTCTTTCTTTCCTTTAAAAAAATATTTATTGTGTATAGTGTTCTGCCTGCATGTATGCCTGCAGGCCAGAAGAGGGCACAAGATCTCATTATAGATGGTTGTGAGCTACCTTGTTGTTGCTAGGAATTGAACTCAGGATTCTGGAAGAGCAGCTAATGCTCTTAACCAGCCCTTGTTTTTATTTCTAAGTAGATTTTATTGTATGGTATGAAATTGGGTGAGTTACTTGTACACAAAGCTTCTACCACTTCAGAGCACTCTTGTGCATATGTTTTTTGTTTTTCCCTTTGTTTTGTTTGTTTTGTTTTGAGATGGTCTCATGTAGCCCAGGCTGATCTCAAACTTGCTAAGTGGCTGAGATTACTTTAAACTTCTGATTTTCCTGCCTCTGCTTCTGAATGGTAGGATTACAGGCATGTATCACCGCTGAAATACTTTGTAGTCTTGGCCTCTCTATATAGACCAGGCTAGTATCAAACTCAAAGAGATACACCTGCATCTGCCTCCTGAGTGTTGGGATTAAAGGAATGTCCTACAAAGTCTGGTCTGGGTATTGAACCCTGGACCTCATGCATGCTAGGCAAGCACTCTCCCAACTGAGCTACATTCTCAGTCCTTGTACATGTTCTTTCTGGTTCTATACTAACATTTATAAAGCAACAGTGAACAGAACCCTCCTGCTGATGAGGAGAACCTGCTGTCATCTAGGCCTTGAACATAGCACGGCTCAGCCCTGTGACAGATGTGGCGTCACTACTAGCCAAAGCCTCCCTGGGCATCTTAATTACTTTTTTATTGTTATGAAAAACACCATGACCAAGCAAACTTATAGAAGAAACAATTTACTGGAGCCTTACAATTTCAGAGGATGAGTTCATGAATATAGACCAGTTCAGCCTGGTCTATACATTAGGCCAAGAATACATAGTGAATCTTTGCAAGGACCATGACAGTAGGCAGGCAGCATGGTACTGAAGCAGTAACTGAAAGTTTATTTATGAACATCCTTGTCCAAAAGTAGAAGGGAGAGAGAGCTAACTGGGACTGACCCTGGCTTTAGAAGCCTCAAAGACACCCCCAGTGACACACCTCCCAAATCCCTCCAAAACTGTTTCATCAACTAGAGATCAAGCATCCAAATACATGAGTCTATGGGAGTCATTCTCATTGAAATCACCACACTGAGAAATGTGACTTTTTGCCCATTCTCTCTCTCTCTCTCTCTCTCTCTCTCTCTCTCTCTCTCTCTCTCTCTCTCTCTCTCTCTCTGTGTGTGTGTGTGTGTGTGTGTGTGTATGTGTGCAAACGTGCCATACCCATATACCTGTCTGTATAAGAGTGACTCCCAGCTTTAAGAATTCTCATCTGAAAAGAATAAATAAAAAATAAAAATAATTCTTATCTGCTGCCAAGAATTCTAATAATGTAGAGTACTTTAAAACATTTTTTTGAAAAATATTTTTTTTAAAATTATGTGTATTCATGTGTGTCTGTGAGGTGATATGTGTAAATTCCATTGTCCTTGTATGTATATATGTCTGTGTTAGTATGTGCACATGTATATGAGTGTTCATAGAGGTCAGAGGAGGGTATCAGGATCCCTGGAGCTGGAGTTATAGGTGGTTGTGAGTCACCAGATGTGGGTGCTAGTAACTGAACTCAGGTCCTCTGTCTTAACTAGTGAGACATCTCTTCCCCATAAAGACTCTTGCAGATACCTACTTAGCTCTAAAGCAGAGCCCCAGCTATCCAACTCTATAAAATATCTGTTTGAAAATACTGTGTTTTAAAAAAAAGTGTTATATTCTGAAATAGGCCCCATTTGTCAATGCCAGAATTTGAAAAGCTCGCCAGAATGTAGCAAAATTGTATCTTCTTTCAATCTGACTTTAGAAGCAATGGACTATGTCAATCTAAGAATCTCTTTTCGACTTTGAGAGGAAATGCATTCCGATTGCCAAGTGGACTTTGGAAGCCTGGCAGTTGTTCCTCTTTGGCAGTTTGCTGCAGGTGAAGGGTTTTAGAGGCAGTAAAACCCAGTAGGGAAGGAGGACGTGTGAGATCCAAGCTGAGACAGCAGAGTAGTCCTCTTGTGCTTCCTGGCCGGGGAGTGTGTTATGAAGTTATCTACTCAGACTTCCAGCGGAAGGGCCTGGATCCTAGCACATCTCTCAGAGTGTTTCCAGGTCCAGGTTCCCTTCCTTAAGCCTGTTTGACGGCTCTCTGCATGGCTTAATACCTGCTGTTGGTTACTGCTCCTCGTGTTCCCTGCAGACTGGGATTGGGTGCTCCTGTTCATGGTAATGTCGTAGTTTTCTTATTTTTGCTGTTTTATGGCCCAGACAATTGTAAATCTCTCACTGAATCAGCAAAGATGGTTTCCACTGCAGATTACAGAAACCTCTGACTCCTATAGCATGCATCTAGTCTTCCTTCCTTCCTTCCTTCCTTCCTTCCTTCCTTCCTTCCTTCCTTCTTTCCTTCCTTCTTTCTTCCTTTCCTTTTTTATTTCTTTCTTCTTTTTTAGACAGGGTTTCTCTGTCTAGCCCTGGCTGTCCTAGACTGGCCTGGAACTCATAGAGATCCGCCTGCCTCTGCCTCTTGAGTGCTGGGATTAAAGGCGTGCACCACCACCACCAGGGGCATCTCACCATCTTAAGACACCTGCTAGACATTACACCTGGTGATTCTGAATGAGGAGATCTGGGGTGGGGTCTGAGAATGTGCTTTTATTTTTTTAAACCAAGCTCCCAGGTAGTGCTGAAGTTGCAGCTGCAGGAACCACACTTTGTGAACAGGACGTTTCAGGACTAGGCGATAAGTCAGACATCCCCTGAGTTCTGTTACTGACCCACTGACCTTGCCAAAGATGTGCCTTCTTTCCTGGTTCTCCTTTCCCTTTCCCCTTTCCTTTCTTCTATTTCCTCTCTCCTCTCAATGCCTCTTCTCCCTCTTTCTTCTTCTTCTTCTTCTTCTTCTTCTTCTTCTTCTTCTTCTTCTTCTTCTTCTTCTTCTTCTTCTTCTTCTTCTTCTTCTTCTTCTTCTTCTTCTTCTTCTTCTTCTTCTCCTCCTCCTCCTCCTCCTCCTCCTCCTCCTCCTCCTCCTCCTCCTCCTTCTTCCCTCCCCTGCTCTCTTCCCCTCTCTCCTCCACCCTGTCCCCCTTCCTGCTCCTCTCCCCTCTTTTCTCTCATCTCTCCCCCCTCTTTTCTCCTCTGCTCCCTTTCTCTTTCCCCTCTCCTTTCTCCTCAACACCCTCTTACCCTCTTTCTTCCTTTGTCTCTTCCCCTCAACTCCCTCTTTCCTTTCCTTTTCCCTCCCCTCCCCTCTCCTCCCTTCTCCTACCCATCTCCTGTTCTTTCCCCTCCACCCTACTGCTTCATTTCCTCTCCTCCCTTCCCCTCCCCTGGACTTGTCCTTTTTCTATTTGCCCTCCTCTCCTCCTCCCCTTCTCACCCCTCCTCCCCTCTCCTCACTTCCCCTCCCCTGGACTTCTCTTTTCTCTGTTTGCCTTCCTTTCCTCCTTCCCTTCCCATCCCTCCTCCCCTCTCCTCCCTTCCCCTCCCCTGGGCATCTCCTTTTTCTATTTGCCCTCCTCTCCTCCTCCCCTTCTCACCCCTCCTCCCCTCTCCTCACTTCCCCTCCCCTGGACTTCTCTTTTCTCTGTTTGCCCTCCTTTCCTCTGTGTCTTAGAATTTTGTTTTGGAAAGGCTCTGGTAGCATCACACCCAAATCAAATGATACAGAGAGGAAGGGAAAGCCCTTTGGCCTTTTCCTTCATTTTGTTTTAAAAACAAGGACAGTACTGGGCGGTGGTAGCACACGAGCCAGGTGGTGGTGTACTCCTTTAATCCCAGTACTCAGGAGGCAGAGGCAGGTGGATCTCTGTGAGTTTGAGGCCAAACTGGTCTACAAGAGTTAGTTCCAGAACAGGCTCCAAAGCTTCAGAGAAACCCTGTCTCGAAAATCAACCAAACAACAAAAACCCACAAACAAACAAAAACAACCCAGTAAAGGACTTGGTCCGCTACACTTGGATCTGCGATGACCAGGGCTCCAGCCAGGCGTCTAGATTGTCACACTGTAGAATCAAAGCTGAATGGAAGGGGTCTCAGGAGTCAGTGTTAGGAGGTTTTGTCCACGTTCTCCAAGTTCCATCTGGAATGCTTGTTGCTTTCCATATCAGGGGTAGATTTCTTTTTAGCTGGTTTACCCAGAGGTTTTGGTCCCAGGACAAGGTTAGCCCTGCCTAGCATGGCTTTTTTAGGAAGGAACAAGTTTCTGCTATGAGAGAGGATCAGACAGGAGCTTTTCATCTCCTCCCCATCGGCAGCTGAGAATTTGCATAGGTCCGTTTGATCCTCTGCTGTCCACACGTCTGAGCAGACCAGCCCTCTCTTGACCTCTGTTCAGGTGAAACTCTGGGCTAGGGGGAGCCTGTGCCATGGTGTAGCTGTGCATGTGGCCCCTCAACTTACGTGTTCCTCTTTCTTCATGCTCCTTCCTTCCCTTCATCTCCGTGAGTTTTTTTCCTTTGTGTCCTCAGATCCTGCAGGCCCTAGGGAAGTCCTACCACCCTGGCTGTTTCCGCTGTGTCATCTGTAACGAGTGTCTGGATGGGGTGCCTTTCACCGTGGACTCCGAGAACAAGATCTACTGTGTCCGGGATTACCACAAGTAAGGAGAGAGGAAGGGAGTAGGTGGCAACCTTACACAGGCCCCACTGAGCTCAGCAGAATGGAAAGTTGTACAAACTCTTTAAAAGTTTGTTTGGTGATAAAGCAGAACACAAAACTGTAATCAGAGGAATCCAGCAAGCCTGTGACTCCAGCTTTGCCCAATTTCCCCAGGCACCAAGTTAGGCTTAGCTCCTACCACTCTGCTTACTGGACCATCCCAGCTGTGATGGGAGCAAACAGCCAGCTTCATCTTTATTCTTAGGGGAGCAGGAAGCAGCCATATGGCCTTGTAGCAGCCAGGAATAATGTTCATATTCCAAATGTGAGCCCAGAGCCACATAACCCTGAGTGCTAGCCATGGAGGGCCCTGGCAGGCCCTTGTTGGCATTCATATTCTGATAACAGGTGTGCACCGTGTTCCCTTTGTTTCTCCTGCAGGGTGCTGGCCCCAAAGTGCGCAGCCTGCGGGCTTCCCATCCTTCCACCAGAGGTGAGATGCTTTTCTAGATCTGCGCCTAGGTCTTCTGAAGACTGGACTGTCTCTCTTGACTCACTCAGAAGATCTGTAACCCGTTCTTACTCCTTTCAGCGTAGCCCTCCAGTGCCCAGTACTATCCCTTTGTCCTGCACTGGCTTCCTAGCTCTGTGTGCTTCTTGTGCCTGTTTGTCCCAAGAATTAGGCCAAACTGTCTTAGATTAGAGCAAGAGAACACTTGTCTTTTATTCACCTTTTAAAAATAAATATCCCTGAAACTGTGCCTCAGTGAATAAAATAGAGAGTGGAGGAGGAAGACACCAAACATAAGCCTCTGACTTTTACATGCATGTGCACACCTGTGTGTACCTGTGCACATGCAGTCATGTATATATACACATGCAGAAAAGAAAAGAAGAAAGTCACCATTGGTGTTTCTTTTGGCGGTGTCTCTGACGCTGCCCCGGGGCCCTACTCTCACATCGACCGAATCTGGTCTTTTTCCTCTAAGGGGTTGGTATTCACTCTTGATTTATATCCCTCCCCAAAGGCTTTTTCTATTACCCCACAATCTCTCCTACCCTTCCCCATTGCTGGTGGTATTCCATAGAATTCTAACTGGCCTTTTTGTATGTCTTGCTTTTCTTTTGCCCCAGGGCTCAGATGAGACCATCCGTGTGGTGTCCATGGACAGAGACTACCACGTGGAGTGCTACCACTGTGAGGTAGGCCCCCATCTCCATCCCCAGAGCCTACCTTTAAAGGCCTCCTGTGTCATGGGGCTAGGGTGGTCACCAAATCTCTCTGAGGTCTGTTCTCCAGGAGCTGATTTATGGGGGTAATAACAGATGTTTTGGGTGGAGGTCTATGTCATTTTTCTGCAAACTCAAAACTAGAAAGTTCTGAAGCTTGCAGTTGTCATCCCTGAAGCTACAGAACTCGGGATTTTGTGTAGAGTGGGGCTCATAGTCAGACAGTCACTTAGGGCTATAATGAGGATGGTGAGGGTAGGGGAGATGATCTTCCCTTCTGGGTACCGAATGCTCTGTCTGTCAGAAGCTTCTGTCTGAACTGAGCCCTGGAATCCAGATTATACCCAAGGTGGGTATAAAGGTGTGTGTGTGGGGGGGGGGGGGCTGCTCTCTGTGTCCTGTGTGATATCCTACATTAAAGGAAACATAAGTGCTGCATGACTACAAGAAAAGCTAGAGGTCACTGCACCAGGTCCAGCCACACCGAGTGGACTCATCCTTACAATTAGACTCCATTTGCTTGTGGTCAAGGTAGGGAGAGCAGCGAGTATTGGTAGCATGTGGATGGGTCTCACTACTATCACTGAAGCAGCAGATGGGCTCATGCTGGTGGTACATCATGAGTCTGGAGAAGAGAGTGAAGACTTAACAATCTTCTCTGCACATTCATGACCCTGGTTGACCATTAGAAATACAAGTGCCTTGCCCAGTGGTGATGACAGAGGCAGGCAAATCTCTTGACGTCAAGGCCAGCCTGGTCTGCAGAGCAAGTTCTAGGATGGCCAGGGCCACACAGAGAAACCTTGTCTCAAAAGAGCAAAACAACAACAAAAAACACGAGTGCCACAATTGAAATTATGTGTTTCTCTTCCTTTTCTAGTAGCCATAGTTGAATAGTTGGAAGAAACAGGTTGGGGTTGCTGGTGATGTGGTTCTATTGGTAGAGTGCTTGCCTACCATGGGTTCAGAATGAAGCATCACAAAAACTAGGAGTGGTGGTGCACACCTGTAACTCCATCACTTAGGATGCTGGGACAGGAGGATCTAAAGTTCAAGGTCTTCCTTGACTACAGATGACACAGCACACCTGGACTACATGAGACACTATTATCTCAAAAGAGGGGGAGTGTGGGATTAGTTAACCAACCCATAAGATGCACGATGTTATTATTTCAACCTGTAGTCCATATAAAAACTATAAGATATCTTTCTATCTTCGTTGTGTCTTCTGTCTTGGAAGCCTGGTGTATCTGTTGTGAAGCCACATCTTAGTTCCTGTCAGTGCCACTTGGAGAGCTTTATGGTCACCACTAGATGGCAGCACTGGATGGCAGCTGCCCACAACTGTGAAGCATCCTTTGCTGATTTGGTGGACTGTGGTTTCGTATTACCCTTGCAGCCTGTTTTCCTCTCATGGGACATTCTTGCCTCCTTGCAGGACTGTGGTCTAGAACTCAATGATGAGGATGGTCACCGCTGCTACCCGCTGGAGGACCACCTGTTCTGTCACTCCTGCCATGTCAAGAGGCTGGAGAAAGGACCCTCCCCTGCAGCCGTCCACCAGCACCACTTCTAGCCAGAGACAGTGGGGATGCAGGGCCAGGGCTGCCCAGGGAGGGTCTGTGGGGTATTTCTGGGGGCCCCCCAGAGCTGGGGCACAGGAAGAGGAGGGACAGGGGTCAAGTTCCTGTGTGTGTGTGAAGGGTACCTTTCTTTCAACCACAGCAGTGTGCACTCCCCATCAAGTCTGTGTGTTTCTCAGTGCAGTTCCCCGTTGCTGTACCCTCACTAAACCACTCAGGAAGATGCTCTAGCTTGCACGTGGCATGTGACACAAGGCTGGGCCTGTGTTAACTGGACACATCCTACTCCCTGGAAATAGTTCGTGTTTCCGGGGGACAGGCTTTTGGATTGAGCACATTTCACAGCGTTCCTAGAGAGGCGGTGATGGGAGGAGCAGCACTTCCCTCCTCCAGGGAGATACCTGCGCCCACATAACCCTCACATACCCTTTGGTGTGATTTACAGTTCTTTCCACCTCAGAGCCATAGTTCTGAGAATGCTGCAGACTCTCACTGTATTACAACAAGAAAGCAGCTTTGTATCCTTGGAGTTAGCTTGGTAAACCAGAGCCAAGCTTTGACATCCAGGAGGCTGGGTCTCCCTGGTGTGCCTCTGCCTTTCCTCCTACTTCTTAGGCAGCTGAGCTGTGGCAGAGGCCTGCCCTATCCCACACAGCCGGCTTTGAGAGAACTGGTGCAGGCATCAGCCCCTTGTACACTGCTTGGTGCTGTTTTACTTCCTCTAGTCTGACATTGGAGTTGCTGTCTTGAGGTGAGCCTCAGCCTCTCATGTGCTCCACATCCTGGGAGAGAGCTCCTTTTGAAAGGAGGGTTTCATGTGTGAGTTCTCAAAGCTAGCACCAGAGGGAGGGAGTGCCTGAGGATGTTCCTGAGCTTGTTTCAGGGTTCTTTCTCCTGCCCACTTCTCAGCACCTTCATTCGGTTTGAAGAAACCAATATAAGGTACACTGCTTTTTACTGTTTTTTTCCCCTTTCATTATTTCTCTCCACCTTTTTTTCCACACACAAAACATACCTCACAGATAGTTTTCACTAAATCATGGATCTAGGTGGAATTCGCCCATCATATTGGAGACTGTTGGTGTATCAGCAGTGGCTAATTTCCACTCTTTACTGCAGCTAAGCAGTACAGTTGCAAAGCAAGGTCATTCAAGACTAGATGTAACTGAAATCAGCACTCCGGCCCCAGGCACCTCTACATGCTGGCTCCTGGGGTAGCCGCGCGAAGAGGGAAACCACACACTGACGAAATGTTAAGACCACTTCTGGGCTGGATGTGTGGGCGCCTGTCCTTCCGCCGTTTGGGAGACTGCTTTGTAAAGCAGGAGTTCAAGACTGACCTCAACATCGGAGGCCCTGGCCCCGCTCGAGAAACTTTAAAGAGAAAAAATAAAAATCCACCCAGCACTAAAGAACATAATTAGCCCTGCCTATCACTTCCTGAGGCCAGAGGTCAGTGTCTTCTTGGCAGTTCTAATGAGAGAAACTGGAAAACCAAAAACAAAATGGTTTTCCAGTTGTCCTCGTAGCTTCAAGGAGTGCCCCACAACTGTGGCAGGAAGGGCTGCAGTATCTCACGTCTGCCAGTCAAGCTGGGCACCCAGCAGCTGGTGTGGTGATGAATCATGACCAGTGGAGCCCGCCACATGTGAACGTGGACTCTTGACTGGGCCCCAGCTCTACACGTAGGCTGTTTCAATCCTGCTGGCTTCCGTTGTCTGTGAGAAGTTCAGAACTGGCGCAGGGGGAGCAGGACCATCTTCTTTATTTTTTTATAAGGTTCATTCTATTGGTATCTTTTAGTCAGATGTTACTTCCTTGTTTCCTGTTCTAGAAATACCCACCTTAAAACAAACAAACAAACAGACAACAACAACATATTAGAAATCTATGGGGCTAAGGAGATAGACCCTGAAGCCAGGCCCCTTTCTTCCCTTCAACTTATCTAGTTTGTCTTTGGCAAAGCTGGCAGGGAAAGGAAATGAGCCAATTTATCTTTGCCATCCTTGAGGTGCTGGTTTTGAGTCAACATGATTGAAGAAAATTTCATTGGAATCAATGTCAGAAGTATAGGGTATTTGTTGTCAAATTGAATAATCAGTTTAAAACTCTTTGATTAATTTTTTTAAATGAAATTCCTGATTGAGGTGATTCGGATGTATTTGCAAATACATTTTATATTACTGAAAAAGAACAATAAAGGAATTTGCCGACTTTCTAGGAGCCCTAGCATTGTTTTCTCTAGGGGTCTTTTATTCGCTGTTTTTCTCCATCTCAAGTCCATGCACAGAAAACATGAAGAGACGTCCACTTATCAGGGATTTTAAATGTACTATAAATTTTGGCCAAATAGAGCTGTAGGGAGATTATATTTATAAGCATGTAGGAAGAAAACACAGGGACTTGGGATACTCTGGCTTGAAAGTTAGAGAAATAGCTTTTTCAAGACTCCTGCACTTCGGATAAAACTAAGGGGATGGAGACTGACCCAGACCCAGTGTAGACTCTGCCCTCCCTTTTCTCATTCTGCCCTTGGGTTTCAGAAGAACCTTTAGCCCTGACTGAGACTTACTGGCTCCCTTTAACAGCACAACAGGACTTACCATCCCCCTGGCTAGTGCCTAAGTGAGCTTCCTCTCAGCTGAGTCCTGTGAGGATACAATGCTGAATCCAGGTGGCGGGCAGAAGAACCATTCTGAACGCCTTAAAGTACTGCCATGGCTTGGTCTGCGTGGCCTTCAGTCACACAAAATACAAAACAGGATTGTTAGGAAGATTCAGAATCTACAGTCCTTTGCCTGTATTAGAGACTGTTCTGAGGCACCCTTTTTTCACTCAGTGAAAGTGCTGTCTACCACATAGATTCCTTGCAAACAACACTGTTAGACTTGACTGCAAACTATGGTTGGTTGTACAATACACTTGTAAAAACTCTCAGGACTGAGCGGTGGCGGTATGCACCTTTAATCCCAGCACTTGGGAGGCAGAGGAAGGTGAATTTCTGTCAGTTTGAGGCCAGCCTGGTCTACAGAGTGAGTTCCAGGACAGCCAAGGCTACACAGAGAAACCCTGTCTCAACCAAAACAACAAAACTGTCTTAGGAGGAGAGGTAACTCAGTAAAGTGTTTTCATGAAGAGTTGAGGCCAGTTCTCATAATCTGCTTAAGAATGTCAGAGACAGTGGTGTTCTCTCATAGTCCCAATTCTGGGGAGACGACGACAAGCAGATATCTGGGGCTTGATGGCTCACTAGTCTAGCCCAGTTAGTGAGCTCCAGGCTGAAAGACCTTGCTTGAAAGGAGGTGGATATGAGGCTGTCCTTTGGGTTCTACATGCACACACACATACATACCTGCACATACATGAAAACTGCCAGGGCTGGGAAGCGGTGGCGCACGCCTTTAATCCCAGCACTGGGGAGGCAGAGGCCTGTGTGTCTGTCTCTGTAGTTCTGGGGCTAAAGAGATGTGCCACCACCTCCTAAATAAAATGCTTAAAGAAACACTGAGTAATTGATCAGTTTGACAGGTTTTAAGACTTAAAGACTTAGTTACATCAAAATGGTCAACAAGATAAAGTATAAGCAGATTATGGTAAAAGTAATACAAGTACAAAACAAAATTTAAAAAGCACCTATATATGAGTGAATACTATATGAGGGAAAATTAAGTTAAACAAGGATAAACTGGCAGAAAGACTGTAATGTTTAACAACAAAAGAGCTACTGTATTTTTGCAGGGAACTCCAGTTCTGTCCCAAGCACCTGCCTTGGTGGATGTCACCCGCCCAGCTCCAGGCAGATCTCATATCTCTAGCCTTGGAGTGCTTGCACTCAAGTGCACGTGCACACGTACACACGTGCACACATACACAAAGTGGAAATAATATCTTTAGAGGTCAAGTTTGTGAGAAAAAACTGAATATGAATACACCAAGAGAAAAATAATCATCAGGCCAAGAAATAGAAGTAAAAAGGGAGTAGTGTTTTTCACTTATAACTGCAAAGAAACTACAATTTATAACTTTTTTGTATGTTGATGCCCTATTTATTTATTTATTTATAGACAAGACCCCAAAATTAAAACCCTTGTCTCTCCAATTGTAGTATTATAGGTATATGCCGCCACATAAGACCTGAATATCTAATTTATATGTATGTAAAAATGTCTAATGTTTTTAGCATGTGTGGAAACATGCTGGTGACAGGAGGCATATTGCTTTAGTTCTTCCACAAAGTGATTTGAAAATATCTACCAAAAATCTAAATGCTTAGGAAATGGACCTTTAAAATGTCTACCTGGCTAACCCAAATAGAACATCTTAAAGCAAGAACATTTGAGTCAGGTGTGGGTGCATGCTTGTAATCTCAACATTTGGGAGCGTGTAGAATCTAGAGTTCCAATTCCATCTTCCATAGCCAGGTAAAGGCCTGCTGTCTTATATAAGACATGCCCCCAAACACACAAATGGAAGACATCCAAATAGTCTTCTTATCGTCCTTCCTCTTTCCTCCTCTTTTTTTTTTTTTTTTTTTGGTGGGGGGAGTTAGGTGGTGGAGGACATAGGGTTCTGTGTAACACCCCTGGCTGCCCTGGGAACTAGCTCTGAACACCAGGCTGGCCTCAAATTCACAGAAATCCGCCTGCCTCTGCCTTCTCAGCATTGGGATTAAAGGTGTTCGCTACCACCCAGCCAGTGTCATTTTATGTGTCAAAACTGGCAACAATTCATATCTCCACGATAAAATTTATGCTTAAAATACCTAGTTTTCTTATGTAACATCTTCAAGGAATATTTAATGATGACCTTTAAATCTCACACACAGACACAAATTAAGAACAAACCAAAGCAAAAACCACCATAAATTCATTATAAGCAAACAAAACCCCCACAATGTAGAAGCCTGGTTTGCTGTCTTGCTCTAGAAGCAGAGGCAGGCAGGTCTCATTTGAGTTCCGGACCAGCCTAGTCTACATCCAGGTCAGTCAGCGCTGCAAGAGTGAGTCACACCCCTTACCCCGGCTCTATTTCTGTCCCCAACAATTTCCTGTATTTGGCACATTTTAAATAAACTCTTGGGGTGTTAGGTTATGCTATCTAGGACATAATCATCGAATGACTAGTTAAATGAATAGGCTGAGCCCCTTTCGGTCACAACTATCTCTGGTCTCGCGTAAAATGAATCGTCATGCGCTCGCTTTTCTGGGTCTCTTACTGTGAAATCCCTGAAGTTTTAAGGTCTCCTTGTGGAATGGAGGCCAGGCTGTCTTTGCAGGCAGAACTAGCCAAGGCCGCCTGTAGCGTTCCCGGGTCTCCTGCCCGGCCACTGCGCTGCAGAGCAGAAGCAGCGCTTTTCTCGCGTCAGTGCCGCCTGGGTTCCACCTGCAGGGAGCCTTCGGTGAGCTCTTCCGTCACCGGGTGGAAAGACACCGGCCACGCACGTCCCTGATGGCGAACCTCCACTCTCAGGAGTGTTTTCTTAACTGTACTGGTTTACAGACTCCTGCGCAGCTTTAAGAACGGGGGCGCTAGGAAATTTGTAAACCGTTTTAGACAACCCTGGGTTTCAAATATGGCAAATAAAAAGAAGAAAAATAGTATTATTTTGTGTGTAGCATTAAAGTTTAAGATACTTGACCTTGATATTCTAACTACGATCCTTTTGGAGGCGGCTTTGCAACATTCAACTCATCTAGAGGGGGTTAAAAAAAAAAAAAAGGCACCTTCCGAGCCAGCCAGGAGTCGAACCTAGAATCTTCTGATCCGTAGTCAGACGCGTTATCCATTGCGCCACTGGCCCAGTGCTGAAGGGCCTCTTTCCGCGATGGCTGATCTCCGATTACGCAGTTTCAACAGGCTTCCTGCCTCCAGTTCTCCCTTCTGGTCGGTTCGTCCAGCAGCTCTGCTCAGAGCCGCACTACCGGGACTCCGCCTCTCACCGCAGCGCGTGGCACCAATCTCCGGCGGCGACGTCACGACGTTCTTTGGCTCGCTCCAATCCGTGCGTCGGAGGCGTGTCTCGGAGGTCCCGGCTGGCGCACTGGTTTGTCCGCCGCGGGCTTCCGTGCTCTCCCGAGAGGCGGTCCCGGGAGGGGGTGGGACCAGGCCGAGGCTCCTTGGGCTACCGCACCTAGAGAGCGGTCGCGCGGTAGCCGTAGCCGAGGTGGTGCCGGGCCCCGCTGCGGGTGGAGAGAAGAGGAAGGAGGCGCTGGTGCACCATGGCGGCGGCGGCCTACGAGCAGCTGAAGCTGTGAGTCCGGTGGGCTGCGGGCGCTGACAGGAAAGGGCTGCGGGGCGAGCGGGCGAGCGGGCTCGGCTTTCTTCGTCCGGCACGGCCGCAGCGTAGGCCCGGTGTTCCGCAGCCTCGCCCGCCTCTGGGCCTAGTGTGGTGAGCCGAGCCGGAGCCCGCAGCTCTAGCGGAGGCTGCGGCCGACTTGCCGGTGTGGCTGCTCGGAGAGGCCTTATTGACTGGACCTCCGGGAGTGCTTTGGCGTCTGACTTTCCGGGCCTGGGAGCCTCTAGGACGAGACCTTCTTAGGGTGCAGCAGAAACTCAGTGAGTCGTCCGAAGGGCCAGGCGAATTTACTGTGCCTCACAGTCTGCGTTGACAGCTAGAGGCTTGCCTCTAGTTTTGGCACAGTAAAACTGACTTTTTAGCAAAGCTAGGTGCTTGAGGTTTTGAGATCCAGCCTCTGGTTGTTTAGAGTTGCAAAAAATAGACATAAGCTCTTCGGCTCGTCCTGTGTGTGTGTGTGTGTGTGTGTGTGTGTGTGTGTGTGTCTGTGTGTTTTAAAGGAGGGTTGTTTAGAGTTGCAAAAATAGACATAAGCTCTTCGGCTCGTCCTGTGTGTGTGTGTCTGTGTGTCTGTGTGTCTTAAAGGAGGTATTCCTCAGGCTGTTACTCTCCGCACCTGCACTCTATTGGGCGAATATTTTCACCCTAATCGCTTTAATTATTTACCTCGAGATTGTTTGAAAGTCACGGACCATAGACTGGGAATGCCTCTAGTAGCAGATACATATACAACTCTTGGAAAGCTAAATTAGAATATCCTGTTACTTAGACATTGACATTCGGATTCATTTGCAGAGAAACAAACGTAGTTTGGGTGTTCCTTATGAGTAAGGGAAAAGTTCAGTTTAAAGTTAGGTGTACAGAATTAGGAGGGAGGCCATCTATTCAACGCCTTGTGTGTTTTGAAAAGAGGTGATAATTGGTTTTTTAAGTTCACCCTTTGTTCCTCTTCCACTTGCTACAGTTCTCTGTGAAAACCCCAGCTGCACATCCCCCTTCACATTTTTTCTTTTAACTAATTCTCCTTTGCACAGTGAGCAATCACCTCACTGGTGACAGTTGAAGCAAAGTGTGTTTGGTCTGTGTTGGGCTGGAGTCTCATGTACGTTACTGGCAAATTAGGTTATTGTCCACCTGATAGTTGTTGAAGGGCTGAATATGATCCCATACGAGGGCTCAGGTGTGTTTAAGCTTGAAGCAGATCTGCTTTAGGTTACAGGATGTTGTTGAGTTTTCCTGCAGCTAAAGACTGAGATGGATAACTTGAGAACTAGAATTATTTTTGAGTTGCTCAAGGCACTAAGTCTCCCCAGTTCAGACCTTAGTACAGGCAGACATCCTCTGTATACATGAAAGAGAAGGAAAATTTATCATTTAGTGGTGGGAACAATGGTTTTGCATTGAAGTAGAAACTCATTTTGAGTTATGTATTGTATTGAAGTGGAAACTGAATCTGGGGCTATATGGAAGTCACTATCATTCTTTAGTTTTTGGATGTTTCTATAAATATGAAGATAGAACTTCATTGCAAGTTTTTCTTGGGCAGAAGATTTTGGAGTTAGAATCTGTTTTCACCCCTTCTTTGACCCTCCTATTTAAACTTTTAGATATGGCCCTTGAATAAAGAATATTCTGTTTTAGAGGTATTTGTAGGTTGAATTAGTTGCTTACCTAACTAAGAATTGGTAGGCCATAGTAGCCACTTTTAAAAATGCTTACAAAGCCCTATGAAAATTTACTTTATTATAGATATACAACTTAACTAAATGTTGAAGTGTTTGAATATTAAATAATAACCTTTAGTACATTGTCATACATTTTCTTCAGTCCATCTCTACCTTGTTAAACATATCTGCATTCCAGATATGTTTTGTTCATCTAATTCTCAGCTTAGAATTTTTACTTCCATTTTATTGACCTACAAGATCAAGCCCACATTTCTTAACCCACTTGAATTCTAATTTCTTTATGATCTTTTAAGTTTATTTCCTGTAAGTCATGCTAAAGTTTGCTACTCTTCTAGCATCATGTTGGGTTGTTTTGTTTTGTTTTGTTTTTCTCGAGACAGGGTTTCTCTGTAGCTTTGGTGCCTGTCCTGGAACTAGCTCTTGTAGACCAGGCTAGCCCCAAACTCAAAGAGATCCATGTACTTCTGCCTCCCCAGTGCTGGGATTAAAGACGTGTGCCACCATTGCCTGGCTCATGTTGGGTTTATTTTGATCTTTCTGCCAGAGTGCTTTCTTCATCCCTCCTGTCTCCATGCTGGTCAGCCACATTTGTAGTGAAGAAGGGAGATCTCAGGAACAGACAATGGATTATTAACTTCTTAAATGTTCTACTAGTTTTGCATCCTGCACACATTATTCAGCCCCTGTGAATAACTTTTTTTCTGAAAATAGAAGTGTTTATACTTCATAATTTTGAAAAGTTTGTAGACAGAGTACTCAAAGTATCTCCTAGATAACCTTCTTTGAGACTCAGGTTTCCCTTCATTGAGCTCCTTTATTATTTTTCAAGCCAAAAGTGAGGATTTATTGTCACAAGGTCTGGGTACCAAATATCCATATGATTTACACATCTGTTTACTCTTTCATAGACAGGAGGACTGAAAGATAGAATGACCAATCCAAAGTACTATTTGAGCCACTTTGTTTGTCGTGTGAGATATAATAGTTATGTATATTTTGTGTATCCAACAAGGTTGAATGTATCTGAAACATGATCATTACCTTAATGTCTATTTCTTCTCTAATTCTTTTTAATGCTTAGCATGAACCTTTGAGGATCGTCTATTCCACAAATCTCCAGAAACCACTTCAAGAAGAGCAGAGTCTGGGATAATTTGGCTTGTGTTCTTTTGAAGCAGCAGAGGCTTAAGTCCTTTCCTGTATATCATTGTCAGTGCCTCTGCGAAGTCACAGGCTGACATATAGTTTGCTCTCATTGAAGACTGTCACATGGTGTCCTGGTCACATAGGTCAAGCACTAAGCTGTGGCAGAGTCAACCTTGAAGCACAGTTGGCCAAGAGTCCAGTGATCTTTCCATTACATTGCATTATTCAAATGACTCTTTCTTATCAGATTGTTCTCTGTAGTCTATGGATAGCCAGATGTAAAACTGAGTTCCTGGTAAGAGAAAATAGTTGACATGTGCATATGTGTTTTTCATATAGAAAACAGAATCTGTTTCTTTTTCTTTTTGGTTTTCTGAGGCAGGGTTTCTCTGTGTAACAGTCCTGACTGTCCTGTAGCCCACTCTGTAGGCCTTGAACTCCCTGAGATCTGCTTGTCTCTGCCTCCCAAGTGTTGGGATTAAAAGCATGCACCACCACTGCCTGGCTGTTTTAAAAGACAAAGAGTCCTACTATATATCCCAGGCTGGCCTTGGATTCATGATTGTCCTGCCTCACCATTCCCAGTGCTACAATTTATAGACATTGGTGAACATGCTTAACTTTGTAGGCTTCTCACATAAGCATGAATAATGTCAGACACAGTAAATCTGAAATTGCAAAAATAGAAAAATGCATTATTGGATAATATTAAAGCCACCCTGCACCACCCTTCTTCTCTTCAAATGTCAGCCAACATAAAACCTAGGGTGGGCAGAGAATACTTTTAGGTATATCTAGCTTTTTGTAGGCAGAGCCTTCTCATTCATTTCCTGGCCACTCAGACTCAAATAATCACACAGAAATTATATTAATTACAACGGTGTTTGGCCAATGATTCAGGCATATTTTTAGCTAGGTCTTACATCTTGAACTGGCCCATTTCTATTAATCCTTGTATCGCCAAGAGGCTGTGGCTTACCAGGTGAGGTTTTGGCTGGAGATTTTCTCCTTTGGCAGCTACATTGTGTCTCTTTGACTCCGCCTACTCTCTCGATAGATAGATAGATAGATAGATAGATAGATAGATAGATAGATAGATAGATAGATATCTCTTCCAACCTGGCTATATTCTGCTAAACCATTGGCCCAAACAGCTTCTTTATTAACCAATGGTAATAAAACATATTCACAGCATGCAAAAAGGAATCCGACATCATTTTGACATTGTAAAATGACTTTATCATCTACAGCATACACTGATGAGAACCATGCTGTTAAGCTGAAAATACATAAATAAAGCATTCCATCCCCTACCCCCCCCCCACCCAATTGCTTTTAAACAAAAAATATGCCGGGTAAGTTTAGGATTGTGTATCAGGTTGCTTTCATAGCTGTTCTCAGCCACATGTAGTTCACATGGTGGACATATCTGTTAGATACTGAAGCAGGTGGTAGTTTGCTTCTGAAAAAAATACCCTATCCTGAGCTGGAGAGATGGTTCATGGTAAAGAGCACTTGCTGTTTTTCCAGAGGACCCTAGTTTTTTCCCATCACCCCCATAGGGTGGTTTACAACTGCTTTGTCTCCAGTTCCAAGGAATTCAAAACTGACTTCTGGGTTCCACCGGCATCTTTATTCTCTCTCTCTCTCTCTCTCTCTCTCTCTCTCTCACACACACACACACACATACACACACACACACACACACACACACAATTGAATAATAATAAAACAAATCTTTTGAAAAGAAGGGGAAAGAAATACTATTTCCTCAGGAACTCACCTTTCTTAAACATTGTCACAGCTATGCTTTAAGAGAAATGTGATGAAGCCCAGAGAGCAGATGCCATCCAAGCTCACTGCAGTGAACATATGTACAGTGTACACTCAGTATTCACTCAGCTTTGCATGGAGGGCAGGGTGTGGCTCAGTTGTAGTTTTCTTTATGAAATTAGGCGCGGATGATAAAGGTTTGTGTCCAGAGGAGGCTTTAGGAGGTCATAGTAGAGAACCCTGCTTGAGACAGGTTCTCTTGAGCCCAGGTTGGTTTTGAACTCAAGGATTACTTGAGTTCCTTCCTTGTCTTCCTGCTTCTATCTCAAAGGTGCTAGCATTACTGGTGCACTACTGTACTGGCTACCATAGTGGGCTTGAGGAGTTAAGATCTGGTTTGGAGGATTCTGATTGTTAGTGGGTTTATAGTCTTGTTTTGTTGGGTCACAATTGTAGCTATCTTGGGATACATGTGAGCCGTAGACCTGATAGGTTCTTTATTTTAGTTACCATGAAGTCTATGCTGTGCAGTTGTTAGTTGAGAGTGCAGTATAACTTGTTTATGGGTTAAGTTTGAAAACTTCCTGGCAGAACGTGGCTTCCATGATACATGTTAAAATTAAATTTCTCATCAGAGAACATATTTTTCTCTCTTCTTAAATCAGTTTTCAAATTTGACCTGTCAGAAATTAGGGCACCAAAAGGTAGGGAAATCGGTAGAGGGAGGGAAGAGGAGAAAAGAAGGAAGGGAAAAAACCCGAGTAGACCTGAGGAGTGTCAGACCTGAAGCCCACTGTTAGCTTTGCCCTAAGTGTCCTAAAGTCTACCTTAATCCACAGTTTAGTTTCTGAGGATATGTATTAAATGACCATTGTTATATTACTAGTAACATTTTCTTGGCTAGGATAAAAGAAAATGTTTAAAATTGTTTACTCTGTGGGCTAAAGCAGTGCCTTTGTCTACAGAGTGTGACCACTGGTGAGGATGTAGAAGCAAGCGGCAGTAAAACCATGCACGCCAGCAACAATTGCATCACGGAATATTTACTTGTTTATTTTTGACTATAAGTACTTGCTTTAAAAAAATCTCATCAGCTTTTGTAATGAAGCCTAAGGAACATTATATAAAGCAGCTGTATTTCAGGTCAGAGTTAAGGAGTGGTGGGGAATGAGCAGAGGGGAAGGGCACAGGAAGAGCAAATGGTGCTGTGCTTCTGTGTCTAGCAGGATCCTAAGTCATAGTTACTGCCCTTAGAAATATCAGTTAGCTGACAGCATTGTTCATGCTTTTAATCCAAGCCTAGAATACCATTTTTAATTAAGCAAACTTTTATTGATAAATTTCGCCTGATGAAAATCCAACACCAACGAAAGAAATTATAGCACTGAAGCGCACCTTCCTCTTATAGAACACATCCCTGTTCTTCCTCTAGTTTTTGCTGTATCTACGCTTTCTGCCATACAAATTAGTATAAGTTTTCAATGCCAGAATTCTAATTTTATTTTTGAGACAGGATCTCATTGTGTAGATCAGGCTGGCCTCAAACTCACAGAGATCCTCCTGCTTCTGCCTTTTGTGTGCAGGGATTAAAGGCGTGTGCCATCAAACTGGGTCCAACCTTACTTGATTTAAACCAGGTAGATTTTGTGTTCAAAACCTGAAAAATGTGTTTGTTTATAAATGTGGAAGAAATAAGAGAGAACATTTTAATTGCATTATCAGAATAGTGGTTGGGCAGAATCTGCAACTTAGGTTCTAGCAGTATCTCTCTGAGAGTTAAGACCAAGGGCTCTTGTGCTAGAACTCTGCCTTAATCTATCATTTGATCTCTGACATTATATTGAATAATCATTGCTGTATTACTAATGATAAAAAATGCCACTTGGGACAATTTGGGGGTGCCTAATGTTGGCAACAGTAGGGCAGCACAGTAGGGTGAGGTGTTTCTTATTCATCTCACCAAGTGACTCCAACAACCAACCACTTGTAGAGCCACGAAAGGGGCATTTGTGCCAGCCAGACCTTTATCCCTGCTCCACCTGTTCTGCCACTATCCCGTTAAATGGATCACAACAGCAACCCTCTGCTAGTTACTAAGGAAGTGCTGCCCTCTCCAACATGGCTGGTGCTGCACTCTCGGTAGCCAGAGCAAGCAGTTTTAGACCTTCTGTAGCTTCCCTAAAATGTCCATGGAGTGTTCAAAATGGTCAGTGTTTTTTCTTTTTTCTGTCTGTCTTTCTGTCTTTCCTTCCCTCTCCCCCTCTCTCCCCTTTTCTTCCTCCTCTTCTTTCTTCTTCTTCTCCTTCTCCTCCTTCTCCTCCTCCTCCTTCTTCTCTTTTTTTTTTTCTTTTTCTTTGCTCAAGACAGAGCAGCAAGTGAGAGTTTCTGAGCTGGCAATTAGAAAGTCAGATTATCTTGTTCCCCCAGCACCTTTGCTTATTTACAGGAAGGTGTACTTAGATAAGAATTTAAAGAACTTACCATCAACAGTGAGTGTAAGAGACTGCTTTAACAGTACTTAACATATTTGTAGTGTCCCAAGGAGAGGTTTCCTAACCTTCATCTATCTACTTGTAGGCTCATTCTGGCCAAGAGTTAAGGTGAATGTTACTTGGTTCTGTTGGAAATGGTATTGGTGTCCTGTTGTTGTCAAATTACTATAAGCTACAAATATCTTGGTTAGTTTTTCTGGTCAAACTGACAGAAGCTGGTGTTGTGGGAATTCTTTCAGCCAATAGCCTTTGATACCAGCCCATCTTGGGCACGGTCTGAGGAGGTACTATAATCGCAGATGAAAAGCGTGCATGGCCCTTTTTTTCTGCTGAACTCAGTTCCCAGCTTCCAGCACACACAGAGAACTGTGGATCACGCTATTCTTACTGTGAATTTTGTCCCCAAATAAATAAATCTTTGTTATACTCTATTCTGAGCTATTGTGGAACTCTTTAGTAACCCTACAACTAGAGTCATTGGGAAGGTAGAAATTCAATTCAGAAAACGTTTCCATAAGAATTTCTTGTAGGTAAGCCTGTGGGGCATTTTTTGATTAATAATTGATGTGGGAGACCCAGTCCACTGGTCCGTGCTACCCCCGGGCAGGTGGTCCTGAATAGTATATGAAAGCAGGCTGAGCAAGTCAGTAAGTAGCATTCCTCCATGGTGTCTCTTTTAGTTCCTACCTCAAGGTTCCTGCCTTGACTTCCTCTCTAAGTTGCTTTTGGATATGTTGTTTTATCACAGCAGTAGAAAGCAAACATAGCGTATTATCTCATAACTAAGGTTTTAACAGAGCTGTGTTCAGGACTAAAGGCTAAAAGGAAGAATTCATTTCCAAATTCATTTATATTGGTGGCTCTTGTCTCACTACTTGTGGTAGAGGAGCCGGTGTCATCATTTTCTTCAGACTGTCAGCCTGAGATTCGTCTTAGCTTCTCAAAGCCCCTCTCCTGTCCTTGTACTCTAGCCCCTGTACCTTAGGACCCATCAGTAGCTGGCTAAGAGGATGAAACTCCTCTCTGCCACTTTTCTGACTAACAAGATCATATTGGGTCCTACCCTACCATTGGAGACTTGCATCCCCCTTTTATTTTCATTTTTTATTTTTGGTTTTTTGAGATAGTATTTTTCTGTGAGAAATCCACCTGTCTCTGCCTCCCCAGTTGCTGGGATTAAAGGTGTGTGTCAGCCACCACCGCTTATCTTCTTTTAAGAACAGTCTGTAAGTACACTTAATTCCTTCTTTAGGACAGTGCCTACATAATCAGGAAATAAGAATCTTAGGGTAACTTTTTAGAATTCTGCACAGTTACCTCTATAAATAATTTTCCCATAAAGCTATTATTTGTTCATCACATTGTTGTCTGTGGATTAACTGTTCCAACTTCTAGTTGTAAATATGGCTGCCAGAAGTAGCAGAACTCATTCAGCCAATAACCATTAAGATACCGGCCCACTTTGGGTGTGGTCTCATGTACTATAGGTGCAGAGGAAAAGCAAAGCGTGCATGGCCACTTTTTCCTCCTGGATTTAGTTCCCAACTCCAGCCCAGTGCACACAGAAGACTGGATTGCTACCCTTACTGTGAGTTTATCCCCAAATAATAAACCTTTGCCATACTCCATTCTGGGCTATTGTGGACCTCTTTGATACTACTACAATTTGGCACCCACACCACTGCCCCCCTCCTCCTGTCCTACGAAACTGAGCTACTGCTCCAGCAACCCCACGACTTGGCAGCTTCCTGCCAGCCTGTGCCCACATGGCTTGGTTTAACTACCTGCCTACTGTGCAGCCTTACCACATGTTTGAGCTACTGCCACCCATGGCTTCCTGCCACAACTGACCACCCAACTTCCCAGAATGGATCTTTAAACTTCCTGTTTCACTGAAAAGTCTGCCACATATGGGCATGTAGGCTGAAGATGGATGTCCCAACATTACGAAAGAACTTTTCGTGACTGTCTAGGCAACAAGATGTCTCTGTCATTTCTAAAACTTTGGAAGTTGCTTACAGTGTACTTCCTGTTTACTTAGGTATTATTATATCCTTCTAGGGTCTTTGATGGAGTTGAAGAGTTGAAGTCTAGATAGTTATAGTGTTACTTAGTTATGATAAAAGATAAATTAGATATGGAACATTAAACTCATAAAGATAAGATAGATGATAGAATATTTTCTTTAATTTTTGCCTAATGCAAATAGACTAAATATTATAACTATGATTCTTGATAACTGTTTTATATATGTAATTTTATTATGTTAAAGTTAAAAATTCTTTTAAATTAGACAGAAAAGGGAGATGATGTTGATTTCCTTCTGTATATGTGTTGCTTTATTGGTTGATGAATAAAGCTGTTTGGCTAGTGACTTAGCAGAGTAAAGCCAGGCAGGAAATCCGAACAGATATATATATATAGATATAGATATATATCTATATCTATATATATATAGATATATATAGATATTACAGATATATATATAACACACACACACACACACACACACACATATATATATATATATATATATATATATATATATATATATAGAGAGAGAGAGAGAGAGAGAGAGAGAGTAGGTGGAGTCAAGTATATGCCAGCCAGCTGCTGAGGAAACAAGACATGTAGAAAATGAGGTAACGCCATGGCCATGTGATAATACATAGACTAATAGGAATGGGTTAAGATGTAAGAGCTAGCTAGAAATACACCTGAGTCATAGGCCAAACACAGTGTTGTTAGTAATATAGTTTCTGTGCAATTATACTGGTCTAGGTGGCTGGGAAGTTAAAGTGCGGTCTGTATACACCTGTCTTCTAAAGCCATCTCCATTCTGCGTTATTAGGATTAGGGCCTTTTACTTTTCATATACTCATAGCTTTATAAATAAAAAGAATTTTTAAGCAGCTAATTTTTTAAAAAACATTTATTGATTGTATGAGTGTGCATGCATGCCATGGTGAGCCTATGAAGGCCAAAGGACAGCTTTTGAGAGGTGATTCTATCTTCTTCACACCATGCCAGTCCAGTCTTAGGGTTTCTATGGCTGTGAAAGAGGACACATGACCACAGCAACTCTTACAAAGGAAAACATTTAATTGAGGTGGAGGCTACAGTTTCAGAGGTGCAGTCCATTATCATCATGGCAAGAACATGGCATTCCTGCAGGCAGACATGGTGCTGGCTGTATCTTGATGAGAAGGCAACAGGAAGGTGACATGAGGGTCACACAGAGTGAAGGTTGAGCAAAGGAGACCTTAGAACCTACCCAACAAATGGCACAGCCCTTCCAACAAGGCCACACTTACTTAAACTAGGCCACACCTCCTAATGTACCACTCCTATGAGATTATGGGGCCTGTTACATTCAGACTACCACAGTCTTGTTTTTGCTTTAGTACTTTTTTGTTTTTTTAAATTTCTTTTTATTGAAAATATTCATTAAATATTGACATCTAGTTCATGTACCCAATGGCACATATTTAAAATACACAGTTGGTAATGTTGAGATTTTTAGACCATCACTGCTTGGGTTAAGATACAGAACGCACCCACCATCCCAGGAAGTTTTCTTGTGCACACAGTCTTCGTTTTCCTCCTTCTTCAGCACAAGTTAAACAGACATGTACTGTCCTGGTTGGGCTCTGACCATGCCACTCTGGGTAGTTACTCAGTAGATAGAAACACAGTGACTGAATGTTCAAGATTGTTCATGGCACCTTCATTACTAATATCCCAAAGCCCAAAAACCAGCCAGATACCTATCAAAAGGGAATGAAGAAATGGTGATGTGCCCGTTCAGTGAAATAGATCTGGTGGTACAAGGGAACAAAGCACTAAATACTGACATTTTGCTTTCTTCGTGTATAGTATTTTGCTTGATATTCATTCTCTTAGAATATTCCCTAAAATGAAAGAACCTAGTCTAATATTAACAGTTTAGTAACTAATAACCCACAAAATAGATGTTAGTTGTATTTGAATAATCAAGGATTGGTTATTCTCAGAAAACTGACAGTCAGAAATAGTAAGTATACAGTATATTCTGCTATGAGACACATCTCTGTAACACTAGATAATTTACTAGGTAAATAGAAAATTAATGTCAGTAGATGGCTGTGTAAGATTTTTCATCCACAAAGTGTGGCAGAGTCGTGGGAGGGAAGAGGAGGAAAAGGCCCGAGATTGCTATCACAACAAACCTGAAGTCTGGTGAGTCAACAATACAGACTGGGTGGGGCGGGGACTCTGCCTATGGTGGCCGCCAGTCTGACTTTGTGAGGTTAAAGTTCGCCCACTGAGTTAGCCCTTAACTATGCTGAGTTGGCAGGTCTATCAGTTTATCTCTTTGAGGAACCAACTGTTTTTGTTTTGTTTTGTTTTATTCATTTGTTAGACTTTGAGTACAAATTGTGTATCATAATGGGTTCTCATTTTTGTCCCTATTATTTTATTGTTGTCTATAAAATGAAGGGGTTTTTTTTTTTCAGGAAGGTATACATAAAGCAAAAGTTAATTTATTTTAAAAAATTTAACATTTTTAGCTAGCACTAATCTGTTTTAGTTACGTATTTAAATAATTTAGTCTTGGTGATCAAACTTGGGGCCTTGCACATACAAGTACTTGTCCACTGAACTGTATCCCCAGCCCTTAACACAACATCTTAATTTACTTGTGTTTAACAAGCCCTAAGTCCCCCAAAACTGGCTCATTTAATTCATGCTGTACATGCGTTGATTCCCTTATTGTAAGGGAATTATGAACAGAAAAAGATGAATTTTTGTGTATGGTCCTACAGTACATGGTCTGGCTCTGTACATTGTGCTGTTATTATGCTATATTACCTTTCCCATGGTGCTGAATTAATACATTAGAGAAGATTATTCTTTTCTCAAGTGATTCAAATTGATGGCTTTATAGAAAATTAAAATCTTATAGCATTAAATACACAAATGGAAAAAAATTACAGTAAATTCATAAGGATAATGAACTTAGCAGTGCCATCTATTTAGAAGTAGTGATTTATACTGCATGAGAACCTGGTTGTAATAATTTTAGTTTTTGTTTTTCAAGAAACAGTGTTTCTCTGTTTAACAGTCATAGGTGTCCCGGGAACTAGCTCTGTAGACCATGCTGGCCTCAGACTCACAAAGATCCATCTGCCTCTGCCTCCAAGTGCTGGAATTAAAGGCATGCGCCACCACCCCCTGGCTGTAATAACTTTTTACGTCATGGCTTTATTTGAACTTATTATGCTTGTCAATTTCTTCTTAGGCATATCACACCTGAAAAGTTTTATGTGGGAAGCTTGTGATGATGGAGCAGATGATGTGGCTCACCATTGACCGAGTGTCCACAGAGGTCACCCTTGCAGGTATGTTTAGTTTTCAGAGATTCCCAGAAAGATTCAGTATTGAGATTACAGTAAATTAAGACTGTCAGGGACACATCATTATGAGCCTCTTTGAGTGCCTTCTTATATAGAAAACTTAATTTTTGCTACCTCAGTTAATTAGGGGGTAGGTTTGTTTTTGAGAAAGGGTTTGCTGTATAATTCAGGCTGTTCTAGAGCTCATTATGTAGCCTAGGGTGACCAGGAAGTCTGGGTCTATTCAGACATGGATGGGCAGTTCTAGTTCATATTCTGTTAGTAGTATTGAGATAACTCTTCTCTAATCCTTATTTCTGCTTACTCTTAAAGGGTAGATGATACCTTAGTCCTCTGACATTACAAACGAGGAAGGAAACTGAAATATGTTGTTTTGAAGCCATATCTTCTTAATATCACACGTATGCTTTGCAAAATTGGAGGTCTATATTAATGATATTAATGAAAAGCTAGTTTTCAAACTAAATTTCTATTTGTGATGAGTTTTTCTTATTTTCTTCTTTTTAAGTCAAAAAGATGTCCCCTTCAGCTGTTCAAGACAATATTTGGGATACTGGGCACAATCCATCTGGTAGCAGGTAAGAGAAAGCTAAGCCAAGATGGGCAAAGAAGGTAATTAAATTGATAACATTAGATAATGAGAAAAAAAATGTTCTTCCTATCATTCATTAGGTTAAATCTCTAGGTTAGGTATTTGTCCTCGGTTTCTAAAAATAATATTCTCCAAACAGTTTTATTTATCACCCTGAAATATTCTGTTTTTTTTTTTTTTTTTTTTTTTTTTTTGTGTGTGTGGTGTGGTGTAGGGGGGTGGTTGGTTTTTTCTGACAGGGTTTCTCTGTTGTGTAGCCCTGGCTGTCCTGGAATTACTCTGTAGAAACAGGCTGGTCTCAAACTCACAGTGATCCACCTCCCAAACGCTGGGATTAAAGGCGTGCACCACCACTACTCAGCCTGAAGCACTCTTTTTAAAAGAAAAATTTCATGTTTGATTAACTGGATTTGAAATCTCCTAAATTTTCATAAATTCCTTTTTTATTTTATTTTGGTTTTTTGAGACAGGGTTTCTTGGTGTAACAGTCCCAGCTGTCCTGGAACCTAGCTCTTATAGACCAGGCTGGCCTTGAACTCACAGTGATTTTCCTGCCTCTGCCTCCCAAGAACTGGGATTAAAGGTGTGTACCACACCACCTGACAATTTTAATAAATTCTAAGAACATTTGTTTGAGACAGGGTTTCTCTGTATAGTGCTAACTGTCCTGGAAGTTGCTATATAAATCAGGCTGATCTGGAACTCACAGAGATCCTCCGAAATCTGCCTTACAGGGGCTGGGATTAAAAGCATGTATCACACCATGCCCAGCCCATTTAAAAAAATTTAATGCATTAATCAGAATATTCTATGCCTTCAACCTTATACTGATAGGACAGCAATGTTACAGTGTGATACTTGGTTTGAGTTATTAAGAAAGTATTTGTTTATGTGACATGTGGTTTGAATCTATATAGCTGGCTTTGAACTCTTTGTGTATTCAAGGCTGGCCTCCAACTCACTGTCCTGCCCTCTGCCTCCCAAGCTTTTGGGGTCATAGGGCGCGAGAAGGTTTTCATCTGGATTCCATTTGTTGAACTCTTCTTATTTTCGCTTTGTTTTTGCTTAGTCACTGTGCTAGATGAACGTTATAAAGATTTCAAATGTTCCATTTTCTTGCAATTAGTTCACAGTCTAGTGATAGAGGGTATACACGTAATAGGATATTGTAGCAGTGTTCCAGCTCTTAGGAAAGATTTATATACAGGAAAACTTTCTGCAGGGCAGCTGGAGGTAAAACGTTGACAGATCTTAAGAATTCATATTAATGCCGGTCGGCGGTGGTGGCTGACCACGCCTTTAATCCCAGCACTCGGGAGGCCCCCCCCCCAGAGCACAGGCGGATCTCTGAGTTTCGAGGCCAGCCTGGTCCTACAAGAGCTAGTTTCCGGACAGGCTCTAGAACACTACATGGAAACCCTGTCTCGAAAACCAAGACAAAAAAAAAAGGAATTCATATAATGAGAGCTGGGAATGTAGGTTGTGGTAGTGTGTAACTATCGGTTTAAGATCACAGGCTTCTGTTCTCATTTTAAAAAAGAAAGGGCAAGGGAGGGGAACTATGACTTAACGGATCAGGGAAGGAACTCGGGGGTTGCCAGGGTTAAAGACTGGCATATTGTGCGTAGAGGCTGTCATGATGTTGATGTCCAGTCATTTGTGGGTTCAGTATCTGCGTTAGGTGTCTACTGCCCCAGCACGTCTGTCCCACCATTGAGAGTGGTCAGAAGAACGAAGGAACGGTGCAGAGAGCCCTGCGCTCGTTAGGTCTTGTGACGTCTGTGTTTTAGGAGCACAAGCTTGGGAAAAAAATATTTTCTGTCTCTACACTCTATATAGCTTAAGCTCAATTCAAAGGTTTGCTTTTCTCTTTTTGAGAAAAAAATGGCCTTTTAAGAGGAAAATTTCAAATAATATAGTACTCTTTATATTCATAAATTTTAAGAATGCTTTTAAAAAATGGGCCTTTTATCTGAGTAGCTAAATGCAGTCTCATTTTTGCCAGGCTTACAGATAAGGACCATTCCTTTGTGGTTTCTGTTTGTCGGTTTTTGTGATCCGCTAAGACTCTAACCCAGGGCCACCTCACCCATACTGAGCATCTTATTTATTTATTTATTTATTTACTTATTTATTTATTTATTTTGCAGGTAATTATCTTGTTGTCATTACCAAAAAGATTAAAGTAGGTGAATTTTTTAATCATGTAATCTGGAAAGCCACAGATTTTGATGTTCTTTCTTATAAGAAGACAATGTTGCACTTGACTGATATTCAGTGTAAGAATTCAGAAGCAGTTATTAATTGCAAAACTCAAAAGTTCCATGGAGGTAGGGGGTTGTAAAATGTAGATGGATTTCTTATAAACCTAGTTATTAAACAAACTTACAGATATGAAATTGTTCTACTAACTTTCTACTATCTAATTTTATTTCATTGGTTCTTTTTCTTTTCTTTTTTTAAAGAAAACTGTCTTTTTCTAAGGGGGCTGGAGAGATGGCCTCAGGGTTAAGAGCAACTGGCTGGTTTTACCAGAGGACCCTAAGCTCAATTCTCAGCTCACAGTTGTCTATAATTCCAGGTCCAGGAGTTCTGACACTTTACATAGACACATATGCAGGACAAAACACACAGTACACGTTAAAAAATCATTTAAAAATATTTTTTAAAGCTCATATATTCTGTTGATTTTATTTTTAATGAAAAAATTTAAATTATGAAGTTCTTTATGGAGAAAAGACACAAATAGAAATAACCAGAACTCTAGTACTTAGCCTTAACTATCTTCTCTAAAGAAAAATATAGATACTTTTGAAATTGTTTTTTTATTCCTTTTTCTTCTAGAAGAAAGTTTTCTTCACTGTTAATCACTTGGACACGGACACACACACACACACACACACATACACACACACGAATGTGTATACAGAACGTGGTGCATATATTTTCATAGTCCTCCCTTGCCCCGCTCTTTGTCCACAGATTTCAGTTACCTAGTCAGTTAACACTTAGACCCAAACAACACGGAGTAAATGTTAGTGACCATGTTAGATTAACTTCGCAGAGATGAAAGCGCAGACAGACAAATGGCAGCTCTGAGAGTGATTTGAGATTGGATGGAGTAGTAACGACTGTGGGAACCTAAGGCGATCTCCAGTCAGGGACTGGGTACAAAGACAGGTTAATGAAGTCACCAGCAAAGTGAAGTGGCCGTCACTGAAAGGAAGACACTTTGTTAAAGGAATTGCCAGGAGAATGACGTGGCATTCAAAGTGCAAAGGATAAAATAATAAAAACTCATGTAAGACTCAACAGTTTGTAACATTTACCAGTGTCAGAATAGATACTCCTGATCATAAATTACATGATAAGGAGCAGTGGGCAGGTGCCGCTCAGGTTTCTTGATAAATTTTTAACAAAGTAAAATATTTCCAGTTTTTATATTTCTGATAGTTTTGATTATAATTTACCTACTACTTGGTGTAGTGGCACATGCTTGTAATTCTAGCACTCGGAGACTGAAGCATGAGGATCAATGAGCTATGTATGGGACTCTTGTCAGAGACATGAATACTGTCATTCATTAAATACAGTGCTAATATTAGTTTCATTGTTCATCTTTTGATTCATTTATAACTTAAAATAAGAACATCTTTTGGTGGCTTTTTTTTTATAATGTGTATGAATGTTTGCCTGCATGTATGTATGGTATCACATGTGTTCCTGGTGCCTGCAGAGGTCAGAAAAAATGCATTGAATCCCTTGGAACTAGAGTCGTGGATGATTGTGAGCCACCGTAGGTACTGATAACTGAATCCCCGTCCTCTTGAAGAGCAGCCAGAGTCCTCTTAACCATTGAGCCAACTCTTCATCCCCAAGCACATTATTTAATATTTTCACAAAATCCTTAAAGGTTCAGAACAATCAATTTTTCAAGTGGCTTATATAAAGTAGTTATGTTATTAAGGTTTAATATACATGGTCGTTTTTTACACTGTACAAAGTGAAGATTGACAATATTTATTTTCCAAAGGTATTTTTTTTGCTTGAAATATGGTAACATTTTCACAAATTGCATTGCGATTCTGATGTGTAATCTCTCTTGCTTTCTCCCCCCACCCCCGGAGTGTTTAGACTGGTAGACTTGTGCATAGTCCACATGTGGTGGTCAGAGGACAATTTTAGGCACTGATCCTGACAGTTTTCTAGTTGTTTGTCTCCACATATACTGGCCCAGAGCTTCCAGGGATTCTTCCATTTCTACTCCCATCTTACTGTAGGAGTACTGGGATATGGATGGCATCACCTGCCCAGGCTTAGGTTGGTTTTGGGAGTCTGAACTCAGGTCCCCATGCTTGTATGACAAGCCATGTACCCACTGAATATCTACCAATCCCCTTTTCAGGGTTTGAAACTTACTTTTCTAGAACTGATTATTGGGTTTATAAAGTTAGACCTCTCCAGAATGCTTGTTTCCAAAGTAATTTACAAGGGTTTTTCTTTAAAAATGTGCCCTCTCCTTTACTGTGTAGCTCTGGCTGTCCTGGAATTCACTTTGTAGACCAGGCTGGCCTCAACCTCACAGAGATCTACCTGTCTCTGCCCGCCACCCCTAGTGCTGGGATTAAAGGCGTATGCCTTTAAAAATATTTTATACCTTAGTTATTGTTTTGTTTTTTTGTGTTTGCTTATTTTGTTTTTTGTTTTGTTTGTTTTTCTGGTGAGATAAGGGCCTTACTATGTAGCCCCAACAGTCCTGGAACTCATAGAGCTCCCTCTTATTCTGCCTCCTGGGTGCTAGGATTAAAGGCATGTACCAAGTTCTTGGCTCCATTTTTTAAAAAGGGTATTGGTTTTCTTTTTGCGTGTGAACCAATGTGTTTAATTATGGTTACTTATATAGGAACATGGGCAGTTTACCAGAAAATGTCTTTTCTACCCCCAACAGCCATCTTATCCTCAGGGAGGAGTATGACTTGTTTGTTTTTACAAGACTTGTTTTTCCAAAACATATGCATTATCTGTAAAAATGCCAAATCATAACCCTGTTTTACCGATTAAAACTGTAATATATGCTTTTTTATACTTTAGAATTTCCTTTTTCCTAATATATTAGTATGTTCATTCTCCATGAGAAATCATATTTTAAATAAATAAGCATGAAGCTTAGAGCTCAGTCTTTAATGCACTTGCCTTACCAACATGAGGGCCTGAGTTTGATCCCTAGAACCTCAGTAAAAATCCAGACATGGTCACACTTGTAATCTCAGATGATGGGGAGACAAACACAGCTGAATTTTAGCCCTTGTTGACCAGCCAGCCTCTGCCAGTCTTTGAGTTCTGGGGCTCAACAAAGATAGATGATGGGATCTGGAGACGTCTCGGTGGTTAAGAGCACTTGTTGCTCTTGCGGGAGGTGGCTTACAACCATATGTAACTTCAGTTCCAGGGGATCTGATGCCTTTTCTGCACTAGACTCACATGTGGTGCACATACATATATAGGCAAAACACTCATACACTTAAAATTAATAAAAGTTATAAAAAAGTGTACTGAGTGATAACACCTAGGGTCATTCACTGGCTTCCATACTCACCCTCACACACACGTGTACACCAACATATGTGTACACCCTCACACACACGTACACCAACATATATGTACACAGATAAAATAAAAGTAGAACTACTCAGGAATATTTTCTTGGATTTTTCATCAAGCCATAAAGCTAATTTTGTGCTGTTTACTACATTTTTATTTTGCTTTTGCTAGTCTGTGCTTAAATTAAAAAATATATATGCATTTGTAATGTATATGTTTACATGTTAATCATTTAATAACTACTAAACATTATCAAACCTTGACAATGTTTTTGTTTTTGGAACAAATTTATTTTTTAAAAATGTCAATATTGTTTTTAACTGGGAAAGCCAGCTAAAATTATTATTCTAAAATAAAGGAAATACTCCTTTTAATAGGCTTTATAATCTTTGTTTAAATGAAAAATGACTATTTCCTATCCAGCCCAAATCAGTGAGTTTTTCTGAAAGTGAGGATAATGCCCATCTCTTGATTTGTTTGTTTGATTTGCTAATGAGGATAATGATGGTAGACCCAAACAGGGTGGGCAGTGAAGGACAGAGTCTGGGAAGTAGTGCTGTATCCTAAGGTGGTAGTGTTTTCTTGAGAGCAGGGGAGCGCAGCTACTCGTATACCCTTGACCAAACACCGGTCCTCCTCTATTGGGGAAATTCTACCTCTTCAACTGAGTGTGTGTGCAGCTTCAGGAGGGATGCACATGGAATAGTGAAGGAGGAAGGGGACACCTGCCTAGCCAGCAGGATTAGCTGAATCAACTCTGGCGATCAGTGGGGTGACAGATAACACAGCCAGATTGCCCTCACATCTGGTGGTGGTGTTTTCTTAAAAAACTCTTCTGGCCAGGCGGTGTACACACTTTTAACCCCAGCACTCCAGAGGCAGCAATAGGAGGATCTCTGAATTCAAGGCCAGTCTGGGATACAGAATGCGTTCCAGGACAGCCCAGGCTACACAGAGAAACCCTGTCTTGAAAAACAAAACCCCAACTCTTGTGCTTTAGAGTGATAGTTGTGGAGATACCAAAGGGAGGAGGCTATACCTATACCAAGTGAGTTTAATACCTATAGTGTTTATAGACTATTCCCATCTCTGTTCAGGTGCTTATGTCAGTGACACTTAATGGAGCTGGAATACATGTTTTTAATTTTGCTGCCTTCTCATGCTGACAGATTGTCTTTTCAACTGTGACCAGTATTGAACTCTTTCTTTTCATCTTTGCAGTTACAAGATAATAAAACTTTCCTAGCAATGCTAAACCATGTGTTGAGTATGGATGGATTTTACTTTTCAACAACATATGACTTGACCCATACTTTGCAACGGCTGTCTAACACAAGTCCAGAATTTCAAGAAATGAGTCTCTTGGAAAGGGTAAGCTGGATCTTCAGGTAGCTTAATTTATTTTAGTTGTTTTTAAAAGAGGCATGTCCCTTATACCTATAAAAATTTATGGGTTTATTTTTTTTTTCCTATCCCCCACTTCCCAGTTCTGGTGATAAATTCAGGGCCTCATGTACTAGGCAAGCACCCGTCCATTAAACCATATCTCCCATCCTGTTTTGATTTCTCTTACTCTTGACTGTATTAGAATCATACGTAAAGCTTTGAAAACATACCATATACCAAATGTCTGTTATAGGGCTCGCTGACGGCCCTGCTTTGTATATATACACAGCCAAGATTGAGATAAATTGGGGTAGATACCCGAGAATCTAGTAGAAACAAACATAGATGATCAGGTGAGAACCTTTCAGAATGTGTGTGTACACATAATACAGTGATTAAGTTTGAACCCAGGGCTTTGCATGTGCCAGGCACGCACTCTACCACTGAACTGCATCCTAACCTAGAGTTTGTAAGTATTACCAGGCTATTCAGTGTAAATGTGGGGGACAAGTCTTCAGGCTTGTTTTGTATCATACTCATTTGTGATTTCATTGCTCTTAGTTCAGTGCTATTAGCAACATAATTAAGCTTATAAAAAAAGATCAGTGTTTTAATAGGTAATGGCCAGTCAATTGTGATTTTTTTTTTAAAAAAAGAAGAGACAGCAATTTAAGTATTTGAGCCAGTTATGAAGGTAGAAGGGTGCTCTTACACTCATTTCATACTCTAGCACCAGGTCTTACTGAGTTGCCCAGGTTGGCCTTGAACTCATTATGTAGTCCAAGAAGGCCTTGATGTTTGAATCCTTTTGTTTCAGACTTCTGGTGGGATTGCTAGGCCTGTGCCATAGGTTTAACTTATATGAGTGTACTTTTAATACTAGGTTTTAAGTGACCTCAACTGTGTTTCTGTTGCAAGGGGTATGGCTTTTTGCTGCCTTGATTTTATTGATCTGTTTTTATTTTATTTTGTGTGTGTGGTGCTAGAGCTTAAACCAAGGACTTCATGCATATTAGGACATATTCTGTCACTGAGCCATATCCCTATTCCTGCCTTTATTATTTTTCTTTAATTAATAAGCCATGGGCATGTTTAAGGGCATACAGAATTTTAAAGGTTGCTGTCTGTATGACATTGCCACTAATAGACTATTTTGACTAGTGAAAGTCATAAATTTCACTAATTTAATATTTTAGTTCTTTAGCTATTTGGGGTTAAGATTTTACATTCTAATCAAATAAAATTGTATGTTGATTTAGATATAAGGTAAGTAATCAAGGAATTTAGCATTTAAACAAAAGAGACTGCTTTTAAGATGGATTGCTACACTCCTTGCATGTTTATCAAACTTCTCTCCCTGTGCCTGTTGTATGCCAGGCATGTACTACTTAGTGGGGGCCCAAAATGAAAACTGGAAGCCCCTGTACTATGGGAAAAGCCTTCAATATACTTAGAGAGATAGTACATGAATTCACAAGCAGAGATGACTTCCACTGGAGAGAGGGATCAAAATTTAGTGGGATCCTCTAAGAAGGAGAGTCTAATTCTGCCTGGGAGTGCCAGGGACAGCTATTCCAAGGAAGGTTGCTTTGGAGTGCATTATGCAATGATAACCACTTAGTAGGAGTAGCACAAACCAACTGGAAACAAACTAAAAGATGTGATATTCCACTGGTCATGACACCATAGCTCATTTCCTATGGCCTTGGGTGTGAGGAGGGAGAAGTATGGCTCAACAAGGTGCCATCTACTTAGTCCATGTGTTGAACTGAGTAAACCTAGGTTCCTCTGCACTTGAGATGAACTGTCAGCTTGTCAGAGGGGAGATCAGACCTTTAAATAGCAGCTACCAGATCTACAGGGAGACCAAGCAAGGGGTGGCTCTGAGGTGGCAGTCACTGAAGAACTAACTGAGAAGACAGCAGAAAGGACATGTGTAGAACTCCTTTATCTTGGAGGAGGTCAGGCATGAGTGGGGTCAAGATGGAGGGCAAGTAGCCGTGCAGAAGCTATGCTGGGTCAGGTATTGTCCTTGGGTGGTGGTAGTGGAGATGGAGAAATTCGTGTAGACCTGAAAGAGATTTAGTTCTTGGCCAGTGATTATCTAGAAAGGCGGAAGAAGATACCTGTGTGATGAGGCAGACAGGATTCCTGGGGAGAAGAGGAGCAGATTTGAAGTGAGGTGTATCCTGTTTGGACATGTCAGAGAAAGTCGTGTTAGTCACCAGGTGGAGACATTGATGAGTGTAGTTTTCCATCTGGGGACACTTACTGTGGCTGGAGGTATTTCAATAAGTTTCAAAACTTCTTTCAGGCAGATCAGCGGTTTGTATGGAATGGGCATCTGCTCAGAGAATTGTCTGCTCAGCCAGAGGTAATGGACTCCTATTCAAATTTGCTTTCTTATTGTAATACGTATTTGCATGTGTTAAAATGAGTAACCACTCTCTAGGGAGTGGGTAAATAATTCTAATCAACTGTAACACACACACTTGGCTGTTCTTGCCTTCTCTTACTGCTCTATGTAGAAGTCTAATCTATGTGTTAGCTTCCTGACACAGCGAGCGTGTTTAGGCTTCAGGGCTTTCAGAATTTTCAGTTCGTTGTCTGACGACTCCCTTGCCTTTTGGTCTTTAGTCAGGAGAACATTGATGGAGCAAACTGCTCACTTTATGGTAGCTAGTCAACAAAGAGAGCTAGGCTAAGGTATAGTACCTTCATAAAGGTCAGTTTTTAATGACCCTCATTCCTTCTACTAGACTGTACCTTCTAAATTTCAAGAACTTCTCTGGTGCCAAGCTTTTTAAAACACAAGCTATTAGGGGCACTGAAGGTACAAACTGTAATATTTATGAATGAATTACTTTCTCGGAGACAGCTAGAATGAATTGTACTGACTGAATAATGTAGAAGGAAGGACTAGGGCCATAGTCCTGTCCTTGCGAAAACCACAGCTCTCATCTTAAAGGAAGTTCGAGATTTATTCTGGAGCCATTTTGAATGACCATGGCGTAGGAACACAGATTTAGGTTAACTCCAATTCCATGTTTCAGTGTGGAAGAAGTTTGAAGTTTTTATAGTTTTACAGAACAGTGGAAGTCATAAATCAAATCTCAAGTTTAAAATACATTGATGTATACCTCAAAGGGGCTGTTACAGCAAGATGGGAAGGAAGCTTTTTATAGGCCCAAGATGCTATCTGATGACATTCTTAGCTTTTAAGTTAGTGGAATCTAATGATCTGCTAAGTTAATGAATTCCAAAAGATTCTTTTTTTAAATCTATTAATCATAGAATGTCAGTTCTGACACAGAGGTGGGCAAGGATGGCTGTTCTAGAGACTAGGACTAGCCCAAGACAAGGTAACCAACTTCTGAACCTGCAGCATTTCCAGTCTCCATGGGACTGCAGTTCTCATTGGTCACCTCTGCAAGCACGGCTTCTGTCCAGGAGTTCTTGCTCACACTCCCCAGGCCAGGTGGACACTCCCCTACCTCACCACCAACCTTCATCCTGTGTTGTACAAATGAGGTGTGAGCCAAGGCACTTAGATTTGTAGAAGTGATTTGTTTTCTGCCATTTCCAGAATATTTTATTTATTTATTTTTAGTAGTTGGCATTGCAGATCATTAGCCTGGTTGGTTATTTTCTAGAAGTAGAAGAGTTATAGGCAAAGACTAAGAAGGAGTCTGCAACTTCATATAGTTTTACTAGTGTTCATGTGTGACCGTTTAAACCCAGTGATTGCTGTGCCTTCTTACCTACAACATTACAGACATTTCCCTAACCTTAGAAGTTACATGTACTCTCACTGCATGGTTATGTTTGTGTGTTACTGCTTGTGTGTAAATATGTCTTACACGGCTTATTATTTAAGGTGTGGTGATTCTAAGTGCATTGCGTATCTTCTTTTTAGGTCCATCGGTTTGCTCTTCCAGTGTTACATGGCTGTATCCTTATCTGAAATTTTTGCATCTTATTTTCTATAGTTTTTGTTTAAATTTCAAGTTATTTACATGTTTAAATGTTAAAAACATTAATTTTTTTTTTTATTTTTCGAATCAGGGTTTCTCTGTAGCTTTGGAGCATGTCCTGGAACTAGCTCTTGTAGGCCAGGCTGGTCTCGAACTCACAGAGATCCGCTTGCCTCTGCCTCCTGAGTATGGGATTAAAGGCGTGCGCCACCACTGCCCAGCTAAAACATTTAAATCTTAAGACAGATGCAGTCTCAAATGTGATGTGAGATGAGTATTTCAGAATTAGAAATTGCTGTTAACGTATAGATGTAAAATCTTTGCATAGTCTGAAACCTCCTCCCCCTTTTAGGTTATTTCCTCTCAGAGTAAGTTATTTTTGCTCAGGAATTTGGGGCTGGTGGCTTTTAAAGGAAGGTGTGTAACTGCATCTTGCCAGTTTAGAGGTATCTTATAGCAGTGAATTACAGAAGAGTAGAGTGAGCCTATTTAAATGATGCTTTTCCTTAGTGTTTAAAAAAAATCAGATTTAAGAACATCAGTGATCAACAACTTGAAGAGAAGTAAATTATTTTAAATTACTTATTTAAATTATTATAAATTTTAAGTATAATTTCAAGAATGATAGAAATATGAAAATAGAAATATAAAGAATAACACTTAGGGAGAGTCAAAGTATAAATACAAAACAAGTGTTGTTTATCTAATTGTAGATACTACTGTAAAACAGGAACTCCCAGTGAAGGGGCTCCTGAAGAAGGTGCAGTCAGGACCCTGTGTATGAACTGGCATCTTTGTGTCGAGCACAGCAATGAAGTTTATTGACCTAGCACTTGGATTTTTTGATTCATTAGCTACTATAAAATTTTTATATTATTAAGAGAAGTAATTGAGGAAATAAATCAGAAAAATCTCAGCATAAAGCTCTTGTTTAGTCTGTTGTCTTCATTCCCTGTCTGACTCCCCTCTCTTCTCCCTTCCCTCCTCCTTTGCTCCTCTTTCCTCTCCTGTCTTCCTTTCCTTTAGACAGACTTTTTTTGGGGCCGCCAACTCACAAAAAATGACATGGAGACTTACTATTAATGATGAAAGCCTGGCCTTTAACTTAGGCTTGTTCCCAACCAGCTCTTATATCTTAATTAACCTGCTTCTGTTAATCTATGTTCTGCCCTGTGACCTTTTACCTTTCCTCCATTCTGTATGTCCAGCAGCCTCTGTGTCTTGCTGGTGTCTCCCACATGCCTAGATTCATCCTGATTTCCATTCTCTGCCTGGAAGTCCCGCCTAACCTCTCCTGCCTAGCTGTTGGCCATTCGGCTCTTTATTAAACCAGTCAGGTGCCTTAGGCAGGCAAGATAAAACAGTGGCACATGTACACACAGTGTGATAAAATATCATGCAGCAGTATTCAACTAAGATCATAGACTTGTTCTCTAGGCAGCTTTATAATTAACTTACCTATTTACTGTTGAATTTAAAGCTTAAAATGGACTTTTGTTTAATGTAGTTTGTTAACTAGGAATGTATTTCTAGGTCTTATATTTATAGAGAGATCAAGTACATCTGAGTGGAGTATAGTATAGATCGGAGGAGATGTGTTCATGAGACTCTTAATCCAGGAGATGGCTGCAACTTTTACTTCACATGTGATGAAAAGCTTTGGGAGAGTAGAGGTTGAGCAGAAGATTGGCATAACATAGTACCACTCTGTCAGTAGGCCAGGTGTGAGCGAGACAAGGTCATGGCCAGTGAGAGGTGAGTTTTCCAAGAATCAGGAAGCTCTCTATATTGTCAGGTAGGTAACTTTGGTTTTCTTATTCTATACAGAATATGAAAGATTGGTGTAACTGTAAGGTTCTTGTCATGTTAAGTGGAAGAAAACCATTCATTGAGATGGGAAAGCCTGAAGCTAGGAGGGAAGGAGAAAAGTATCGTTCATTTGAGAAGCTCAGCATTTCTTAACAGGCCATTGAAGATGTGAGGGAGGAGGGAGGAACCAGATTAATAGAGATGTATGTGAGATGGCATACTCCTTGCGATGCATGTATAGAGTTCAAAGGACAACTTCAGGGACCAGGTTCTTTTTTTTTTTTTGCCTTTTGGGTCCTGAGGATTGAGCTCCTTGTAGGCTTGATAGCAAGTACCTTAACCCATTTGAGTCATCTCTCTGGCCTTACAGATTCAGGGTAGATGGCATTTCTTTATTTCTTACAGCATCTATTGAGTTTGTGTGTGCATGGGCACACTTGTGGAGGGCAGAGGACAACTATCAGGAGTCTGCTCTCTTCTTCCACCTTGTGGCTTCTAGGTATTGATTGAATTTAAATCTTCAGACTTGGCGACATGTGCCTTTGTCCACTGAGCCATCTCATCAGCGCCAAGATGGCATTTCAATGCATGAAATGTGATGAGATTATTAAAGGGAGGAGTGGAGACACTCAGTCTAAAGAGGGAGAGATGTAATATTGGAAAGAGTTTCTGCATCATCAGAAAATGATAGAGCCATGTACTGTAGGCCTTAGAAGAAAGAACTTCTAAAAATGAACCACAGTGAGTGAACTGGAAGGACAGATTTTAGGGAAGGAAAAGCAAGTGAAAGTAATACCCTGGGACCAAGTGAAGACTGTTTCTAAGAGGTGTCAACTGAGACATGCTAGTGGTTAAATATGACTTCAGGAAGGAGGTTATTTTCCTGCTCCTGTCCTCCCTCTCCAAATGAGGAAATTAACTAATTCTGCTAAGAAAGGTTTTAGAGAAGTTGGCGGTGGCAAGGGTGTTTACTGGAGTGAGGATCTGAGTGTGTGAGCAAAGAGGGAATTCTGGCCTGGCTGCGGGTTGGGTGGGTAATAATGTCATAGGAGCATCTAGGTATTGCTTTTTCAGTGAAACATGAAACAATGTTGTTTGCCATGGAGTGGTGGAAATCTAGTAGTGTGTGGAGTGGGCCTCCTGCAGAGTATGGGGTTGGGATCTGGGTCTAACTCTGGATAAAGAGTAGTGAAATCATTCATTTTTCAAAAGTTATCTCATTTTGATGGTTGGTGTGTTTTTGCATGCATACATACATACTCTTTGTAATCAGAGGGAAATGAGTCATGAAGTCAGTCATCTTTTCTGCCAGACTTAACTCTCTAGCAGCAGGCTATGTATTTTATCCTTGTGTCCTGCCTCAGAATAGTTTGGGCAAGCAAGTGAAATAAGACTGCCTTGGAATCTTCTCTGTTGCTGTGATTTTTGAAGGAAGTAACTTGGGAGCTGGGGAACCATCAATGAGTGTGGTGGTGACAGGTGGCAGCGATGGATCAGCGGTTTCCGCTGATCTTTGCGCGTTTGCCAGTGCTTCCTGTAGGAATTCCCAATGTATTCATACCAGTAATTATTTAAGAGAATGTTAATAACAGCACTTTATGACAAAATAGTGAGCCCCACAGAGTAGAGGAATTAGGTTTTCATGGTCTGGTCCTTTACAGATTACAAACAACTCTAAAGAATAAATTGCTCGGGGCGGGGGGGGGATGACAGCTTTAGAAGCTGTGATGTGGTGTCATAAAGCTCAAATGCAAGCTTTTTTATTTTTTAAAATATTTATTTATTTATTTATTTATTTATTTATTTATTTATTTATTATGTATGCAATATTCTGTCTGTGTGTATGCCTGCAGGCCAGAAGAGGGCACCAGACCCCATTACAGATGGTTGTGAGCCACCATGTGGTTGCTGGGAATCAAACTCAGGACCTTTGGAAGAGCAGGCAATGCTCTTAACCTCTGAGCCATCTCTCCAGCCCCGCTTTTTTATTTTGTAAATGGTGATTATAAGTATAGAAACTGGAAAGACGAGAATGGTTGCCACACACTTGTTAAAAGTTAATTCTGGATATAAATTCAACTGGCTAGAAAGGAGAAGAAATGGGTAAATTGAGACTTGGTTATATTCTGAAGTTAGATAGGCTCATGAATTATTTTATTATGCTTTATGATGAATGAATCAAATTTTATTAGGAAAAAGATGTTACATATAGCAAACAGGGAAAACCCAAACAGATGAGCAAAAATAAATGATATGGCCAGTGTAACAATAAAACTTGTTATCCTCGTAATTCCTCCATGAGTTGGATAAACTTGACAATATCAGGAGTTGGTAAAGTGGATAGCTAAAATAATTCTCAAGTCCATTGACATTTCTTGATAGTATCAGATGGTGAGTATGATTTGATCCATGTCCACAGGCTCACACAAAGAAATGTTTGTCGAAACTGGTTATGAGAGCAGAATCCAGAAACAACTTGTATGTCTGTCGAATGGACAAATGAACTAGTTTATCCTTTCTGTTTTGGTGGTGCATGCCTGTACTCTCAGCCCTGTGTAAGCTGAGGCTGGAAGGTTAACAGAGGATAATTAAATAACTAGAGGCGAATTAGCCTCAATCATACAGAGAATGCAAGGCCACAGGAATGCTTACATTGTGTTGACTGAGGTTTAATTCCCAAAGAATCATACAGAGGTCTACATTAGTTTTAAACTGGTTGGCCCATGAGCTCGGGCTTCTTATTAACTAATTCTGATATCTTACATTAGCCTATAATTCTTGTCTGAGTTAGCCACATGGCTTAGTACCTTTTTTGGTGAGGCAATCAGAGGAAGCTCTGAGGCTAGGTCACGACTGAAGAATGCATCTTCTTCCCAGAATTCTCCTTGCCCTGCCTTTACTTCCTGCCTGGTCACCCCACTTATACTTCCTGCCTGGCTACTGGCCAATCAGCATTTTATGAAAAATAATACAAGTGACAGGCTAACAGATCATTGTCCCACAGCAACACTGTGATGCTTTTCATGCAAAAAAGTAGAAAGCCGTTCAGAATAAATATATTGTTTAGTGGCAAAACTAGAAAACCAAGCAAAGGAGTGAAGTGCGTAGTCTGTGTCGGCACACTTTCCTCTCCCATCTGCCAGCTCCCAGATAACTGACATGGAGGCATAATATTAATTATAAATGCTCAGGTGATAGTTCAGGCTTAGTAACAACTAGCTCTTTTCTTTCTTTCTTTTTTTTTTTTTAAAAAAACTACCTGTTTTCATTTTATATACCAATCCCAGTTCCTACTCCCTCCCCTCCTTCTATTTCCTCCACCTTCCCCCTAATAACTAACTCTTAAAACAACTTAACCCATTTCTTTCTGTTAGTCTATATGCTGCCACATGGCTTGTGGCTTTACCTGTCCTCCAGCATCTCCTGGCGACTTTTCTAACCCTGCCCTTCATCTTCCCAGAGTTCTCCTAGTCTGGCTCTCCTGCTCAGTCTCTTCATGCCCAGCTATAGCCCCGTCAGTTCTTTATTAACCAGTGAGAGTAATACATATTTACAATGTACAAAGATTGTTCCACAGCAGGTCCCTTTCTCAATGGCAGTAATAGAGCCGGACAGAGTGAGCTCAGCATGCTTCAGAGGTGGATTTTATTTTGATCAGATAGATTTGGCTTAAAAGCCAAGACACCATTTTATTTATTTTTTGTTTTTGTTTGTTTGTTTTTTTGTTTGTTTTGTTTTGTTTTTTTGAGACAGGGTTTCTCTGTAGCTTTGGGGCTTGTCCTGGAACTTGCTCTGTCGACCAGGCTGGCCTCGAACTCACAGAGATTCGCTTGTCTCTGCCTCCCGAGTGTTGGGATTAAAGGCGGACACCACCACCACCACCGCCTGGCTAAGCCACCATTTTAGTCAGTTTTAATTGTACAGTTCAGTGACTAGTATTGAAGGAAAGGTTTGGAGAAATCCCAGGCTGACCTTGACTCTGCACTTCTACCTCTGAGTGCTGAAATCGCGTGCACATCTGACTTTATATCATGCCGGGGACCAACTCCCAGGGCTGCATGCCTGCTAGAAAGCACTCTACCACTTTACATGTTTTTGCTTTAATTTTTTTCCCATTTTATGCTTATTTTTTACATTCCAGAGACAAAGCAGTTAAAAAGTTTATTTCAATCTGTAAATCTTCGTATGCCAACTATAATTATACATACGGTATATTTTATATTTTTGTTTGTTTTTAGAGACACAGTTTTCTGTGTAGCCCTGACCTGACTATCCTGGAACTCACTCTGTAGACCAGGTTGCCCTTGAACTGAGGGAGATCTGCCTCTGCTTCTGTCTCCCAAGTGCTGGGAAAGGCATGCACCACTACTGCCCAGCTATAGTTCATATTTTTCCTTAACTGCAATAGCTTTTTTTCTTCATTTAACTTTTAAGTAATTACTTTTTGCAGTGCAAGGGACTGAACCCAGGGCTGAGTTATGTTCCTAATTCCTACTCTGTTTTCCATTTTTTAATTTGAAGGTTAATTTCTTTCAGATTCCTGATTTTCATTCAGAATAGGGTTTTTGGTGATCATTGACACCTACCTAGTTCTAAACTTTTAGAAAGTAGTTGAAGATATCAGGGAAAGGAAAAAAATTAAATAGACACACTAGCAAAGTTCTTAAATATTCTGTACGTGTGTCAGTGTAGGAGAACTGACTTGACAAACTTCACAGTTGGAAATGAAGATACTAATGATTTGGGAATAATCATGAAGAACCAGAAAGACTTGTATATCCTGTCTTTTTCCTCCTAAAGACTTTTCATTCCTATTATAGTAAATAGAGTTGTATTGAATCTAGAACTATTCCTACATTACATTTTTCTTAATATAGTTAAGTTATTACTATGCACTCATGTTCTATTAATGGAAAATATTTTGATTGGATTCTCATCTCCAGAAGGAGTTGTTTCAGAGCTGGTGTGCGATATTATGTAAGAGGTAAGAATCATTTCCTGTCACATGACTGGGCCATATCTTCTTTTGTTTAATGTCTGCCTTAATTAACTTACCTGTGACCTTTTATATATTGTGTTATTTGATACCTCTTCTAATGATTTTTGCCCTCATTATAATAATTAGTAGGTATTCTTGGTCTCTTTGTGTGTGTGTGTGTGTGTGTGTGTATATATATGTGTGTGTATGTATATATATATATATGTAACCATTTTATTTCATGACTTCAGTTTATAGAATGTTTATTTACATTTTTAACATTCTGTAGGCTACTACACTAAAAATATGCTAATTTGCTCAAACCAAATAGTTATTGTAAATATGAAGATTCCCCAGCATTTGTTTTGCTTTCAACCATAATATATCAGAATAAAATCCTGTTTAAAAAAAATTGTAATTTTGAGCTCAGAGTTATATAGAGAATATCTAACCTTACTACAGATGGTATAATAGCATTGGGAAAAAGCTACTAATAATGGCTTCAACCAAATTATAGTTAACATCTCCTTGGATTATTAAGCATTGAATACATATTTTAAATATTTTTGTTTTGTTTTGTTTTTCAAGACAGGGTTTCTCTATGTAGCCTGGCTGCCCTGGATCTTAACTCTGTAAACCAGGCTGGCCTTGAACTCACAGAGGTTTGCCTGCCTCTGCCTCCAGAGTGCTGGGACTAACAGCATGCATCACCACTGCCTCACTATGAATTTTATTTTTTAAATTATAGAAATTTCTCATCTAATCTGCTTGGTTCTTACTCCTCTGCCAGATAACCAGATATCAGTTTCTTATTTATTCTACCCTGTAACTTTTTATATTAATTCAGGTATGTTTTCTTCCTTTTATAAACAGTGGTTATATTTTATACATGTTCTCCTACATCTTGGTTTCTTAAGAAATTAATACATTTTAGAAATCTTTTCATAATGTATCTCCCTTCTTCCCGCTTTCCTTTCTGTCACATCTTCCTCTTTTTAAAATACTGTATCTTGTTCCTTTTGGGGATTATGTAAGATGTCTTCCTCAGTGTTCTCTTGCTGTGAAGAGACACTATGACCACAGCAACTCTTATAAAAAGAAAACATTTAGTTGGGGCTGGCTTACAGTTTCAAAGGTTTAGTCCATTACATCATGGACTCAAGCAGACATGGTCCTGGAGAGTAATTGAGAGGTATACATCCAGATTTGCAGGCAGAAGGAAGAGAAGAGACACTGGGACTGGCTAGGGCTTTTGAAACTCCAAAGCCCATCCTCCCAGTGACACAATTCTTCCAAGAAGGCCATAGGTACTTCAACAAGGTCATACCTACTCCTTCTCAAGTAGTGTCACCCCCTAATAAGAGTCTAGGGGGCCATTCATGTTCAAACCACCACAGAAAGAAACAAAGGTAGCCTGTGCTTCTGAAAGTCATTTGGCATTCAGAAGTCATACCATTGCTAGTGAGCTCAGTAAATTTGCTTCCTTCTGATGATCTACTAATGCATAATTACAGATATACTGATCACAATAACTCAAAGTACTTTATTGTAGAAATATGTCAGAGAAAAAGAATGTTTTAAATATTGGTGAATTAAAAATCCATTGATTTCTTTCCGATAATCTCTCTGGTAATCTGGGTCAGGACTACCTTGGAAATTATTTTTTGCTTAGTAACAACAAAATAATGTAAACAAGCTAGTAAGGAAGTACTTTAGATAGACCTAACCAGTGTGGAGGCTCTGGTAAGTACATTAAACTGTGCTCTCAAACCAGGTGTCAAGGACATGTTCACGATCATGGATGTTTAGGATCATATACAATTTTTTATTTGATAACTAAATATCTTCTAGGGATTCTTTGCGTTACAACTAAGCACTACTGATGCAGTTAGCCGAGTTTTTATTTAGTATTATTACCTAGTGTAATCACAAAAAATGATAGCTTTTAACTTCAACATAGGATTTGTAGGCATGCTTGACTTTCTTTTCTCCAGAGGGAACTGTTTTTTTGAGGATATTATAGTGTGAAAAGTATCAACTAGCTTTATGTTTATATAAATGAATTTTAACTATTCTTTAAGCCTGTTTGAACTTAATTTGTGAGTACTTATCCACTAATGTGAACTAAGTTGATAATTCTTGTTATCTTGAGTTAATGATTTTTTGATACATGTCTTTTATACCAAATGTTAGGAATTGATTCCGAAGGCCATGCAGCTAACTTTGTAGAAACAGAACAGATCGTGCACTACAATGGGAACAGGGCTTCATTTGTGCAGGCAAGTGCATGTGTCTGGTGGTCATCCAGTTGGCCTTTTCTACTTCATTTTCGTTTTCTGTCGTGTTGAAATTTCCTTCTTCCCCTTCCTTTTTTATTTTTCTTTGTTTTTCTCTTCCTCTTCCTTCTCTTTTTTGAAACAGGTTCTCATGTAGCACTGGCTGACCCTAGACTTACTTTATAATTGGTTACATGAGTTTGAATTCCTGATCCTTCTACCTTTACATCCCCAATACTAGGATTACATGTGTTTACTGCCAGGTCAATATTTCCTTCTTTTTAAAATACTATCTTTGTGTCCAATGTGGAAAAAGTGCAGCTAATAAAAGGGGTGTTAGTCTGGCACTGCCTATGGATACTTCCTGCTTTTTAATGAAATCCCCCCAAAAGAAGATGGAAGCGTGATGTTTATGGAGGTTCAGCAGTTCACCAGTGTAAGCCTTTAGATCCTACCTCAGGTGATGATGCAGGCACGAGCTGATAGAGTGTACTTGGCTTTACCTGCCTTACTCAGTCCTGCTCACCACTTGTCTCCCAGTATTTCCTAGAGTGTCAGTGGCTAAACAAATTCTGCTGTTCATAAATACATTTCCTTTAAGAATGAGTAAAGCAATTTCCTATTTTTTCATATTGCCAAGCTATATAATATACATATTTAGAACTTTCCTTTATTCAGGTGCTATGTGTGTAACACTGGGAAGGGAAAGTGGTTTTTAAGCATATTTCCATAAAACAAGAATTAACTTTCTCTCTCTCTCTGTCTCCTCTCCCCCCTCCCCTTCTTCCCCTCCCCCCCCTCCTCTCTCCCTCCCCCCCCCCCCCCCCCCCCCCCCCCCCGGGCAGAGTCTCTGTAGTCATGATTGTCCTGGAGTTCATTATGTAGACCATGCTGGCCTCGAAATCAGACCTGCCTATTTCTGCCTCCCAGTGTGGGGATTAAAGGTGTATGCCACCCCACCTGGCAATACAAGTGATTTAAGAGGGTACATATAGAGTTTTGTAGCTGGTAGATTGTTTTTGTTTTAGTTTTCTTTGCAAAGTTGTTAATATCTGTACTGCATACAATAATTAGGTTGAGAAAACTACTTTGTGTATCTTTCTTTTCATATTTCTCTCTTTTCTTTTAGACTCGAGGATCAATACCTGTTTTCTGGTCCCAAAGACCAAATCTAAAGTACAAACCAAAACCACAGATCAACAAAGTAGCAAATCATGTATGTATCTGAAATTTTCTCTGGTTAAAATAGAACCTAAGTTGTGTGATAGGTAGAGGTGATGTGAGAGCCCAGCTTGCCTGGGGAGGGGCCCTGGTCACACAGCGCCTACGTGGCTTTTTGATTTGCATATAGAATATATATTTGTTCCCCACAAGTCAGAATTCAGTATCTTCAAGGCCCGTGTCCTGGACTGTAGAACAGACTGCCTCAAATAACATGTTACAGGTCAGAGGAGCACTGCGGAGATCTCAGTGAGGCTTATGGAATGTAGTGTATCTGTCCCAAATAGCATGTTACAGGTCAGAGGACCACTTAGGAGATCTCAGTGAGGTTTATGGAATGTACTGTATCTGTCAAAAGTTGCATTCAGAATTCAAATAGCGATACTGTAGTGCAGCCTAAAATGCCTATAACAGTCACCTACTTCATGGTGTTTCCATAATCCAGAAAGCATGGTCCCCATCCTGGCTTTGTTTAAGTATAAAAATAGATAGTTGGGGGCTGGAGAGATGGCACAGCGGTTAAGAGCACTGACTGTTTGTTCTTCCAGGTCCTAAGTTTAATTCCCAGCATCCACATGGTGGCTCACAACCATCTCTAGGGGATCAGATACCCTCTTCTGGCTTGCAGTTGTACATGCAGATAGAGTACTCACATAAAATAAATAATAAGTCTTAAAAAATGGGATAGTTATAGAGGTACTTTAAGAAATATGATAATCATATAATGTAGTTTAATAAACTATATACCTTTATCTCTCTTCTAGATGGATGGTTTCCAAAGGCACTTTGATTCACAAATAATTATTTATGGAAAGCAAGTCATAATTAATCTGGTAGGTTTGAATGTTTTTGGGGGGAATAACAAAAATAATTATAATTAACAGGAAAATAATTTTTAAATTAATGTTTCTACAACTTTTCATCAGACCAAACAAACAGAAGCTCTAATCCTAGTAGATGGTCTTTCTTTTACCACCTTCCCCTCGCTCCTAGTGACTGTTTTACTCTCTGACTCTTCTGAACTATGTTCCTCATATAGGTAGACTCACACAGCATTTGTCCTCTGTTTTACTTGTTTCATTTAATATAATGTTTTAAAGATTCATCTATGTTTATTAGAATTGCATTACATTTAAAGACTAAATAATAACTTATTGGAGGCATATAAGACATTTATTTATAAGTTAATAGACATTTGGATTATTTTTACCTTTGGTTATTACAAATGAATTAAAGAGCATATATACTGTCTTAGGTTTTGAAGGAGTTTATTAAGTCTTATTAAATCCTTAAACTTTTCGTTAAATTGATTAGTGAAGCTATTGGGTCTAGGGCTTTCTTTAATACTGATTCAGTCCCCTTCCTAATTACTGATCTGTTTAGATTTTCCTTTTGTGGAAGAAGAATATGGTGAGGATGAGGCAAGGTTTCACTTTTAGCCTAGGCTACCTTTGAACTCCTTCTGTCCCGCTTCCCGAGTAGCTAGTGTTGCATGTCTTAGCCACCACCACATCCAGTTGTCTATTCCAGTTCTCTGTTTCTTCACAGTTGAGCTTTAGTAGATTACATTTTTTAGAAATTTGTTCAACTCTAAGTTGCACTTTTTTGGTATGAATATCTGTCATATTTTCTTATAATTATTTTTCTAAAAATTATTAGCAGTGTTCTCATTATCATAATTGGTTTTAGTAATTCGAATCTTCTCTTTTTTCCTTGTTCGTTCTAACCAAGCTTGTCAGTGTTTTTCAGGAACCAGTGTTTGGTTGTCTCCTCTGTTAGATTCATTTCTGCTTTAATCCCTATCGTTCCTTTTCTTCTGCCTAAAAAGTTTGGGTTTATGTTGTTTTCCTAACTCTTCAGTGTGTAAAGTTAGGTTATTAATTTGACGCTTTTTGTTTCTTTCTTTATTTTTAATATTTATTTATTTTTAGGTGTATACCCCCTGGGTCTATAGTTAGAGATGGTTGTAAGCCAGTATGGGTGCTGGTAATTGAACTCTTAAAGATCTGCCTGCCTCTGCCTACTGAGTGCTGGAATTAAAAACATGTTGCTACCACCAATAGCTAGTTTTGTTTGTTTGTTTTTCAAGACAGGGTTTCTCTGTAGTTTTGGAGCCTGTCATTGAACTAGCTCTTGTAGACCAGGCTGGCCTCAAACTCACAGAGATCCACCTGCCTCTGCCTCCCGAGTGCTGGGATTAAAGGCGTGCGCCACCACTGCCCGGCCGTTTTTTGTTAATATATGCATTTGAGGTAATGAAATTCCCTCTTACCACTGTTTGTTTAAATTCTGGTATATTGGATACGCCATTTTCTCCTGTTTCTGTGTATGACTGACTTTCCTTAAGATTTGCGTCTTGGTTTGTTACAATGTAGTGACTGCAGTCACTCTCCTGCCAGAGCCAGTTGTGCTCTGTTTTGTTGTTTTGGTTTTTTGATTGTTAAAAATCATAGCAATGCAGTTTTCCAGACTCTCTTGCAAAGATTTTCCTCACTGTATATGCTCATTGAAGGTTCTTTTTTAATGTTTGGCTAATGTTTTGGCAGACTTCATTGTCGGTGTCTGGTGCCAGCCCGGACCCTAAATTATTTCTCCAGACCAGAGGGGAGGCGAGGGATTAAAGACACAACTCACATGTTTGAAGGCCAAAGACAGGAGGTGATGTTTGTTGTATTAGGATTTTTATAGACAGGTTTCTTACCCGAGTATGGAGATAGTTTTCTCAAGTCTTTCATATATACTGCTGCTTTTGAATGTCCCTATTTTCTAAAGAGCGTCACTTGGTTTGTTCAGACTTTAGGTGGTCTATTTTATGTTTCTATCCAGAAAGAAGCTCTTGCCCCAGGTATCCATTGGCTAATAGTTCAGGTGTAGCTTTTACAATCAGTCCATTGTTGTTGGACCTTCATTCAGTTACACAACGGAGAGATAATTTAGTTCTTCAGGTGAGTATAGTTACATTTAACATAGGATCTGGTATTATACTGGTTTGATGAAGGGAACTAAAAATAAGATTCCTATTGTTTACCACAAATCATCACCCTGTATGGTGGAGGAGGAAGGACAAAATGCTTCAGAGACTTCCTACAGTTTAGAAGGTGACTTTTTCTTGATGGATATTTTGTTGGTTGCTGTAAACTTTGATTGCTTTTCCAAAGTTGGTTCAGATGACCTCCTTTTCTTTTTAGTGTTTCTGTGCCAGAATGAAAGCTTTACCTTTCCTTGTTAATCTCCTGGTATCATTCACTGTATGATTAGAAATTCATGGCTTTTAATGTTTTTACAGGTGAACCACAAGGGATCAGAGAAACCACTTGAGCAAGCGTTTGCAAAAATGGTATCATCCTTGGGTAGTGGGATGATCAGGTACCTTACTAGATGTCTGTTGTAGATCCTTTCAAGTCTCATGTGCACTTAATGTGTATGAATACAAGTCATATGCTATTTATATTTCATCTTGAATTTTGAAAAATGTGTATGTATGCATGTGGAGTGCCCATGGAGGCTAGATGTAAGCAACCCAATATGGATGCAGGTTACTGAAGACGTCTCACTCTCTGGGAGAGCAGCAAGTGTTCAGTACCAGATCAAAGCATAATTTTCTTTTTGGCTGGGTTTAAATTTTCTCTGATATAATTTATATTACAGAGTAACTTTATGGTCAGATTTTTAATTTAATTCCTGGTTAAAATCTTCTCATCAAGGTTTTGCAAAGCAGTTGCCTTCTAAAATGCCTTACTTGCTTCCTGTTATTGGCCACATGTATTTTAGTGCTAATTTTTTAGGGTTACCATTCTCTTTTGAGATAACCATTAGGTGGTAGAGCCTCTTCCATGCTCGAAGCCCACACTGTCTGCGTTGTCACCCTTCCCGCCATCCTGCTTGTGATTCCTAGGCAGGGAGGTGGGGTCTGCGCCCCAGTCTTCTCCAGTGATGTCAGAGCTTGGCTAAGGGAAAGGCGACGATTAGTCGGACATCTTCACATTTAGATGCCACCTAACTTTAGAGTTGTATTTTTTTTCCTTTATTTTATTAATTTTATTGATTTTACTGAGCTCTGCGTTTTTCTCTGCTCCCCTCCCTGTAGAGTTGTATTTCTTAAATATTAGGTAATTATAAAGGGTTCGTTATAAATTGACAGAATTTTCTCTGCATATATCTGTATAATGTAGATATTGGTAAAGAAAAGCGATTGGGGAGGACAACAGTGGCCGGGGTGTGGAGGGGAGTCTGGACAGTAGCTAACACTATAGAGACTGTCCTGCCTCCCTGCACTTCTTACAACCCCTAGTAATCCACTATAGACTGAGCTGAGTTTCAATGCTTTGAGCATATTGGTCTGGAAAATGGTAAGAAGAAACCACATTCTTTATACACAGGAATAGAAAATAGATACATGCTAGGTAATAAGTTGAGTTATACCTCTTGAAGTGCATACGTCTGATCTGCTTCATTAGCATTTGCTGCACTCCTCTGCTTTTATCTGCAGGCCCCTAGAATAACGTGAAAATAAAATTTATCTTATAATAATTTTAATTTATATGTGAGCATGGAAAGTGTGTGTGTAGAGTAGTAGAGAGTTGTGTGTGGTAGTTGTAAATAGAGACTGCTCTGTCTCACCCAGTCCTACTGGATCGGTTTCTCTCTGCCCGCTGGTCCCCGCAGCTACTTATAACCTCTCAAGAGGCATAATATTAATTGTAATTGTTTGGCCAATGGCTTAGGCATATTGCTGACTAGCTCTCTTAATTAAATTAATCCATTTCCACGAATCTATGTATCACCGCATGGCTGTGGCTTACTGGTTGTGCTCTGGCATATTACTCCTTTAGTGGCTACATGGTGTCTCTCTTCTTTGATGGCTGGCTCGCATTCCTCTCAACTCTGCCCTTATTCTCCTGTATATCTGTTTGGGTGTCCTGCCTAGCTATATTCTGTCTTGCTATAGGCCAAAGCAGCTTTAATTATCAACCAATAGGAACAATATATATTCATAGTGTACAGGACATCCCACCTCAAATAGTAGTAGTTGTGTGTATGTTTAATAGTAGTAGTAGTTGTTGTGTGTGTATATAATAGTAGTAGTGTGTGTGTATATAATAGAGTAGTTGTTGTGTGTGTATATAATAGTAGTAGTTGTTGTGTGTGTATATAATAGTAGTAGTAGTTGTGTGTGTATATAATAGAGTAGTTGTGTGTGTATATAATAGTAGTAGTTGTGTGTGTATATAATGTAGTTGTGTGTGTATATAATAGTAGTAGTTGTGTGTGTATATAATAGTAGTAGTTGTGTGTGTATATAATAGTAGTAGTTGTTGTGTGTATATAATAGAGTAGTTGTTGTGTGTGTTTATAATAGTAGTAGTTGTGTGTGTATATAATAGTAGTAGTAGTTGTGTGTGTATATAATAGTAGTAGTTGTGTGTGTATATAATAGTAGTAGTGTGTGTGTATAGAATAGAGTAGTTGTTGTGTGTGTTTAAAATAGTAGTAGTTGTGTGTATATAATAGTAGTTGTGTGTGTTTATAATAGTAGTAGTTGTTGTGTGTGTATATAATGGTAGTAGTTGTGTGTGTGAGTAGAAGTCGTGTCTGCGTGTGTGAATAGTGGTAGTAGTAGGGAGGTGTGCATGTGTGAGGAGGAGTAGTTTTTTTTTTTTAATATTTATTTATTTATTATGTGTACAACATTCTGTCTGTGTGTGTGCCTGCAGGCCAGAAGAGGGCACCAGACCCATTACAGATGGTTGTGAGCCACCATGTGGTTGCTGGGAATTGAACTCAGGACCTTTGGAAGAGCAGGCAATGCTCTTAACCTCTGAGACTTCTCTCTAGCCCCTGAGCCATCTCTCCAGCCCCAGGAGTAGTTTTAATAAGTCTAGAATGAAGGAGGCTCTGTATTCATAAGTATTATACATGTTCACATATAAAAAAGAATCACCTTAATAGGGTTTATTAGTAGAAGGAAATTGAATGGTCTTATCAGTTTCTGAGTATGTGGGTTTTTTTAATTTTTTTAAATTTTTTTGTAGATACATTGCCTTTGACTTCCATAAGGAATGTAAAAACATGAGATGGGATCGACTGAGTATTTTGTTGGATCAAGTAGCAGAAATACAGGATGAATTAAGGTAAGGCATATTACTTCTTTAGAGAGGTAAGGGGGAAGAGAGCTGTGCATGCCGATCTTATTAATTATATGTTATTTAGCAGATTTGTGAAGCCGTTTCACTGGGCTATCAGTGCTTACGCATGCTGTTTTATATTTTAATTTTTTGTATTGGTGAGTGTTGTTGATTAAAGAATAACTGAATTCTTACGTATGGGCCAACGTCAGGAATACTCGTAATGTTTTCCGACTTTTACATAGTTGCACTTGGTTACTGTTTTGGTTTTAGTGGTCTGTCATTTTATTGCAGCTTTCTGTTGGGAGCCTTTGTCATGACAGCTTTCAGTGTCTTCTCTGCAGCGTTTTAGATGACAACATAGCTTTAACTAGATGCTTCCTCACATGTGGAGTCTGGGTCCTTTCCTTACCTTGGAAAGAGTGTGCTACAAGTGGTTCTCTTTAGATGAGTAGTGTATCTTTTTACATATGTTCTAATTTTGCTTATAAAAAGATTCTTCAGTGTAGGATTATTGGAGTAAAGGATTTGAACATTTTTATGGTGCTTTTTGAATGTGTTTGCTACATGTTTCGATGTGCTCACAGAAATCATAACACATAGGGAGAACTGTGAAGGAAACTGTTGCCATAGAAACCAACCATGTTTCCTAAGATGCTTTAACATGATTACTTCAGCCATGTCCCAACATATCAGGGGTTAATGGTTTCTCCAAAATTCCTATCAGAATCTCCTGAGTTACAAATTAAAAAAAAAAAAAAAAAAAAAAAAAAAAAAAGCTGTGTTGCCTCAGCCATTCATATTCCCAGTTGGTCTAGAAAAATGAAATATGCCTACTGTGCACTCCATCTGACCTTGTAATTTATGGTTTTACTAAGGTCACCCCATGAAACCTGTGTTTTAAGAGCTGTGTTGCTGGTATGTTTAGTGTACTTTGGTCTGAGAGTGCTCACACAAATGTGTTTCAGTTATTTTTTAGTAGACTCTGCGGGCAAGGTGGTCACGAACCAAGAAGGAGCTTTCCGCAGCAACTGCATGGACTGTCTAGACAGAACAAACGTGATCCAAAGTTTATTAGCGCGACGCTCCCTTCAGGCCCAGCTGCAGGTGAATATTACTTTCTTGAAATTTTTTTTTTATTTTTTGGTTTTTCAAGGCAGAGTTTCTCTGTAGCTTTGGAGCCTGTCCTGGAACGAGCTCTTGTAGACCAGGCTGGCCTCGAACTTCCAGAGATCCACCTGCCTCTGCCTCCTGAGGGCTGGAATTAAAGGCATATGCCGCCATCCCCTCCTAACAACCCCCCCCCCCCCGCGCTGCCAGCAACTTTCTTGAATCTTTTATTGAAAAAAAAATATATGTACTAAAAAAAAAAAAAAAAAGAACCTTTGAAAACCAGCAACAAAAAGTACTCATATTGCCCACACCTTAACCTGACTTCTTTACTTTTGTACCTTGCCATCATTGGTATAGACAAGTTAACTACCATCAGAGCACATATGTGGTCCCTAGTTTGCCATTTGGCTTTAGTATTTATGTAATCATAATTTTAATAGTTTACTTTGAACTACAATTTAAGCCATGTACATTACTATATTTTGGGGCCTTTAATACTATAGAGACTGTATCTGTTTTTAATATTATTAACTTGAATTATTTCCTTTGGGTTTTAGTTTCCTTTCCAATTGCTTTGATTCATTAAACTGACAAAATCAATTTAGGGATCAAAGGTTTACTGTAGTTCACCGTTCCAGTGCAGTCCGTCACTCTGAAGTGTTACGTGAGTGCATTACTGGGGAGACATGAACAAATGTGTATTCACTTCAGATGGGGAGTCCACAAAAGACCACTGAAGTCCAACCTAGTGAACCAGTGAGTTCATTGGGATTACTCATAGGAGCAAAAATAACTCAAACACAACTTATTACCTAAATCCTACACTAACAGGTGATGGCTCGTGAAACTGGAAACCTGGAGGTACTGCATGACTTGCAGGCATCTTGGTGGTTTTGAGAGAGTCTTGGCAATCCTTAGCATTTTCATAAATTGGGGAGGGTGTGGCCTAGTGTTATCTGGTCATTTCAGGGGACTTGCTAAGCTTCTGAGTTGTTGACTTCCATAGTCATAAGGAGCTTCCCCGTAAGATGGAATGTTTTATCTCGGAGGAAATAGTTACACAACATGAAGATGTCACAGAGTCAGGACCCTGAAGCAGCCGGTCACACCCACAGTCAAGCTCCCTTCTTGCTGGTGCTCAGCTCACTTTCCCCTTTTCACAAAGCAGGACATGGCTTGTGGTTCTATGCTGTGAAGAGACACTGACCACAGCAACTCTTACGAAGGAAAACATTTAGTTGAGATGGAGGCTTAGGGTTTTAGAGGTTTAGTCCATCGTCAGGGTAGAGAGCATGGAGGCTAAGTGTGGCAGTGTGCAGTATGGCTGCATGAAGGCAGACATGGTGCTGAAGGAGTCGTCGAGGAGTCTACATCTTGATCCAAGGGCAACAGGAAGTGAACTGAGATACTGGGTGTGACTTGAGCATATATGAGACCTCAAAGCCCACCTTCACAGTGACACATTTCTGCCAGCATGGCCATACCTAGTCTAGTCCAACAAAGCTACACCTCTCAATAATGCCATTCCCTGTGAACATATGGGGCCAGTTACACTTCTACTCCCACTGGACACAAAGGGGTGGTGCTGCTCACCTCCCAGCTGAAATCAGGACAGTCCCTACAGGTTAGCACACAGGTCATCTTAATCTAGACAACCCCTCATTGAGACTCTTCCCAGGAGACTCTAGATTATGTTGAGTTGATAATTAAACTAACTATAGTTGGGATAATTCGTAGAAGTGGAATTAAAAATTAAAGAGAATAAATATATTACTTTTTAAGAGGGCCCTTATTTATGTTGATGTCAGCAATGAACAAGTGAATCCATTCCATTGAACTCCAACTGCATTAGATATTTTGTTTAAGATATACCTTTTCATTTGTTTTGATTTTTGTTTGAGGCCGGGCACATGTAGACTTGTAGCTCCTGATTCCCCTGCCTCAGCCTCCTGAATTCTGGGACTACAGACCTGTGCTACTACATCCAACTTTTTTTTTTTTTAAATTTAGTAGTAAATTACAAAGTTTATATTTTTTATCAAGATTATTTTGAAGAGTATAGCTCAGTTGGTAGAGTGCTTTCTTAGTGTGAATGAAGCATTATTTGATCCCACAGAAACTGGATATGGTAGCACATAGCTATAATCACAGCATTTGGAAGTGGAAGCAGGAGGATCCAGGCCACCCTGGGCTTTATGAAACCCTGTCTCAAAAAAAAAATGTTTTTATTTGAATATATTGTTCTGATAAGAGACGTTAGCTTCTTGGCTAAACTTTTCTGGTATAATTCTTTATCATTAAGATTGTGGTAAGGAGAAAAATAGGTGCAAACAACTTCTGTATGTATATGCAATTTTAAATATGAACAAAGAGCCTAGATTTCTAAATCACATTGGCATTTGTTGTGAAGGAAAAGTATGTTCCAAATGTCTAGATAATTTATAAGTATTCAGCTTTTTTTTCACATTTTTTTTTGAATAAGGAAATTTTGGTGTCTGCTTTAGAAAGAATTATTCTTGAGTCGTAAAGCAGTTGTGTCAAAGGAGGGATGAGCAGTCTCTAGTTTGTGCTCTGTCAATCTATTGAAGAGACTTCAGCTATCATGTTCAGTAGAAAAGGGTTAGGAATGGTTTGGACTCATGCTGATTAAACAGAGCCTATTGAATTAGGTTATTTAATCTATTTTATACGCTGAATACAGTTTGATGAAACATAATGAACTTCAGAGTATCTTTGGGCAGGAGTCTCTGAGGTAGCCTTGTCAAATGGTATGGTAACAATGGGAGCATTGTGTTTTTCCCTCCAGTAGGGGCAGCTTTTGCTCAGCTAAAAGCTGTTGAGGGTGTTCAGATTTTGTTTTTAAATCATCAACTCTCTGAACCACTTCAGATAATACCTCACTGCCTCTTGCCAAAGATGGCAGGGCTTCTCAATATATGGCTGGTACACTTCAAAGAGTAGTCCATAGGGAAGAATTCAGGGGCTCAGCTTCCCTGGAAATTTTATTAAAAGAGCTGTGTGTGCACACACACATGTATATAAACTCATGTGTGAGTGCAGTTTTGGTGAAGATGCATATGTAGCGTTGAGTAAGACTTCAGAGACTTAGATGTGGAAGCCTGGGCTGCTGAGTGGTGAGGAAGGCAGAAGGGTAAAGGGTATGGCAGGGAAGGAGGAGTAACAACGTAGTCTCTTAGCAGGTTTCACGTTACCTTTTCCTCCTCCTGTTGTTCTGGGGCTTAAGGGAGTGTGTAGAGGATCCTTCTACAGTCTGTGGTGGGTGGGCCAGAGCTCTAAAAGCTGAAGCACACCTGTGCTTTGTACCGGCAGGAGAAGAACCCATGATAGGATTTGGGGAATGTTCCCTTTTCTTCCTAAATCAAGTCTGCTAAAGTCTTACCACTCATAAATATGGGTGTGATTCTTTTTCTAGAGATTAGGAGTTTTGCATGTGGGACAAAAGCTTGAAGAACAAGATGAATTCGAGAAGACTTACAAAAATGGTAGGTAATTTCTTAATAGGAGCAAAGTTGTTCAAATTTTGAAATTAATATTTTGTTAGAATTTTAGTTGGCACCTTAATCACTTTCAGCTGTTTTATTTTTCCCAAAGCTTGGGCTGATAATGCTAATGCTTGTGCCAAACAGTATGCAGGAACCGGTGCCTTGAAGACTGACTTCACAAGGTAAGCCACTTTTAACTTGTATTCCACACTAGTGGCTTAGAGTAACTAATGGTTTCCAGAGTTCTGTGGTCAGCTTTCAGGAAACAGTTTTATAAACCAAGCTTCTGGGCCTCACTGGTGGGTTCTTAGCCTCCGTGGGGTAGCCTGATGCACAGAGAGATTTGAAGGCTCTGTGTTGCCTCTCCAACATCACTGGGCATCCAAATCACCATTCTGATCTCACCGTTTGAGGCACAGCCTGTGAGCTGCACCTCGGCAAAGCTCCCAGACCATGTTCCTGCTCGAGGTGTTCATTTGTTCGAGCCTTTGGGTCTTCTCTGTTACACTGTAAAGATTTGCTGGGAGTAAATGTTCCTAGTTGTTGTGTTGTTTAATACCTCTTAACATGGGCTGTACTTCTTTTCATAGTTCTTGTTTTTGTAACTAAAACTTTCACTTTCTTGTGTCTACTTGGTAATGTTTTAGGGAACAAATATAAGTGACCCTCTTATCTATGGATTGAGCCAGCCACTAATCAAAGTGTTCAGAAGATGTATTTGTGTCTGTACTGAGCACATGCAGAGTTTTTTCAATATCATTATTAACTGAATACAGGCTAATAGCTATTTGCCTTGCACTTACATTGTATTAGACATCATAAGTAACTTAGAAAGAATAAGGGGGTATGAATAGGATATGTGGAAATACTGTACCTTTTTTATATGAGGGACTTGAGCATCTGTATAAAATATCTAGTAGAGTTCTTTATAGATACAAGGGACAACTATATATGTTTCTTAGCCTTCTAGTGACTTCTTTGTGAAATGTCTATTTTCAGGGATAATTTTTAATATCTTTACTGCTCATGTATTTTTTATAACAGTCAATGTTCATAAAACTTAGAATTTAGTATGCATGTATATAATTTAAAATTGGACCTTTCTTAACCAGAACTGGAAAAAGAACTCGGTTGGGACTTATAATGGATGGCTTCAACTCTTTATTACGATATTACAAGAACAACTTTTCTGATGGATTTAGACAAGTAAGTTTGTATTTGATGGTTGTTTTTTGTGGGAGGTACTGAATGGTTTTATCTTTGTATTATTGCTCAGTGTTGTCAAATCAAATTTGGAAAGTTGACAATTTCTTTTCTAGGATTCCATAGACTTATTTCTTGGAAACTATTCAGTGGATGAATTAGAATCTCATAGTCCTTTAAGTGTTCCGAGGGATTGGAAATTCCTGGCAGTAAGTAACTTATGATTTTTCAAGATTGGAAGAATTGTATCTGACGATGTAGGAAACACCTCTGCTGAAAGATGGCATGCTGTTTCCCCCAAGGAGGAGACCAGAGTACAGAGAAAATAACTGAGTATTTGCTCTCTTTTGTGACTCTACTGTATATCCTTTTGTGTAAGAGCACATAAGGAACTGTGGAGGAGTAGGACTTCGGTCTTCTTATGATCAGGGAATTGCTAGAGATAAATTTGTAAATGAAAGGCAAAGTGTGTTTGGAATATTTGCTTTTCTTTTCTCTTTTGAGAAAAAAAGACTTCAGAGCTTTTCTGGGGTCTTATGCCAGATGAAAAAATTCCCTAGACGGAAGGGAGGTCTGTTGTCCTGAAAGATAGTTTCCCGGATTTGGAGCAGAACCATGCTTCCTTAGATCTCATAACTTTACCAGTATAAAGATTTAGGTAACTGTGCTTGAACCCATAAATAGTGCTGTTTGATTAAAAAAAAAAATCTTGTGTGTATAAGCTTGCAGAAGCTTTTCTCTTTTCCAGTCTAGGTGGACATGGATGATTTTATAGCCTCTATTCCTAAAAATCTGTGTCTTTCAATTGTATTTTTCAGTTGCCCATCATCATGGTTGTTGCCTTTTCAATGTGTATTATCTGTTTGCTTATGGCGGGTAAGTGTACTCTTGTTTCATATTCTTTATATCACTTTTGAGATGGGTCTTACTGTTTAGCTCTTGATGGCCCTATATAAACCATGCTGACCTTAAACTAAAAAAAAAAAAAAAAAATTTTGCCTACCGCTGCCTCCTGAGTGTTGGGATTAAAGGTGTGTGCCGTAAATTTGCCTTCTTATGTTTATCTTTTAGAATGTTGAACTTGGTTGTTTATCTTGGGTGTTGAGTCCACTCAGTACTTGATGTTTACTTATTAAGTTTAATGAGTGTTTGATAATTGGGTTTTATTTTTGTATGTGTAGTGCGGGGCAGCACTCCGCCACTAGGATACATCTCAATTCCTAGTAGTTTTCTGTTATTAGTGGTAGTAGTGATTTTGTTTAAAATCTCCTTTTAAATTAGTATACAGGCTACCTGATATCATTATGGCATTCTCAAACAAAATATCTTAGCGATTCTCTTTCTCCCTTATCTCCCCTGATCCCCTTCTGCTTTAATCACTTATCACATGAGGGTTGCACTTGTAGAAGTCAGGGAACAACTTTGTGGAATTCTCTTTCTACTTTGACATCCAGGGATCAAACTCAGGTTGCTAGGTTTGCAAAACAAGTACCTTTACCTACTAAGCTATTTGACTGGCCCTGTTTAACTTAAGGTTTTTATAATTTTTTCTTGTTACCAAACCATCATATAATTATAGAGAACATAATTAGGCAAAACTGAAAGCTAAAGTTGTTATTCTGCCTTCTCGAGATAAGCTAACTCTTGATAATAGAGTATGCAGCTTATGTACGGCCGTGGTGCAGTGATGTATGAGAGAGGTCATCCTTGCACTGTGGGCTCTGGGGACCAGATTCAGATCCATGTTTGTACGACAAGAGCCTTTACCCACTGAGCGATTTTGCTGGCCCTTAGTCATATTTTGATGTTTGTTTCTTGAGACAGGTTCTCTCTATTTAGCTCTGGCTATCCTGAAACTTCTATGTAGACAACTATCTTGAGGGCACCCTGCAGATGCTGCTCCCCAGCCTCTTCCACAGCATTCTCTGCACTTGTCTTCCGGCCTGTTCCTCATTGAAGTCACGAATATGAAATTTGCTTTTTAGAGGTGGAATACCCTTGTGGTACACCTAGTAGAGCCACTGTGTGTTTTTCTGCACAGCATGATTTTCTCACTGTCTTACCACCCAATCATCAGACTTCTGAGGGAGAGACCATTCTGTTCATTGTCTGGGCTGTAGTAAACTCTCACCACCTTGGTCTCTAATACCGTTAGTGTGCACTTCTAACAGAGCTGAGCACTGTAAACAGGGACAAATCTAGTCAGCATGTGCTGCTTGCTCAGGCCAACAACTGGTTTCAGCCACTTACTGGATCCTCTGTCTTAGAAAACACTGCCCAGTGGGTGCCTGTTTCCTGGAGTCACTCCCGTTTATGAGTTTTTTGTTTTCTATGCTCACCACTAGTTAAAGAACTTCTGAAGGAATAAGAAAAGTTAATCCCACATATGTCAAAACTCAGTAATTTGGTGCTCAGTGGTTAAGAGCACTGGCTCTTCCAGAGGACCAGGTTCAAGTCCCCAACCACATGGCACTTAAAACCCTCTGAAATTCCAGTCCCAGGGGATCTGATGCCCTCTTCTGGCTTCTGTGGGCACATAAGAATGCACAGATAAGAATAAAATCTCAAATATTATCTTTTAAGAAAAGTTAACTCCAAGATCTTGGCCCAAGTGAAGTGGAGGGTTCTTCTGGGAAGTGTCCAGCAGCTTGTGCTTGTAGGAAGCTCTGTTCTTGGCCTGGGAAGAAGCACAGGGGCACAGCGCTTCTTAGAGCGCTTGAAGTTCTGGTTAGTTTTTGTTGTTCTGTTTCATTCTATTTTTTCCAACTTGGTACAAGCTAGAGTCACCTGGGAAGAGGGAACATCACTTGAGAAAACTTCACCACCACATTGGCCTGTAGGGAAGTCTGTGGGGCAGTTTCTGGATTAATGATTGACGTGGGATGGCCTAGTACACTGTAGGCGTGCCATCCCTGGGCGAGTGGTCCTGGGTTATATAGTAATGCAAACTGAGCAAGCCATGGAGAGTAGTCTAATAAGAAGCATCCCTCCATGGTCTCTGTTTCAATTCCTACCTTCCTTCAGTGATGGACTGTAAAGTGTAGGCCAAGTAAAGCCTTTCCTTTCCAGGTTCTTTTGATTATGATATTTATCACAGCAATAGAAATCAAACCAGGACAAATTCCCAAACAAATACTAACTTGCCTTCTGCACAACTTTGCAGACTTGGCTATGAAAACTGATGTCAAATTTAGAAGTATTTTTGAATACAAAGATAGTGAATGCTGTGGTTTCCTAGAAGGGACATCAATGCACTACAACCTCTGATGTGGTAGAAGTCCAGAAGTGAACAGTCTTACTGGCCATCTGACTCGGCCAGCAGGTGCAGAGGAGAAGTGTCCGCTCTTAAAGAGGAAACAATAGGGCTTTGCTCCGTGGATGCTGCTGACCTTCATAAACTCACCCAGCAGAGTTGTGTTAAATGCTGTTAAAATATGTTATGATTTATACAGTTAAACATGTAACTTTAAAATACTCATTCTGTAACGTATTTTATAGGTATTTTGATAATATCACATTGGTCATAGAACTATGATTAATTAAGCTGTTAGTTTCTTGTGTTAGTAAAGAATTTAATCTCAATGATAATTGTTTTTTTCTCTAGTCAGTATCCTTAGTATTGCTGAGAACTTATCACAGAGGCAACAAGTTCCTAGGGTCTCACAGCTGATGGTTTATGAAGCCTTGAAGAGTTGAAATCCCTGATTTAAACCTTAAGAAGTTCTTGTATTTTTTCCTGTGGATGTGCTAGTAAACTTGAGTGTGAAATTGTGCTATACAACTAACAGATCTGGCATCAACAAATGATGCATTATCTCTTTTTAATATCAACAGGTGACACTTGGACAGAAACTCTGGCGTATGTCCTCTTCTGGGGAGTTGCAAGCATTGGAACATTTTTTATTATTCTTTACAATGGCAAAGATTTTGTTGATGCTCCTAGATTGGTCCAGAAAGAAAAGATAGACTGAATTTGTGTTTGTGGAAAGCGGCTTGGCTTGGAAGATTCCATGACGCAGAACTGGAGTCTTTACTGACCTGCTTTCCACAGCAGTCCCAAGGTCTTCTCAAAGCTCCTCTTGTGGTCTGGGCTGGGTAATTACTGCTTTGATGATCTCTTTACTGTTGGGATGGTTATATTTATAATTTGAAGCTATACTGTAATTCAAATGTAGCTTAAATTCAGCTCACAGATCAGAAGAAATCTATTCACTGTCAAGTTAATCAAAAGTTCACAGATAATATATTTTAAAATTTTAACTTCTTTCATTATTTAAGACAGTAAAATTATTTTTCTAGCTCTGTTTCATTATTGTCGTTGTAAAGTAAAGCAGCCACTGTTAGCAAGCATATTTTCCATATATCTTTGGACTTTTCTTAAACGTTTAATAATACGCTAATCCTATGTTTATAGAATGTAATGTCTCTTACAGGTATCAAGTAGTTTGATAAGGAAGAGGAGAATGGGATCTAGAGCTATTTGAAGTCTCTAGTAGCAGCCTCTTGGCTTCAACAGCTTGAGCTGCCCTCATGCCCCTGCATGAAAAGTTCAGATGTATTTTATCTTTTTTAGAAGGTGTAAATGAAATCAAAGAATGTAAAGTCTGTCTCTTATGCTAAAGGTCCAAAGTTGCCTCTTTTTAGGAACTGCTCTATTGCGGAAAGGACACTAGACTGGCTGGCTGCTTCCTCCCATATCTCTGGGGACCTTTTTTTTTGGTTACTCCTTGAGACATGCAGGCCTCAGAGAGGGTCTACTGCTAGATTTGATTCATACTGGGTAGCAACTGCTTTTCCATGCATGATACTCTTGCTTTCTCACTTTGTCAAGGTTTTTGTTGGCTGTCAATAAGTGTCTGAAATTTAGTGCTTCCAGGTAGCCATAGTTCTCCAAATCAAGGACCAACTTTAATTTATGCATAAAACAGACTGAAAACTGCGCTTCAGAAGCTGTGCATAGTTGTAAGACAGGTTATATATTAAAATTGTAATTATGAGGTTTAGATATTAGAACAGTATATAAGGTAGTATCATTGCACTATCTCAAAACAATTCAGTTAAACACTGCTGTGGAATGTCAGTGTTTTGCTTAAAAATATGTAGAGTTTTTTTCTAATAGTACCTTATGTTGTCCTTAAATATTTCTAAAAGCGCCTTTAACATTACCTTTTTTCAACATTATCTTTTATAAACAATAAGAGTTATTTTGCTTTTAGAAACTCTGGGAAAATCCTGTGTAAGCTTAAAATCAGTCATTAAAACTCACAGTAAGGTAAGTAAGTAGAGCCACCTGTTCTGACATGTAAATAAGCATATTTGTTCCAAAGATGGAATATTGAAGCCCAGCCCATGTCTACTATAATTATTCAAATGTCACTGGGCATTTCACAGTGAACACTTCATGTCAACAGCTACAGCAAACACCAAATCTGAACCACTAATGTGGCTACTTTGCAAGGACTGATGTCATTGGGTTAGGCTGCAAGTGATCAATGTTTTAGGGCCCTGCAATGATTTTGTTTAATTCATGTACTGTATATCCATATGCAAAAATAAAATGCCATATTCTTTCTTAACTACTGTTGGGTTTTATCAGAGGTGGTATTTTTTTTTTTATCTTAAAGCAATGTTTGGTCATTATAGAAATACTGGTCATTATAAGTAAACAAGGAAACTAATAGCTTCTAAACTGTTTTCCAGTGATGATCACCTAAGACATTTTTAATCTTTATCATTATTTAAGAAAACATTTAGTAATATAACATTTACTGGGGTTTAATATCTATAAGAGTATCTCTACTTCCAAATTGTAATTTGTTTCAAGGTGATACAGGTTGCAGGGTGATAAGTACGGGTGGATAAGCAATACACAGGAAAATAGTACATATGGAAAAGTGTTTTCAGGGCTGGGTATGTGGCTCTGTTGGTAGAGCACTTACCTAGCTAGTACGTATGCATGGAACTCTGGGCACAATCCCAGTACTCTAAAAGACCTGGCATGGCGACCCACACCCGTAATCCCAGCACTTCAACAAAATGTGGTAGGTAATTTAGTTAGTGACTGTATTCACTGTGAGAGAAGATAGACAGCTCTGGATGGCCTCACCATGTTAGTTCACCTGTCACTGTAACAAGTTGTTCTCACACTCTGGCTTGAAGTAGGCCATGATCGCTTGTATTGTCTCAGTTTCTCTGCTTCAGGGCATTCCACAAAGCCACTAAGATTCTACTGAAAGCAGACAGGATCCACTTTCAAGATGACTGTCACTGTTGGCAAGATTGAATTTGTCCCATGCTTGTTGAATGGAACATCCATACTGACTCTGGACTGAAAGCCATTCATGCTGTGGAATAATCTTCTAATACACTGTAAAGATGTCATTCAGATTGGTTTAATAAAATACTGATAGACCAGTAGCCAGGCAGGAAGTATAGGTGGGGCAACCAAACTAAGGATCCTGGGAACGAGAAGGGCAGGGTCAGGAGTTGTCAGCCAGAGGCAAAGGGAGCAGGGAGATGAACATGCCATGCTCATAAAGGTGCCGCCACGTGGCAGAGTGTAAATAAGGAATGTGGGTTAACTTAAAATGTAAGAGCTAGTTAGTAATAAGCCTGAGTTATTGACCAAGCATTTAAAATTCATATTCAGCCTCTGAATGGTCATTTGGGAATTGGCAGGTAGGAGAGAAATGTCCAATTAAATTTTACATCATAGCCAACAATATTGAGTCTGTAATCAAGATGGAAGTGTTGCCCATCACCTATATTGTATCCTTTACACTAGAAGTCAGTGGCTCTAGCTTCTTCAAGGGAAAGAGATTACACAAAAACATCAGTACCAGGAGATGGGGATCTTTTGGGGAGGTATAGGACACTGTCCTGTGGTCAGTAGAGAGCACCAGGGAAGGAAGTAATTGGGATTCTTGGAGAAGGTGGAACTTAACCAGGAAAAAAGATGAGCTGATGTAATGCTGCATGGCAGTAAACGAGAGACTGGTTAAAAAGGTTTTTTTTTTTTTTTTTTTTTTGCTTGCCATGTGCTGTTGGCCTTGATTTGCCATGGCCTTCTCACTGAGATGAGCAGTAGTGCACCCACCTCCAGGTATATTTTTATTTTGTGTGTTGCCTGCATGTATGTGCTTCATATGCCTGCCAAGTACCTAGAGGCTAAAAGAATGTGTTGGAGCACCTGGAGTTGGAGACAGTTGTGGGTACTGGGAACTGAACCGATCCATTGCAAGAAGAGCAAGTACCCTTACCCACCAAGTCATCTGTCCAGCTCTAGCTTCCTTCTGTGTGTGATTGTGTATATATGTGCATGGACCTTATGTGCGTACAGCTGGGGACCAGAAAAGGGTGTGAGGTACCTGCTGTCACCTTCTACTTTCTTCCTCTGAGACAGGGTCTCACATGCATGGCCACTGGGATCCAGTGTCTGCTCCTCGTGCTTGTACAGCAAGTGTTGTGACTCATTGAGCCATTGCTCCACCCCTCCCCCCGTTTTTATATAGTTCTTGTTGAAGACAGCGTCTCACTATATAGCCCAGATTGTCTCCAAACCTAAGATCCTCTTGCCTCCTAAGTGCAGGGATTTAAAGCCTGTTCCATACCTGATTTTTCTTTCACCTTTTTGTTGTTGGTGGTTGCTTTAAATTTATAAATTTTTGCTTTTTTTATGGATCCTTTGAACTCAGTCTTCATTATCAGTGGTTATATCTGGAATCCATGACAGCTAATGCCCATTGATGGAAAGAAGGCTGTACATGGACGAGGGCCCTTGTGAGGGATGTGTATGTTTCAAGGATTTCATGCTCCTCACACCTTTAAAAATAAAATTTACTCATATTTGAGGTTTACAACATAGGGAATATGTATTAAATGTACAGTATACTAGAGCAGATTACTGTATCATCTCAGTTCATTTTTGGTAAGAGTAAAATCAGATTAAGCAAAAATCTAATTTGGTTTTATTGTGTCACATACTGTGCTTTTTAGATTTGCATCCTCTACTTTTGAATTATTTCATCTACCGCTCATTATTTTCCTCCTCTTCTACCACCAAGGAGCAAGAGTCAAGTCACATGTAAGGTGATATACGTTAGACTAAAATAAATGGATTTATCAATACATTGAAATTGCTAAAAGAAAATCTGCCAGTTAAGAATACCATATCCAGCAAAGTTACACTTCAGTGATGAAGCAAAACACTTTTCTCAACAAGAGAAAGCAGAGGAACTTAATCACCATTAGAAGATCCTTCAGGAAATAATGAAAGGTCGGGTGTCGGTAATCCATGTGTCCGTGTCTGTAATCTAAGCACTGGATGGGGTGAAGTCAGGACTGTGTTCACCCAGTGTAGCGTTGATTGCTCCTTGAGACTCATACCTACTCCCTCTGCCATCCTGAGGCAGTGGGTGCACAGGGCCTCAGGAATGCCATGTCATGAGGGCAGGCCGAGCCTCCAGGGAACTGTCCCCTCATTCCCTTCCCCATGCTTTTATGTCAGCATGGGGAAGCTGTGGCTGGAGGATCACAGGTTCTAGTCTAGCCTAAGACGAACAGGTGCAGACTAAACCTGGGGTCCATACAAACCAAGACTCCATCACAACAACAGAAAAGCAAATGATAGAGGTATCTCATTAATGGTGGTATGTAAACATTTGCTATTTCTAGAATTAAAGCTAAAGGTTGAAATGATGAAAAGTACCTACTATGAGTTGAATATGTAACATAAAAGGGTATAAATTCTGGTAACGAAAGTATACATTATGGAAGATAAAAAGTCTGTGGTATTTATGGCCAAAGTTAGGTTTCTGTCAGCATGATACAGAGAATTAAATTTTCTTTGCAGATTGAGGAAGCAGAAAGTAAAGTAACCGAGGAACATCTCTACCTTAGGAAGGAGCTGTAGGATAGCGCGTGCTGATAGTAAGTCCGTGAGAGGGTCCACTTCAGGCCATAGGAAAGCTTGCTCTGCTCTTGAAGTGGCGTGTGACAAAAGTCCCCAGGGCTGCCAGAGGGATACACATGGTAGAGGAGGCTACCAGAAGCCCAATGACGGCGAGTGCATATGTGGGGTAGTTCTTGGTAACCACGTGACCCTGCAAGAGCGATAGGAGAAACCTTCGCTAGTCTTAAGACTCCAGTCTCCAAAGGAATAGATATGGTATGGTGTGAGTTGTATTTAGGTTGACCATGAAATATCCGCCCTCCCCCCCACTTCTCCAGACTCGGGTGCCTACCTTCTCTAGCTATGCAGTTCGACTTTGAAAGGCTCTGGAGCTAACTGGGGAAGTAGGTAATTGGGGCCTGTTCGTTGGGTTATTCGGTCTCTGGAGGCTTCCACTCCATTTTCTGGCCATTTGGAAGTGAAGAAAATCCACTGTGATGCACATTCTGGTTGCTGTGATATTCTGCCCAGGTCAATAACATGACTCTGAAACTGACCAAGTCTTTTTCCTCTGCATTATGCCAGGATTTTGGTCGGTATTATAACATGGGTGGGAATGTGCCTATAGACCAGCACTTCACGTGACAGTAAGCCTGCACCAAAACCAGCCTCACCTTTGAGAGCCATTTCAACATGTAAAGAAAGCTCCTATGAAGGAAGAACCAGCATGGTGGTCTCTCCATGCATCATGGCTAACCACTCACAGCCCCGTTCTGCTGTACAAGACTGAGCATCTGTGAAACATGAAGTTCCCCCATGCTATCACCTGTAACCTGTAACACCACAGCAATGGTTCCCTGTGTTCTGCCCGATTCCCCAGCCCTGCAGGAACATCAGGTACCTGAGTGGCATCCCAGGCTTGGTACTGTAGCGTTCCTGTGATGATATAGTCACTCAGGTAGAAGATAAAGAGGCCGATGATGAGCAGTGGACTCACAAATGCCCACATGGCCTTCCAGTACCAGTTGAGGGAGCGGCCGGCCATGGTCTGAAGATCACTTTCAAATCTGTTTGGACCACAAGGAGAGAACCTAGGCTTATTCATGCTCTGGAGGGAGGGGCTCCAGTTTGCATGCCCTCTTCCCTTAAGAAGATGCTGTCCTGGTTATTAATGATGTTTGAACGTGTCCCCGAACCCATCTGAACCTTTCCTTGGTGAGGTGTTGAGGTGAAGGGAAAAGGGCTGAGGATCCCTGAGGGAGGATGAACAATAAAGAATGGTCATGGGGCGTCTCCCTGGTGTGAGCTTCCAGGGGTCCCCAGGTATGGACCAGAGGCTACTTCCCAAAGAAGGTGGGAGCAGCGTACATCGGGGAGGGAAATGCCAGTCCTCTCAGTCCACAGGGCTAGGGTGACATTGCCTCTGCCTGCTCAGCCTGCTCACTCTGTCCATTAGTGATGGTTTCCAAGTATTCTCCACTGGCCCCTAGAAATGGTCTCAAAACAGTCACTTCGTGCATGGAAGAGCAGTTAAGACTGGAGCAAGAACTGGGGGCCTGAGGTTCTGAAGGGTTCTTCCCCCTCCTTGAAGGATGACTAGAAAAACAAGGTCTGAGACTAATGGTTCTCACAGGTGGTCCACAGAACATCAAGGAAAGTGCTAGAAATACCAATTGTTATTATACTTTGTCCCAGACCTTAGCCAGATATCAAATTAATGAGGTCCTATAAATCCTCATTTCATCGGGCCCCAGATGCGCACATTCCTGGAAGGCTGAAAACATCTCATTGTTGGGCAGGGAACCAGGGTAGAAATCTGATGTCTATTAAGCCAAAATTCCTAACTGGACTTTGACCTGGGTTCTTGCAGACCCTAATGCTGGTGGATGATCATGATGAGTATCAAGGCCTGGAGGCTGAGTCCTTGTCCAGAAAGAATGCCGTGATAAAAAGTGGAAAGAAGTTGTTGGGTACAGGCAAAGTGAGGAAGCAAGAAATAACTGAGATCTGAGGGCAAAGAAGCATCTAGAACAATGTAAGAAGGATGATTTTCTTAAGAGCGTGGCCCTGTAGCGTCTCTGCCCCATGAAGAGAAGGCGGGGTCTGCGGTCTCCTTACCTCTTCAGCCCGTATATGTAGCACACAGCTATGGTCTCCACCAGCACAATGAGCAGCAAGGACAGGGTGGCTGCATAGTCATTGAATATGTCAAACCAGTAGTTCCCGGACTCCATGGTGAACACCATACCAATGGCACAGTTGATGAGGCACACCAGACCTGGAACGCAAGATCACTGCTCATCTCTCTGGGTCTCCCTGCCTCCCATGCTATAATGCCAGCAGGAGCCACAGGTCCCTAGATACAACACTTTGGAGGGTAGGTTCGTCCACAGGAGCTGTAGGAACTGGTCTGTAGGGGATGTCAGCTCAAGGAAAAAGCAGTTGGGGTTATTGCATACTAGTTTGGGCTGCAGAGACCCAGTCCCAGGGAGGATGTCAGTGCTGAGTAAAGAGAGAGTAGCTTCCAGTGGGTAGTTAGAACATGAAGACTAGATGGGGCCTTGTTTTGCCCATCCTGGATGTGGAATTACAGAATTTTCAAAGGTAGAGGTGGCTGGCTACATTGGGTAGGATGACAGTGAAGGTATTGAATAGGCATCGTGGAAAAGGCTAGTTCCTTTGCTAACAGGCTCACAGTCAAAATGCATGAAGCAGTGGTGTGTGCTCTTAGATTGGTGTATCAGACAGGATCAGGGACCGACAACAGCATAGTGCAGCTCACTGACAGGTTTTGAATGTCAACAGCGGGCCCAGATTGTCCTTTCCAATGACTTTCAGGAACAGAGAGAAAAACTTAGTAGCATTAGCAGTAGGAACAGGGCAATCTGATTGGGTGTTTATTGCCTGGAGCGTGTGTGGATGGAGCTTCTCCTGGTGTGGGAACAGGTAATATGCATTAAAACAAAAACAATGTGGGCTCTCAAAGCCTGGAGACCTATGAGTGCAGGCTGGAGAGCTGTCACCTTTTCCCCAGGGTAGGCTGGCTGCCTCATTTCCCTGGGACGTGTGAGTTCTTAGTCTGGCTCCTAGGGCTGAGTAGCACACTCTTGCAGGAAGGGGCACAGCTAGACTCCTATAGCCCTCCTGGAGCTGCCTCAGAAACATGGCACCTGAGGAAACTCCTCCACAGATTGCTTGCATTTCCCCACCCGCCCATGCCCTGCCTCCACTGCCTGGTGTCCTGACCTGAAATGGCCTCCCTGGGCAGGTAGCTGGAGATGACTTTGCTGTCAGTCAGAGGGGTGAGGATGGCCGCTGTGTTTCCAAGCATGCTTCCCATACCCAGCACCAACAGCATGAAGAAGTAGAGCACTGACCACAGCTGGGGCACGTCCATGTATTTAATAGCCTCAGTGAAGACGATGAAGGCCAGGCCTGTGCCCTGGACAGCCTGCAAGTGGTAAAATACCAGTTACATGCCTTGACAGCCTCTTTACGCATGTTCAATCTTGGGACCTTGGAGCTGGTCACGTAATGAATCTGTTTCCTTTACCACAGAGCCCAGGTTTGGACGCTCACCTGGACTGAAGAGAACACACACACACACACACACACTCAATGTGATGAACTTTCTGTCAGTACTGAACCCTGCATTCCCCTTCCTGTCTCAACTTATATTTTAGATATAATACAAAATCATCTGGGTCTTTGTTTCCAGTGCCGGGACTGAGGAAATGTGAGGATACCTGGCAGGGTTGCTTGGTGGTCACATGCCTGTGTTGGTAATCTGCTACAGAAGCTGAGTCTACTTTTTTAAAAAAAAAAAATTATTTAATTTTATGTGTGAGTGCTGCGTGAGTGCTTTGCATGTATACCTGCATGCCAGAAGAAGGTATCAGATCCTATTATAAATGGTTGTGAGTCACCGTGTGGCTGCTGGGAATTGCACTCAGAACTTCTGGAAGAGTAGCCAGTACTCTTAACCTGAGTCGTCTCCCCAACCCCGAGTCTACTAGTTGTGCTTGAAGTCAAATCCCTTTTGACACCAGTAAAGGGTCCTGAGTGGGTGAGTTTAGACTAGCCACAGGACTACTAGAAATTAAGCCATGAACTCGCATATAAGGGTTTTACAAAGCCACAGGAAGGTGAGGCATTGTCAGCAAGAATGACAAACATTTAAGAATGTCCCTTTTCAAGGATGACATGTTTGTCATTCAGACATGCTATGGATGGTTTGTTGGTTAGGTTGTTAGGTTTGAGACGAGGTTTCTCTGTGTAACAGCCCTGGCTTCCCTGGAACTCACTCTGTAGACCAGGTTGTCCTCGAACTCACAGAGATCCACCTGCCTCTGCCTTCCGAGCGCTGGGATTAAAGGTGTAAGCCACCACTGCTGACTGGACTGAATTCTTAATGTTGAAACTTCTACCCTCAAAGTGACTGCATTTCAGACAAAGCCTTTAGGGAGTCACTAAAGTAAGGCTTAAAAGGAGGCATCCTAGTCAGTGCTATCAGTGATCCTGGAAGCAAAGTTTCACCAGAAACCAGTCTTCAGAAGTATGAGATGGACTGACACAATACAGATCAGTTAATGGTGTACCAATGGTGCTGATCATAAGGACACACACAACTGTAAATAATGAGATGTTAAAAGCTGTTTTGTGTGTTGTTCTTACTATTGTCTCAGTTTCTGAAAGTGAGGGGACCTTTTTCACCCAGTGGGGATTTTCCCAGCATCCTAAGAGTCTGGACACTCAGAATCATTAAAGACTGGTCCAAGGCAGTGACGTGGTTGTCTCTTGCAAATGAAAATTAAAGGTGCTCCCTTTATTATTTTAGAGGACCAGGTGTGGTGGCTCATGACTTTAATTTCATTACTCAAAGGAGGCAGAGGCAGGCAGATCAAGGCCAGCCTGGTCTACAGAGCAAGTTCTAGGATGGCCAGGGCTATAAAGAGAAACCTTGAAACCCTGTCTCCAAAAATCAATACTACAGGAAAGTGAGAAAATATGAAAAAGTGAGAGAAATCCCAAGAGTGGGAAGGGTTTCCAAGAGGAAAACGTTGAATTTCTTTTGTCCAGTCTTTTTATAGCGCAACGGCAGAGGATGGATAAAGACTCTGCTGAGATTATTTAATTCTCTGGGCTATCACGGGTCCACACAGCATGTCCTCCTGGCCCAATCAGGGAGACACAGACACAGTTCATCTAGTACCCATGCAGCTAGGGGTGGGTCAAGCCTCTGTGGCTCCAGCTCTGTTACTGACCTTGACTTTCTGCATTAGCTGGTATTGCTACCTTAGGCTTTGCCGGTGTCTCAAGTGCTGTTAATTAGACCAAGTATTCTCACATTTATATGACCAACTTGTATCTTTACCATGGCAGAGAATTAACTATCACAGTCACCTAGGTGGAATCCTGTTAGGAGAAACCTTCTATCTACACTTGTAGTTTAGTTTTAACTAGCTTCATTAGAAGCAAGAATTTATGAAAGAACAAGTGTGCTACCTATGTTCCTCAAGGACTTTGGAGGGGGCAGCTTATCTGCTATCACTGACTCAGAGCCTTTCCCCTTTATCTGTCTAGCTTGGTTATCTCATACCCACCCATAAGCTCCTCTATTCATCTTAGTGTTCCAAGGCTTTGCTGTCTTGACCCTTAATCTTCATTTTAACACTAGCCTCTGTTCTCACTACAACACATGTGGCAAACTTGCTGCCTTCAGAGAGCTAACTCCTGTGTCATGTGAGCCAGTCTTTCTATTAGGGTCAGAGGTAAAGGAGTCCTCTAGAATAGTCTTTCATTTTCCTGCCTACGGTCACTATTATAATAGCTGTGTATAAAGTGTTAAATAAAAAGTCATAAATAACAAAACTAGTGTTAAAGAAAAAGTCATAAAAAAACTAGTATCTAGAAATGGATATTATTGAAAGGAAAATAGTGTTGTAAATGACAATGTGAAATTGCTGAAATATCCAAGTTAAACACTAGATTTGATGCTACTGAAGAGAAAATTAGTGAACTGGGAGATACATATTCAGTTGTATTTAAGACACAGAACAATAAATCTTTAACAAAAATCAATACAACTAACCTGAAAAAGTAGATCAAAATAATGAAGAGGCTTATATAATAGTTTACAAATTTTAAGATATGAAGTTCCAAAGGGCGGGGAGCAGGGAAGCAGTGGTCAAGAGACAACAAATTTTTGAGTTTTTTAAATTTTTAAGAAACATGGTCCATAGATCAGAAAACCTGACATCACCTTAGGTCTAGATTGGACAAATAAGGGTACATCCATACCACTGAGAGGGCCAAAGACAAAGGGAAGATCATAACAGGGTTCAGACAAAACTGCTTGCTAACAAAAGATGAAAGAATTAACAACAATGGAAGGCAGGCAGATCTTGCTGAGCACAATGTTGAAAGAAAATTGTTAACCTGAATTTTTTACTTGGGGGCCAAACAGATTTACATATAAACTAAACATGAACATATTTGCTGTTGAGAAAATATGCTCCTAAGGGAGGATCCCCAAACCCTAAAGTCTGTAATGCAGAAAGGAATGGTAGGTAAAATGACAAACATTTAGGTGAATATAATCTGCATAAAATAACCAAGAGGTCCAACCTGTGGCCTATAAATCGGGTATGGATGACTCTTTTGTGAGTCAAATATTGTCCAACTTTTGATTTGAAGTTTGCATGGAAATGTCTCAAGAAGAGAAATCAGGGTGAGACTAAGTGGGTAAAGGTTTCTGCTACCAAATCTGACAACCTGAGTTCGATTCCTGGGGTCCTGGGAGGGAGAGGCTTAAGTCTTCAACTTGTCCTTTGACTTCTACTCCTTCTTTGTAGAACATGTGCACACACCAATAAGTATAATAAATCAAATCCAAATTCAAAATGAGGAACAATGAAGGAGGGAAGTGTCAAAGACTCTCAGGTTTTAATAGCAAAAGCAGAGTCTTGGAGAGAACGGTGAGCAAGAATAAAAGACAGGCCATAAAGGCTGGCAGGCCTTAATCACCACAAGAAAGTGTTGCCTTTCCCGTGAAATAACCTGGAATTTCTCCACAGATTAAACAAACTCCCTAAAATCCTATCTAATCAAACACAAAAATTAAGCAGTTTTCAATTTTTTTGGCAACCAGAACGACAGGCCTCTTGTCCCTATTCTTGAAGAGTATTCTCTGAAATTAATCTCTGAGAATGCATTTAAATATCAAAAATGATACAAACAGGCCCACTCTCAATTTCACTTACATTGTTGGAGTTCTAGTGCAATGAAGAAAAAGATATGAGGTATAGACATTTAAAAGAAAAATAGAGTTGGCCAGGATAGTGAGTGTCTGTATTCCCACCACCTGGAAGATGGAGGCAGGAGTATGAGATCAAGACCAGCCTGGACTATGAGATCCTTCTCAAAATGAAAATAAAAGAGGCAGGAAGAGAGAATGTGGGGAGAAGGAGGAACACTCCAATCAAATGGGGGTGATGAAACAAGCAGGTGTTGATATCCTAATAGCTGACAAAATAGACTTTGAATTAGCACTAGTCAGAATAGAAAGAAGGGCAGTTCATTCTAATTAAGGGGATGATTAGCATTAACATTACTCTCCCAAATACACACACACACACACACACACACACACCAAACTCTGGTGAATCCAATTTCATAAAAAGTGTACTAAAATTAAAGACATAGGTTAACATCAAATAGTGGGTGTTCTCAATACCCACTTTCTGCAATGGACAGGCATCTGGATACAGTGTAAGCAAAGAAACATCCAAATTAAATGCTATCATACATCAAATGGCCTTAACATTTCTACAGAATATTTCTTCCAAACACCAAAGAATATACATTCTACTCAGCAGCACACATACGCTTCTCTAAAATAGAACACATCCTGGGATAAAAACAAAACTTACCAAATTCAGGAGGACCAAACTAACTCTGCATATCCCATCTAACCATCATGTAATAAAACAAAACTGGAAGCAAACAAAATCACTAGTGAATACACAAACTCATAGAGATTAAACACCTCATCACTGAATGGTGAGTATGTGAAAGAAAAATCAGAACATAAAAAAATAAGTCATATGGGGAAAAGTTAGAATTCTAAGTGCAATTAAAGCACAAATAAATGACTTAATGGAAAAACTCAGAAATTTTGAAAAGTAATACTAGTTATTTTTCTATTGTCATGAAAACATGACCAAGGCAACTTATAGAAGAAAGTGCTTAGTTTGGGTGTCACAACTGCAATGGGTCAGAGAGTCCATGACCATCCTAGGGGAAACACGGCAGCAGGCAGACAGGCATGGTGCTGGAGTAGTAGCTGAGAGCTTACATCTCGGTCCACAGCATGAGACACAGATCACTGGGAATGGTCTGGGCTTTTAAAGACCCAAAGCCTTCTCCCAGTTACACACTTCTTTCAACAAGACCACATCTTCTTTGTAAATTATAAATTTTTGTATTTCTTTCCCTCACTTGCTCTTTTTGATCAAGACCTGCCTAAGAATGAGTACTAAATAACCATACAATAGAATCAATATTAGGCTGTTTTGAAATCTCCTCTGCCAACAAAATTAACGCAAAACTCTTTAGTTTAGCCTCAATTAAGTTCTTAGGACTAGGGCAAAAAGCAGCCACATTCTTGACCAAATATTAGAAAGCTCTCTAGCCCAGTTGTTAATATTGTTCCCCTCTGAAACCTCTTGAGCTGGGACTCTATGGTCCACATTGATATCAGCACTATTTGTCTTTCCAGCTCCTACTGGGATGATCCACTGAGCTCCACTTTCAAAGTTCAACCATTTTCTTAGTCCATAGTCCCGCACTCTTCCACATTCCTCAAATAAACAACAAAAACACTCCCAAGTCCTGTTACAACAATAGCTTACTCTAGAGTACCAAAAGTCTTAGCTACTTTCCTATTGTGACAAGACACCCTGACCAAGGCAACTTATAAAAGAAAGATATTTAGTTTGGAGCTTACAGTTCCAGAGGGTTAAAATCCATGACTCTCTTGGCAGGGAGCATGGCAGCAGGCAGGCAGGCATCGTGCTGGGGCAGTAGCTGACAACTTGATGCAGAAGCATTTAGCAGACAGAAAACTGGGGATGGCATAGGGTTTTGAAACCTCAAAGCCTGCCCCCAGTGGCATACCTTCTCCAACAAGGCCACACCTCCTCAAGCAGTTCTACCAACTGGAGCCAAGCATTCAAATATATGAGCCTACTGGGGCCATTCTTATTCTAACTACCATAATATGAATTATTTTGCTTGTTCTATTTTTTATGGAAACTACTGTGTTGGTTACTTATCAGTGTGAGCAAAATCACCAACAAAACAACTGAAGTAAGGGAAGGTTTACTTTGCCTCACAAATTGGAAGAGTTCACAGTGTATGGCTCTTGGGCAGAACATGTCTTTGGATCATTTCCTCTGTTTCCTGATATAAAAGGAAAGAAAGGGGAATACAGAATGAATGAAAATGGCCCCCAGATGCTCAGATATTTCAATGCTTGGTCTCCAGTTGGTGAAACTGTTTGTGAAGAATTGGGAGATGTGGCCTTATGGGAAGAGGCGTGTCACTAGGGGTGGACTTTGAGGTTTCAAATCTCATGCCATTCCCAGTTAGTGCTCGCTCTATCTCTCTCTGCCTTGTGCCTGTGCTTCAGAATGGAAGCTCTCAGCTACTGCTTCCCCTACCATGCCTGCCACCATGCTTCCTGCCATTATAATTAGACTCTTTTGGCACCAGGAGCCTTATTTATAAATTGCCTTGGTCATGGTCTCTCATCACAGCAAGAGAAAATTAAGATACATAACAAATATGGAAATTCATAAGAATTGAGACTTCTAACCAGATTCATATAAGAACTTTCTTTTGCAATAAAAAGTGACAGAAATAGGAGGAAAACACTATTTAAAAGAGATAGGAAATATTAGGCAATCTTAGTCTAATAAAAAATAGTCCAAGATATTCCTGAAAAAATGTAGTTGGATAATATGAAATACCTAATGTGATGAGAGTATTTTTTTTTAAAAAAAAGCCTTTTAGACATGTCAAAATACCTTAGTCAAGAACTCCATTACACCCAAGATTGCACCTGATAACCAGAACCTAGTAACATCAATTAAGATAACCAGGCACACAACTAGAACCCCACAACGCCCACCTGACAGTATATAAGCAGAGACCAAGAGCAATGCAGTGTTCTGTGCATCTTCAGGACTGCTGGAGACACTAGAGAGATGCCATCTTGGTCTACCTTGTGACTGGAGAGTCTTCCCCAGGATCCTGACCCTCGAACCACAGACCACAATGAGACTGGACCCGTATTTTCGGCTAAGATATATTGCATAGGTGAGCAGCCTTGAGGAGTATAGTTAGGAACGTAGAATGTGAACTTGGTGTGACAAGCTTCAGCATAATAAAATGTACCTTTTGTTAGACCAACTACAAGTACCTACTTTCTTGCTCGTGACACCTAAGTAAATGAGAGAAAACTCTTCAATCAAAAGCCACAAGCCAAGTAATATTAAGCCCGCCTCTAGTTACATCACAGAATTAATACAGTTCTAATAAAAATCTCTTATGAATCCCTTAAGGAATTTTACCCCCATTGAAACTTGTGGAGGTGACGCTAAATTTAAAGTAAAAATAAATAAAAACCACAAGTGTAACAGAGATAAGTCTATGGAAAATAAGAATGATTTGAATGACAAATCTTTTTTTAAGTCTTTAGTAAGAGGGATGGGTATATTTATGTGAAAAAGATAATATATTACAGAATAAGTGAGATTCCACACACATTATTTATAAATTTTCTCAAAATTAAACTGTTGACTGAGAAAAACTATCTTCCAGAACCACTGCTAAAATAGATGCCACTTAGTATATATATGGTAACAAGATTTAAAATTCCTGCCTATGTTTGAGTAGGAAAATGTTGGGAAGGTAACATAGGAGACTTTGACTTTCATCTTGAACTTACTGTTTAAAGTCTTGTCATGACATAAAGTCAGTCACACTGAACCTCATAGAAGAGAAAGTGGGAAGTACACTTGAATGCATTGGCACAGGGAACCACTTCCTAAATATAACCCCAGTAGCACAGACACCGAGAGAAATAATTAATAAATGGGACCTCCTGAAACCAAAAGCTTCTGTAAAGCAAAGGACATGGTCAACAAGACAAAATGACAGCCTACAGAATGAGAAAACCCCACACCAGACAGAGGTCTGCTCTCCAAAATACACAAAGAACTCAAGAAATTGGTCATCAAAAGAACAAATAATCCAATTAAAAAAATGGAGTACAGACCTAAACAGAAAACTCTCAACAGAGGAATCTAAGATGGCTGAAAGACACTTAAGGAAATGCTCAACATCCTTAGTCATCAGAGAAATGCAAATAAAAACAACTCTGAGATTCCATCTTATACCTGTAAGAATGGCCAAGATCAAAAACACTGATGACAACTTATGCTGGAGAGGTTTTGGGGTAAAGGGAACACTTCTGCATTGCTGGTGGGAGTGCAAGCTAGTACAGTTCCTTTGAATGTCAGTATGGCAATTTTTTAGAAAATAGGAAACAACTTACTTCAAAAGACCCAGCGATACTACTTTTGGGTATATGTCCAAAGGATGCTCAATCGTGCCACAAGGACATGTGCTCAACTATGTTCATAGCAACATTGTTTGTCATAGCCAGAACCTGGAAACAACCTAAATGCCCCTTGACTGAAGAATGGATAAGGAAAAATGTGGTACATTTACACAATGGAGTACTACACAGCAGAAAAAAGTAATAACATCTTGAAATTTGCAGGCAAATGGATGGAGCTAGAAAACATCATTTTGAGTGAGGTAACTCAGACCCAGAAAAACAATTATCATATGTACTCACTCATAAACATAAAGCAAAGAAAGCCAGCCCACAAGCCACAATCCCAGAGAATTTAGACAACAATGAGGACCCAAGAGAGACTTACATAGATCTAATCTACATGGGAAATAGAAAAAGACAAAATCTCCTGAGTAAATTGGGAACATGGGGACCATGAGAAAGAGTTGGACGGGAGGGGAGAGGCAGGGAGGGGAGCAGAGAAAAATGTAGAGCTCAATAAAAATCAGTAAAAAAAATAAAGTCTTGTCATGTTTCCCAGGGTGATCTCATATTAAACTTCTCCTACCTCAACCAACTACAGGAATCATGGGAATGCAATGCAACTCAATGAGGGCCATGCATATTTATCTCCAAATGACAAAAAGTTTGTAGCATTTATTTGTGGTGTGTGTGTGTGTGTGTTACTTATCCTCTGCTTTTCCCAGGTTTTTGAAATTTCCAAAGAGATGAGGAAAAGGAGGGGAAAGCTCAGACTCTAGGGGAATTTTCCAATGAAAAAGGATTCCTAGTAGCAGCTGAGAGAGGAGTCCAGTCTCTCTTACCCCTGTTGCAGGGAAAACAATCCAGTTTCCTGTCTTCACGAACTGTGGAGAGAGGCAGTCCCCACCCTTCCCAGGCCTCTTACCGTGTTCAGCTCTGATTCCAAGCTGCAGTTACTAATGTGCGGGAACACGTCACTGTACTTGCTTGGGTAGGTAGATGCCAGGTAGTCCTTCACCTCCTCCAGGTTGTTGGCTGTCAGAAAGCCATCTTCAAGGTCAAAAGAATTGGTCAGCAGCAGAATCACCCTGCAGAGCAGACCATCATCTTGATCTTCATGACTAAGGAGCTACTGGTCCTAACAGCTCTGAGAATCTCAGTGAGGACAGGGAGTGGATTAATAACCCTTTGTAGGGGAGGGAAGCTATGAATGTCTGTGCAGAGGCTTCATATCTGATTAGAGATGAGGATAAGAACCGTGATCCTGCAGTGACATTGTTTAATATCTGGGCCAGTAATGTATGATGAAACTGGATGTGGTGGTAGAAATGTAACACTGCACTTTAATATGGCTTGTGCCACTGAGTAACCGATTAATTAACCTTAGAATCATTTAAATTCATATCAATATGCAAGTTATTTGAATATACATTGACTTCTGTTAATTTCAGTCCTGCTTTAGAGATGGCTACTTGTGTAACTGGCCACCCTACTGGAATCTTAGCATCTGAAAGATGGTCCTCTGATTTGAGGGACGCCAAAGACAGGAAGCTGTAGTCTCTGGAACTTGGCTAGAGAGGTCTTGGTTACACTTGAGATGGGGAATGGGGCTGAAGAAACATTTTTTTCTGAATGCCCCTTTCTGCTAAGTGCAATGACCACTTTAAACTGCCCATTCCCTGCAAGGCAGGCCTTAACTTTTGAACCCCCAGTTTCTGGTGCTGGTAGTTGAGGGAATAACTGAGCCCCATACTGTGGACCTCAATACTGGTGTCTTTCGTCTACTCCTTGACTTCTGGGAACCCAGTCCTTCCCAGTCACCCTTCCAGCTCAGAAATCTGGAGCCTTGCCTTCCCTCTTGAGTCCCAAGGTTCTGAGGGACAACTTAGACTCACTTGTTTAAGCAGTTTTCATAGTTGAAGGTGGCCTTGAAGCCATAGATGGAGAAGGTGACGATGCTGGCAAATATGGCGGTGGTACTAGTGACGATGGACACAATGACGGCATGCTGCTGGCAGTTGGTGGAGGGTTCGTTGTAGCTGGCAAAAGCAATCAGGCCACCACACCCTAAGCCCAGTGAGAAGAAGATCTGCGTGGCTGCATTGATCCAGGTCTTGGGGTTGATTAGCTGTTCCATCTAGAAGGTCAATAAGTATAAGACTGAGAGGAATCCCAGGTCCCAATCCAAGACTGCCCCTCCCAGGAGAAGTTGGCCCAGAGGCAGGGTGGGGGGGGAAATTACCTCCCAGCTTCCCCAGCTCTCTAGACCTGGTCTACGTGCAGTATATTTCTCGACAGGTGAACATGACTGAACCTTAGGTAACATTATCCAAGCATCCCAAGGGAATTTAAGAGTAAAGAAAGCACTGTTAATTACAGTCAAAGAACTATTAATGTATGTTTAAATTACTGTTAATGTTAGTGAGAAACTCTTATCATAGGTGTTTCTTTAATGTTTACCATTGCTTAAATAAGCTAGTATGTTAAGAGACAAGAGTGATCTAACCCCTGATTTAAAAGACAGGAGGACATTCCCAGAGTCCACAGTCTCTTTAGTAGAGAATCAGCCAACAAACCATCCAGATTGTCCACACGCTAGCTCATCTGCTGCCCGTACACTCTAAGGAAGTTGAGGAAACTACACGACGTCAAGATTATTTGCAGCTAATCCTATCACTAATCTAGAAGGTACTGTTCAAGCCTTGACTATTTCAGCTTCCAAATGACCTTGGATCAATTCTGACAGCCATTTTCATCTATGCCAGAGGGAAAATACTTTCCCCGTTAGTCAAGAAGAAGGCCTGTTGGGGCTGGAGAGATGGCTCAGCAGTGTAGAGCATTGGCTGCTCTTCCAGAGGTCCTGTGTTCAATTCCCGGCAACCACATAGAAGTTTCAGGGGATCTAACAACTTCACACAGACACACATGCAGGGAAAACACCATGCACATAAAATCAAGATTAATCATTTAAAGAAAGTGTGCTCCTTTTTTGAGGGGAGACAGCCTGTCATTGGTGCAAACACAGTACTTAAGTTGCACAGTGACTATCACGATGGATGATCTCACTATATAAGCAGGTGTTTGGCTCAGTTTCCAAGTTAGCTATGTTGCTCTCTGGTTTTGCAGCATTAGACCTCATAAAAGTCTCCTCTTTTTATGAAGTGTTCTTGCCTACTGTTGTATGGATATTTCCTCCCAATCAAACATTTCTTCCTGGAGGGTGGCTTGTTAAGATTCAGGAAGTTAGCTGGGCAGTGGTGGCGCACACCTTTAGTCCCAGCACTTAGGAGGCAGAGGCAGGGTGGACCCCTGTGAGTTCAAGGCCAGCCTGGTCGACAGAGTGAGTTCCAGGACATCCATGGCTAAACAGAGAAAACCTGTATATATATAAAAAAAAAGATTTAGGAAGTTAACGAAACTGACAGGTTTCAAGAGTCACCTAAAATTTACCAGATTCATAAGGCCACTCCCCAAGATTATTTAAGTGGGAACAGCTGCTGTAGAGAAGAGACAACTAGCTCTGGGAAGTTAGCTTTTATGCATCATTGCCTGTGGTAGGGTGGGCTTTTCTGTGATACAGCTGCCTTTGAATCATCCATGCCCCTGTAAGTAAACCCTGACAAACTCTTTGGTTCACTAAGCTAGGCTTGGACAGACTTGTTTCTTTGGTGTATTGTTGGTCCCTATCTAGGAGGAACAGCATTTGTTCAGTTTTTCCTGAAAAGGTCGTACAATCTGCTTTTCTCCATCATTATTAGAATAGGTTGGAGGGAAAACAGGAAGAGATTGTGGAAGTGACAGGACTGTCAGAAGGAAAGGTGACAACATTGTCACCATCATCACCACTATCATTAAAGCTGCAGCAATGACAGGCCAGCTGGAGAGCTCCAAGGAGAGTAGGAGTTGGGAACAGAGGTCCTTTTTCTTTTCTTTTCTTTTTACTTTATTTTATTTCGAGACAGGATTTCTCTGTGTAGCCCTGGCTGTCCTGGAATTCACTCTTCTGTAGACAACAGGCTGGCCTTGAACTCAGATCTGCCTGCTTCTGCCTTCCAAGTGTTGGGATTAAAGGTGTGCACCACCACTGCCCTGCTAATAGCAGAAGTCTTAAAGACAGCAAAGACTTTGAAGAGTTGAAGACTATAGATTGCTTCTGTGGCTGGAAAAATTCCAAAACCCACAAAACTAGGGGCTAAGGGTTTAAGATGCCCTAGACAGGCATGAGGGCTGTCACACTAAGGGAGTCCATGGAAGGGTTTTATAGACTTTTGTTTCCAGGCACAAAATTTGCTAAATGAACAATGTATCCTATTTTCCACTGAAGAACACTGGCATGGAAATAAAAGGTTAAGGGAGGGATCATTGTAACCTGGAGGGAAAGGGGCTAAGGAAGCATGGGGCAGATCAGGGTAATGCTTGGAGTGGCATCTGTGGATATCAGATCAGTAGAACATCTAGACAAAACTTTGGGCGAGACCTGGAGCAGGAAGGGCAGAAGGGAGGAACTGGCATCAGCCATTAGGGGTAGTGAAAGTGTAGGAGGGAATGGATTTAATGTTCTAGAGTGCACAGGGCTGAGAATGACCTGTCTGAGGATTGGTCCATGACCATAAGGTATCCATGGCCATAGGCCCAGTCTCCTTGGTTACTTACAACTTTTCCTTCCTTGTACTATGATTTTTTTCCCCAGGCATACCAAAACAGACCAAAATGGTTGCTATAAGCAGAGACTGCACTTTTATTTCCTGGCCACCCAGACCAGAATAATCACACAGAAACTATATTAATTACAAAACTGTTTGGCCAATGGCTCAGGCATATTCCTAGTTAGCACTTACATCTTAAATTAATCCATTCCTTTTAATCTATGTATCACCATAAGGCTGTGGCTTATTGGTAATGTTCTGGCATTTTTCTCCTTTGGCAGGTACATGATGTCTCGACTCTGCCTACTCCCTCTATATATCTCTGGTTCAGATTTCCAGCCTGGCTTTACTCTGCTAAGCCATTGGTCAAAACAGCTTTATTCATCAACCAATAAAAGCAATACATATACAGAAGGACATCTTGCATCAGGTAGCGACACCCTCATAACTTCTCCCCATACCTTGGGCGTGAACATGTATATCAGGCCATTGGTTGCTCCATGGAGTGTGAGGCCCTGAATCAGGTATATGATGAGCACAAAGTAGGACATTGATGAAGTGAAGTAGACCACCTGTGGGAACCCAGGAGAGGCATCAACCTCAACTTGTAGGAAGTAGCTATATAACAGTATACAAAAAATTTCTCTCAAAATTATCAATATATATATATTCATTTAAATGAAGATACTGTTTTTACAAAATGCTTAATTTAAAACATATGAAATTAAATCAATATAAATGCTGTGGGCTCTTCAGGATTAATCGATAAAAGAAAACCTCATTCAAGGGAAGTTCATTATGGCTTTTCTAGATCCATCCATTTGCCTGCAAATTTCAGGATGGCATTATTTTTTACCACTGTGTAGTACTCTACTGTGTAAATGTACCACATTTTCTTTGTAATATGGGACCACCTACCCAGGGAATGGTGCTATCCACATTGGGCCCCTTAACATCAAATAATAAGGACATCATCAGCTTGTTGGCATAATGCTATATAAATTAGAGATTTTGGACATTAGCATGTTTATAAATTGATGATAAAATAATCAAGTGAATAAACTTGATTCAAAATGAACATAATAATAATCAAGGAAACCCCCTACAAACATGCCCAAAGGCCAGTCTGATCTGGGAAACCCCTCAACTATAAATCCCTTTTTAGGTGACTCTGGGCTGTATCAAGTTGACAGTTAAAGCTAACTAGGAGAAGCACTTTTCTCTCTAGGCCCTCTGTGAATACTTGCAGAACTCACTATGGCACCCATTTGTCCATGGCCAAATCCATCCAGGCACAGCCCAGTGAGGCTCCCCAGCCTACCTTGCCAGTTGACTCGGTGCCTCTCAGGATGCACAGATACACCATCAGCCAGGCCAGGATGAGGCACAGTGCTGGCTCCCACTGCACTCCTCCATTCTCCTGGATGGACGGCGAAATGTTGAGTGTTTTCCTGTACCAGAAGTACTGAGTTGACGAAGCCTTTTCACACTCCTCGTCATAGCCAGTGCGGTTACCATTCAGTGGGCAGACAGACCACGGCAGGGGATCCTTTGGAATGAAGCGAGGATCAACGGAGAGGTAAGGGGAAGGTCGAGGGTTTGGTGGGATGATGGGATATAGCCTTGGTAGAGTGATCTTGGGAGAGAGGAAGCTGGTCCCTCAAGGACAAATGGCTGCAGCCTTTGAGACTGACGAGGTCTTGGGTCTTTAGGGGGATTGGATGGCATGGAGGATGACCGGTTTGGTTTGGATGTTGAGCATTCCCCAAAGATCCACAGCCAGAAGCTATGCTCCCTTGGATGAGGAGGTGCTGTGGATCTTTAGGAGGTGGGGCCAAGTAAGAAGTCATTGGGGTGTACTTTCTAAGGAGCTAAGGGAAACCCTGTCTCTTGTTTTCTCTTCTGGTTTCATTATGGCTGTATCCTCCTATATATATTTAGGACATGATGTTCTGCTATATTTCAATTTTTACAAGAGGCCAAGTTATGAATTAATAAATCTCTCTTCTTTATAAGTTAGTGCCTAGGATTATCTTGATCTAGTAAAGCTGACAAGAGTCGCTTCTTACTGAAATTTTACATATGGTTTTTGAGGACTACTGCACTGTCTAATGGATCTAGAAGACTCTGTCACTAGCATCTGGATTGTGAGCAGAACAGCTACAATAAAAGGACACTGACCCAGCATCACTACAGCAGCCAAACCAGGTGCTTAAACTCCAAGCTTTTGTACCACTGCTGGGATGGTCAGAACTTGTTAATGATGGTGCTGGAGAGATGACTCAGCAGTTAGGAACACTGGCTGTCTTCCAAATGACCTAGGTTCAATTTCCAGAACCCACATAGCACCCATACAATATTAACAACTATTTATAACCCCAGTTCCAGGAGATCTGGTCCTGTTTCTGACCTCCACAGGTACTATACTAATGTAGTACACAGATATAGATGCAGATAAACACCCATAGACAAAAATTTTTAACTAAATAAAATACTTGTCAATGACTCATGATTTCTCTCCTTCCCTTCAACTTGGAGCAAACCAGAGAAAGCAACAATTAAACAGTTAGCTCAGTTCCAACTTCCCCAAGCCAATTCATCATTAGGATGCCCTTAAGAGTACAGACAAATGCTTTATCCCATGGGTGTGGAACAAGAAGAAAGAGCAGTGCCTTGAAGCTATTGAGTTCCTCAAGTGAGAGACCCTGGCACCAATGACTTCCTTTGGGCAGTAATTAGCAGTACCCGAGCTTGGCAGTTAAGACTCCTTGACCCTGAAGGGTGGAAACAATGACTCCCTCTTCTGCTTTTGATGGTTTTAACTCGTTTCTTTGGAACTTAAAAACAAATGAACTTAAATGTTGTCAATGATTATAACCTAAGGCCAACTGCTCAAAGAGGTAAAAAAGGGAACTGAGGAAAAGAATAAATCTGACCAGAGTTGTGGGTGATGTGGAAGTAAGCCTGCTCTAAGGTAAGTGCCTTGTTGCCCAGGTCTGGGTTTTAGGAGGTCAGATTTATAGGACAAAAGTGTTCCACTAATAGAAACAAATAGGAAAAACTCTTGGTTTCAAGGCCAGATTTCATAGGACATAGCTCAGAGCCCAGTGGCATTATCTAGTGATAGTAGCAAGGCTACTCTACGAAACACCAGGGAGCCAGGTCTGTACTCTAGGGTACTCATCCCGAGATCCTAGCTCCAAGCAGGTCTTGCTAGTGGATGAGAGAGCTGTTTTGCAGGTCTGATCTGGATGTTCCCACAGACAGCTACCAACTGCCCCTATCTCCTTTGCTTTTAGAGTGGTTTCTCTCCCTTTAGTGTGGTGCATCAGAATCAGAAGTTCTATGAATGATTGGAAGTCCGCCTTCCCCTCAGGCTCCCTTCAGGTTATAACCCACAGACTTCTCCTTTCTTCCCGGAGGGGAGGCCTGTATCCTCTCCCCTTATTGTTCCTGGGGTGACCAGGCCTCTGCTCACCTGGAAGGAGTGGAAGAGGTACCAGACAGTCCAGGTGTTGATGACATTGTAATACACAGAGACCAAGAAGGAGACCACCAAGCTAGCAATGCCTGAAAGGAATAAGGAGGCCGTGCTGAGAGCCAGGTATGGTAGCCTGACCTGTAAGCATCCCTAGGAGAGACATGATGGGACCAACCAGGGCAGGAATACTTCTCCTCCATGTTTTTTTTTTTTCTTAACATGACCTCACACTCATGACCTGACTCCAAGGTTTCTTTCCCTAACTCTCATGCATTCTTAACGTCTAAGGCCCTGGACTCCATGCTCAATATGCGTCTTAGGCAGTGTTCTATTGCTGTAAAAAGGTCCTGGCCAAGGCAAGTCTTATAAAAGAAAACATTTCCAAGGCAACTCTTATAAAAGAAAGCATTTAATTGTGGCTTGCCTACAGTTTCAGAGGTTTAGCCCATTATTGTCATGGAAGGAAGAAGGGTGGCACACAGGCAGCCTGACAGCTGAGAGTCCTACCTCTGGATCTAAAGGCAGCAGAAGAGAGACACTGGGGATGACTTGGGCTTCTGAACCCTAAAGTCAACCCCCCCCCCCCAGTGACACACTTCTTCCAACACCTAATTCTTTCAAATAGTGGCCCGTATGAATCTATGGGGGCCATTTTTATTCAAACCACCACAATGTGTCTTAGATTTTCATAACAGTAGCATTCCTAATTCACAGAAGAGAAAACTGAGATGAAGACTACCCAGCAGAACCAGGATACAAACCTCATCGAAGAGAGTCACCCGTATGCCTGATATGACAATCATTCCCTTTAGACTAGGACACTGGGGTCAAACTCATCCCTCTGTTGTTAGGAGGGATGGAGAACAGAGGCACGAAGTGTAGAGATCAGCCCCACTGCCTTAGACTTGTGAAGGGCTTAGGGTAGCACTGTGGACGGAGGGACAGTGTGACACCAGGTTGTACGGAGTGGTCTCACATTGGCCTTTAGGCGCTCTTGCCGTCCCACGTGTACCCAGGGGCTGGTAGTCATGTCAGAGGAGCAACACTTGAATTCAGGAGTTCAGCACCAGATCACAAGTCACTGATAGGTGAATCCCAGACAGGCAAGGCCCTAAGCAACTTCAGCTCCAGAATCTCTCTTGCTACTGTGCTGTGCCTTTATATGTTTGCTGCGGCCATTTTTCTATGGTATCTGACATGGTGTGAATGGGTGTGCGGGGACTCCCCCCCCCCACTGCTTTTAATGTGTGTGATTGTCTCGTAGAAATATCCCATTCTATTAGGCATTTTTACCTGTGGATTATGATGATGATTTCCTCTTAGGCTGTACTGTTTAGCTGGAGCAATGATTTTATTCAACAACAGTTAGTTTAAATAGAATTTTGATGATTAAGGGTTTTTAAATATAGTAAGGGTTAGTTAGTTTAGTAGGAAAATTAATATAGAGGCAGGATATAGTGTTTTCACCACCCTTGATAAAGCAGGGGCAGCAAATGATAGAAAAATAAGAACAAGGAAGTGTCATACAGCGAGGACTTATGAGTTTCTCTTGAGTCAAATAGAATGTGGCTTAGGTAAATGATTAAGGAAAACAGTTGAGTCCTAGAAGCTAGGCTAGCTCAAGTTCTTTTAATCTTGATGTTGGGAGATGTGTTCATGGCTTTTGGTGCGCATCATAGCCAAAACAAAGCTTTAAATAATGACTTAAGGTTAGGTTAATACATATTTGTTAATGGCTTGGGGAACAATTTAAAGTTTAGAACGGCACACTTTCTAAAGAAAGTGATTGACTGATTCACTGAGGTCAGGAAACAAAACCAATGGCAGTCTGGCTACTGCGGGCTGATGAACCTTTCTTGCTAGGATGGGTTCATGATCAAAGGTGATGATTCATTCCTTGTGCCCGTTTCTGCCCTCAGATTCCAGATATAAAAAACTGTTGATGAATGGGTATGCACCCTGAGGATTTAAAGTAGAGCTGACTGATTATTTTTAATATATAAAAGTTTAGATTTGTGATTCTTTAGGACTTTTTATAAGATTACTTTTTAAGATAAATGATAAAGTTAATGGTCCTTTCTTTGTAACCACAAAATGCAACCTGCCAGGAAAAGAACTGGCTGAGAAAAATACCTTACTTGCTTATACATCGTTAATCTGTAACAAGTTGCTTAGACATGAATGCATATGGGTTCTTGGAGATAATTTTTCACCTGTAATACATAAAATGTTTAATTATGCAAGGGATATGGAAAACATGTTTTTTTACTTGTATACATTATGATCATTCATTTAAACATAGAATGTAACCACACTGTAATTTTTATATTGCTTGAAAGATACTACTAGGGTATATAAGCTATTAAGGAAAATAAAGACACAGAAGCGATACATCTAGACAGAGGTAAAAAAAATAAGGAAAACAGGATAGAGAGACCCTAAAGGGATATGTGTGTGTGTGTGTGTGTGTGTGTGTGTGTCTGTCTGTCTGTGTCTCTCTGTGTGTATAAGCATGCACATACACATTTCCCATTATTGCCAGCCCCAGAGGGTTAAGGTTTTACTTCCACAGACAGAAAAGTCTGTGAGTGATTAGTCTGCTGACTCCATAGCTCCCCTCCAGTTCCTGAGCTGCTGAAGGATAGTTCCCACAGCAGCACTCAGGACTGTTGCTGACCTTAGTACTGGTGGGAGTATGTGGGTACCACCACTGGTACCACCACCACCACCACCACCGGAAAATCTGGCCAGTTAAGTGGTGTCAGTACTCTTTGGGAACTCAGTTGCTTGCTCTCCTATTATACAGAGCTGACTCCTCCTCCCTCCTGAACAATTGCTCCCCTTTCTGGATTGGGAAGGTACCCAGAATAACTGTGGCCATTGATGGCCCTGGAACCTGGGCTTTTACCGAAGAGGTGAACCATGCCTTCACCAGAGATTAGCAAGTGGAGGTCACTTTGAAAAGCTATGGTGGGGTGTGAAGCCACCCAGTATCCATAGGTTCCTTGACTTGCAAACTTGGGCAAAATGTATGGTGCCCTAAGTGGTGTGGTAAAGATAAATAAGCTCACGCAGTCATGCCATTTTCAGTAAGCAGGGGACAGTTGTGTACATTCCCAGGTGGTAGGAGCTGGGACTGAATGAATGCTTCTCTGCCGGGCAACCAAGTCCAACCATTCACAGACTCTCAAGCTGAGGTCCTGAGTAGAGATGCCCCAAGGTGGGAGTTTCCCTTGGGGGTGGGGTTCCATTTGAGGGTCAGAACCCAGAGCCCTCTCTACCAAGTTCAATCGCAGCCCTCCCTGGGCTGTCAGTTCACCCAACCACAGGTCCTGCTCATGGACAGCAACCAGCACGCCTGTCCAGGAATGCAGGAGTCTCTGTCAGAGGAACTGGAAAGGATCCCACATACCGACACCACTGAGGTAAGGGCTGATGGTCCTCCAGGCACCGATGCTGCCCTGCCGCATGCGCTGCCCCACAGCCAGCTCCAGGTATAAGAGCGGCATCCCCTTTACGATGAACATGATGATGTAGGGGATCAGGAAACTCCCTGTGAGAGGCCAGAGCTGAGCATCAGGTCAGTGCCAGAGACGGAATTTACCCCACCCCTCCCTCTATGCAACTGTGTTTCCATCACCCAGCCTCCCCCCCCCCACATCCAGTCCTCTTTCCACCCCATCCATTGCCCTCAGACCTTTCCCCTCAAGATCTAGTTCTTCTGCCTTTGTATCTTTTACCTCCATATCCATCCCTGCCACCCCTCTGATCTATCTCCTATTCATCATACCAATCCAACCTTTCATTTATCAACCCACCCATCATGTCTCTCCATTTTCTGCTCACTCTTCATGCATTTTTCTGTTTGCCTATCCATGGATGACAGGCAGTCATGCCAGTTATTTAAATCTTTGACTACTTCCATCCTGGGAGCACTGCCACTGGCCCCAGCTCCGTGAGCGTCATTCTCCATGGCTCTGCTGGCCCAGCTTCTGACAGCAAAGCATTTAGCCTCCTTTCTGAAAAGTGTTGGGGAGATTGGTAGGTCAGAGGACAACTTTGGCAGTTGGTTTTCTCCTTCCCCCTTTATGTGGCTTCTGGGGATTGAATGCAGGTCACCAGGCTTGTGTGGTAGATAAGTACCTCTATCCACTGGGTCATCTCACTAACCCCTATCTTCTCTTTCAGCATTTAAGGGCTGTTGAAAGGCTAGACCACTAAGTTGCTAAATACTTGTAACTTTGCTCCCGAGTGCTTCTCTCTTCTTACAGCTCTGACAGAGTCTATGCGATGTGGTGTTTGAAATAGACCTTTTCTAAGGTCTGGTCATACAGGATGGGGTGGAAAAGTCAGCAAACCTGCTTCCTGCCCTGAAGAGATCACCTAGGTAGAGGATTTCGGATGCTTTAGAGTTGCCTGGGCTATAGAATGTTCCTTCAGACTTGATATTTTCAGAGGGTTTAGTGGCCTAGCAAATACAGGGGCAGGTAAGCTAATTGGATGACCCAGTACACAGAACTTCATACCATATCCTCCTTTTAAAGAGATTTCTGTATATCTATTTTAAACATGTACCTTCAGTCTAAAATTTCATTTTGCTAACAGTGATTTTAAAAAAATCTTTCAAATCCACAAATTCTTAAGGAGTGGTCTGTGAAAGGAGCTTCCAGATAAACATACAGTGGCAGGCAGGGACGCAAGGCAGGCGGGGACGCAAGGCAGGCGGGGACACAAGGCAGGGACACCATAAGGCAGGGACACAAGGTTGCCCAAGTCTGGGGCATGGAGGCATGACCCAAGACTGCCTTGGCATCTTCTCTCATCCATCTCAGCTCATGGTTCCTTGACTGGAACCTGAGATATCCAATGGGAAAAAGGCATACAAAAGCAAAAGCCTGACACACCAGTAGCAGGGATTGAGGGTGGTTTCTAGAGGGAACTGACTCCTTGGCATTAAGGAAAGCAGAAGCATAGGCACGCACAAACCCTAATAGTCATAAAATGCCCCCCTGGCACATAGGGGTTGCCTGTGTAACAGCAGTGTTGAGGTCATCTATGGGACTACAGACCAAGAACTGAACTTCCATGAAGACCCAACTGCAAAGAAAGGGAATAGCTTTAATGCTTTAGGTTGGGTGGGGCCCTAAGACCAGTAGTCCTCTTGACTTGTGTGGTTTACAGGATTCCTGGGTCCTTCTGCTTTCTCCCCCAGGTCCTGTTTTCATACCTGTCCTCATACCTTCCTGCCATTCCTTCCCACAATGTGTTCCGGGAACAAGGAGCTGCCATCTTAGGAAACCTGCTTCCCCTTCATTTGTTTACCTACGCTGCTCTAACTCTCCTTCAACGCTCCCCCAGTCCCACTCAGAGGTCGACACCAACTGCTGTCAGGGCAAGGGGCTACGACAGCTCTAAGTGCTTCTTGCTGAGAGGGGCAGAGCATGGGCTGGGCTAGTCTGAGAGAGGTGGACTCTTACAAGGCAGGCTCTTGGGGCCTGTCTAGTGGGTTGCAGCCCCACATCTTAAAAAATAACCTGAGGTCATCCAATGGGTCCATTCAGAGCTCCAGTTCTATCTTTCAGGAGACTTTATATTCCCTTTGTGATGGCTAAACTTGATTGCTGACATTGATTACACATGGGATCAACTAAAGCGCAAAGAACTGGGCACAGCTGTAGGGAATTCTCTTGATTTGGATCATTTGAGGTGGGAAGACTCACCCTAAGTCAAGGTCATGCCTTCTGGCTTTGGCAGTTTACCTAAAAGGACATGGAAGGAGGAAGCTTGATGCCATGTTCTGATGAGACTTTCTTTTGATGGCATTAGAACCAACCTACTTCTTCAGGTTCTAACAGACTGAAACATCCAGACTTGTGTGGACTGAACAACTACAGGATTTTCGGCTTTTTTTCCCTCCGAAAGATAGCTATTGCTGGACTATCTGATGATAGCCTATAAACTAGTATAATAATTCATACTATTATTTATGTCTTTTTAGAGAACTCTAATAGAACCTTATAGATAAGTTGAGTTGGGACTCAGATCCCTGAGTAGCTCTTCAAATGCACCACAGGATAACAGACAAAGAACACTGATTAGACATACCTTTTTCTTAAACCAGGCCTTGTAATTGCCATGGAGTGTAGACCAGTAACTATTTCTTTAAGCCTAGGTTCAACATTGGCCTCTTATATAATTTGTCAGACATTTGTAACATTATTTAGACTTCTTGCTTTCTATTCCATTCTAGAAAAATATCCAGCCATCTTATGAGACAGAGATATCAACAGATCAACAGCCACTAAATCTAGGTGTGGCAATCTTTTGCAAGTAGGCACAGCTGATGTCTTGGGTTTTGACTTGGAAGATAGTGCTATATAACATCAACTTAAAGAAAGTTGAACTCAAACTACATATATATTACCTGTATATATACTGTTAAATAATGGGTGTTGGTAAATTCCCAGGTAAAGCTTACAAAAACATACAAAAAAACCCCACAAGACAGTCTTCATACAGTACATGGTGATCTGCCATGACAACACTTTTGATTTTGAATGAGCTGAAGCAGCTCCTATACCATGAAATAATGCCTTTAATCTCTTGTTCTTTCCCCTTGTCACAGTGTGAGATGGCTATCCTAACAAGGAAAAGAAGCTTTGGAGGATATTTTGAGGCAAACATGGTTGGGTCTGAAGTAGAAGGGCCAAATTCTACCTCTAGAGCCAGTTTCTCAGGGTGCTCAAAACAGCACATGACAGTTACACAAAAGGCATTTGCTCCTTTGCAAAACTGGACCCAGTGGCTTACACCAGACAGGAGAGTTGCTGTTGAATTCAGTGACCAAAGTACCTGTTTTTCTTATAACCAGCAGAGAATTATCCAGGTAAGTCTCACTCACTGGGTCACACACTGAGGACAAGAGATTGAAAAAAGCTATCCTTTTAAAGTTAATAAATTTTGTAAAGCCATGGGTGAGTGGCAGTGAGCCCCCATAAGAAAAGAAGTTATCTGCCTCTCTAATGACTAACTGAAGGCCTTCCCTGTCTAGACTTGGGGTGACCCAACAGCTTGGAAGACTCTAACCACAATCAGTTTGCACGAACCTGAAAATGGAGACAGACAACCTGAAAACTCAACAAATAGCTTCTGCTGAAGAGAAGGTTTTGCAAACATAGGTGGTCGGCAGAGTTCTCCCACAGCCTCCTTCAAGGGAAACACCCTGTCTTAGTTAATACTTGGGACGCAGCTCCTGACCGAAACCAACAAAAGCAATGTTTGTTTCAATGTCTAATTCAGCTCATGAGTAGTGACTTTGGAAGAATCTTGGAAATAGTTTGTCTTTTACAGTGAGAAGAAAGAAATAAAGAGATGTCTTGGGACAGTACTGCCCCCTTTCTACTCACATTCCCTAGCCCATCTTGATGGACTGTTGTGGAATATTTTTTCCTTTTTGCTTTTTGAGGGGGTCTACCACCCAGCTCCCAAATAAATCACACATGGAGGCTTATTCTTAGTTATGAATGCCTTGCCATAGGTTGGATAGTTTCTAGTGAGCTTTTCTTGTCTTAAATTATCCCCACTTCCTTCTTACCTCTGGGATTTTATCTTACTTCTGTATGTCTTATTGTCCTTCTTACTCCATGGTTGACTGAATGGCTGACCTGTAGTTTCCTCCTCTCCTTCTCTTGCTCCTCCTCTTTGGTTCTCCTATTTTATAATCTCTGCTTTCTAGCCCCGCCCATCTTTGCTTCTGCCTCGCTATTGGCCATTCAGCTCTTTATTAGGACAATCGGGTGTTTTCAACAGGTGCAGTAACACAGCTTCACAGAGTTAAACAAATTCAGCATAAACAAAAGTCACACACCTGAAAATAATATTCCCCAACAATGGTCATCTCCAGCTTGTCAACAATGAGCAGCCAGTGTAGTCCCAGGAAGAAGCTGAATAACCTAACCATGGTTTAGTTCTCTGCCATCTCCCAGTTTCCCCCTTTAGTTTTCTTAGTGCAACATTGCTGTCTTGTTCCTGGATACAGGGAATCAGGTCCAAGTGCCCTAGAGCTCCATTTACAACCAAGGCATTTAATCCCATCATTCATCAAACACTTGATTTGGTCAGGCAGTGGTGTGTACACCTTAATCCCAGCACTTGGGAGACAGAGGCAGGTGGATTTCTGTGAGTTCAAGGCCAGCCTGGTCTACAAAGCAAGTTCCAGGACAGCCAGGGCTATACAGAGAAACCCTGTCCCAAAACACAAAAACAGAACAAAACAAACAAACAAAAAACCCCACTGATTGCCATGTAAACCATCTATCTATGTAAACTTTATGTAAACCACACAAGCTCTGGACGAAGTGCTGGAAGCCACATTGTCTGAGTCCATTTAGCACATGCTATGTGACAGGGACTTCTTTGCTCCAGCCTTATATGATCACAAAATCCAGGATTATTGCTTGTGATCAGTAATTCACATAAGTTCACAGAGCCAGAGAGATAGATGCAAAAGGAGACAGATAGGTTCTATCCCATTAGTCAACTGTTACACATGTTATGCAGGTATAAATGGCCAAGACTCTATTAGGAAGAGCCTGCCTGGGAGCCAAGATTCATCATGGATAGCTTCAAAGAAGCCCAGTGCTTAGGATCTATCTCCTTTTTGGGGACACATCAACCTACCAATTCAGAAATTCTCTAACACTCATTTGGCCCATTATCAGACTTGGCTGACAGGCATAACAAGTGGACATCTGTAGGGTACTCTTGAACACTGGGTAACAATATCTTCTGACCTCTGAAGATCCCTGACCATAGCAACCAGGACTGACTGAGAACGGGGCGGAGAGATATGCCCCCTGCTACCATGGGAACCAAGAAGCTAGGGGGAGAATCACTTAGGTGCTCAGAAAACTGCAGTCTGCCTTTCAGAGTCCCAGATCTTAACCCCTTGTTCTCCTGACCCCACTGCAGTGAATGGTTTCTGCTACACCTAATGTACCCCTCTGTTGCTTCTGGGAGCCTCCCTGAAGGTGCTTCCTTTAGTAACCACACTTGGAAGATATTGTGATGTGCTAGGAAACACAGGAACCTGGAAATGGCCTCTTAAACTTCACCCAGCAAGAAACCAGTCCATATAGCTCTAAAACCCACATAGGATCTGCTCATAGCTGTGGAAACTTGCTACACTTTTGGTTTATATGTCTGATATTTCCCATTACAGGGTTTTAAAAATCCTATCAGGTGTTCCTTACTTAAGGCCAGTGGATAAAAGAGACCCAAATGGGTTAAGGACACCGACTAGGGAGCACACAGCCTGTGCTGACTGCCACGTGTAAGACAAAAGAGACCTGGGAATGCCCTGCAGAGCCGGTTTGTCTCCTGATCCAGGGCAGCTTCTCTGTGTAGTCCTGACTGTTTGGGAAATCATTCTGTAGAACAGGCTGACCTCAAACTCAGAGATCTGCCTGCCTCTGCCTCCTGAGAGCTGGGATCACCCTAAGTGCTAGGACTAAAGGTGTGCACCACTATGCCTGGCATATTTGTTCTTAAAATAACTCTTTAATATCTTGGGATCTTAATGAATTCCCAGTCTTAAAAGATCCAACATTCAAAATGACCTAAAGTAAATATTCCCTTTGGCCTTTTTTCCCCCTTCAAAATAATGATCTGTAAGCAAACACCCTAAGCACTCGGAACAAATAATTTACCATATGTACTCTAATAAGAGAATATGGGATATTTTTCCATTTGTCACACAACTGGAGAGTGGGAAAAAAGTGGGTGTGTCCATAGCACAGTGGAGCAGGCAACAAGGAGGAAAAAGATATTCTACATCGAACTGAGGAGAACCAGGCTTAGAAATGCAGGCAGAGCAGCATTAATTCCCTGTGAAGCCTTAAGCTACAGCCTCCCATCCCAAGCAGGCTGATCCTTCTTTGCCTACAACTGTCAATGGCTTGTTTAGATAGCTCCTGACCCTGGGTTGCTGAAAATTCACACAAACTTTCCAGGTCTGATAATCTTAGTACTAGAGGCTCATGATAAAAACAGAACAAAAACAAAACAATAACCTCTCCTTTAGCTCCAAGGATTGACAGTTACTGTGCTGGGAATAGAAGTTTGAACGTCATGAACGTTTAAGCAAGATTTCAGTAGCTCTACCCACAGCCCTCAGCTAAGTACTCTTGCTACTTTTTCTTCCTCTCCCAAGAGCTTGGAGATGTCCACAGTCCAGTGTCTTTTGTAAGGCCAGCAGAGGGCTTCACTCATACACCAGGGACATGTGGGAGCCTGGGCTAAGGAAGGGGCGTATGTGTGGAGGGGGTCATTTGTTCCACCACCCCAGCAGTAGCTATGTGAGCTCTGAGAAAACGGCTAAAGCACCTTGGGGCACCAGCACCCAGTAAAGATTTCCTACACAGCGACAGAACTTGCCCTGCTAGCTCATTCACCAGCTCCATTTGAATTTCAGGTACTGCCCACCTCAAACTCAAAAGCAAGCTAGGTATCAACTTTCTTTCCTCTGCATTGGAAAACGTCAGGTCTAGTTCAGGTTTTGCCTGTGTGTTAGAACAGCTCAAGAAAGAGAAAAACTGAGCAAATCTTCCCAACCCAAGACAGTCTACTTCCAGGTACCTACACTTAGCTATCCATAGCTCAAGAGCCTGGGATGGGCTAAGGAAGCCATCAAGAAGAGGAGTGGGGAAATCTACTCCCTCCTACCCTTCCTCCTCTGGAAAATATTTGGTTTCTCAGAGTCCAATGCCTCTTGGTTTAGTTGTGGCTTAACTCTCTACCCTAATTATCATATGGAGAGCCAAATGAGATCATCACCTTGCACTGTCGGAAGTCCTACTTTTCTTCTTCCCTTCCTGAGCTGTCTGGCTTGCTCACCGTGCTAGTCGTGGTTGGAAGGTTCCTTCCCTTGAATGCTGGAACAGTCATGGACACTTTCAAGTCCTTCTCCGCAATTTTGAGTCAGCTATGTGACCCTACGGAGGGGTCTTCTCACATCATAGGTGAGAGACGCCAAGAAATGTAATAGGGTGCTGACAGTCATCTAAGGTATTATGAAGCTCTCCTTTCCTAAACCAAGATTGGGAATTCAGGTGGCCCATAGATCGCAGAAGTGGAACCGAGGTCTCATGAAGAGCCCTGTGACCACGTGAAAACAGTGAAGGCCTTGGAGGGGGCAATACGTACCTCATACTAATGGTCGGAGCTCAGCTTGTCCTTGTGTGCAAGTAGGATCTGAGCACTGTCTTCTTGCTCTGGAGGCTTTTCAAGGCCTCCCTGCTCTGTAAAGGCTGGGTTTTCACCCTTTAGCAGCTTGATGTTGAAGGAGGCTGAGGCCTGTGTAGTTTATTCTTTGAGGCACCTGACAGCGGAAGCCAGATTCCCGCAGCTGTTTGGAGTTAGGCTCTAACACTGGAAGGCCGTAGGATAGTCTCATTTTAACCCAAAGTATCAAGCAGTAACTATAGCAGATCTGGTGTGGCCCATGGTCAATTTGTCTCTGTGACAACCTGTTGTTTGTTTGTCTGCTGCCTAGGGCCATGGAGGGAGTGTGGGCACCTTTTAGCTGGGCCTAGCAATCACTTCCTCTGATGGGGTAGCTGACCAGTCCCTCGTCTGAGGGACGTGACCCCTCCGGGGCACAGAATACCTTTAAGAGATCCGTGTTTTGTTTTTTTGCTCTCTTGGTTCCCTGCTCTTCGCTGGAACTCTGGCTCTGTAAGTTTCTCCCATTTCCTCCCTTTATTAAAGCTGAGTATTTCATATAAGGCTAGTTTGGTTATTTCCCATTGCCGGCCGACCACGCCCGCTACATAATTCAAGCAAAAGAGTTCTGCAATCTTTTTTTTTTTCAAGAAAATAATAACACAGCTGAATATAATGAACCTTAGTTGGTATCACACTTTATACACAAAAAAGAAGAAAAGGAAGTAGATCATAGCTCCCTATGCACAACCCAGAGGTTAAAAACTTAGATAAAGAACAGAGAAAACCTTTATGACTTCAAGTTAGGCAAAGATGTTTTAGATAGCACAGCAAACGCCCTGTGTGTGGAAGCAAAGCCCAACCCTTCCTTCTTTGCTGGATTGTGGGCCAGCTCTTTGACACCCAGCCGTCCTATAATTCATCCGGATTCCAGGGCTTTAGATGTGAAGCCCTTGCCACTCAGACATGCTGCCCCTCCCTGCACATTGTACTCACCTCCACCGTACATCTGGCACAGGTAGGGGAAGCGCCATACATTGCCCAGGCCCACAGCATAGGAGACACAGACAAGTAAGAACTGCAGGGGGTTGCCCCACTTTGGCCGCCCCTTCTCCACAGCCCCAGACTGAGCATACTCTGATGACCCCAGTCTTCCTGGGAGCTGACCAGGGCATTCATGGCCTCCCCAGGGCTGCAGCTCCTCATCCACATGTGCTGAAGGTGAGTCCATCTTCTGAGGCAACTCTCAGCATAGAACGGGCAACTGCTGTGCTCTCCTCTGTATTCCAGGCCCCTGTGCTTTCTGTTGTTCTGTCTCCAGGACTCTGGAATCGACTTACTGCCCTATTTGGCCCTGGCATGGGTCTTCTCTGCTTGGCTGGTGTCCCCTTCTCTGCCTCAGCCTCAGAGGTGGCCAGTTCACACCCTCCCACTGACCTTTGGCCACATTCTTTTCTCTGTTTCATGTCTCTCAAACTCCAGGATTTCTGGGCTCCTCGGACTGCTATCAAGGGTGTCTGCAGAGAATTTCACAAAGATAGGATTGTATCTGCTGGAGGCTGATGGCGAACAGGAAAGTGTTTAGCTACAAACTGCATGTGTCTGTCAATTTCCATAGAATAAACACTCCCACTATGGGGCATCCGGAACTTCCAATGCAATTCATTAAGTAATTCAGGACACCATTATGTTGGGTTCCCACCTTGCACATACAATGACACAGGCAGCCTCAAGAGTATAACCAACAGTAAAGGAAAGTGAGTAATCAGAAATGGTGAGTTTTGAGTATTGTGTCCCTCAGACCTCAGTAATAACTGTATGTAGCAATCACCTCACCAAAAGGGATGAAGCCCAGTTCTCTGGGCTGTCCAGATTCCCAGCACGGGTGATTCAGTACCATTTAACCCCACCTGAGTGTTCCCAGGAAGCCGTTTTGGCTAATGGATGACTGCTAAGGGAACTTCACTGTGCCTACCAGAAAGAGGATACAAAAGACTATCAAACCATGTCACCAGAATTCTGGAGGAAAAAGAGAAAAAGAGGACAGCTTTAGCCAGGGTTCTATAGTCTTACCCAACTAAGAAGGTTATACAATTTTCAATCATTTGCTCATCCTGGTGAGTACACTGTTAATTAATCATTGAAGTTTCTAGTTTCCCGTATGAGAAAGTCCAAACTCCTTAGCTCTGTTTACAAGGTCTTGAGGGTTTTGTTGGTGGTGGTGTTGCAGTTCTTTTCTTGATTTCTTTCTTGATTTCTTGATTTCTTGATTTCTTGATTTCTTTCTTTCTTTCTTTCTTTCTTTCTTTCTTTCTTTCTTTCCTTCCTTCCTTCCTTCCTTCCTTCCTTCCTTCCTTTCTTTTCTTTTTTTTTCTTTTTTTTTTAAAAAAAGGTTTGCTTTTATTGATGGCTGTGAATCACCATTTGGGTGCCGGAAACTGGACCCAGGTTCTCTGCAAGAATAACCAGAGCTTTTTAACTGCTGAGCCCCAACTTTTTGAGATGGGGTTTAACTAAGTTGCATGTTTAGGTTGGGTTTTCAGTCTTTAAAATAGGTGGATTATAGGTGAACCTCACTCACCTGGCTCATGTTGACTTCTAATTACAATTATTATATTATTTGATATTTGTTTTGTGTCCTAAGATATGGTCTATTTGGGGGAAGTTTAATGTGCTAATGAGAATATATATTCTACAGCTGTTATATAGATAATTTTTTAAAATGATAATTGATCTTTTATCATTATACAGTGATCTTTTCTCTTTGTTTTACAGGATTTTGTTGTTTGTTTTTTGAAACAGGTTTCAAAAATTCCCTGGAATTCATAGAGCTATCTATCATCTATTTGTCTTGGCCTCCCCAATAGTGGGAATTCAGGCACAATTTTTAATGTTTTTGGTGTGAAGTCTGTTTGATATTATCTTTTCATTTTCTAAATTAGTCTGGTCACATAACAAGAAGAAGTCTTCTATAGACAGAAGCCTGTAATTGCAACCAGGAAATGAGGAAAAGCCCAACCATAGACACTTGCTTTGAGTTTTATCTACAGTGACAACTGGTAAAAACCAATGTTTCTTCATCTTATGTCCCAGATCTGAGTCAAAGTTTTCTGGAATAAACAGAAAGTGTCATGGTTAATGTCAAGTGTAAGCCAATTGGTGAGAAAGAGGACAAATTCCATAATCACCACTGTTGTGCCTAGAAACAGAGAAGATTTGTCTGAGATATGACTTAGTACCAGCGCAAGAGAATTATTGAGAAATATCTTGCTCTGTGTGTTGCAGGGGCCACTTGTTTGTCCCGGCCGCCCAGAACCAAAATAACCACACAGAAACTGTATTAATTAAATCACTGCTTGGCCCATTAGCTCTAACTTCTTATTGGCTAACTCTCTTTTTGTGGGTGGTGTGTGTGGGGGGGAAGAAAGGGTTTATTGGGCTTACCTATCCTGCATAGTACATTGAGGGAAACCAAGGCAAGAATCCAAATTGGGCAGGTACTTGGAGGCAGGAGCAGATACATAGGCCACGGAGTGCTTACTCAGTCTGCTTTTTTAAAATTGATTTTTATTGAGCTCTACATTTTTCTCTGCTCCCCTCTCTGCCTCTCCCCTCCCCTTTAACCCTCCTCCAAGATGGCCATGCTCTCAATTTGTATGTCTCTCTTAGGGTCCTCATTGTTGTCTAAATTCTCTGGGATTGTGATTTCTTTGCTTTATGTTTAAAAACCACCTATGAGTGAGCACATATGATACTTGTCTTTCTGTGTCTGGGCTACCTCACTCAAAATGATGTTTTCTAGCTCCAACCATTTTCCTGCAAATTTCAAGATGTCATTATTTTTTTCTGCTGTGTAGTACTCCATTGTGTAAATGTACCACATTTTTCCTTATCTATTCTTCAGTCGAGGGGTATTTAGGTTGTTTCCAGGTTCTAGCTATGACAAACAATGCTGTTATGAACATAGTTGAGCACATGCCCTTGTGGCACGATTGAGCGTCCTTTGGATATATACCCCAAAGTGGTATTACTGGTTCTTGATGAAGGTTGTTTCCTAATTTTCTGAGAAATTGCCACACTGACAAGCTGTACCAGCTAGCATTCTTATTGGCTAACTCTTACATATTAATTTAACCCATTTCTATTAATCTGTGTATCACCACAAGGTAATGGCCTACCAGCAAAGTTTCAGCACATCTGTCTCCAGTGGCAGCTCCATTACTCTCTCTGACTCTGCTTTCTTCCTTCCAGCATTCAGTACAGTTTTCCCTGCCTACCTAAGTTCTGCCCTATCAACAGGCCAAGGCAGTTTCTTTATTCATTAATGGTAATCACAGCACACAGAGGGGACTCCCACATCACCTACAAGAGATCTACAGAAAGCAAAGTAAAGCTATGTCACCATGGGGAAACTATATATAGTGTCGAGAGCTCCCTGGCTCACCTGTTTAGCTTAGGATCTTCTGTTTCTACCATGGTGTTTAAACAAAATAAATTCTGTTTTAGTTTGGGTTCCAACATTTTGTGGGCAAGCAATCTGAAGCAGGATACTCTCTGGAGATGTGGGGAAACCTGTTGGTCACATGGCCTCTGGGATGGTCATTTGACAGTGAACCGTTCTCACTGTGATGGTCAGGAGGGTAGGTGTAACAAATGCATTTTCAGTTTAGAGTGCTCTTCAGTTTACAGTGAGGTCAGCAGGATGTAACCACAATGTGGGTGCAGGAGTGTCGGAACACAGTCGAAGATGGAGTCTTGTAAGAATTTTGAGTGCTGGGGCTGGAGAGATGGTTTGGTGGTTAAAAGCACTGATTGCTCTTCCAGAGGACCCGGGTTCCATTCTCAGCACCCACATAGCAGCTTACAACTGTCCGTAATTCTAGTTCCAGGGGATCTGACACCCATGGCAAAACACCCATGCACATAAAATAAAAATAAATAAAAAATAAATATTCTTTTTAAAAAAAGAATTCTGAGTGCTTGTGAGGAAACACCAAGAAAACAAGAGTCTTGTGACCTCAGTTTCTTCAATACCCAGAGTTGTTCTTGGATTACGCTTCTGTGCACCTCCCAGGTATATTGGATAGGTGCACGCTTATCAGATTATTCATTCCCACTGGCTATTATTTGTTTATGGGCCTCTATAGAAAAACATGTGTTTTTTTTTGTTTTTGTTTTTGTTTTTTTTTTTTTTTTTTTGCTGCATGCAACTTGTCCTCGTGTTTATTCACAGCTTGAACTCCTGAGAGATTTACTTATGTGACCTTTCTTAACCCTTAAAGTATGAATTGTCTGATGTTTCGAATGAAGTTGGCTGTTGCATTAGACTTTAGTCCACCTCATTGTTAGGCTCCATGCTTCCAGGTCCTACTGCCTTTACAGTGGTAAACAGAGGAGCATCTGTATTTTATGATACATTACTTCACCTGTCTGATTATATTCCATAAACAAAACTGTTCCACAGATGTGACTTCCCTTATAACTAGAAATGCTCAGTAATGTATTTAAATTTTTACAAGTTGTTCTGAACATAAGTGTTGGGACCATTTGGAGTCCTGGCCTCCAGCTTCTCTTCCCTGCTAGAGATCTTTACTTTCCTTCTGATTTGAGTTACTGAAAGCTGTGTCAAAGTTGTTTACCGGCTCTGCTTCACGAGCACGTGTTGCCTTGGCCTTGAGGATCAGAGGATAAGGTTTTCACCTGTTGGCCCACCTGACTGTTGGGTATATAAGCCTTCGTGGTGCTACCTGAATAAAGGGCTTCTTACCAGCGACTATAGGTCCGTGTCTCTGTCTCTCTGTCTGTGTGTCTCTGTATGTTTCAACCTCCAGCCCCTTGCTCGAAGCTCGCAAACTGTATGGTAGCGCATAGAGCTCAGACAGGCGTTGTGTGATGCGCATAAATATTTCCAAACACATCACATGCTTTCCTCCCTTCTTAAATAGGCTTTGCCCTGGCTCTCAGATCTGATTGCACATTGGATTCTCCTGAGAGCGTGGGTCTCCCAAGATTTTCTGATAGGTGCCTCTTGGATCTGGCAGCATGGACACTGGAAATTTTCAATGCTCCCAGGTGTTTGGAATGGCAGAGATGCTGGACATTCTGAAAAAGTAATAGAATAATGACATAGGTCAACCTTACTCTTTTTACCTTTGAGGGTACATGATATTGAGACCTTGACTGTGACTGACCCTAGGAAGGCAGGACAAGTGCTGAAAGGTAGTGATGGTGCCTGAAAGCTGAGAGGAGGCGACAGATGCTTAGGAATTCAGGAATAGACCCGGCTGTATTGTGGGATGCACCCACTCTTCAGGCCTAAAAACCAGCTGATGAGAAATCAGGAGTAAACATTTAAGTAAATAAATGCTGCTGCTTACATTTTAAGGGCAGTGATCATTTAGAAACAAGGTATAAAGAAAAGATGGGATGTTGAGAAGATGCAGCTAAGATAGGGAAAGTTTTTTTTTTGTAAGTTACAGTCCAATATTAAAAGATTCACTGTTGGAAAGACATCTTTATAATTATCTATCTATCTATCTATCTAATTTTAATTTATGTGGATGTATTTTGTGTATGTCTGGACATCTGGACATGTTCAGGCTAGTGAAAACAAAGACATAAAAGGTTGTTGGGCTCCCTGGAACAGGAATTATATGAGGTAGGCTTCTCAACATGAATGCTGAGAGCCAAACTTTGGTCTTCTGTAAAGGGGGCAAGAAAATTAGCTAGAAAATCTTCTCTTTAGGCTCCTCCACAAGACCTTTCTATTGCGTACTTTTGCCATTGAGAAAAAGAATGAGAAATAAGAGACATCTCTGGTTGATGTTTCAAGTGATGTCTAAGTATCTTCAAAGGTGTCTGCACAGATAGACCCAAGGAAATCCTTCAATTCGATGAGCCCAGGAGAGCAAAGATTGTTGCTACAAGAAGCACTCTCAATCTAGATAACCTTGATTCATTTTATTATGATTAAAAAAAGAAAAAAGACATTCACATGATGATTGAATAACAGCCATAAATATGGAGTGTTTTCAGCTACATGCTGCTCTGTGTGATTTATATACATTTTAGAAAACATTATTTTGTAGAGGTGAATGAAGGTGATTGTGAGTAACGTTGGTAGAAAAGTTACAATTACTTGTATCCCTATGGATGTGTATCTGACACTGAAGCCCTGGTCAGATTCCTTACAGTCTAGAGTTGTAGAGAGGTTAGTCCTGGCCTACTGTGATAAACCTTAGATTCTAGAAAGGTGACCTCCTTTGGAACCCCAGAAAAACTCTCTCTTAGTGGCCACTGAATCCTGGTAGTATTCAGAGAGTAATCAGGGAACACAGAAATTGCATACTCACAGTGACTTTAAAAAAAGAATTCATTAGAATTAATTAATTAATTATTAATGTCACCTTAATTACTTCAAACCTCTGACACTGGTCGGGAAGCCATTGCCCTCTATCATTTTCTTTTCTTTTAAGCAAAAAACTGAAGTGCTTGTTTGGCTTCTACGCGTTACAGTCAAGTTTCTCATGACAGTCTACCTTAAATTCTAGGACTTTCTAGAATCAAGGAAACAATGGTCTTCAATACTGGCCTTAGCCCCTGATGAGAAGGAGGCTACAAGGTATGACCTTCAGATGGCAAAGGATGGGGAGCTCCTCCTAAGGGATGTGGTCCCCTCCCCTAGGCAGTCTTCCCTCTCTAAGCTCCCCAATCCTCTTTACAGAAGCAGGAGGCCCTAGACCACCACTCCAGCCAAGGAGTTCCCACCAGCAGGCAGTGACTGTGAATCAGAGAGTGGCTGACTTCGGTCTCTGGGAGCTCCATTCTTAGGCCACCGAGCTTCCCATCTTGCGGTGATTCCTGATGAAAGTCCCCAGGGCCACCAGGGGGATGCACATGGTAGATGAAGCCACCAGCAAACCGATGACAGCTAGTGCGTATGGGGGGTAGTCCTTGGTCACCAGTTGCCCCTGGGAGAAGAGACTGAGCATCAGGGGAAGGCCCCCTCCTGTTGCATCCGAAAGAAGTGTTCACCCACTCTTCTATGAAGGGGGAGATGCTGAGCAGCAAGAAGAGGACTGTGGTGCTCTACTACCCCGCAATTCACAGCAAGCCTTCAGAGAAACTGTGCCCATTTTCTCTATATTTCATAAAGAAAGATAATTCTGACTTTTTCAAACGTATGTGTGGGAAGCTCTCCAAGAAGAATGTCATAGAAACACTCTTTCTAGTGCCTTAGTCTGAGGCCCTACATGTAATGTAACCATTAGCACAGATTAGAAATTCCTGTGGTCGTAGAAATGCTCTGTATAAATATGTCTAGTGTGGCGTGCCAGAGGAACTAGTATTTCTAGGGGAAGGTCCCCTGGGATGCTGAGGGCGACTCTTACTCTCTCCTGCATCATGGCTAACTACTCACAGCCCCGTTCTGCTGTACTAGACTGAGCATCTGTGAAACATGAAGTTCCCCCATGCTATTACCTGTAACCCTCCACATCACAGCAATGGTTCCCTGTGTTCTGAAGTGACCGTAGGTTCTGCCCTATTCCCCAGCCCTGCAGGAATGTCAGGTACCTGAGTGGCATCCCAGGCTTGGTACTGTAGCGTTCCTGTGATGATATAGTCACTCAGGTAGAAGATAAAGAGGCCGATGATGAGCAGTGGACTCACAAATGCCCACATGGCCTTCCAGTACCAGTTGAGGGAGCGGCCGGCCATGGTCTGAAGATCACTTTCAAATCTGTTTGGACCACAAGGAGAGAACCTAGGCTTATTCATGCTCTGGAGGGAGGGGCTCCAGTTTGCATGCCCTCTTCCCTTAAGAAGATGCTGTCCTGGTTATTAATGATGTTTGAACGTGTCCCCGAACCCATCTGAACCTTTCCTTGGTGAGGTGTTGAGGTGAAGGGAAAAGGTCTGAGGATCCCTGAGGGAGGATGAACAATAAAGAATGGTCATGGGGCGTCTCCCTGGTGTGAGCTTCCAGGGGTCCCCAGGTATGGACCAGAGGCTAGTTCCCAAAGAAGGTGGGAGCAGCGTACATCGGGGAGGGAAATGCCAGTCCTCTCAGTCCACAGGGCTAGGGTGGCTGACAATTCTTGTATCTAAAATGAGCATGCCCACTGAGGAAAGATGATTTTCTTATGAGTGTGGCCCTGCAGCATCTCTGCCCCATGTAGAAGTCAGGGTCTGCGGTCTCCTTACCTCTTCAGCCCGTATATGTAGCACACAGCTATGGTCTCCACCAGCACAATGAGCAGCAGGGACAGGGTGGCTGCATAGTCATTGAATATGTCAAACCAGTAGTTCCCGGACTCCATGGTGAACACCATACCAATGGCACAGCTGATGAGGCACACCAGACCTGGAACGCAAGATCACTGCTCATCTCTCCAAGTCTCCCTGCCTCCCACCCCACATTTAATGTCAACCAGAGCCACAGGTCCCTAGATGTACTTCACATGAGCTAAAGGAGCTGCTCTGCGGGGGATTTCAGAGCAGGAAAGAAAAAAAGGTCAGAGTGTTGCTCTTTGGGTGATGTCATGGTTGAGCATCTGGAGATGCTGAAGAGTTCAACAACTTAGCCCCCGAGACTACGGGAAGTGGACCAAGGGTATGGGGACCCAGATAAGAATTGGCTTGGTAAGAAACTACAGTTTACTTTGGTATCACATGCCAGGCTCTGGTTATGTATCAGACCAGATTAAGCCTCCAAGGTAGTAGCCAGGAATCTCTTTTTATACCAGGATGCAAGGCTTAGTGATGCCAAGTAACTGCCTACATAGCACAACATGGCAGAGTCAGTATTTGAGCTCTGACCTTTAGCCACCAATCTCTCAAAACTTTCTCTCAACTCCCTAGGGCTTTCCATGATGTGTTTGAGTTTATAGTAGTCCTGCCCTTTCCACTGGCACACTGTACAACGTCAAACACTGAATGCCCTGAGAGGCTCACCTCAGGAGAAAGGGTTAAGTACTGGTTTCAGAACTGTATGCACATGTAATGTGGACCGCAGAGACCCAATTTTAGAAAAGATGCCAAGTGCTTGGAGACTCGGAGGAAAGGGGAAGAGAGCACTTTCCACTGAATGGCCAGAATGTGTGACCAGATGTGACACTTCTTCATCTATCCTGGACACAGAACCATCAGAGGCAGAAGTGGCTGGATAGAGGGTTCTCATGATTCTGCTGAGTGGGGTGTTGTGAAGTTAAAAGTGGGCATCCGTAATGGAAAAGGCTGATTCCTTCACCAACAACCCAAAGGTTCAAACGTAATGTACAAAGTGGTGTGTGCTCTTACTATGATGTATCAGATGGGATCAGGGGCTGACAACTGCGGCTAACAGTTGTGCAGCTCACTGACAGGTTTTAAGTGTCAACAGAGGGCCCAGGTTGTCCTTTCCAATGACTTTCGGGAACAGAGATAAAACTAGTAGCATTAGCAGTCAGAGCAGGGTGATCTGATTGGGTGTTTATTGCCTGGAGCGTGTGTGGAAGGAGCTCCTTCTGCTGTGGGAACAGTTCATGCGCCATTAAAACAAAACAGATGTGGGCTTTCAAAGCCTGTAGGCCTTTGAGTGCAGGCGGGAGAGTTGTGCTCTCTTCCCCTTCCTGAGAGCCTCTAGCACTTGGTATCTTTTCTGAAACTGGGTCTCTGCAGTCCACATCTCTCTCTCTCTGTCTCTCTGTCTCTGTCTCTGTCTCTGTCTCTCTCTCTCAGCTTCTAGATCAGCCTATCCAAAGGAGGCTGTAGTGAGTTCTTAGTCCAGCTTCCAGAACTGAGTCTCTGAGCTGCCTCAGAAACACATGGCTCCTGAGGAAGCCCCTCCACTGTTTGTCTTGCATTTCCCCACCCGCCCATGCCCTGCCTCCACTACCTGGTGTCCTGACCTGAAATGGCCTCCTTGGGCAGGTAGCTGGAGATGACCTTGCTGTCAGTCAGAGGGGTGAGGATGGCCGCTGTGTTTCCAAGCATGCTTCCCATACCCAGCATCAGCAGCATGAAGAAGTAGAGCACTGACCACAGCTGGGACACTTCCATGTTTTTAATAGCCTCAGTGTAGACGATGAAGGCCAGGCCTGTGCCCTGGACAGCCTGAGAGTAATTAAAAGACACTGGTTACACACCCAACTCAAAGGGGACAAGAGGTGGAATGTCATATAGTTTGATGGTGAAATATCCTTCACAGGCTCATGTGTTTGAACAGAATGTCGTCCCCCGCTGCTGAACTTTTGGAGGTGTGTATAACTTTAGGAGTTAGACTCTCACTGGAGAAAGTAGGTCACTGAGTACGTGTCTTGAGATTTTCAATATTTTCAATAGTTAAGAGTCTCAGTATCATGATCCTACTGTCATGAACTCTACAACCTTTCTCCACCATGATAGATGGTAATCTCTCACTCTGGGAAGCAAAATAAGCACCCCTCCCCCACCCTGTTAGTTTCTTCTTGTAAGGTATTTGGTTACAGCAACAAAATTTAGTATTGACTATGTAAGTAAGTTCAATGTAGTTCCAGCACAGTTCCAAAGCTACAGAAAATCCTTGTCTCAAACAAACAAACAAACAAACAAACAAACAAAAACATAAAGTAAGCTCAATAGCACAAACACAGTGGGAACAGTCAGCATCAGAAACAGATAAGGATTTGATGACACTTGTAGAAATTTTAAAATGAATATTAAATATTACAAAGCAATGGTTTCACTATTGCCAGGAGCCATCAATTCTAAACAATGTCAGTGCTAAAATACTCCCTACTGGAATAGTCTGATCTCACTTTCCTGCGCATGGCTACCACTGAAACCACCACATCACAAACAACTGGAATAAATAACTTTGAAAAAATAGTGTTTTCAATAATAAACATAATTATTGGCTTAAAAGGTCACTGTAATGTTAATATTAGATTAGATATAGTTGAAGAGAGAATTAGTAGGGAGGGAGGTCTATCTCAGGGTAAATTCTGTTCAATCGAATATAGTCTGACCTAAAGGTACACTTAAACTGGGCTGATGGTGTCTATGTACATAGTGAACCTTAACCTAACTTGATGTGTAACAAACTTTGATCTTTATAACAAGATGTCAAGATTCAGATGGCTGCTGAATCTCAGACAACCACATCAACCCATCTTCTGCAAACCAGACAGCCAACTGCTTAAAAAAAAGGCAAATATAAATTTTACCCAACTGAGCAGTCTGTATATTTCAGTTCCATTTTTAATTTTATGTACATTGGTGTTTTGCCTGCATGTATGTCTGCATATGTGTGTCAGATCCTCTGGAACTGGAGTTACAGAAAGTTGTGAACTGCCATGTGGGTACTAGGAATTGAACCCGGGTCCTCTGGATGAACAGCCAGTGCTCTGAACCACTGAGCCATCTCTTCAGTCTCCTCATTTTAATTTTCTATGTATTATTTTATTTTCTTAATATATATATATATATATATATATATATATATATATATCCTGTACATGTGAGGGTAGAACATTCTGAACTTCTTTTTGCCCAGTATGCTTTCTAACTACAGAATCAAACCAATTTAGATCTATTAAAGTGACTTGCTGATGGAGGAGGGTCATCTGTATATCTGTTATTTCATTGGTTAATTAATAAAGAAAATTGCTTGGCCTGATAGGTCAGAACATAGGTAGGCGGAGTAGACAGAACAAAATTGTGGGAGAAAGAAGGCAGATGCTTCAGGCAGTAGCCATGCTTCTCCTCTCCAAGACAGATACAGGTTAAGTTCTCTCCTGGTAAGCGACCACCTCGTGGTGCTACACACATTACTAAATATGGGTTAAAGCAAGATATAAGAATTAACTAATAAGAGGCTGAAACTAATGGGCCAGGCAGTGTTTAAAAGAATACAGTTTCCGTGTAATTATTTTGGGTAAAGTTAGCCAGCGGCTGGGAGCTGGGAAGCGGCCCGGAGCTCCATCTACAACTTGCTATTAGATTCTGTCTAATCTAATAGATACTTTTGTCTAATAGATACTTTTCTATTGTTGTGGCAAAATGCCCTGACCAAGGCAACATAAAAGCAGGTGTTTAATTTGGGGAACATGGTTGCAAAGGGTTGGAGTCCATGACCCTCGGTGTGGGGGGAGAGCATAGCAGGTAGCAGGCAAGCAGGCAAGCAGGCAAGCAGGCATGGTGTTGGAGCATGAGAGCTTAATCCTTTTCTACAAGTAGGAAGCAGTGAGAACTAACTGGGAATGACCTGGGCTTTTGAAACCTTAAGCCCACTGCCAGTGACATATCTCCTCCAATGAGGCCATACCTCTCAATCCTTCCCAAACAGTTCCACCAACTGGGGACCAACTATTCAAACATATGATCTTATGGAGGGCATTCTTATTCAAACCACTACATTCTACTGCTTGACTGTCAAAAGCTTGTGGTCGTATCATAATGTGAAATGACTTTAGTCCAACTCTAAAAGTCCCCATCGTCTTTCATAGTCCAAAATTGAAAGTCTCTTCTGAGACTCAAGGCAACTAATTGTAACTCCTTGTAAAATCAAAAGCAAATTACATACTTTCGATATACAATGGCACAGACTATACATTACCATTCCAAAAGGGGGGAATGGGAATATAGCAAGAATATACTGGACCAAGGCAAGACAGGGTAACTCCAAATCCTGTGGTCTGTATCTGCTGTCAATGGGCTTAGCTGGCTCTTCCCTTCCAGGGTTGCTGACTGTATCACCTGTCTTTCTCTTTTGGTTTGGTTCCACTCTTCTCAGAACACTGTTTCCACTGAACCTGTATTTGAGATGTATCTCCTGTGATTCTGGCATCTCCAACACCTTGGGGTCTCCAACACAATCCAGGCTTCATTTTCATAACTTCATGTCTGGCTTGGCTTCTCTGGGATTCCATGCAGGGATTCCCCTGTCACACACCTGGCCTCAGAGGTTTTTTTCTTAACTGCAGAGGAAGATTCCACAACTCATTTACTCCTGTATCCTTCAGGACTCTAAAGCCAGAACTACCTGGCCAATGCTGCCAAGTTCAGCCACTTATGAATTGGAGCCTATTACCCTCTTGAATTATATTTTCATAACATTTTCCTGGTTTCAGGTTTTTAAAAGTAGCAGAAAATTCCTTAGACATTTCCTGTCTACAAATTGCAGGATTAGCTGGATGGGGTCTTGACCTGAGGGCAACACTCCCTTTATTACATTTTACGTCAGGCCTCTCCTTATCTCTTTCAGTATGGATGCTAAATTTCTTGGTGCTTTTTCCTCCTCAAACCAAACATTTTGTATTTCTTTTTGTTCCGCTTATTATTTTTTCATTGTAGCCCCATATAAAATGACCAGTAATAACTATGCAACAGGGTTAACATCAGGTTGTTTTGAAATCTCCTCTGCCAATAAAATTAGTTCAAATGTTTCAATTTAGCCTCAGGCAGAGGTTTAGAATAAGGGCAGAATAAGGGCAGAAAGCCTCCAGAGTCTTTGCCAAAGTACCGCAAGAATGGTTTCTAACTCTGTCGGTGATATTGTTCCTTTCTGAAACTTCTTGAGCTGAGCATCTATAGTCCACATGGAGCTCAGCACCTACTGCCCTCCAAGATCCTATTAGGATGCTTCATTCAGCCCTGCTTATATTATTCAACAGCCTTCCTAATCCAATGTCCCATAGTCTTCCATATTCTTTCAAAAACCACAGCATGGTCAGGCCTGTCATAGCAATAGTTCACTCCTTAGTACCAACTTTTGTCTTACTTTTCTGTTGTCATGACCAAGGCAACTTATAAAAATGAAAGTGTTTAATTTGGGGCTCATGATTGCAGAGGGTTAGAGTCCATGACCACCGTGGGGGAGCATAGCAGCAGGCAGCAGACAGGCAGGCATGACACTGTTGCAGCAGCTGAGACCTTACATGCTTATCCTCAAGTAGGAAGCAGAGAGAGCTAACTGGGAATGGTCTGAGCTTCTGAAACCTCAAAGCCCACCACCAGTGACATACCTCCTCCAAAAAGTCACACCTCTTAATCATTCCCAAACAGTTCTACTAACTGGGGACCAAGTATTCAAACATATGAGTTTATGGGGAACAATCTCAATAAGCCACCACAGATTCCCTTTTTAACAATATAGATGGGAGTTGAAAGAAAACTAGCCAACCAGTCAGTCATACAAATAAAACCATGATATGGAGACTATAATATATAAACGTTATATAAAAATTATGAGAAGTGTGGAATAGGAAGGATAAGATTAACATAGATCTAAATGAAGATTTTCAAGGAGAAAGGACAGAGACTGAGGCAACATTTAACAAATGATGTATGTGAACGTGCCAAAACTGAGAAATCATGGATCTATAAATTCAGCAGGTTTAATATTATTTAGGCTCAGCCTAGATTAGATAATAAAAACACATCCATACTAAATTCACTAAAGATTCCAAAAGCAAAGGGACATATTTAGTGAATTCAGAGAAAGAACTATTCATTACACAAATAAAAGAAGGGTGGACAAGACAGCTCAAACAGTAAAGGTACTTGAAGTACAGGCTTTAACTTATGATCAATCTCTGGAACCCATGTAAAGACAGAAGAAGAGAATTGACTCCACAAAGTCTTACTCTGACCTTCAAACAAGTGCTGTAGCATCCATCCATCCATACACACACACACACACACACACACACACACACACACACACACACAATTTAAAGCAAAATAATAAAAGAAAAATTCAGCAGCAACAATTGAAACCAGAATTATAAGGTAAATAGTATTAAAATGTTGAGAGAAAATAACTGTTAACCTAAAAAACTCTATTCTGGGGACAAGTTCTATAAGAAACAGGGCCCATGACTGGAGAAGTGGCTCAGGGGTTAAGGGCACTTACTGGCTTCTCTTCCAAAGGACCTGGGCTCAATTTCCAGTACCCATAGCAGCTTACCCACGTTTGTAACTCTGGTTCCAGAGATCTGACACCCTTTTCTGACTTCTATGGGCACTGGGTATGCACACAGTGCATGTATATACATGTAGAGAAAATATATACAAAATAAAAAATTTTTTAAAAAGATCATGATAATATATTGCTGGGCCGTGGTGGCACATGCCTTTAATCCCAGCACTTGGGAGGCACAGGCAGGGCAGGTGAATCTCTGAGTTTGAGGCCAGTTTGGTCTACAGAGTGAGTTCCAGGAAAGCCAAGGCTATACAGAGAAACCCTGTCTTCAAAAACAAACAAACAACAATAAGAAAAGAAAGAGAGAGAAAGAGAGAGGGGAAGGAAGGAAGGAAGGAAGGAAGGAAGGAAGGAAGGAAGGAAGGAAGGAAGAAAAGAAGGAAGGAATGATGGGGCCAAATACATGGAAGCAAAATCTAACAAACTTTACTGTTCTTAATACTTGCCCTGCAAAGCATGGTGGCACACACTTTTAATCCCAGCACTCAGGAGGCAGAAGCAGGCAGATCTCTGTAAGTTCAAGACCAGCCTGATCTACAAAGCTAGTTCCAGGACAGCCAGGGCTGTTACACAGAGAAATCCTATCTTGAGCCACCATCACTCCTCCAAAAAACAAACAAAAATAAACAACAGCAACAAAACAAACTTGCCTTATAGGGTGGTTTTTTTTTTTTTTTTTTTTTGAGACCATGTTTCTCTGTGTAGCTTTGGAGCTTGTCCTGGAGCTTACTCTATAGACCAGACTGTCTTCGAACTCATAGAGATTCACCTGCTTCTGCCTCCCAAGTGCTAGGATTAAAGGCGTGCACCACCACCGCCTTTCATAGGACAATACTATTAAATCAGATTTATTTAGCTGTGTGTATGTGTCCATGTTCATGTTTGTGTGACATATGTGTGCAGGTGGTCTCACTCTGAGTTTCTGAGTTTCCTGGAAGCAGGATCACTATTTTTGGACTGAGGTCAAAGTAAGAGCCAGTGGCTGGCTGCTTTGCTTTTCTGACCTTCAGGTTGAACCCCAATTTCTTTCTCTGAGTTTTTATTAAACGTGCTTCACAGGTGCCCACAGGGCCAGAAGAAAACATCGTATTCTCTGGAGGTGACTCTGAACAGCTTGACAATGTGAGCGTTGGGAACTAAACTCAGGTCTCCTGGAAGAACACCACGCGTTTGCTGCTGCTGAACCATCTCTTCAGCCCCACAGAAAGGTATTTTAAAGTTAACTCCTCTCTCCCAAAGACAGTTGGAATGCAAGAAAAAGTATTGGACAAATAAAATTTGTGTGTATGTGTGTGTGTGTGCATGCGCGCGTGCACAAGTGCATGCCCTTGTTTATCCCTGGGGCTAGGAACTGAACTCAGGGCCTTGTGCATCCTAAGGATGCAGTGTTTGGCAAGTTATGAGTCTAAAACACCTGAACTGCATAACAATCATATCTAAAACAGAAGAGTGGAACCAGGGCTGCTGGCAAACACCTGTAATCCCAGCACTCAGGAGGCAGAGGTGGGAGACCAGGATTTTAATATCATTCCTCTGTCTTTATAAAAGCAAAGCCAGGGAAGTTAAGAGCCTAAAATTTTTACATTGTTTGAAGTGGAAGTAAAGATGATACTCTCTAACATTAAGCCATGTTACGTTAAACATTAATGAGAGATTTCAGGAAGAAGACATAGAAGTTCAAATTTCAAACAGTAGAGGATATGGTAGAAAGGAAAGAAATAAAGAGAGAATGGAAGGAACAGGGGAAAGAAAGTCAGTTGAAAGAAACCAATAATTATAACATTCTTGGACACAGTCAATCTCAAAAATAAGCGAGAAAAAACTAAGTGCCAGAAATAAAGGAAGGGAGCTGAATGTCATGCCAAAGCTCAGAATGGGAGTCACAGGTGTCCAAGTGGGATCTAGATCCTGAAGTCTGCTGTGTTAGGGTCTTGGTGTCTGAGCTGGGCTGAACAAGCGTGCTGGTTAGTTTTGTGACAAAGGTGAGTTATCTGAAAGGAGGGGACCTCCATTGAGAAAATGCCTCCAGAAGGTGCAGGGCATTTTCTTAATTAGTGATGGTTAAGAGGGGCAGCCTATTGTGGGTAGTGCCATCCCTGGCCTGGCAGTCCTGGGTTCTGTAAGAAAGCAGGCTGAACACACCATGGAGAACAAGACATAAGCAGCATCCCTTCATGGTCTCTGCATCAGCTCCTGTGTCCAGGATTCTACCTTGTTTGAGTTTCTTCTTTCAGTGATGAACAGCAATATGGGAGTATAAGGGAAATAAAGCCTTTCCTCCCCCACTTGCTTTGGGTCTGATATTTCATCCTAGCAATTATAACCCTAACTAGAACAACAAACAACAGGAAGAAAGTGTTGTGTCACCCCATGAACTGAGAAAACCCCCCAAAACCAAAATACCCAAACCAACCAACTATTCCCCAACCTCACCGATGAGCCAGTGCCATGGAACCGCTATCCTAGTCCTGAAAGTAGTCTTTAGAAGCAGTTAGCAAAAGTCTTTATAGTAAATCTCAGAACTAGTCAGTGTGTTCGTATAACATTTTGAATTTCACTGTCCTCAAAGTACAGAAAGTAATTGTACTTGAGACTTCAGTAAAAACAATAATAATAGTGTAACAGAAATAGAAACAGACTAAAATACAAATATTAAAAAGAAATGTACAAAATTCTATATACAGGTATTAGAATAGTTTATACAGGAAACAGAAGAAATCTGTACTTGTAGGAATTGATTAGGGAATTCATCAAGATTTTAGGTGTAAATTAACTTACAAAAAATTTTGTTTCTTTTGCAATCAACATAAACAATGATAGAAATAAGGAGACACTATTTATAATAGCAATGTAACAGAAGATACGCCAAGACATCCATGAAGGAGATTAGCTGACAGAACTAGGTGATTGAGAGAAAATGTGTTGCTAAATCAAAACCCAATCCCAAAGAACTGAAGATGGAGAGGTAGAGACAACACTCTTCTGTATCCCCACAAAGTTTAAAGAAAATCCTGATCTACAACTGAAGAGTCTAAGGTGTCAAGAGAAGGCCACAGTCAACAACAGAGAGTAAGAAAATATAAAAATATTTAAAGTTAGATTTACAAAAGAAATGACAGGCTCTAACTCTGAGGACTGGGCAGAATAGCAGGGAAAGAGGTGGAGAGTCTTGCCCTGGGGCCACAAATAGAAAAGACATGAATGGAGGTTATAGAACTAAACTGCAACAACAAGACCTAAACAAGCAGAAAACCTTAGAGCAGATTTGCGTTGCTTTATGTGGTAGCTATTTTGTTTGCCACTGGCTGAGCCTTGAGACAATGAATGGAACCATCCCTTGAAGAGAGCCCATTGGCCAAAGAACAGAAAATTCAGAACTATTAAATTCCTAGACCCCAGGGATCCCACCTCCTCCACCAAGGTAGCAAGCAGTGACCCTGACAATTACAAAGAACCCAGGACTAAACCGAAGCTGACTCAGACTCAGAGGCAAACATACTCAGGTAGAACTGTGGGTTGTGGGCAGAAAATCAGTTGGCATTCTGGTGAGATAGCACACATCAGGAAAGATAAATGTGTGTGTCTCCATTTCCCAGAGCCTAGAACACTGAAAGCCACACATAGACAATGTAATCCCACAGCAAATCAGAGAGAGGGTATATAGCTAGCAGTGGTACTAACTGTGGCAACCTCCTGGGAAGACAATCTGGTCTAACCTGTTTTGAGATATAAAATCTCTCCCTCCTCACACACACCTGAGAGTCAGCTACAAACCATAGTTTAGGATTTAGGGGGAAAAATTACATTCATCCCAGAAGGAAGATGGATTTGCTGATGACATATTTTTTTTAAAAATTTATGTCTATCCATGTTTATCTGTACGTATGAATTTATGCATACTAAGTGTGTGCCTGGGTCCATGGAGGTCAGATCCCTTGGAACTGGAGTTAAGAATGGTTGTGAACTGCCATGTGGGTGCTGGAAACTGAACCTGGGTCTTCTGAAAGAATAGCAAGTATTCTTAGCCACCCCCGACATAAGATGCTTTATTCTGTTTTATTTCGTATGTACTTTAAAGTCTTACTTTTGTGTTTCAGTATTGGTTTTGTTTTGGCCTTTGTTTTGCTTGAACAGCTTTTTATGACTTTTCTTTCTCTTTCTGCATATTATAGTATTTCCTCTGTCTATTACTTCTCACAACCGCAACACATACTTTCCCTCTACAGTCTACCAGAAAGAAGGGGTAAAGAGAAGAGGGGGAGTAGAGAGTGTGTGAATAAGAGTAAGGAGCAATGATACATATGTATTAAAATGTCATAATAAAATCTGTTTTTATACGTTAACTATAAAAAATACCATTACTTAGAGTTGAAAGTGAAAAACGTGAAATTTCAAAAGATATTCATTCTTCCCAAATTACGGCTTAAAATCAATGTATTAATAAACATCCCCTAAGGGAATTTTCTCTCTGATGAGATTTGCTAGCTGACAAGGGGAAGTAACAACTAGTTTCGCGCCTGCAAGACCCTGGGTTTGGACCCCAGCACTGCAGAAGTAGATTCATTAATTAACAAAGCCCATCAGTGTCATAGATAAATGTATAAACAAACAAATAAACAAACGAAGATGTATGCTTTTAAAGCAAAACGTAGAAAAATACCCAAATGGCTATTAGCAGGGAATGAGGAAAATAGCTGAAGTATATTTTTTTGTGATGAAATAAATACAGCATTTAAAATGAGTGGATGAAGTTCCACGTGTATTAAAATGGACAGATCTCAATAAAATTCTCGAATGGGAAACTTTATCTTCCAGGAATACTTATTCCTACCTACAACTGATAACAAAACAGTATTTTTTATTTAAGTCTTCCCCACTACTCTGTGAATGCGTGTATGTGGGTTCCTAAATATTTTCTTCATGCTACTGACTGTTTCTTTCATTACACAGAAGGTTCTTTCTTTGGTATAATCCTACTTGTTTTTACTTCTGTTGCCAGTACTTTTTGGGCCTTATCCCAAAGCATCCTTACACAAACCAGTGTCTTCAAGTATTTCCCCTGTTTCCACTTAGACTTTTCATAGTTTTGAACTTATGTACAGCTTGAGAGATGGGGGGTCTAGCACCAGTAGCTGATATGATGGTCCCTTCTTCAATGTGTTCTCTTGGCATCTTTGGCAGAAATCACGTGGTTTTCTGTGTTCTGTTTTAATGTTCTACTTGTCTCTTTGCCTTTTCTCATGCTGATACCAGACACTTCGTAGACTGTCTTAAAATCAAGTATTAATATACTTTTTTTTTAATAACTCAGTTGCTTTGGCTATTCTGGGCCTTCTATAGTTTCATGTAGATTTTAGGATTTTTTTTTCTGTTTCTATGAATAATATTACTGGTAAGGATTGCATTGAATCTGTAAACTGCCTTGGGTACTATGGACACTTAAATAATAATTCTTCTGTGGTGGTCTCAATGATAATGGCCCCCACAGGCTCATATGTTTGAATCCTTGTTCACAGTTGTTGGAACTGTTTTGGAAAGATTAGGAAGTGTGGACCTGTTGAAGGGAGTATGTCACTGAGGGAGCTCAGGCTAGACCACTCTCTCTCTTGCCCTTTTCCCCATCCCTCAGCCTCCTCTTTCTTCTTCCTTCCCCCCTCACCTTCTCTCTCTCTGCCTCCTGCCTGTGGATCAGATATAAGCTCTTAACGGCTCCTCCAGCGCCCTGCCTGCCTACCATGATGGTCATGGACTCTCTCTTGAAACTGTACGCAAACCTTCAATTGAACACTCTCTTTGATAATTTGCTTTGGTCTTAGTGTCTCTTCACAGCAACAGGAAATTAACTAAGACATCTTCTATCCCATGAGCACACAGTGTCTTTCCTATCCTTGTGTCATCCTGAATGGCTTTCATTAGCATCTCACATTTTCATTGTCAATGTCTCTCATTTACTTAATTCTATTTATTTAGACTTCAAACAACTTAATAGCAAAGAGTCCAGTTTAAAAATTGACAAATAAATGGCCTATATAGATATTTCTTTAAAAAGACACAAGGAGGCTGCAGAGATGGCTCAGTGGTAAGAGCACCTGCTACTCACTCAGGGAACCTGGGTTCAGTTGCCAGCACCCACATGGCAAATCACAAGCACCGGTAACAACCCTCTTTTTACCTCTGTGAGTACCAGATACATGTGTATTATATGGATATATGTGCAAGCAAAATATTTATACATGTCAAATAAAATAAATATATCAAATTTTTTTGAGACAAGGTTTCACTGTAGCTTTGGTGCCTGTCCTGGAACTAGCTCTTGTAGACCTGGCTGGCCGCAAACTCACAGAGATCCTCCTGCTTTTGCCTCCTGAGTGTTGGCATTAAAATTGCATGCTACCATCGCCCAGCCACATCTAATTTTTTTTTTTTAAAAAAAAACAAGGTTTCTCTGTGTAGTTTTGGTGCCTGTTCTGGAACTAGCTCTTGTAGACCAGGTTGGTCTTGAACTCACAAAGATCTTCCTGCCTCTGCCTCCCGAGTGCTGGGATTAAAAGTACATGCCACCATTGCCTGGCCATCTAAAATTTTTTTGAACAGATACAAGTAGCCAGAAAATATATGAACAAAAAGTTAGCATTATTAATCTTTAATGAGGTACAAATAAAATCACAATTAGTTATTATTGCAAAGGAATTTAATAAAAACATTGGGTCAAGGATATAGCAGCACTCTCGACTTTATTGCAATAGTCCTTTAAAAAGATCCAGGATATGAATACTATTTAACCATTGTCTTTCCAGGTCATTAGGAACTGTGTGGAGAGAGGCAGTCCCCCCCCCACCCCCCTTCCCAGGCCTCTTACCGTGTCCAACTCTGATTCCAAGCTGCAGTTTCTAATTTGCGGGAACACGTCATTGTACTTGCTTGGGTAGGTAGATGCCAGGTATTCCTTCACCTCCTCCAGGTTGTTGGCTGTCAGAAAGCCATCTTCAAGGTCAAAAGAATTGGTCAGCAGCAGAATCACCCTGCAGAGCAGACCATCATCTTGATTTTTTTTGACTAAGGAGCTTGATTTTTTTTGACTAAGGGACCAGTAGGCAGCCTCTTCCCTCTTCCTTCCTGCCCAGTGAGGAAAGTTGGTAGGAAGAACAACTCTGGATGCCTGAGCAGAGAAGAGGACAGAAACTACCTCCCGACAAGATATTTAACACCTGGGTAAGTAAGTGGTCTCTGATGAGACTGGGTGGGACGCTCCAAGTATTAAATACTTCATAGCCAGATTATTAACCATTGTTGGTGACAGTCCTTGAATGTGGCTAATACCATTGAGGAACTGCTTGGAAATAAATTTAGATCCACTTAAATATTTTTACTTATTTTCAGACAGGGTCCCACTATGCAACCTTGGCTGTTCTGAAATTGTTGTGTAGACCAGGCTAGTCTCAAACTTAGAGATTCATTTGCCTCTGCCTCCAGAATACCTAGGTTAAAGGCATGCACCACTACATTTGGCTTAGAATTATTTTTCTTTTAATTTAAATTTTTTAATTCATTTTTTTGTATTTTTTATTTTTATTGAGCTCTACATTTTTCTCTGCTCTCCTCCCTGCCTCTACCCTCCCCCTTCAACCCTCCCCCTAAGGTCCCCATGCTCCCAATTTACTCAGGAGATCTTATCTTTTTCTACTTCCCATGTAGATTAGATCTATGTAAGTCTCTCTTAGTATCCTCATTGTTGTCTAAGTTCTCTGGGATTATGATTTGTAGGCTGGTTTTCTTTCCTTTATGTTTAAAAACCACTATGAGTGAGCACATGTGATAATTGTCTTTCTGTGTCTGGGTTACTTCACACAAAATAATGTTTTCTAGCTCTATCCATTTGACTGCAAAATTCAAGATGTTATTTTTTTCTGCTGTGTAGTACTCCATTGTGTAAATGTACCACATTTTCCTTATCTATTCTTCAGTTGAGGGGCATTTAGGTTGTTTCCAGTTTCTGGCTATGACAAACAAAGCTGCTATGAACATAGTTGAGCATATGTCCTTGTGGCATGATTGAGCATCCTTTGGATATATACCCAAAAGTGGTATTACTGGGTCTTGAGGAAGGTTGTTTCCTAATTTTCTGAGAAATCGCCACACTGACTTTCAAAGGGGCTGTACCAGCTTGCACTCCCACCAGCAATGCAGAAGTGTTCCCTTTACCCCACAACCTCTCCAGCATAAGTTGTCATCAGTGTTTTTGATCTTGGCCATTCTTACAGGTGTAAGATGGAATCTCAGAGTTGTTTTTATTTGCATTTCTCTGATGACTAAGGATGTTGAACATTTCCTTAAGTGTCTTTCAGCCATTTTAGATTCCTCTGTTGAGAGTTCTCGGTTTAGTTCTGTATTCCATTTTTTAAATTCATTTTACATACCGACCACATTGCCCCCTCCCTCCCTTCCTCCCATTCCCCTCAAATAACTCCCCATCCCCCATCTACTCCTAAAAGAGGGTAAGGCCTCCCATGGGGAGTTAACTATGGCTTAGAATTCTTAAACTTAATTTTATATCACTGTGCAAATTAAATTATTTGCATGTATACTGAGTTCCATTACAATCCTTACTTAGAGATGGCTACTTTTATAAGTGACCACTCTCCTGGACATCTTAGCATCTGAAAGATGGTCCTCTGTTTGGAGGGACACCAAAGACAGTAAGCTGTAGTCTCTGGAACTTGGCTAGAGAGGTCTTGGTTACACTTGAGATGGGGAATAGGACCTAAGACATTGACAATTTTTTTTTCTGAATGCCCCTTTCTGCTAAGCGCAATGACCACTTTAAACTGCCCATTCCCTGCAAGGCAGGCCTTAACTTTTGAACCCCCAGTTTCTGGTGCTGGTAGTTGAGGGAATAACTGAGCCCCATACTGTGGACCTCAATACTGGTGTCTTTCGTCTACTCCTTGACTTTGGGAACCCAGTCCTTCCCAGTCACCCTTCCAGCTCAGAAATCTGGAGCCTTGCCTTCCCTCTTGAGTCCCAAGGTTCTGAGGGACAACTTAGACTCACTTGTTTAAGCAGTTTTCATAGTTGAAGGTGGCCTTGAAGCCATAGATGGAGAAGGTCACAATGCTGGCAAATATGGAGGTGGAGCTGTTGATGATGGACACAGTGATGGCATGCTTCTGGCAGTTGGTGGAGGGTTCGTTGTAGCTGGCAAAAGCAATCAGGCTGCCAAAACCCAAGCCCAGTGAGAAGAAGATCTGCGTGGCTGCATTGATCCAGGCCTTGGGGTTGGCTAGCTGTTCCATCTAGAAGGCCAGTAGGGATAGGGCTGAGGAATCCTCGGCTCTAATCCCAAACTCTCCCTCCCAAAAGATGGAGGCTCAGAGATGGAGAGAAAATTACTTCTTCTAACACACAGGCGGTCAGTGCGGCTTGTGGTTGGAGTCCATGTCTTTGTCCCAGACTATCTCTAGTGTATTCCCTGGCAAGCAAACTACTCAGCAGTCTTTCTCTCATGCCATCTATGGCACCCTACTCATGGAGAGTGCCATTGAATATTGTCTAGTCTAATAGTCCAACACATGGGACCTCTCAGTCACTAACCAGGCACTGCACTGGTCTTAACACACAGAAATTTTGGCAATGTGACCTCGATGTGGAGTCAAGTCTGAGTTGACTCCATCACTGACTCTTATGGCTTTTCCAACAAGGATGTACATTTCGATAGGTGCTACAGTCATCTGATTCTGGCTACAAGATTTGTTAAGCAAAGAATGTGCCTTACTCCAAATGCAATAGCATTCCCACTGAAGAACACCAATGAAGGTGACTGGAAAGAAAAACTTAAAGAAGGGCAACCTAGAGGGAAAGGGTCTATGGAAGGTAAGGGAGATGGCTGGTGGCACCCAACGTGGGGCCCAAACCCATGACCCTGAGATTAAGAGTCTCACGCTCTACTGACTGAGCTATCTGGGTGGCTGGGGACCCACAAGCAGCCTCCCACTACAGACTGGAGTGATGCCTGGCTCAGTGGACAGTACGGACAGGGCTTTGGGTGAGAACTGAAGCAGGAAGACCAGAAGGAAGGTACAGGCACTAGTCATCAGGGGCAGTGAGGGCAGCAGGAAGGGATGGATAGAAGATTTAACTTCAAGAATGTACAGGACTTGGGAATGACCTGTCTAAGGAGGAAGTTTGGGCCCCCAGGATATCCGTAGCCTTTGGCCCAGTCTTGGGCTCATACCAGACCTGATGATTACAGATCTTACCCCCTTTCTCTTTCCTCCCAGGCATCCCAAAACAGACAGTCCCCTTCCCTTGCAGCCCATACCTTAGGTGTGAACATGTACATCAGGCCATTGGTGGCTCCATGGAGTGTGAGGCCACGGACCAGGTAGACAATAAGTACACAGTAAGGCATTGACGCAGTGAAGTAGACCACCTGTGGGTGTTCAGGAACAGAATACGAATGCTGGAGAGGTAGGAATGGCAGGACAGATAACCATCCCCATAAACATCTTCTTTGGTGTTTAGGCTGCGTCCACAGCTGCTGGAGAGCTGCAGGTGGCGCTAATCCTGAGTAGGACACAGGGTCTGTGGTCTGGGAAAGACAGTGTGGGACTTGGCTGCCCATATCTGCTGCCACCATAAAATTTCTTCTTTAATGGATTAGAAGCAACAGGTTCCCAGTTTCTTCTTTCCATACTCTTCCAACCCCTCTGTCTCTAAAACAAGACTGAAGGAGCCCACACAACATATGAGTCTCTCTGTTCAGTATTTGAGCCAAATTTGGCTCTGAGCTTTCTGAAGTCCCAAGAAGGATGACCAATCACTTACAAGATCTGTATTTTCTCTAACAAGAAAATTAGTTCAGTGGCTTGGGGCAGACCCTGCTTTCGAGGATGGGATCTGAGAGGGGCCTGGCTAGGCATGCCCATAGATAGGAAGCAGTGTATGGAAGAAAGTACCCACAACAAATGCAATAGATAGTACTGGTGGGATTTTGTGTATTCTTCATAAGAAGTCTAACTCTTTGGTTAAGCCAGTCTTCTTTCCCTATTGACATGCATCATAATTTAAGGATGTGCTCTTGGTTGCTTTGGCAGGGACATTTTGGACTCAGTGTCACCCTAACTTCTGAAAAGCCTCAAAGTAAGGACTTCCAGGTGCATGTCTGCCTAGTCTGGGTGGGAAATTTTGGGTAAATCCCTTACTATGTATGCATAGATAAATGGGTAAAACAAACAAAAAAAATTGGCAAGGTTGTTTTTGTTTTATCAATCCTCTAGGTTGGATCCACCTCTAAGAAACATAGTTAGTGACCCATGTCTTGATATGCTTGAATTATGCTCAGTCTTCCATTTCCTCCTTGGCATGGCATCATATTTTATTTATTTCTAAGACTGTCAGAGGGACACTGAGAAGAATGTGGGATATGTGTTTATCATGGCTTCTTATACATTCAAGGAAATATCTACTATTTCAAACCAGATAGAGATGAAGATGGATAAGAGCACTTTGAAAAGTAATGTGAAAGAAATTCAGAGACAAGGAGGAGGGCTGATCCAGGTCCATAACACTGGGTACTTAGAGGACACTCAGGGCAAGTTCTGGAATTTTCCATGGACCATGTTCCTTACAGGTTTTCTGGAGTTCCCATAAAATGAGTCCCTTCTTTCTCTTGTGGAAAAGACAGCTGGACATCTAGCTTAACCTATCATGAGAAGTAAGTTCTGGCCAATAATTAAATATTCGGGTCAGAATAACAGAGATTTCAACAGAAAAGGAAAAGGCAGTGTCTTTATATATGGAACTACTGGGTTATTTCTGTCAGGGAAGGTGTCATAGGATCAGCAGAGAAAATGGGTGGTGAGGATTAATATTAATATCATGCCCAGGCTCTACCTAATTCCACAGTTATAAGAGGCAAGGAGAGGAAAAGACTGCTTTAAGCCGGGCGGTGGTGGCGCACGCCTTTAATCCCAGCACTCGGGAGGCAGAGGCAGGCGGATCTCTGAGTTCGAGGCCAGCCTGGTCTACAAGAGCTAGTTCCAGGACAGGCTCTAGAAACTACAGGGAAACCCTGTCTCGAAAAACAAAACAAAAAAAAAAGACTGCTTTAATATTCAAGGGTACAGACCCTGCCCTTAGATCTTTTGGATCATGCATGGTCTAAGTTGGAGCAGAGAAGATGTTACAAGGTCTCCCCTTAATTGAGAAAGAGCACCCTGATTCTTCTGCTCGGTTGTGAGACAAAGTGCTTGGGGCTAACCTCCTTACCGCTTTGGGGACTTAGAAGCCAATGTAAAATGTCACTTGGGATTGCTGTGCATCATCTTTATGACACAGGTAGTTCTAAGCCTGATGCCGCACGCGAAAACAAAACATGTGAGTGCTGGAGAAGGAAGCTCAGGTGATCAGGAGAGTGAGATCTAAGGGCTTGTGGGATTCTCATAAGAAGAAAAATTGCAAGCGATTAAGTCACAAAACGCATAGAGAGAACATTCATGGGGCATGCCACCAATAGGATGGGAAGTCCTTGGAGTAAATCTGGGCTCTGTCCTGACTCTGCTGTCCCCTACTGTGATCTTGGGAAGATCACTTTACCTATCTAAGACTTTTGCGAGTATCATCATGTATCTACTCTGAGGTGCTGTTAAAAGAATAAGATACTGTGGGAATGTGGTCTTCTGTGAATTTGCTTTGTAGAATAGCTCGGTATGGAAAATTTATTCCAGTTTGAGACAGGTGCGGGTAATGGAAATACAACCGATATATCATCCCTAGAAGAAATGGGAACCTGGGCATCCAGCAGGAAGATAGGGCTTAGGCAGATAAAAGGCCTAAGCCAGGGTTGTGGCACGTCTGTGGTTTACAATCCCAACACTAAGAAGGCTGAGTCAGGAGGATCACTGTGAGGCCAGTTTGAGCTGTATAGTGAGTTTCAGGCCAGCATGAACTATATAAAGAGACACTTTCAAAATAAAAGGCAAAATCCCAAATCACACAACAACAAAACAAACCAAACCAAGGAAGAATCCAACAGTTTTGGATGTCTGTGAGTCCCTGAAAGCACTTTGAAATGGGACCCCAAATCCAACCACACAATAAAGTCATTTCTGCTGACTCATATCTCCACATTGAGGTTCCTCCCCAGAATAATAATCTGGCATTTGACGGGGAAGGACTAAATTGTCAGATGTTTTAAGATCTCCATGAAATGCCCTGGTGTCGCTGAGTTTGAGAGCTAGCTGGGGCATCTCATTTCAGATGTCACAACTTTAACCACCCCACTGTCAGCTAGTAGAGGAATGTGCCAGTAACACCATCCATACCTTCTGATCCAGGGAGCCTCAACTTCTGGACCGCAAGAGACAGCCCCTGGCATTGATCAAGGCCAGGGCTGAGGAGCTACTCATCCACTCACCCAGACGCGGCAACGTCTCACTCCCCAGCCTACCTTGCCAGTTGACTCGGTGCCTCTCAGGATGCACAGATAGACCATCAGCCAGGCCAGGATGAGGCACAGTGCTGGCTCCCACTGCACTCCTCCATTCTCCTGGATGGACGGCGAAATGTTGAGTGTTTTCCTGTACCAGAAGTACTGAGTTGACGAAGCCTTTTCACACTCCTCGTCATAGCCGGTGCGGTTACCATTCAGTGGGCAGACAGACCACGGCAGGGGATCCTTTGGAATGAAGCGAGGATCAACGGAGAGGTAAGGGGAAGGCAAGGACTGGGGAGGATGATAGGAAGTGGCTTTGACAGGAGGCCTTGTACCTTGTCCTGTACATATGGGCTAGCCTGGCTTGCTTTAGGCAAGAGTACAGTGGAACAGAGGCTTCCAGACCTAGACTTTCCAGATCCTTGTAGCTACTGTTTGGCTCTGCTCAAAACCAGATATAGGGCTAGAGAGTCGGCTCACTAGTTACGAGTACTGGCTGTTCTTTCAGAAGACCCAGATTAGAGTCCTAGCACCCATATGATGGCTCACAACCATCTGTAACTCTAGTTCTAGGGGATTTGACACCCTTTCCTGGCCTCTGTAAGCACCAGACATGCATGTGGTACATAGACATGCAGACAAAACACCTATACACATACTATAAATAAGATAAAACTTAAAACAAACAAAACCATCAAGCTGGGAAGGTACTTGGATTAGAATCATGGAATGGCAAGGTCATTTGGATGGAGAGGCCACAGGAGGGAGACATTGGTAACTGATGAAAACCAGTAGTAGGTCCCAGCCAAGAAACAGAAGCCCTCATAAGCTCAGTTGCCTTGCCTAGCTGAAAGAACACTTAGTTCATTCTCTGCTGAGGACACTCTAGCTCACTCTGTTTCACATATTTGACTGCAAACCTGGGGCTGCCTTGGCTATACCCAGAATCTTTTGCTTGAGATGAATTGGACATCATGTTTTTGAATGTTCCTGCCAATGTACATGCTACATGAAGAAGCTCTGGGGCATGTGTGAACTGGCTCAATGGAACAACTGAGAAATTTTCAGTTCTCTCCCTCCCTTCATCTGCACCAGAAGTTAAAGATAAGGTCCCTACATTAGCTTGGTTAAAGGGACCTGCTGCGAACGACCCCTACTCCCACCCCATGAAGTAGAATCCTGTAGAGTAGATTGAAGCTTGTGGGGTTGGACAGAAGCTCTCATGTGGTGTGTATGATCGTGTGAGTGTAGATCTATATGTTCCAGGGACATGCCTGGCCCACAGAAGTGTATGTGAAGGTCGACTGTGTCATTATCTCGTGACCTTGGAAGAGGGTTTAATGCAGGATTGGGGGCAGTCCACCAACCTGTGGACCACATGGATATTAAAATGGAACTTTCTAGGTCCTCCTCCTCTTTTTCCACCTGGAAAGAGGCTGAAATGGAGGGAGCTACTAGAAGAGGAGTGGAGGCAGTGGGATTAGAGTCCCTGAGACTGCAAAGGCTGAAGGTGGGGGAATAGAACATGCGTGGTGGAAAGATTCCTTATCTTTGCATAAAGACCAGCTCTCAGTGTGGTATTATGAGACCAGTTCTCAGTGTGGAATTATGGTTCTTCTATTTATTTTCAACAATGCCTAGATCCTTCCAGAATATCAGCAACACGAATTTGGATAATGCAGTTTAAAATGTTTGCCATTGAAAACAGCTCCTATCGTGTTAGAATGGCGTTGTTCCTTCTAGGTGATTTTTGGGGTCTTCAGGGTCAGCCTAGAGCTAGAAGATGGAAGGACAAGTGACAATGACAGGGGGAGAAGGGGACATGGGACAGGAGGAGAAATAATCATCTCAGACCTGTCAGAATGGTGAAACCATCACCATAAGTCCCCTCCCCCCCAACAGACTTTCTCCTGAGTCTGTCATGAGCTGGTTTGTAATGTTTTCAGGACACTTCCTGTAGGTATTCCAGTGGGTACTGTGGACCCTGCTCCTCAGAAACGTACATACATGGACAGCTGCACAACATGGCTTACACCGTGCAAGTAGTGGATCCAGATCCAGATTCTGATGTCCCCGCTTGGTTTGAGATGTGTGTCTTCCCTCACCCTCTCCCCTCACTGTGAGGATCCCACAGGCTGGTGTTCTCATCCTCTGTCACTTGGTGAGTGACCCTGCATCTTCTACCCTTTCTGCTTCTGCTCTGGCCAGAGGTTGGCTCACCTGGAAGGAGTGGAAGAGATACCAGAAGCCCCAGGCATTGATGACATTGTAGTACATGGAGAGGAAGAAGGAGACCACCACACTAGCAACACCTGTAAGCAAGCAGAGGGCCGTGATGAAGATCAGATGTATGTGATTTAACAGTGGCACTTGATTGACAGAACTATGGTGACACCCCCAAACAGGAACACTTTTCCTTCAGGTTCTTATTTAGACCTGATACCATACCTATGACCTCTTCCTAGGATATTCTTCCTAACCACTCATCATCTGAGGTGGGAGACTAATGATAGTTTTTTGACAGCTAAGTGTCCGGTCCTGGGCTCAGTATTTTGTGTGCCGTTGGTTCTTACAACAGTATTGTCCTTTCAAAGAGCAAATTGAAGCTCAGAGCTGGCCCAAAACTACTCAGTAGAGCTATGGAGAAGTGCCAACCACATGCCTGATATGACATTTGCTCCTTTTGGAGGTTGAATCACTGGAGCCAACCCCACCTATGTGGCAGGAGTGAGATGTGAATCAGACAGACAACCCCTACCGCCAACCCAGTCTGACCTATGAGGGTTTCACAGTAGCACTGTGAAAAAAGGGAGAGTTTGCCATCACATTGCTCTCAAGTGGACTCACACAGCCAACCTTTGTCATCCCACACATAATCAAGAGCTATAAGTTGTTAACCTTGGGTGTGGTGGACTATACCAGTATCGATATCATCAAATAGCAGATCTCTACACCCCACTGGGAATTCTTGCCAGTATCCGGGTGTCAGTGCTCAAGGGGCCAGGCAGCCTCCCTTGTCTTTCCAATGTGCAGTGCTGCCTCAGCACTCTGTGATGGCCTTTAGAGCTCATCACAGGGAGGAGGCAGTTTGAAGATGACTCTTAATGCTCCTGACACATTTCTTCTAAAGCTGCCCGATATCTTATCAAATTGACCCTTCTTCATTCCTCAGCTTTTCTATCTCTTTCCCTTTCTGGGACATGAAAGTGCACAGAACATTTATGGCCACTGATGGCCCTGGACTCTGGGCTTTCACAAAACAGGAGAATCATATCCTGGCACCAGGAGATAATGACTGAAGGTCACTCTGGAAGGGTGCGGTGGGCCACACATGGCATGCATAGATGCCTTCTGCATACAGGCATCACTATGGTGCCCCAAAGCCCCTAAGTGGTGTGGTAAAGATAAATAAGCTCACGCAGTCATGCCATTTTCAGTAAGAAGGGGACAGTTGTGTACATTTCCAGGTGGTAGGAGCTGGGACTGAACGAGGAGAACCAAGTCCAACCATTCACAGACTCTCAAGCTGAGGTCCTGAGTAGAGATGCCCCAAGGTGGGAGTTTCCCTCGGGGGTGGGGTTCCATTTGAGGGTCAGAACCCAGAGCCCTCTCTACCAAGTTCAATGGCAGCCCTCCCTGGGCTGTCAGTTCACCCAACCACAGGTCCTGCTCATGGACAGCAACCAGCACGCCTGTCCAGGAATGCAGGAGTCTCTGTCAGAGGAACTGAAAAGGATCCCACATACCGACACCACTGAGGTAAGGGCTGATGGTCCTCCAGGCACCGATGCTGCCCTGCCGCATGCGCTGCCCCACAGCCAGCTCCAGGTACAAGAGCGGCATCCCCTCTACGATGAGCATGATGATGTAGGGGATCAGGAAACTCCCTGTGAGAGGCCAGAGCTGAGCATCAGGTCAGTGCCAGAGACGGAATTTACCCCACCCCTCCCTCTATGCAACTGTGTTTCCATCACCCAGCCTTCCCACCCCCCCCCATCCAGTCCTCTTTCCACCCCATCCCTCACCCTCAGACCTTTCCACCGAGACTCCATACTCCTGCCCATGTGTCTTCCTCCTTCCACACATCCATTTTCTACAGTTCCTCTTACCATACATCAGATCAGTCCACCTGTCTATCTGACCATCCTTTGATTCATTTATCCATATATCTATCCATCTTCCTTTTTTCTTTCTTTACCTCTACCTGTCCATTCAAAAATCTATTTATCTATTTCAAGTGAAGGATATGTTCCCACAGGCTTTTGGAGTAGTAGTCCAAGCCTCAGAGGTTATAAAATAATCTCATTTTTCCCCCACAGTGTCAAACAGTAACCACAGCAGGCCTAGTGAGTCCCGTGGTCAGCTGGTATCTGTGATTGAGCCTACTTACTTGACTGTTAGGGGTCAGGTGGCAATCCACGGCCTGGTGCCAAGTGGGAATGGGAACATTTTTAGCATTGCCCAGCAATCATTTGCATCTCTATCCCAACCCCCAATTACACAGTTCAGAGAGATGAGCTCTGTAATCTTTTGACAAGGACTAAAACAATTGAAAATTCATGAACAGATAAATCATATGTAATTCATATTACAAATTTTATATGAAACTATGAGAATAGATCAAATACCTGTATTTACTATCTAGAGCTTAAAACTTAAAAAAAGCAACAGGGAAAATCTTTAAAACTTCATGTTAGACAAAGATGTTTTAGATACAAAAGCGTAAGCACCATCTATGGAAGAAAATGTTGATAAATTGAAATACATTACATTTTTCCCCATGAACAGCACTTAACAGAACCAAAAGAATAACTGCAGACTTGGAGAAAAAAATATAAAACATGTACCTGAGAAAGTGTGATAGGAGGAATATATAGTGGAATCTCAAAACCCACAGACATCCCATAAGTAACACATCTCAGTGCACTGTGTTGCATCTTGGAATACATTAGATTGTGATAAAGAATGGGAGTGCACTGGCTCTTTAGGTCCCTAGATTTCTGGAGGAAACCCCATGCAGAGCACACTGCTGGCTTTGTGTGAGCCCTTTCTTACTGAAGACAAGTGCAGCAGACAGCAAGAGCAAGAAAGGGAAAGTGTGAGATGTGAAATCAATTTTTATAACGCTTCTGCAATTGCAACAATCTATCCTCAAGGTCAAAACCCTAATGACCTAGCCACTTTTGAAATACCCTATTTCTAAACATTGAGTGGGGACCAAGTTTCTAAGGAATGAACAGAACAATATCTGTAAGTGGCAAATAGTCTCATCAAAAGATATTTAAAACTGGAACTCATTAGGAAAGTGTACATTTAAACAATAAGAGATAAGGCAGATATGCTGTATCTTAATATGAAAGATATTTCGCAATTGGTTTGAAAATAAGTCTCCTAACCAACTCTTTTCTTTAATTTAAAATTCTAATGTACAAGGAGACCTTGACCTCAGAGGGAAAACTCTAGAAAGGAGCATACTTGGTGAACTAAATATAGCCACTATTCTTCAGTGTTCCTCATATAAAAAGGGGAGGTCTCTCCCCCACCCTATGAGTCTAGGTTGGCCTTAGAAAGAGCTTTGTCCATCAGACTGAAAAGGGCATGTGTATTCCAAAGGCTTGCAGCTTTTAATCTTCTTGAGTATGGCCAGTGGATATCATATATGGAGTCCTTCCAGGCTCTTAGGGTGAGGTGCTACATGATGGAGAATTGTGGGCCCCTAGCTCTAGTGCTGGGTGTGTAGGGTCTTAGCCACACGAGCAGGGCCAGATGAAGCTGTTGAGCAACTGTTTAGGGAACCCACAGAGCTGTATGAAGTGATTGTTGCTGTAAATCATTACTTTTCTGTTGGAGGAGGCTGCTTGTCGGTTCCTGGCCACTCAGGCCCAAAATAATCACACAGAAACTGTATTAATTAAATCACTGCTTGGCCCATTAGCTCTAGCTTCTTATTGGCAAACTCATACATATTAATTTAACCAATTTCTAGTAATCTGTGCATCACCACGAGGTTGTGGCCTACCAGCAAAGTTTCAGCATATTTGTCTCCGGTGGTGGCTCCATGGCTTCTCTCTGATTCTGCCCTCCTTTCTCCCAGCATTCAGCCTAGCTTTCCCTGCCTACCTAAGTTCTGCCTTGCTATAGGTCCAAAGCAGTTTCATTATTTATCAATGGTATTCAAGCATACAGAGGGAAATCCTACATAGCTTTTCCCATCTTGGTACTTCCAGTTTATTTCCATAGAATCAATTTTCCCATCTTAGTTCTACTTCGGTTACATAAAAGCAAGATCTCTGACAGACTCCCAAAAGCAGTTAACAAATCCAGGATATTTACTGTACAGGGTTATTGAAATTTTACCAGTTTCCCAGAGTAGGATCCAGCATACAGTCAGATCTTCAGATCTGGTCTTAGTCTCCTCTGCCTTCTTCTTTCTTCTTCTTCTTCTTCTTCTTCTTCTTCTTCTTCTTCTTCTTCTTCTTCTTCTTCTTCTTCTTCTTCTTCTTCTTCTTCTTCTTCTTCTTCTTCTTCTTCTTCTTCTTCTTCTTCTTCTTCTTCTTCTCCTTCTCCTTCTCCTTCTCCTTCTCCTTCTCCTTCTTCTTCTTCTTTTTTAATTTGACACTTTAGAAGTTTACTGGCAGGTTGTTTTGCGGAATGTATCTCATTTGAGATTCTGGCAGAAACACTAAAGTGACCTGATGTCCTTCTTCAGAGGTACACGATGCCCCTTTGCCCCTTCTTGGCAGTGTTGACTTTGTTCATGTGGCTTAGGTAGTGTCTGCTAGAATTCTCTGCTGAAACCTAACTCCTTCATTTGAAACAATAAAGAAATTTTGGTGGGATACTTTTTCTTTGCTTTTGTTTTAGAACATGATCTCATTCTATGACTTAGGCTGACAGTCTTCCTGCCTCAGTCTCCCAAATGCTGCATTATAAGCCTGCTTTGAAGAATTCAATTCTCAGTCTACTGTGTGGTTGCTTTATATGAACAATAATTCTTGCCTAAAACAGTGATTGTTGCATTAATTGTGTTTTATGATTTTTCTGCCCTATCATGTCCAAGTGGTTTGTCATGCACAACAGATAACACATATACGAGCATTTTTTGTTAGCATCCCTGTAATTTTTTGTTACCATTATGTCTATATTAGCTTGAGTGGCTCGAACACTTAGATGAAGGATGACTGGGAGGAAGTGGCATGGTTCTTATTCCTAATTTCCCTGAAATCTGCCAATATATCTCTACCAACACTGTATCATGTACCATTACATCTCCACACTGGTCCCATCTCTGGCTCCCATTTTTAGGTGTCTCCCTGGTTTTGTGCTACTCTGCCTATTTTACACCTCAGTCTCTTACCTAGTCAAACCCTCTTTTCTTGCTCCTTACACCTGAGACAAAATTTCCACTCCCTCTTTGATCTCCAAGGACTTCTGTCCCTCTGTGGCCACTGTTCCCTGGCTTAGGAGGCCTTAACACCTTCTCTTTGTCTCCCCCTTTCCATTTTCTGCACACATTTGCCCCCCTTAGAAGCTTTCCTCTCTTCCTTCTACTCTGTATGACTTACTTTTTGAGTAATGAGTTATGTGGAAATACAGTAACCACAGTTTTCTCCTGGTATCTGTCTCCTTGCCACTGAGGAAGCTTTTGCCCCTTACTCAGCTCTGCATGGTACTGGGCAAAGTTGGAGCCCAGGAAGTACTTGGTTACTCCCTGTAGGTTAGTATCTTCCATGTCTTACTGGACTTTCTATGAATACAGTTCCTTTTTTTTACACTTCTTCAAATACTAAGGCGGTCTTATAGTTCCTGTTCTTGAGGCCATTGTCTACATACTATTTACAGCTACACTACTCCCAGACTTCCAAGCCACCCACTGAGGACAGAGGAAGACTCTCTCTGACTCACCACTGCCCTTTAGTTCTTAACAAAGGATCTGATAAGGAGCAGGTCCTTCACAGACTGTTGGTGATAATTGTTCTACAGTAATGGTTCTACTTAGGAGGGTAGGTAATAAAAATATTGCTGGAGGATAATGATGGAGATGTCTTGAAAATCACTCATGTTGCTAATAACAGAGAATCTAAAATTTCACATGGGGCCCGGTAAGATGGTTTATCAGGTGAAAGCACTTTCTACCAAGCCTTAGAACCTGAGTTTGATTCCTGGGACCCACACGGTGGAAGGGGAGAATTGACTTTCAAAAATTGTCTTCTGACCACTACACAAACAAAATAAATAGATTTTTAAAAAGCCTAAGAATTCACATAGAGCTATTTTAACTTCCTTTGATTTTACTTGTGTGTGCATTAGATAATACAGGAGAAAGTCTATAAGGATAGGCATCGAGAGGTATTCTTTGGACTTATGATAAGATACTGTAGATCAACACATAAAAACCTTTAGAGTGTTAGAACAAATGTCTTCCTCTGAAACAGAGACGATTTATCTGGGTATCGTCAGGCAATGATGTTGATGAACAGTGCAGAAGAAAACAGGTTCCTTAAAGAAGAAAAAATACGATTGTTGAATTTAAAGCCCAGTGGGAGCAAACAGTAGAGCATAGTCACACTGGATCAGAAGAAAGAACTCAAATATGGAGTTGTGTTATAAAATAAGTAATCAATAGTAAATAAATAAACAAAACAATGAAGTGTAAAATATTACTGTTGGTTTCATTGGAAAATAATATAAAAGAAAAGAGGAATTTATGAATAGGTAAACATGATATTATAGTAAAATAATCATTATCACATTGAAATCCCAGATTCTATTTTTTAAATGTGCTATGTAGAATGGGGTAAAGAAAGGAGCAAGAAGTAAAAATGTGTTGTGATTTGAAGGTGTTCCTCATGTTTCATGTGTTGGAAACTCAAGTCCTTAATTCATACGGTAATGATATATGTAGGTGGGACCTATGAGAGATGATCGGATCATGGGGGATCTGGATTAATGAATTAATGGAGCATATAGGTGGAGGGACTTTGGAATAAAGTTTTTCTAGGCAGATTGCTCTGCTTCAGCATTGAGGTTCTTTATAGTGTAACAGTATAGCATAATGCAGAACAGATATGGGCGCTATGATAAGCAATCTTCATTGTTAACTTGACTAGATTTAGAATCACTATAGGAACAGACCTCTGGATCTGTCAGTGAGGATGTTTCCAGGAAGATTTAATTGAAAAGAGAAGATGTGCTTTAAATAGGGGTGGTGCCATTCAGTGGTCTAGGGTTCTGGACTGAACACAAAAGGGGAGATTGTTCTGTCAGTGAAAGGTTTGCCCTACAAATGTAAAGACCTGAATTTTGACTCCCAACACCCACAGCAGAAAAACTGATAATTCCTTACATCCCAGCTTGAGGAGACAGAGACAGAGACAGTAAGTTCTTGGGGCTCGCTGACCAGCCAGTCTAGCAGAATCAATGAACTCCAGGTTCAGTTCAGTCTCAAAAACTAAAGTACAAGGGCTGGAGACAGGACTGGTGATTAAGAGCACATGTTGCTCTTGCAGACAACATGGGTTCAATTCCCAGCACTCACATGGTAGCTAACAACTCTCTATAACTCCTGTTTCAGGGCATCCAACACCCTTTCTGGCTTTTATGGGCACCAAGCTTGTACATGATACACAGACATATATGTAGACAAAACCCTCATAAAATAAAAATAAATGTTTTTAAAATTTTAAAAATAAGGTGCAGAGGAATTGAGGAAGATGTAATATTTACCTCTGGTCTTTACACACACGTGTATAGATAACATATGAACATGCACCCACACACCTGTGTATGTGTGTGCATAGATAGGCATGCAGATGTGGGAGTGGTGGTGACGGAAGAGAAAACATCAGCTTTCACGTTCCCTCTGCCATTACTTCCTTGCCAGGATGGACTGTACCCTAAAGCTGTGAGCTGAGTTCTTCTCTCCTTAAGTTGACTTTTCCAGGGATTATGTCAAAGCAATGAGAAAGGTAGCCTAAATAGACAGAGTACTCGTCGACCGTTCAGCCTTTAGACTCATGAACTAAACACACACCTGTGATTTTTAAATTACTCACTTGGTGCTCTTCAGTTACAGCAACACAAAGTGGAATGCCAATGTGTTAAAGTTTCATCTCCACAGGGCAATAGCAAAGATAACATTTCATTCTTGATACTGATGGAGGAAATAAATATTTTTTCCAAAAATTTAAATTGGTTATTGGTAGAGTAAAATCAGAACTTAAAACTTGTAATCATTGGAGAGAGAAAAAAACTTATATTATAAGATCAAAATGCAACAATCAAACAATGAGACAGCATAAAACAGCCAATAGCCAGTAGGTAGTAGTACCCACCTTTAATTACAGCACTTGGGAGGCAGAGGCAGGTAGATTTGAGTTTGAGGTCAGCCTGGTCTACAGAGTGAGTTCCAGGACAGCCAAGGCTACACCGAGAAACCCTGTCTCAAAAATAATAATAACAACAACAGCAAATATAGTCTGATAATGATAAATATGGATCCAACTCTTTCACTAAAAGATTATGACTATTTAATAATAAAGTGTCAAACTTTAAAGCAGTTGAATGGAAAGTGGTTAACTGTGTTGTTCCTAAAAATGGAATGCTACCAAGCTATTTAAGTTTATATTTTTAAAGAATATGATGTGATTTTGAAAATGATTACAAAAGGTTTTCTCTTTCATTTTATTATTTCTTCCCTTTTCCTACTTTCTTCCTTTTCTTTCTTCCCCTTTCCTTCTTCCTTCCTTCCTTCCTTCCTTCCTTTCTTTCTTTCTTTCTTTCTTTCTTTCTTTCTTTCTTTCATTTCTCTCCTTTTTTTTTGAGACAGGATCTCACTACACACCATAGACTGGTCTTGAACTCTGCCTCAAAATCTCCTGCCTCAGCTACCTGAATGCTATTAGCATGGTCAGGTGTATGCATGCTTGTACATATGCCAAGTCACGTGTATAGAAGTCAAACGCAAAGGCCAGAGGAAAATGTGCACGAGTTGGTTCTCTCTTTCTATCATGAGGTTCTGGGAAATGAACTCAAACCCTCAGGTTTGGAAGCAAGAGCCTTTCCTCAGTGAGCCATTTTGCTGGCCCCTGGGCTAGGTTAATTTTAAGCATCAAATGACATGTAAAATGTAGTTCTACTTTTTTGAATGAAAATAGGAAGTTATTATTTCTGGGTGGTGGAATCTCAGCGGGTTTTGCTGTTTGTTATATTTTGTGTGCACTAAGGATTCATCCTTGGCCTCACTCACGCTAGATAAATATCTTCCTACTAAGCCTTATCTCTAGACCCTGATTTTGTATTTTATTCATCCTATATTTCTCTATTTCACAGAACTCCTACTCACACCATATGTTTTTCTGGAGCATGCAATTACTTATCTTTATAATTAACATGCAATACATAAGGATCTCATTGGAAGATAGATTCTTTTCTGTGTGCTATTTATCTCTAAGGTCAAGCCCTTACATTGAATTCTCTCTCTTTGAGACTCAAAAAAGAGATAGAAAACTCAAAGTTAGCAACTTACAGAAAGTCAACTCATGTTTTCCGACTCTCGGTCTCCCTGTACTTACATACTTTCGTCCTCTACAAAACCCACGGCAGGTATCTATTAACCTGATTTCCTTCTTGAGCCATGCACTTTCTTGATTTAAGAAGTGCATCCTAGATGACCCTGCAGCTCCCTGTGATGGGTACCACTTAAAGAGCCACCGCTAGGCTCAACGTAGGACTCCGTACAACTTCATTTTCTGTTTATCCCCTCCCGCCTCAGTTTATTCTACAGGTTCCCATTGGGATTGGCTCAGATCCATGTTTTTATAAACAAAGAGCAAAAGCACAGGTGAGGAAAATTGAAATCATTCATATTGTTTCTGACCACCTGGGTCTAAAGCTCTGCATATTTCTCTCTAGTCCTTTCTCTGTACCTATCTGGTAACATCCTCCCTGCATCCACTCCCCAGTTTATCTCTGGCTTCCGTCCTGCTGTGCTTCACAGTGATGACCACACCGCTCTCCCACTTAACCCTGGCCTTGCTCTCAAGAGTAAAAACTGAAGTTCTTCTGTAGCCTGTGCACAAGGGACCCTGAGAACACACTGGCTACCTCTCCACCCTTCTCACCTCTCCTATGGTCTCTGCTTCATGTATCATGGCCACTTCGAGTATCTGGCCATTCTCCTCAAATGTATGCTCTCTGTGCCTTTTGCATTTCTCCGCTAGGAGTAGTCCACCTAGTAGGAGCACTCCTGAGGTGCTCATTTAATGATGACATTGCTAGAGGCTTTCTAGACTCCCCCATATATCAAGTCCGTAAACAATCTTCAGTGAACGCTCTATCTGCGCTATGCATAGGATGTTTACACATTTGCCTCTTCTTGCCCCCAAAGTAGTCTCCACCTCTGCTAGCTCCCCCATAATATAAGTCCTGCCTTGTGAAATGACTTCAGTGTTTAGAAGGTTTATATCATTCATTTTTAATTGTTTTATGCCCCTTTCTTCTTAGAACATAATACAAGACAGTGATTACAGACTGCAAAGAATCCCATAGGAAGGTTTTTAAAACTCTCTAGGTTCATACCTAGACCAACTCAGTCAGGACTTCAGGGGTGGGACACTGGGAATGCATACATCATATACATATTCACATAGAATTTTACAGCTACTGGTAATTCTATCATGGAGTTGAATGGAGGCTTCTCCACCAACACATGGGCACTGCGTCTTGTCACTTCCCCTCTCCACCATGGGCTGAGACCCATCACCAGGGAGGAGACATGGCTTAGCTCAGAAGGCTGCATGGGATACTTCTGATTTGGGTAGAAGGAGGTTTCCAAGGGAGGGTGAGGGGAAGAAGTGCACAGATAGGGAGGACATCAGACATTGTGATGTGTACTCAGAGAAGGGCAGAAATAGAGAAAAGGCCGGGACGTAATGTACATGGGACCTTTAAAGGAGAGCACAGAGGACACCCGAACTCTTGGCCAGGCCCCCTCCGGTGTCCAGCTGAAGCCCTGACTGAGAGAATCACAGGAGGAGTCCTGCCTTTATCAGATCAAATACAGAAGCTACAGAGTGCTTCAGAAAGAGTACTGTTTGGAGGATGATTTAAGCCTCCATTACTCCTGAAGTCACCTTTGCTTCTCTGGGCATGTTTTCCTTCTGTAACAGCCAGGGCCAACCTTGGAATTTCTGTGAAGACTGACTTGAAGATCTGTAGAAAATGCTCTACAGAAGCCCAGTGGAGTAGATTGTTGCTAGAACTGATGCTGGAAGTACTTTAGAAGAGCAGCAGAGGGTCTTCTATGGCGTGGACCACAACTTTATGGCCTAGTACCTGGACACTCATTTTGGAAATTTTATGTGCTAACTAGAGGCTTAATGCCTGATCTCTGACACTCAGGTTCTGTTCCACCCAGAACTATAGAAACAGCACAAGACCGCCTGAATGGGCATGCACACACTGTAAGTAAACACTGTAGAGTAAGTCCCAGTCCATTCCTGGACACTTTGGTGGGCACCATGCCCAGATTGGATGCTTGTTTGAGCCATATGTCACCCTGGTACCTGACTCCAGTGGTGTATGCAGGCCTTCCCAGAGCGGCTCACACACCTAGCCATCCTCACCTCTTTTTAGGTCTTGCCCCCTGTGTGGCATTTGGAGACAGCCACAGTGGGAATGTTTATACTAGAATGTAAAACAAAGGTTATGGCTTAGGACCCAGCATAGCAGGCCAAGCCCCCAGCAGCTGAAAGAATGGAGACATTTGAACAGCCCTGACCTTCTTCCAAGGTATAGTCTAGGAACTGGTAGTATCAATAGGCCCTGTTTAAAAGTGTCAGATCCTGGCTGGGCAGTGGTGGCTCATGCCTTTTTTTTTTTAAGAATTGTTTTTTATTGAGCTATATATTTTTCTCCACTCCCCTCCCTTCCTCTCCCCTTCCATTCTTCCCTCTTCCCTGGTCCCCATGCTCCCAATTTACTCAGGAGATCTTGTCTTTTTCTATTTCCCATGTAGATTAGATCTATGTATATCTCTCTTAGGGTCCTCTTTGTTGTCTAGGTTCTCTGGAATTATGAATTGTAGGCTAGTTTTTCTTTGCTTTAGGATTAAAAGCCACTTACGAGTGAGTACATATGATATTTGTCTTTCTGGATCTGGGCTACCTCCTCACTCAATATAATGTTTTCTAGATCCATCCATTTTTCCCGCAAATTTCAAGATGTCATTATTTTTTCTGCTGTGTAGTACTCCATTGTGTAAATGTACCACATTTTCCTTATCCATTCTTCAGTCAAGGGGCATTTAGGTTGTTTCCAGGTTCTGGCTATGACAAATAATGCTGCTATGAACATAGTTGAGCTATCTTGAGTGAGGGAGCCATTCTGTGGCTAGAAAGAAACTTGACACTAGGGAAATTCTCAGGAATCCACAAGAACGACCCCAGTTAAGACCCTAAGCAATAGTGGAGAGGGTGTGTGAACTGGCCTTGTCTTGAAGTCAGATTGATGAGTACCTTAATTGTCACCATAGAACTTTTATCCAGCAACTGATGGAAGCAGATGTAGAGATCCACAACTAAAAACTGGACCGAGCTTCCGGAAACCAATCCAAGAGAGGGAGGAGCAATAATATGAGCAAAGGGGTCATGATCATAATGGGGATCCCCACAGAAACAGCTGACCTGAGCTAGTGAGAGCTCACTGACTCTGGACTGAGATGATAGCTGGAGAACCTGCACAGGACCAAACTAGGCTCACTGAATGTGCGTGACAGTTTTATGGCTTGGGCAGTCTGTGGGGCAACTGGCAGTGGACTTATCCCTAGTGTGTGAAGTAGCATTTGGGAGTCCATTCTTGTTGGAGAGCTACCTTGCTCAGCCTAGATATGGGGGGGGGGGCTTGGTCTTGCCTCAAAGTGATTTGTCAGACTTTGTTGATACCACTTGGGCAACCTTACCCTCTCTGAGGAATGGATGGGGGCTGGGGAAAATAAGGGGGAGCAGGAAGAGGGGAGGGAGTAGAAACAGATAAACAAAACAAATATCATCTAGAGAATAGTTAAGAGGGAGAATTGCATAATCCATATTTCCTTTAGCCACACAACTTTCTCTTTCTTCCACACATTTTACATGCATTCAAATATACCGTACACACACACACACACACACACACACACACACACACACACTACTAGGCAAACAGCCACCCAGAGACCTGCTCTAAACACTTTAGAATACTTTTTAAAAATTCTTTTTTTCTCTGCATGGTTTTAAGCATAACTGCTTAAAAATGTTACAGTTTTAAATCTAACTTCTCCCTCCACTTAACATATATTAAAATATTAAGATAAAATCTTATTAAAACTTTCTTTGAGGCTGTCAAGGGTGAATTTTCCACAATTTATTGAACCAATCCCTTTTCTGAAGGGCTTAAAAAGTTTCTAACAGTTTGGTCTTACTAAAAGACAGTGATTGTGTTATTTTCTGCCTCAGTTGGAAAGCTGACTTCTCCTTTAGACAAGGTTTTAGAAAGTGGAATTGAAGAGGAAGTTTTTGTTTTGCTTTGGTGTGTGTGTGTGTGTGTGTGTGTACTGAGTCTTACTTCCTTCATGCTATACTGACTCCAGAAAGTTACTTGGCCTTCTTCAGAAGGACTCAGTCCCGGAGTTCCCACTTGGCTTCCCTTGACTCCGCTAAGGGAAGGCGGGAAGGCAGGGTGAGGGTGCTACACCCTCACTCCCAGTTGCCTACCTCCCCCCACTCCGGTCAGAGGAAACAAAACAAAACAACAGCAGAACCAAGAAACAAATTATCCGTGTGTGGATTTATTTGTTTTTCCTGCCTTCTATGATTCCAAGTCCAAATCAAGTCTCCACATCCACAAACCAATTTCTTTTTTTACATAAGAAAAATCAAAGAAAGAACTCACGATCCTTTTGTGTTTCAACTTGTGGTCGGGAATTTAAATTTCGGACTTGCAAGTTGCATGGCAACTTCCTGTTAAACTGTTTACTGCTCACTTTTACACCTCCGTAGAGGGGTGACAGCAGGTTCCCCGCCTCTGCCCCGCACCTGCTGGAGCTGCAGCTCGGGCTCAGCACCGCCAGGCTCAGTATCTTAGGGCGAAAGGCCGTGCGCCTTAGCGTTCTGGACTGTCTTAAGGGCCACTCGCCCTTTCCGCGCGTGGGATCAAGCTCTTTCCTGAGCTGGGCGCTCGGGACAGAATGCCACCCTGAGCTGGGGCGCGCGGGACTGAACGCCACCGCCACCCGGCGTCCAGGCACCCGCCGCGTCCTGCGTGCCCGCACTTACCTCCGCCGTACATCTGACACAGGTATGGGAAGCGCCACACATTGCCCAAGCCCACCGCGTAGGAGATGCAGGCGAACACGAACTGCAGCGGGTTGCCCCATTGAGGCCGCGCTTTCTCCATGGCCCGCGTTCGCTCTCAGGCAGGGCCTGGTCTCTGGCCACTGCTCGCCCGCCTTTTAATTGCTAATCTCATTAACGCCCAGAGGGGCGAGGCCGGTAAGCGGGGAACTGCGAGCCCCACCCCGCTGAGCCCCGGCGGGGAAGACACCCCTCCTTGGCACCGGGTGTGGACTTCAGAGCGCCGGGAAAGGATCACGTTTCCTCCACCTCTTACTGATTCATCGATGGCAGTATTATATATGCCTGGCACTGCTGAGCAACGGGAAGGCACAGCACCCTCACTCCGGAGCTGACATTCGGATGGCGGGAACATTTAAGTGCCGCGAATAACCTTGTTCTTGACCTTTTTTTTTTTTTTTTTTTTTGACCTACGGAGGCAGTTTCATTTGGTTCGTACCACCCAGTTCACCTAAATCGGAGATGTAGGGACGATTTAAAGGGGTAAGTCCTAAAACCATATAGACAAAGACCCAGGACGTTCCAGAGGAGAGAGGACTTTTGCAGGGAGAGGGTGGGTGTGGAGGCTCAGTGGGCAGAGCACTACCTTAGCCCTTGTTAGACCCGAGTTTGATCTTAGCACACACGGGAGACCTAAGTTTCTCCATCTACTGGCTCTTCCCTACGCCCGTAGTGTGGCAGAATCAGGTTTTGAACAACTGCCGAGAGGCCAATGGGAGCTAGGGGTTCTCGTCCCTGGCTAGGGGGAAACCTAAGATTTTCATGCTTTTGCCGATCCAGCGAGGAAAAGTAGTTGAACCCGACTGCACAAAGTTTAGTGCAGTGACTTAGGAAGGGTCTGTTGTTTCTGTCTCTACTCCACCACTGACTAAGCTCCGTGACTTGGGCAATTCATTTAACATTTTTGACCCTGTTTCATCTGTAATAGAAAAACAAACAAACAAATCCCTGCGCCCCCCCCCCCCTTCCTTCCAACAAGCTTAAACAACCTATCCTGGAAGTTTTAACCTTAAAACAGTGAAGAAGAAAGTCAAGTCACAACACAGCAGAAGGAAGCCTGGTTACTTAAGTTTCAGATTATAGATTTTTCCTCCCTCCTGCTTCTTCCCATGCCTAGTCCCAGTCCATTGCTGATGGACATCTGTGTTGTTCCAGTCTGTGGCTGCTATGAACAGAACTAGTGTGAGCATTCTAACACACTCCTCTGATGGATGCACTTACTGGAGGGAACTTTGGGACTATGGGCAGGGTTAGGAAATACCAGTTCACATTCTCATTAACCTCAGCTGCTCTGCATCCTTGCAACTGCTCTCCTGTTAAAAAAACAAAACAACAAAACAAAAGCAGGCATTTCTTGAGAGCAGGTGCCACAGCAGGAGTGGCTGTCAGAGACCAATCTGTGGGAGTCAGGCAAGCGATCTTAACCATCTCCTGGCCCTTCTGTTTTTAAAGTTCTGTCTAGACTTATGACTGCATGGATGGCTCACTTTGCCTTTGATTTCCCTGACAACTAGCAAGTCTGCAGCCTTTTAGATGCTCACCAGGCCATCTGAAGAGCCCTGGGTTTCTGGAATGTCTGCATAAGCTTTGGTCAGTTTTTACTGGGTTGTCTTTTTCTACTGATATTCATTTGTTTTCCTATTCCGGCTATGGGTCTTATGCCTGCTTTATATGCCAACAGTTTCATTCCTTATTCTGTGTTTACTTTCTGACCCATCATAAGTGTCTTCTAGTGAAGAAAATTCTTAACTTCAAGAATGTCCAGTTTGAGCCGGAGATGTATGTAGCTCAGTTTGTAGAGTGCTTGCCTAACATGCATGAGAGCCTGGGCTCTATTCCTACCTCTCCATAAACTGGGTATGTGTGGTGGTGTACACCTGTAATTCCAGCCCTTGGGAGATAGAGGCAGGAAGATCAGAAGTTCAAGGTCATCCTCAGCTACATCACAAGCTCAAAGCTAGCCTGCTATAGGAGACGCTATCTCAAAAATAAACAAGTAGGCTGGAGGATCGTAGTCCAGTTTCCATCACACACACGATGAGCTCACTACCACCTGTAACTCCATCTCTAGGGCATCCAATGCCTTCTTTTCGTTCCTGAGGGCACTTATACATCTGTGTGTATATACCCATAGACTCATAAAATAAAAATAAATATTAAAAAACAAACATCTATCAGTCTTTTATAAAAACTTGTCTTCATGGTCATTTTTTCCCTCACTTCTTACTTTCCTGCCAGGAGTGTGGCACATGCCTTTAATCCTAGCACTTGAGAGACAGGAGGATCTGTGAGTTCAAAGCCAACCTGGTTAACACAGTGAGTCCAGGAGAGCCAGGACTACATAGAGACCCTGTCTCAAAAACAAACCCCCCCCAAAAAATCCCAAAACAATAACAACAAAAAGCCCAAATTCTTCCTTATCAAGTCCAAGATCATGACGATATTCCTGAGCATTCATCCCCTTAGCAAAGCAAATCTCTGCAATGAGTGAGTTACTGCCTATCGAGACTGTCCTTCATGAATCCTGGATTTCAACGATTCTACTAGGCTGGTTGGTTAATGCACTCCAGGGATACTCCTTTCTGCACATTCTCAGTATTTGGAGAAGTAGTCACGGGCCACTGTCCCTGTTTTTTTATGTGGGAGCCAGAGATTAAAACTCAGATCCTCATGTCTATCGGCAGACCCTTTACCAAATGAGCCGTCTCCACAGCCCTGCAGTCCTGGTTAAAGGTCTGCCTATAGGCATGGTGGTGAATCGTTACAACACATGAGCTTTGCTGCCTCCAGCTATCACAAATTAGTTTTTCTATAGGATTCTTAGCAACATTTAGGATCTGGGCACCTAAGAAAGAACAATCACCAGCTACTAGAAACATGAGTTAACGTGGAGTTTGTTGGGCCAGTGAGGGCAATGCCCTTCTTTTATTCCTTACCCTAGGAAGCAGACGAGCATCTGGTCTCAGCTGCCTTGGGAAGCCAGCCCAATATTTGAGACTCAGAAAGTGAGAATCTCTGTCTCTCTGTGGTGTGTGTGTGTGTGTGTGTGTGTGTGTGTGTGTGTAGTACAAAGAATCATCCAGACCGAGTAAATGCAAATAGTCAGATTACCATGCCACCCTAAAAATCCATTTGATGATTCTGAGAAGATCTCCTGAGCAATGGGTGTGGTGGCGGGGACTTCCACACGGAGGGAGGAACGCAGCGTGTGGTCACGGATGGCAAACTGACAAATGCTTATCCACTTTTAGCAGAAACACCTCTCATCTGTTTGTTAATGCCTGTGGTGTAAATACTTCAACTTTAGGCCATTTTGAGATTCCAACATGATATCACTGGGGTTGGGGAGAAGACATTCAGCGGCACACTGTAATGTTGAGTTCTCAACCATTATGCACAATGACAAGGTAGCCTCAAGGGCTTAGCCGACGGTAAAGAATAGTAAATAACTGGAAATGATGATTTTTTTAAGTCTTACTTCTTCTTTAGATAATTTAATATTCTAACTTAGCCCTTGGTAATGACTGTATTTAATAAAAACAAGTTCTTGAAATTCCTGTACACACCCCAATTGGTCACTCAGCACTCAATAGAAGACTGGGTAGTAGAGCAAGCTCAGCTCTTTGAGGTGTTTCTCTTTGGGATGTTTGGTGTCCCAGAAGCAGAGTTTTCAGATAAACTCAGGGAAGCCTACTCTGATTTATGGGAGAACCCTTTCTCCAGACTTTGCCCTCACTGCATCTATGACAGTCAGGACACAAAGCCCTGAAGTTCATGTATCCACTTTCCTGAAGAGGAGGAGAAGAGGGGGGCATGGCATGAGCACACGGGTGTAGCCGCCAAGTGCACCTCAGGATTCTCTATTTTCACTCTATCAACTATGAAGGCCATGCAGCTTTCAATCATTTGCTCATCTTGGTGATTTCCATTGTTACCTAACTACCATCGAGAGCTTCCAGTTCCCTACAAGATAAAGTCCAAACTCCTTGGCTTTGTTTGTAAGGCTTTGAGGATTTTTTAAATTGAGTACTGAGGAATTTGACCCTTGCATGCCTGGGTTCTAGGAAACAGAATCAGTCCAACTCTTACGTATAAAAATACACAGCATTTTGCTTCAGGTGAAAAACCTGCCTTCTAAGGATGAATTTGACATAATAGCAGCCACAGCCCAGAAGGGATCCATTCAGTGCACTCTCAGGACAAACGTTAGCGCTGCAGGGCTTGGGGCACCAATAGCTGGCTCGGTGGTTAAGTACACTTAGAGGACCCAGGCTCAATTCCTAGCACCCACATGGTGGTTATTGTTTTTCTCATGAATTTTTAGATAGATTTTAACAGTTTTAAAGTAACTCTCCTCCTCCTGTATTTCTAGGGTCTTGGGTCTCACACTAGGTACTACGACCTTTACAGAAACCGCCACAGCTTTAGTCTACTGGAGTTTGATGCTGTGCCTAGGGCAGTCTCATTACAGTAACTGTGTACATGCATTTCCATGTGGAATTTAATCTGCCAAGTGTTAAGGTTCCCCAATACCAGAAACTTGCAGCTTAACTCTGGTGGCTTCTGTGTGGGGACTGGAAAGACACAGAACATCACTGCACAACTTCCACCAGGCAGCGCTGACTTGGACGTTCAATGATAATGTCTGTGATGCAGCATCTCTCTCTACGCTTAGACTGTAGGCAGCTGTGTGAGAAAGAGCCACATGTTGCATGCTGCACCACTTCCTCGGGAGAGGATGTGACTTTCTTGGCTCCCTCTTTGGGTGCTGATCAAGGACATCTCAGGCTTCTCCAGAGCTACAGCCCCTCATCCCCTGGCAGGGAAGTCCCATACCAAAGGTGACTCCATCCCTTGAGGCAACTCTGGGATGGGAAATTCTTGTGCCCTCATCCAGACCTGGACCCCTGTTCTGCCTTTCTTTCTCAAGGACCCTAGATTCTTCTGTCTCACCAAACCCTGACTCTGGCCCTATTTTTCCACAGCTTCCCTCTCTGCCTGGACCTCACAGGTAGCTGGTCAGTTTACACATCTTGCTCCTACCCACTTTTTTTTTTTATTCCTGTGTAGTACAAACCCCAAGGGTCCTGGATCCTTGGGCTGCAGTTAGGAGCTTCTGGGAACATTCCACCAGGCTGTGGCTGCATATGTGGCCAGCACAGGTGCACAATGTCAGCAGGGCCTTGCTCCTTTATTGATCACCTCTGGTTGACCTGTGGCTCTGGGTTCTATTAGCTCTGTGTGCCTCAAATCTTCCTTCCCACACCTTGTATTCCACTGATGTCTTTTTTTTGTTTTTGTTTTTGTTTTTGTTTTTCGAGACAGGGTTTCTCTGTAGCTTTGGAGCCTGTCCTGGAACTAGCTCTTGTAGACCAGGCTGGTCTCGAACTCACAGAGATCCGCCTGCCTCTGCCTCCCGAGTGCTGGGATTAAAGGCGTGCGCCACCACCGCCCGGCTCCAATGATGTCTTTTAACAAAGGTCCTAATAACCACATAGATAGCTAAAGGGAAACTCTCGTGTCTGAAATTCACTTTCCTTTCCAGCTATCTTCAGCACTGGTTCTTCCTCCTTTCTGGGGCTTCGGGGACTCCCTGTCACCTCTCTTCATGGCATTACTTATAGATCTCCTTCTCCTCCATTTCCCTTCCCTTCCTGTCCCCTGCTTACAAATATTCTCAAGGTCTACTAACATCTTTTAAGACCTTTTAGGTATACAGGGCACCAATTCTTTATCTAAATTTGTAGTCTACATTTGTTGCCTCTGTTCATTGCTCCATTTATGCCTTTTACGGTGGCAGTGACACCTAGGTCAAAATTACAAGTCTACTCTCAAATATACTCAGAAACAAAGCATACCCTTCCTTTCTCATTCTGTTGTGTGGGAAGGGTAGAGGAGTGCCCTTCTTCCTGGCTAAGCCTCCTCTCATGCCAGGACCACAATGCACCCACAACTTTTCTCGAGTCTTCATATTCCCACTGTTACCACTAGGTGTACACCAATTTCTAAATAAAGGCAATATGACAGCCTAAGGATAATTTCCTGTCTCAAGAAGGGGTTGCCAGCACCCCTTCCTGTCCTGCCTTCTACCTTTCGGATACCCGTCCTGTCCCTGAAAGTGACCTCTCTATAGACCTTTTGCTACATTTCTGTATATCCACTAAACACAAATCCCTGAAAACGTTTTAATTTTATCTATGTTCAAATTTTATATTATGGGAAAATACAGTGGTTTTCCTTTGGCACCTGACTTCTGCCTCACATTTACATTGGTATTATAGCTATAATTTCAGGGTGTTATTTTTTTTGCCAGTACTTACACAATTATTATTTTTATACTTTGCTGTTGATATACATATCTGAGTTATTTACGGTTTTGTGCTGTTATGAAGAATGTTGCTATCTACCATGTGGTTCTTGTGTTCTGGCAGATACATATTAATACAAATATTTCCATGGGCAGAAATGAAACATACCAAGACCTCTTACAGATGATTCATGCAGTGGTTATAAAACTCACATATATGAATAATCATATATATATATATATGTAAACATGAATTCATGTATATGTGCTTATATAAGAGTACTCCTATATTTACCTTATAATTGAGTTGCTCATAGTCTTATAGACTAGTGAAGGAAAACATGGTTAAAAATTCATCACTAGGGGCTGGAGAGATGGCTCAGTGGTTAAGAGCATTGCCTGCTCTTCCAAAGGTCCTGAGTTCAATTCCCAGCAACCACATGGTGGCTCACAACCATCTGCAATGAGATCTGGTGCCCTCTTCTGGCCTTCAGGCATACACACAGACAGAATATTGTATACATAATAAATAAATAAATATTAAAAAAAATTCATCACTAATACACAGAACAAAGAAATGTTGAGTGTGTTGGAATGCCTGTAATCCCAGCAATCAGTAAGGCAAAGGAACAAGGATCATTCCAAATTTGAGGGTGGCCTAGGATCTGATTGTTTCATTGTGAGATCATATTGTTCTTTCTAGATATTCCTCTGATTATTTGTAGATAATTGCTTAACTTAATCTTTTTATGGCACACATATGTGCACAGACAGTGATAGAATAGATAGAATTCATTCACATAATAGTTGTATTTGTTATTGATGGAACTTTGGGGGAGACGCATACTTCTTGAAAATTATATAACCTTTCTTAGTCTACATTTTGCACTTTTAAAATGAGGGAGTCCTGACTCTTCACTGAACAATTCCAAGCAGTTTAGATTATGTAACACATTTAACAAAAGGCAGAGAGCCCTCAGGACACCAAGAAATTGCTGGTCAGAACTGAAGACAAGGTGGCAATCACAGAACTGGGTCTAGCTGTTCCCTGCCCTATTACTGCTGTGAGATTGACAAAAATGAGAACATAAAATCAATCAATCAAGTTTGAAAGCAAAGAGGCCTTAAACTAAAACCAACATAGGGGAAATGCTATAATACATGTCTACTTTTGTTAACATATAATGATTAAAATGCAGGGCTTCCTAAGACTTCAACTAAGATAAATTCGGCATAGTGTGTTTCTTTGTGCATATACCCACCTCCAAAGGACAACTGGGTCAGGAGTGTAAGTAACCTGGCTCATTTTCTGTGAGTTGACGCTGTGAAAGCTGAAATAATTAGGTGGTGTACGCAATACAAAGTGGACATTGTTTGTTCAGAAAGGCCCAAACGGAACAAATACATTTTTCAGGTCAGTTCAAACAGATGCAGAAATAAGCTTATTTAGAAAACACTCTGGCTTCTCACCATGACCACTCAGCTGATCACGGTAGGTTAAGCAAGACCCAGCCACGTGTTATGGAAACAGAGGACCCAGAGAACAGTGGTGAAGCCTTCAGAGATTTTGTTAGTCTTGGCTAAATTTATTCCTTCACCTCAAATATTTTTGATGGGAACAAGAATCAAGACTAACTAGAAGGCATAATCTGGTGGGGAAAACAGCTGGAGCACTGGGAAATATTTTCCAGGGTCAAAATGTGGTTGGGGCCATGCTGTCTCCACTAGTGACCCCTAAGGAATCTCACTGTGTCCTGCTGGGCTGTTTTATGTTTGTTCTCTCATCTCACAACAGCAGAAGCTCTATGAGTCCCACACTGCCAGGAAACACATATGCTTTGTTTCACAAGCTCAAGGTTCAAAGTATATTTGATTTCTTTCACCTCTGGATCCTCTAAATGTGGTCTGTCATAGAACGTGGGCATCATGGAGGAGAGTTTGTGAGACACAGACTCTCGGGCCCATTTTAAAGAACCCCAGAAGTTTTGTAGGCATGTTGAGATCTTAAAAATATACTGTGTTAATAATTTTTTTAGATTACAATATATTTAATCATTTTCCCTTTCCCTTTCCTATCTCCAAGCCCTCCCATATACCCCTCCTTGAGTTTTCAAATTTATGGCCTTTTTTTTTTGTCAATTGTTGTTACGTGTACACACACAAATAAATATGCACATACATATACATTCTTAAATACAGCCTACTTCGTCTATATAATGCTACCTGTAAAATGATTTCACGGCTGACCACTTAGTATTGGATAACCAATTGGTGTGTTCTTCCCTGGGGAAGTCTCAGCAGTCTTTACTTGCCTGGGGTTGTGAACTTCCTCCCATCCACTGTAGCATGTCTACGGCTGGTGTCCTTATTCAGTTCATGCTGAGGCAGTCATGTTGGTGAGACTTTACAGGTTTAGCCGCTGACATTACTAGGAGACAAGATCCTCACAGCAAACTCTCTGATAACCTGACTCTTACAATCTTTCTGCCCCTACTTCTGCAATGTACCCTAAAGTCCCACTTTCAGGAATTGCTTTGCAAATGTATCCGTTGGGACTGGGTTCCACAATTCAGCATTTTGATTTGTTGTGGTTTTCTGTAGTGGTCTCTGTTTATTGCAAAAAGAATTTTCTTTGATGAGGGTGAGGACTACACTTCCATGTGAGTATAGGGACACACATTTAGAATGCAGTTAGGGTTATGCTGTCTTAGTAGAGTGGTGATGGAAGGTTCTCTTTCAAGACCCACAATTCACTAGCCTTGAGCAGTAGGCGAGGTTTCCAGTACCAGGCATGCTCTCCCTCTTGTTGAGCAGGTCTTAAGTCCAATTAGAGAGCTTTTGGTTACTGCCAAGGTATGTGTGTTGCTTTTGCACCCTTAGGGTGATTGTGTGATGCTGGTCGTGTGTGTGTGTGTGTGTGTGTGGTTTATAGGCATCATAGCTGGGCACACTGTATTTTATACTTGATTACACAACAGAATCATTTGTGAGACTTTGAAAAAAATAAAAGCAAGCCAAGCGCGATAGCACACGCCTGCTATCCCAGCACTCAGGAAGCCGAGGTAGGAGAATCAAGAGTTCATATCCAAATTGAATTAACGAGCAAAGTCTTATCTAAAAACCAAAACAATAACCTCAGCATCCCAAATCTACAGATGCTTGTCTCAAGGGGGAAAAATGAGGTTGACTGGTTATACCTGAGTATCTGGAACCTAAAGGTGTCGTGGCAACTGGTATAAACTGCCCTTTCCAGGGAGCAAGAGTCCTACCAATACTTCCTTGTCACTCATTTTATTTATTTTTCGGTTTCTCTGTGTAGCCTTGGCTGTTCTGGAACTCACTCTGTAGATCAGGCTGTCCTCCAATCCACAGAGATTCACCTGTCTCTCCTCCTGAGTGCTAGGATTAAAAGCGTGCGCCACCACCTGGAATCATTCATTTTAGCACACACACACACACACACACAGACACAGCATTAACGTTTCCCTTCTGAACACCTCCATTTTCCATTCTCCCCAATACCATTATTACCACCATTTACTGTTAATTTCTTATCTTTCTACTTTTAAATTTTTCTCTGTAAAATAAACTCAGATCAAGTAAGGGGGAGGAAGGGAGGAGAGAGAGGGGGGAGGGAAGAAGGGAGAGGAGAGAGAGAGAGAGAGAGAGAGAGAGAGAGAGAGAGAGAGAGAGAGAGAGAGAGAGAGAGAAGGGGATTACATATCTTACCTCTCCTGGGTATGTTGAAGACATTTTTGCCATATGCACCACACAAATTTCTTCTCATGCACTCAGGAGCTCAAAACTTTTTCCTGCTTGCTGAGATGCCACATTACCCGAAAATAGCTCAAGAATTACCTAGGAACAATTTTGCTAAATTCACTTCCTGCAGTATTACAAGGAATGATACTCTTCCACAATTTCTCTTCTGATTTTTGTTTCCATTTCCATTTTGTTTCTACCCAAATTAATATTTTTCCTTTTTTCTTTTTTCTTTTTGGTTTTTCGAGACAGGGTTTCTCTGCAGCTTTTTTAGAGCCTGTCCTGGAACTAGCTCTTGTAGACCAGGCTGGCCTCGCACTCACAGAGATCCGCCTGCCTCTGCCTCCCGAGTGCTGGGATTAAAGGCGTGCGCCACCACCGCCCAGCTCCAAATTAATATTTTTATTGATGTCTGCTGTTTTGTGTTCATTTATGCAGTACTTTTGTGTTGTGGGCATGTCACCACCTCTGAAAATTCAAAGAAAGGTGGATAGCTTAACAAAGCAAGTGTCCACATAATTACAACACAGTAACAAAATATAAAAGCTCCATACAGGGTTCAAGAATACACTCTGTCCACTTCTTCAATTTCCCTCCCTTCCCCCAGAGATTAGACAATCTATTTTTTTAAATACAGATTTATAATTTACTATCTTTCCTAGTGATTTTATTATTCTGTTGTGGTTTGAATGTGAATTGTTCCCCCAATACACACACGTGATGAACAATTGGTCCTCTGTACTGATCTGGAAGGTTGTTGAACCCTTAGGAGGTGGAGCCTTGCTGGCGGAAGAGGACCACCAGGTGAGGCTTTGAAGTTTTATACTCTGGCCCCACTCGTTTCCCGATTACAGAAGAAATGAGAAGGCTTCACACTCTTGCCACCAGGCCTTTCCTACCAAGACAGACTACATCCAGTGTAAACCCTCTTTCCTTTAAGTGTTTTTTTTTAATTGTTTTTGTTTTGCTTTGTCAGGCATTTGGTCACAGGAACAAGGCAAAGAATACTATATCTTCCCACACATTCTGAAAAAGACATGCTTTTGATTTGTGTAGATTTGAACTTTATAACGACGTTCTCCTTTTCAGATTTTACTTTCTTTACGGTGCAGACATGCTGTATGTAGCTATAACCTGTACATTTTCATTACTCTGGATATAGAACTAGGGGATTTTCTAGAACTAGGCTGTTTTAGAACAAACAACCCACTTGGGTTGTTTGAGACACAGAATGGTAGAAGGCTGACATCTACAACATACAAATGCTGTGCTTAAGAAGATGGGATGCAGTACAAAGAGGGATAGGCACGCTGTATTCACTGGGTTCAATGTGTTCCTACATTCTTACTGATTCTTTTGTTAGTCTATCAACCACAGAGAGAATTATGTAATACCATCTACGATGACTGTGGACTTCTTTCAGTCGTCAACTGTTGCTGTACAGATCTTGAAGCTGTAAGGGCCAAGCAAAGTAAATTGTTGTATCTTTCTTATAGGTGCAAACTTACGCCGTGCTGTATGGTAGGCTCCAGCACACCATGCTGTATGGTAGGCTCCAGCACACCGTGCTGTATGGTCGGCTCCAGCAGCTTCAGGTTCTCCTCTCATTATCCTGCAGAGCGCTGTTTCCAACATGTGCAATCCTATCATCTCCTAGTTCTATCATCTAAAAACACTGGCCATGTTGTTTTCCAGCCTTTTGTTTTGGTTTGGACCTCTAGCACAATGTTGATATGAACAAGGGATAACAGAAGAAGCAACTGTGTTCTGGAGATTAAAGGGTAAGCATGCGACGTATCACTGTTAACCATGATGATGAAGCTTATCAAATTAAGACAAACTATGTCACTCTTTGGCCCTAAACCTCTGAGTAGCTTCCCCATTTCAACACAAAAGACAAAGTGCTTACAGACTTTCCCACTCTTTTCGCTGTTCAAGGTTCCAGGCTCAGCATGCCATCGGCTGTTCCACCAATACTTCATCTCTACACTGCTGTGTTCTCTCCACAGACACCCCGTGGTGAGCTCCCTTGCTTCCTTCACGTCCTTGCTTAGATCACGTTCTCATTGTGTCCCTAGTGGCAGCCCTCTCTCTTTTGATACTTCCTCTAGTTACTCAGGCCAATTCTCACTGGCAAAAATGGATAGCAAAACCAGTAAGGTCTCAAGCAATGCGCTGCCCACATGCCTAGCTGACGTGGCACCTCGTCAGTCCTCTTCTGAGCCTGTCTGACCCAGACCAATCCCTCCTTCCTGATGTGCTCTCCTGAGCCTGCCTCTAATGACACTCAAGGCTTCACTGTGGACTTACAGGTTTCTACTATTTTGTTTCCTTGTTGACTCCCTCTTTTCTCAGATTTCATGGTGATAGGGTGTCTTGTGTTCTCATCTATACTTACTTCCTTGGTGTATCTGCCTCTGTCATGGCCTAAAACTCCCTCCATGGATACTCCTATTGCTTTGTTTCTAATCCAGACTAAGCTGTTGAGGTTGGGACTTGAATGTCTACTCCTTTGTTAATATCACATTTGGCATTTCAGGATTATGTAAAACAAAATTCCTGCCTTTCTCTTCTTTCCACCCACACCCCCAAATCCCTGCTTCTAATTTGGCTGATATCGATCCTTACCTAGCAGTGGCCCAGCTGCAAACACCTGGAGTCAACCCTTGAGTTCTCTTGTTCATCTTCTGTGAATTAGAGCTATATGCTGTTTTACCTCCAAAACATACCCAGATCCAAGATCTCTCTCCTACAGTGTTGGCAACTTGGAGAGACTCTAAGCAATATCTACTACTGTTGAATATTCACACGTTGTAATCCAGCAATGACATCACACTTTGTTCATATAATTTTTTCTACTATCCCAAACTGGAAACCTCCAAATGTGCATCAATAGTAAAACAGTGATTAAATGACAGGCTATTCACATAAGATAATATTATATAGCAATGAGAACAAGCAAATGATTGGTATCTGTAATAACAGAGATGAATTCTCTGAAATCTCACCCTAGTGTTGGATGGAGCAGGACACAGTCAAGTATATAGGGTGTATGATTCCATTATATAGTTAAAAACAACAACAAAAACAGACAGTTCAGATGACTCATGGTGCTAGAAGTCGGGAGAGTACTTTTAGAGAAAGTATGTGGGAGAGAGATGCGGAGGGGGGGGGCTCTGTGGGTGTTGTTCTTTCTTTATCTGGGCTCTAGAAGAATCCTGTGGCAGCATCTTTGAACTATATGCTTACAGTCTGTATCCTTTGCAGTCTGCTGAGTCTCAAACACTCTTCCCACTTGAACACTTCTAGTCCACCACTTCTTACATGACTCTGCTCTCAAATGGCTTAGATGATCACAGAATGTCTCTTTTAATGTTATTGTCAGTTTTTCATTATTCCAAGGAATAATAAATTGCAAAAGCTTTCCATGTTCTTCAACATAAAATCCCAAATCTACGGGGCTGGAGAAATGGTTCAGTAGTTAGGAGCACTTACTCTTACAGAGGACCTGGGTTCTGTTCCCAGCACACACAAGGTGGCTCATAGCTTTCTGTAACTTCAGTTCCAGAGGATTCAACACCCTCTTCTGGCCCCCAAGAGCACTGGGCTTGCATGTGGTACACAAAACACTCATACATATAAAATAAAAAACAAATAACACTCTTTAAAATTCTAATCCCAGTACTTGGGAGGCAGAGGTAAATGGATCTCCGAGTTTAATGTCAGTCTGGTCAACAAAGCAGGTTCCCAGACAGCCAGGGCTACGCAGTGAGATCCTATTCCAAATCAATCAATAAATCAGTCAGTCTTGAATCCTCACCGCAGTCCCACAGGCAGGCTTCTGCCACATGATTCTTCGCTGCCTTTTAGTGTGCTAGGGCCATTCCCAGGCAGTGTCTTTGACTTGCTGTTCTCTTGAACATCAGATAGTTTTACCAGCTGACTTCTGTTTTTGTTTGCTGCCTCTTCAGTGACTTGTCCTGACCACATTACTGAAGAGACATCCAGAGTCCTCCAGCATTCTGCCTCTAACTATTCTACTTCTCTGTTATCACTGTTTAACACAGGTGGAAGTCTCTGTAGCAGCCCCTAAAACACATGCCCACCTAGGCCCTAAAGGGCTTTTATTCAGAGGTAGTGAAGGGTCTCAGGATGAGGCCATATTGGATTAGTATGGACACTAAATCCAATTACAAGTGTCCTTAGAAAAGAAAACACAGAAAAGAAGATGATATGAGGGTGGAACGAAGCTCAAAGCGATGTGTTTATAAGTCACTGTACAGAAGGGCACTCAGCAACCACCAGAAGCCCCGGGAAAGGCCCATGGGGCACATTTCTCTCACACATACAGCACGAGCCAACTTATCAAATCTTGACTTAGAGATTTTGATTAAAAACAAATTTATGTTATCTTAAGCCACCAACTGTGTAATTTGTTAGAGCAGTCATAAGGAACTAATGCATATAATTGTATAATTACTATATAATAGTTAGTACTATTTGTTTTTTAGATCCTCTTTAAGCTCCATGAAGGCACACATTTTTTTGTTCATGTTGCCTCTCAAACAGGCACTCAAGCAAAAAATAAAATTGATTTTATATATGAAGTGTAGTAAATATTGGTGTGAAAATACTCGAGATTTGGTTTTGAATGAACAAACTATGATAGAGCCAAACACTGGGGGTACTTCTGAACAATGAAAGGAATATATTACTGGCATCCACACAGACATGAGCACATCTTAAATATTAAATATACTTTGTTAAGTGAAAGAAGCCACATTTAACAATTAACTTATGATTCTATCATATGAAGTCTAAAAAAGGCACATTAAGTTAACAAGAGAAAAGGCAGATCAGTGGTTGCTAAGGTACCAGGATCAGGGAGAGTGATACAAGGAGCTAAGAAGAATAAATACACTGTTTCCCAACTGTGGTAGTGGTCGTGTGGGGGTTCACATTTGGTAGAACTCATCAGATATTCCCTTAAAATGCACACACATTACCTAAAAGACCTGATAAAAATAAAGCAATTAAAAACAGGACAATGTAGGATCATCTAAAGCAAATGCCATGGTCCCTAGAATAAGCTTAAAATGTTATTTTGAGGTCCAAAAATATGTGGCCAGAACATCCAGCACAAGGAAAACAAAGATGCACAGGACAGTACTGATAACTGAACCCACCCTGTAGAACTTAAATACACCCCTCCATTGCCGTGCAGAGACCCAGCACAAATGGCAGCAAGCCCAGTCATGCAAGACCTCTGCTGAGAGCTAACTCATTCCCACTCTTTCCCCTCTACAGTCCTTTCTTCAAAATGGGCTTACTTCAGATTGCTGTTTGCACTTATAAACGGTGGCTGAGGTATTCAACGGTTTTGCTGAATATGATCAGAGATCAGGTTTTTCTTTTTCTTAAAGGTTAATCATCTACGACTCAGAAAACATTGTTGGCAGCTTTCAAGTACCAGATATTTACCAAGGAAGGAAAATTCCAGACCAGTTTTGATGTGAATATTTTAAAACCGTTTAAGCCCGTGTCAGCTCACAAGACCCAGCAATATATAAAAGGAGAACATGTCATGACTGAAGTCATAACCTAGGGGGAGGCAGGCGGAGGCACAGATAGGGTGGCATCACCTATGGAGTAGCCTGAGGGAGAAGGAAAGGGAATCGAAAGGACCCTCAGGTGCAGCAGAATGGCTATAGACCCCGGGAAGACAGGACACACTGAACCCAAGAGCAACATTTTATATTTCAGATGGCTGCTGTTGGGTACAATCTCCCTTTCCCTGCCCCCTGAAGGGAGCATAGGCTTGAGTGAGGCACTCTCTTCGGCTGCACAGCCCTCGAAGTGCAGACGGCAGAAGGCTGGCTGTGATTGCTTCTGCAGCAGATGCAGGTTGTAGTCCTTGGTTCCTGAGAGGCTACTAGGTACACAGCAGCAGCCAAAGTGAGATCAAGCCCAGAATAAGACAGATGTTCGATAAGCTGTTTTTAGATTCAGGTAGTTTATTACTTACATCAATAACAAAAGAGATTAAGCCAAAGGTGCCAGCTTCTTGGGTCTTCTTCCCACATCCCCAAAATGACAGCAGCTCATCAAAACAGGCAGGATAACAGCAACAGCAACAAGAGTTATGAGATACTCTATTATTGGGAAGTCAAGTCTAGACCCCCTTGTAAGTATTTTTGTATTTTGCATGTCAATCTATTCTGAGCTCATTGAGAGCCTCCCAAGGGAGAAGGGTGTGAGTGGGAGACGGTTTCAGACAGCTTCCCATCCTCTCATGTTCTGGGAGAATCAGAAGGCATCCTACAAGACTAAGATTAGTAACAGTTAACACTTGTAAGAGCCATTCTCCTACAGCACCCACCTACTGCCATGGCGAAGGGAAGGTTTAACATTTTAAAAAAAGTGCCCAGGAAATGAAGGCACCAAGATCAAGACTTCATGGTCAGCCTGGGCTATATAGTAAGAATCTGTTTTAAAAAATAAAACTTTTAGCTGGTCGGTGCTGGAGCACAACTTTAATTCCAACATCCGGGAGGCAGAGGCAGGCGGATCTCTGAGTTGGAGGCAAGCCTGGTCTACAGAGCAAGTTCCAAGACAGCCAAGGCTACACAAAGAAACCATATTGAAAACTCAAAATAATTAAAAAATAAACAAAACTTTTAAAAGATTAAGTATTATAATTTACAACATTGAGAGGAAAAAATGCATTGCCATCTCAGTACATTCAGAAAAGAAATTCTGAAAAATTTAGTATCTGTCTGTAATTTTTAGCAAACTAGGAAAGAAGTTCCTTAGCTGATACAGAATATTGATCATATAATCCTTGCTAAAATATTTAAAGCATTACCCCTGAGTCTGCGAATGAAGCAAGAATGTCTTCTACAAGCATTTCTAGTTACCTTGAGATCCTAGCAAGTGTGATAAAGAAATAGAGCACATATAGCATTTACTTATCCAGAATCAGTTACCTACATACTTCAAGTATCTAAAACAAAAACTGGTAACTTGAAGGATTGACAATCTGATGTAAAGCAATCTAGGAAATCTTGAGGTTACCAAGGTGCCAAGTGTAGTGATATTTCATTTGTATTTTAACAAATAAAGCTTGCCTGAAGATCAGAGAGTAAAACAGTCCCACTGGTCAGCCTTACAGACCAGGCAGTGGTGACACACACCTTTAATCCCAGTAGCCCACACTAGTTGCCACAGAAACCAGGTGGTGGTGGTGCACACCTTTAATCCCAGCCCTAGGGAGGAATATAAGACAGGAGGAGACAGCTCTCACACACAGTCTCATTCTGAGATTCCTGGATGCAGGATTGCCCGCTGTTCTAATCTGAGGCAGAGGTAAGAGTCAGTGGCTGTTTTGCTTTTCTGACCTTCAGTTTGAACCCCAATTTCTGTCTTTAGGTTTTTATTAACTGTGCTACAACGAATATCCTGTATACTTTACTCTTAGGAAGAATTAGTTCCTTAAAAGGTACATTCTGGATGTACATGTAATCCTAAAAGCTTGTCTGTTTTTCAAGGCCACATTAGAAACTAAAACAGAGATTGACACATTGGGTAAAGCCATTTTTTTTTTTTTAAAGTGCCCAGCTTAATAGGACCGGGAAATAGGTAAACCTTAAAAGGGATAAAGCAATTCTGAGAACTGCTTTTCTGCTTACAAATTTATTAAAGGGTCAAACAGCTCCCCCTGAGAATACTTAAGTATATGGTAGTTATTGACATTTGTAATTATATTGAGTAACTATGAAGGAATAAAATTATGCACAAATTGCTTCTCTAGAGGTAAGGAAATTTCATTCTATATTAGAAACTGTTTTGGTAGCCAGGCCACATGGATAAATTCAATATTAAGCAATTAATTTATAGGAAATATTTGATTCTTATAATCTAGATGAGTTTGACTTGTGGCTTTAGACAGTACTTTTGCTGAAAGCAGTTCAACTTCATCAGTGTCTATATTGAACATGTATAGCTGGTTGTTGGTGGTGCACGCCTCGGTGCATCACAGCACCGAGGAGGCAGAGGCAGGTGGACATCTGGATCTACAAACTGAGGTTCAGAGCAGCCAGGGACACACAGAGAAACCATGTAAATAAATAAATGGAACATGTAAAATGAACTTGACTCTGAATCACAAAGACAGGCTAGCCCCAGGTACCAGGAATGTTTTTTTGTTTAGCCTGGCCCAATTAGTGCTGAGGTTTAGCAATCCAGGGACAATTCTCATCCACATAAAGGAGGGTACGTTCCCAGTATCCTCACTCCTTAGTGAGGTCAAGCATGGTATTTCCCAGTGGTAACATTCTTCTTTCCCACCCCTCACCCTATGCCCTCGTCCTTCCTGGAATCACCTCCCAAGTAGACTACTTACATCAAAAACTCAGGGATTTGCAGGAAGTCCAAATAGCAAAGGCTGATCCAGAAATATCCCTAGAAAAGAACTTTGTGGTTCACCAAGCATTCCACAATTTAAAAATTGGGATGAAGCCAGGCAGTGATGGCACACACTTTTAATCCCAGCACTTGGGAGGCAAAGGCAGGCGGATCTCTGTGAGCTCGAGGCAGCCTGGTCTACAGAGCAAGTTCCAGGACTAGCCAGAACTTACACAGAGAACCCTGCCTTGAACCATCCCCTCCCTCAAACAAAACAAAAAATCAAACCAAGAAAACTGGGATAAAGAAAAAGGGCAGATTCTGATTAGTCTCTATCACCTCAGATGTCCCAGAAGCATTTAGATGCATTCAGCGTACAGGCAGCAAAATGTGCTCAAAATCAAGTTCAGGGACCATAAAGGTTATAAAGAAGACCAAATTCCAAATTTCAGTGCCTGGAAGTCCTTGTCTGATTCAGTGCTCTAGCTGGGAAGGAATGAGACCTATCCGGGGTAGACAGTGATTTCCACCAAATTCCCCTGAACTCTAGTGTCACACAGATGTAGCCCCATTCCGTTCCCTATAGGAGAGTCGCTTCCCATCACCTGGAACATGTCCTCATTTCAAAGAAGCCTAGCAAGGCCTGTTGGTGGTTTGGAGACCTGTGTCCACTCCACCTCCAATCAGTATGGAAAGTAGTGTTGGTTCCTGGCTCACAGTGCTCCACTTGGCTGCTGCTTTCTTACTTGGAACTCTCCAGGGACTAAACAAGCAGCCCAGGGGAGGAGTGGCACACCGGAAGAGGGTGACAATCTCAATTCATGCCGAAGCTGGGGACAAGAAGTATTCACAGGGATGCTTGGTGATATTTGGGGGCAAGGTGAGCAGGGTTGATCAACGGAAGGGCTAGTTGAAGGGGAAATTTAGAATAAATAGAAAAGGAGGGAGATAAAAAAAAAAAAAATCCCCATGGCTTCAGTACAGTTTCCAACAGTAAAGAATATAGCTTGTCCTGGGAACCTTCTAGGTGCTATTTTCTTTTGTCTATTTTATTGTTTAAAAAAAGACTTAAAAAAAAAGACTTTTCTTTTGTCTATTTTATTGTTTAAAAAAAGGCTACCAGGCACTGCCCTCAGACAGAGGAGTCTAACACATAACGATCAAGGCAGAATGGGGTGAGAGATGCTTACGGGGTGCTTTGACATACTACCGCTTTTACACCCAGATGTACTTTGAGATATAATTCACATATCAAATTGACCCCTTTGAAATGTCTGATTCAGTGGATTTTAGTATGCATACAATATTGTATAACCACCTTTACTAATTCTCAAACACCCTAAACTAAAAATTAAACCCATTTAGATCCATTCCATCTCCTCTTAGATTTGCTTACAGTCAGTCCCAAACATGTGGCTTCCTGACTGTACCTGCAGGCAACCCCAACTAGAGGGAGAACTTGATCCTCATTCATAACAGGATGGACGCAGCAAGGAATTAGTAGCTCAGATTGTCATGCTTCTGTAGAAGTATTCCAAGTTGTTTCTATGAGTGTCGCAGGGTTCCAGCAGGATTAGTCTTGGTTGCTTGTGTTGTAACTTAACCTCTCTCAATTCCTCTTTCAGGAATCTTGCAACCAGACCCTGATGAACGGCTAAAGTTTCCTCAATAAGGTTATCATGGGATCTTTTTGTTAACTGTTTTGCTTAATCTGATGGTAATATGTCTCTTACCTTAAAAAACCACAAGGGGCCAGCAAGACGGCTCAGCAGATAAAGGTGCTTGCTGCTGTCTAGTCCAAGAAATCTCTTTTCCCAAAGTCCTGGCATTTTAGACAAAGCCAACATTCTCTCTGGGACTTGAGAAAAGTCCCTATCTGCCCTAAAAGGAAACATTCTCTTCATCTCTGGAAAAACAGCCTTCCATTATTAGTATATGTTTGCGATGTCCTACTAGCCTTTCAAGGTCTGTGCTAGCTTTTATTTAGCAGTGTTTAAAAGAATACAATTTGGTGTTGTTATTTCGGGTGTATGTAAAGCTAGCCATGCGGAGTTGGGCGGGGACGAAAAGCAGGCCTTGCTCGCCTCATCACTACAATTCAGAGGCATCCTTCTGCCAGGAGCATTCTGTCAAAGCTTCCCATGGTAGCGTTCTTGTGAGCGGTAATGAAGGAAACAGGAGTGCTGAAGGAGAAGGAAAGCTTGCCCCGCATTGCCTGGCCACCACAGACACTGGTACTTAGTGTTGAGGGACGTTGTGAGCAGCCTCAAGGACATGGATTTCTAGTGCAAAGAACCCACCACATTTACTATATTTCTCAATTCCCCCTTTAAGGATTTATTTTTTATGTGTACATATGTGCACCATGTACATGAAGATGCCTGGGGAAACAGAAGAGAGCACTGATCTCCGGGAATCGGAGTCACAGTTTGTTGTAAGCCACCTCACGGTGCTGGGCACTGAACTTCAGTTCTCCGAAAGAGCTGCAAGCTCTCCTAACTGCTGAATCATCTCTCCAGGTTCCTTCTTATTTCTTTACTTTTGTTTTTCTTCTTTCAGTATTGAGTTGAACCCAGGCCTTGTACATGCCTGGCAAATGCTCTACCACTTAATTCTATCCCTAGCCCTTTATTTACCTTTTATTGTGAGGCAGAGTGTTGCTAAATTGCTCAGACTGGACTTGAATGCAGTCGGTAGCTCTTGCAGGCCTTGAACTTGTGCTCCTCCTACTTGCATCCCAAGCTGTTAGGGTAACAGGCCTTTGTCACCAGGCCTAATTTCTTGCTAGCAAAATCCACACTGCTCATAAACCTCTATTTAACAAATTGATAGCTGGGCTCCATACATTACTACATTTAAAAATTGCTACATTAAAAAACAACAGAAGGTAGGAAAGAGAGGTAGGTCAGTGGGTAAAGTGCTGGTTGTGCAAGCATGAACCTGCCGTTCCGATCGTCAGCATCCTTTACACAGGCAGAGCATGGCCTGTGATCCCAGCACTGAGAGCGAGAGACAGAAGGAACCTAGGGGCTTGATGGTCAGGTGACAGAGTCTGCCTCAGAAAATAGAGAATGATAGTGGAAGACACTCTACATCGACCTCGATGTACGTACACACACACACACACACACAGACACACACACACACACACACACACACACACACACACAGACACACACACACACAGACACACAGACACACACACACACAGACACACACACACACAGACACCACACACACACACACACACAGAACACACACACAGACACACACAGACACACACACACACAGACACACACACCAGACACACACACACACACACACAGACACACAACACACAGACACAGACACACACACACACAGACACACACCACACACACAGACCACAGACACACACACACACACACACAGACACACACAGACACACACACACACACACACAGACACACACACAGACACACACACACACAGACAACACACACACACACACACAGACACACACAGACACACACACCCAGACACACACACACACACACACACACAGACACACACACACAGACACACAGACACAGACACACACACACACAGACACACACACACAGACACACACAGACACACACACACACACAGACACAGACACACACACACACACACAGACACACAGACACACACAGACACACACACACACACACACACACACACAGACACACAGACACACACACACACACACCATACACACACACACACACACACACACAGACACACACACAGACACACACACACCACACAGACACACCCACACACACACAGACACACACACACACACACACACACAGGCATGTATTGCACTGCAAGGGCATATATACCCACACATGTGAACAAACACACAATGCAGATAACCACATATATTAAATAAGATTTTCAAAGCTTTTTTCCTTAGTCTCATAATTAGTAATTTAAAGTATAAAAGTTTAAATGATAGTTATAAGCACAAAAAAGAGGAAGTTATATGAGATCGATTTTCACTTTTCTTTCTTTCTTTTGATTTATGTATATGAGCATTTTGCATCCATGTATGTCACCACACGAGTGCCTGGTGCTTGTGGAAATCAGAAGGGGGGTGTCAGGTTCCTTGGGATTATCAAAATGGAAGTAACAGATAGTAAGGCTTTATCAAATATAATTACATATTTCAGAGAACAAAATATTCTTATAATATATATTTGTAAGCACAAGCAAATTGAGTAAATATTTATTTAACACATATACAAATGTAAGAAAAGAACAAATAAACATTTACTGTCAAATTAAAGATATTAGCTGCATTTTATTGTTTTTGTTTTTGTTTCACAGTGTGGGAGCTGATCCCAGGGCCTCATGTATGGTAGGTTAAATGCTTGCACCCTGGCCAGGAGCGTCAGTAAGATGGCTTACCAGCTCAAACTGTCCCACAGTTACCAGAACATAACAGCTTACTCAAGACTGAACATTTCCTAAAGGGCTAAAATGTATAGGCTAAACTGGCTTTTTTAGTTAAATGAGGTAAATCTTAAAACTGGGAAACCAAGTGAAAAAACATTTAAAATCACATTTTGCTGAGCTGTATGAGTTTAAAAGGAAATCAGTACAAGCAAAAAGACCCAGAAGCAGTAAATGGTTGTAAGTGAAAGAAGCATTGCATTGATTTATGCGGCCTATTTGTTTATTTTACTGCTTAAGAGAGTTTAAGGTTTCATAAATACTTTGAATTTATTATTCAACAAGTAGAACACACTACACAGACTATTTCAAAACACCTACCAACAAAAATAAATAAATAAACTTTTACCCAGCAATGTTTTACAGGTTGTTTAACAAATCTTTTCTTCTTGACATTAAACTGAGAAAACTGTAGGCAGAATATAACTAAATAGTTTCTGAAAGAAACATTTTCCATTTAGTTAGAAGTTCTGGTTTCTGACTTAGACAGAACATCCTAGTCCACAAATGACGAAATAGACTTTTAGTTAGGGTTGGGCTAAAGAAAAACAGGGTAAAACTAGAGTCCTCAGTGAGCACCCTATAAAAATCTGATGAGTGCTCCAACTACAGATAGATGGATGAGAAAAAGTGTGTGGGAAATGTTACTCTGTTTTTTTCTCTTCTTTTGCCGATTCACTCATCTTCTAAGATTGCCCTCCCTGCTTTTTCAGGGAGAAATTACCTCACTATTATTTGTTCCTTTAGTATTTTAACGAAGCCTACAAAAACCCCACCGTACATTCGAAGCTAGTACTAAAGTCTGGGTGTGAAAACAGCAGAGTAGCACAGAAGCAGGTTTTGACTGGACGCTCGCTCTCCTGGGAATAAGTTCCCTGTTTGTGGAGGTGGAGATCCTCTCTCAGGTTGTTCTCACAGGATGTGACATGTTTTGAGAAATGGGAAAACTTCCATGCTAACAGGTGAAAGGTAACGCTTTCTTTCTGAGGTTTAACTGCCTGTGGTCTTTATTTATTCGTGTACCACAACACTGCACTACACATTGCAGGTATGTGTCCTGTTTCTAATACTTCATATGTGATCAGCCAAGGAAAGACAAACCAATAGGAATACTAAAATCTCTTGAAAACACCATTTATCTACCACACACAAACTATGACCCAAAGTCCCACCTGGAACCTTGTCGCTGACTTTCCGATGAGTCAGAGTTTGAAAGAGTTGTAATTACATACAGGTTAAAAGGATATTCTGGAAATAAGTCTAAAGATTGCATATACTCTGAGTCCACCTGCTTTCTAAACTGTGAAAACATAAGATAATCTGACTTTCTCCATCCACAGCACATACCCGTGATAAGTTAGGATGGAAGAAAATGCCTGCATCTCTTTTGATAAGCAGCATCGTGACAGAGAGATACAAGGTTAACTGAGTCTTCATATTTACTGCACTCACTTTCCCTTATAGTTGATTAAAACTGTTTGACCACAGCAGACAGTAAACATATTTTCCATGACTTTATACATTTGATGATGAGATTAGAATAAATTAACTAGAATTTCATTATTAAAAATAAGAGGTTTATTTGTAATCTTAATAACTTTACTATTTATCTTTACGTTCTGGGACTGTACAAGTATTGGTGGTACTGTTTCTTTAACATTAAAAGGGTTACTCTTCTTACTAATGCAAAAGGATGGCTCTTATTCCCATTCTAAACTCTTTTCTACCATGAAGAAATCTCACTGTACTTGCAAGAGATCTGGAGCATTTGACAGACAGGTTGTTGGGACAACAAAAAAAATCATTACTTTTTTTCTCTTCTTGGTTAGAGAACTAAAGACAAGAATGCTAATTCTAGTATTACAAGCAAGTCTAAACAACTTAGAAAAAGGACAGAATATGACAAAAGGCTTCAAAATACATGCCTGAGGTGGGATGGAGATACGTGTATGTTTATGTGTGGCAGGTTCTAGACAAAACCTTCAGTCTTTATCTTCAGATTCATATCTAGAGATAAAATTAAGAGCATATTGTCAGGATCCTTTTTGTTGTTGCTGTCATAAGTGAAATACCTCCAGTAGCTGTCTGGAATGGTGTAATTGCTCACTTTGTATCCCTATTGTATGGTAGCAGAGGTCAGTGGATACTCAAGACTGGAGTCTCCATCAGATCCACCTAAGACATCTTCAGATTCCAGGCCGCATGATAGTTTAGTATAATTATGACAGTCCTCAGACGATCAGGAATAGCTGACATGACTATGAGTCACGGTAACAAAACCCCCCTCCCATTACAAATCTGATCTTGATCTTGACCTTACAAATGTCCTCACTGAGAACTCTGACAAAGTCACTGATGACAAAAATGACCCAACAAGCAGAGGTATTAGTAACCAGGAAGAACACCATGGAGCATAATGTGCTCCTTTGGCCAGCTGTTATTTCTGTGCCATTACCTGCTAATGATCCACTGGCCAAGAGCAACCAAGTATCGTGGTGGTGAGGGAAAATATCTAGCTGGGCCTAAAAGCCCACCCTGTGGGACTAAACATGGCTTACCCAGGGCTTGACTTATTAGTACCAGGGCAATGTGGAGAGGAGCCCCAGGGTGGACCGGCCAGCTTACTTGCCAGTGCTTTTCCGGAGGTCTCTGATTGGTCATTCTTCTTGTAAGAATTTTCTTTCATGTTTCGATATGCTGCTGTTTGTTGGAATTTCTTCTCTAACTCCTGCTTTGTGAAAAATGTCAGCCATTACTAAGAAATAGTTAAGGAAAGAATAACAAATGTGATAAAAATACATAGCCTACAAATTTTCTTATTTCCTTAAAAACATACTGTATAAATTAAAACCACCTGAACTTTAAAAATATTCTAATGAGAAGTTAATAAGATAGTACTATTTCCAAGCAACACCATGTTAGCAAGTTAACGAGTACACTTGCCCTAGATATGGGAACCTGTATGTCACACTAACTTTCATGTGAAAATAGATACAATAGTTTTTTAAATCCCCAAGTCTAAAAACTCAAGGAGAAGGGTTTTTAACTTGAATGTCTTTAAAAGTATTCATTTCTTCTTTATTTAATTGTATGTGTATATAACAGTGTGAGTTTATATAAACTACACTTCATGCAGAGAACAGGAATTATGAGCAGTCGTAAGCCATCAGATGTGGGTGTTGGAAACCAAACCCAAATCCTCTCCAAGAGCTTTTAAACCACTAAGCCATCTTTTTAGCCCTTAATGTGAGAATTTAAATTTTAGTTCCTAGGACTGTAGCACAGCTAGTAGAACATTTTGCCTAGCATGCATGAGTCTTGGATTCTATACCCTTAGGCAACCCATAATCCTTTTTAAAAAAAATACAGAGGATTGAAAAAAAATTAGATTTCTTATTTATTTTATGTATATGAGTGTTTCACCTGTAAGTATGTCTGTTTTACCACATGAATGCCTGGTGCCCATGGAAGACAGAAGAGGGCACTGGATTCCTAGAACTGGAGAGTGGGTGCTTGGAACTAAACTCGGGTCCTCTCTAAGAACAGCTTGTGCTTTTAACTGCTAAGCCATCTCTCCAGCCTCACACACACATTTTAAAGTATCTAACCCTAAAGTCAAGAATTTACTCTCTATGTATTTCCCATATAAAACATTTTGAGAAATGTATCAAAAAAAAGCCACCCAGGTCTCTGTGAGGCTGTAGGAAGAGCCAGCAGAAACAATGCAAAGGTGTGGCGTGGAGGCAGCATGTGAAGGAAGAAGAATCACAAAGGAGAAGATTAAGGGCCCCCCAAATAATAGGCCTTCAAAACATACATTGACTAAAACTCAGGATAAAAATAACCCGATCCTGCCATTGTCTAGCATTTATCTGGTCACAACTGTTCCTCCAACTGTATGCATTAGATAATCAGAAAAAAACAGGCAAAGGTGTGTCCTGACCTTTTCAGCCATGCTCAGCTGCTCCTGGACTCTGAGGAGGTCATGTTTGGCTGCTGCTAGGTTCTCCTCCAAAGACTTCTGGTTCTCTGTCTTATCATTAAGGGTTTCTGAAATTCGTTCTTAAGAGCTTGCGACTGTGTTTTCCAAGTCATCCAAGTCATGGGCCTTTATAAAATCCTATGAAAAATAAATACATGAGTAAATTTCCCTTGACATACTAAATAACAGCTGTTTCAAAATAGTAATCCAACATTCAAGGAGACAGTAATGCCGTGTTGTGTGTGTACATAGCTCTTCTCACCCGTTTGGGTAAGTGCCAGTCCCAGCAGGGTTGCCAGCAGGCTCAATCCAGCCTTAGCCTTGGTATACCCACGGCAGTCACTGCATTCCAAATATAGAAAACAGGATTTCTGAACTGCTAGAATTTCAGTCTGAACAATTAAGAGTGAACAAGAGAGAAGTGAGATCTTAATTTGACAACACTATGTGTATGAGGGTTGGAATGGCAAATCATTGGAGAAGGTGTGGGGGGGGCAGAGTTTCTTATAAATCAAGCTGGCCTCACACTTGCTTTGTAACCAAAGATGACCTCAAACACCTACCCTCCTGCTTTCACCTCCCAAGTGCCAGGATTATAAGCATGCACCAACATGCCTGGTTTATGTGGTAGTAGGGATGAAATCCAGGGCTTTGTGCTCGCTAAGCAAGCCTTTAGTTAACTGAGCTATATCCTAGGCCCCTGACACATCATTTTGAAAGTCAAATTAAAAAACAAAACAATCCTTATTTTTCTGTCTCCATTCCAACCTCTCTAGGCCTATTCTTTGTTCTGTAGCAGCCTGCTTTCATGAGCCTCCCACCACATCTATGTTTTTGGGACTCTTCCTTTTGGTGTGGACCCTAGTCCCTAGATCCTTCATGCTGTCCTTCTCAGCTATTCTTCCTAGTCCACCTCCATTCCTCTGTGTGACTCTGAACCTACAGAAACACTCTCTGCCAGAGACTCCACTTGTCCAGGACCCAGAGTAGGAAACAGCGAACAAAGAATGGAACACCCGCCCACCGAAGACACAGCCAGATATCTGCACCAAAAAGCACTTCAAGCACCTTAACTCCAGATGCTAAAATCTCAGCACAAAACCACGAACAGTCAGTATAACAAGCCTCATCCAGAAGCCGGGAACCCTGTGGTAATCAGAGCTGAGAAATGCAATCTAGCTGATGCACAAGACAAGGACTTCAAAAACGGCAATTATGATTATGTTCAAGGACCTTAAAGAGAATATAAACAAATGCCTTAATGAAGAAGGTGAAAATACAAACAGTTGAATAAATTAATGAAAGCATTTTAAGGCATGAAAGAGGAACTAGAATCACTAAAGAAAATCCAAACTAAAACCTCAGAAGTAAGCCCCACCAACAGATTACAAAACATGGAAGAGAGAATTTCACGTTTTGAAGGCAAGGTAGAAGAAATGGATAGCTCAGAAAAACATTCCACAATGAAACTAAATTTAAGCAATCTACCAGTCAAGCTCTACAGAAGGCATTACAAGGAAAATTGACTGGAGAGGTTAACAACACTCAAAAAGGCACAATAAATAATCCCAGACAGCAAATCAAAAAGGGAAAAACCTCTATCACAAGAACAAAATAACAGGAATCAATAAATACTCATTAATAACAGTATTAATAGTCTCAATTTTCCAATAAAAAGACACAGATTAACAGACTGGTTTAGAAAACAGGACCCATCTTTCTGCTGCATCCAAAAACCACATCTCACCATCAGGATGGACATCACCTCAGGATAAAAGCATGGAAAAGGATGTACTAAGCAAATGGACCTGAGAGGCAAGCAGGTATAGCCATTTTAATATCTGACAAAGTAGATTTCAAGTCAAAACTAATAAGAAGTGATAGGGAAGGACACTATATACTCATTACAGGAAAAACCCACCAAGAGCATATTACAATTCTAACCATTTATGCTCCAAACACAAGCATATTCAAGCTCATAAAAGAAACACAATTACAGCTACAACCATATTAACCCTCATATTGTGATAGTGGATGACTTTAATAACCCACTTAGCCCATTCTTGCCAACAGACAGGTCATTCAGACCTGGTGTTAAATTATATCACAAATCAAATGAGCCCAGCGGACATCTATTGAAACACTAAAGAATATACTTTCTTCTCAGCGGCTCATGGAAATCTCTTCAAAATTGACCACATAACATAGACAAAAAACAGGTTTTAGCAAATATAAGAAAATTGAAATAACACCCTGTATTCTATCTAACCACCATGGATTAAAGCTGGGTATCAACAGCAGAAACAGTAGAAAGAATACAAACTCATGGGAACTGCACAACTCACTAATGAATGAAAGATCAGTCAAGCCGGCAGTGGTGGCGCACACCTTTAATCCCAGTACTCGGTGGGGGCAGAGGCAGGTGGATCTCTGTGAGTTCAAGACCAGCCTGGTCTACAGAGACAGTTCCAGGAAAGGCTCCAAAGCTACAGAAAAACCCTGTTTCAAAAAAAAAAAAAAATCAAGACAGAAATCAAGAAGGAAATTAAAAACTTTAAAATTGAATGAAATGAAAACATAACATACCTGAACCTACAGGACACTGAAGGCAGTTCTATGGCAAGTCCATAGCACTAAATGCTTACATATTAGCAACTTATTGAAACATTTAGAAGCTCTAGAACAAGAAGAAATAATACAAAAAAAAAAAAAAAAGAATAGATGTCAAGAAATAAACTCAGGGCTGAAATCAAGAAATAGAAACATAACAAAACATTATAGCACAAAGAGTTGGTTATTTGAGAAAACACTAAGATTTAGCCAAATTAACTAAAAGAAAGAGAAATTTCAAATTAATAAAATTTAAAATGAAAAGGGTGATATTACAACTGATACCAAGGAAATTCAGAGAATCATAAGGACATACTTTAAAAATCAGAATTCCACCAAATCAGAAAACCTAAGTGAAAGAATTTCTTGATATATGTTAAATCAAAATCAAATAAGCAATTTAAACAGACCCATCACCCTAGTGAAATAGAAGCAATAATTAATGTCTCCCAACCAGCCGGGCAGCAGTGACACACACTTTTAATCCCAGCACTTGGGAGGTAGAGCAGGCAGATCTCTGTGAGTTCTAGGCCAGCCTGGTGTACAGAGTGAGTTCTAAGAGAGCCAAGGCTACACAGAGAAACCCTGTCTCAGGGGAGCAGGGAAAGGTCTCCCAACCAAACAGTCCAGGGCCAGATGGATTAAATACAGAAACCAGACCTTCAAAGGAGAATTAATGCACTGCTCCTCAAATTATTCTGCAAAAATAGAAACTGAGGAACATTTCCTAATTCTTTTCAAAAAGCTACTATTACCATGATACCCAAATCAAAAGAAGACCCAACGACAAGAAAGAAAACTATAGACCAATATCTCTTATGAACATAGATGCAAAGGTTCTCAATAAAATATTTGTAAACTGAATCCATAATCATATCAAAAGATTATCCACCATGATCACATTGGCTTCATTCCAGAGATATAAGGATGATTTAACATTTATAAATCAAGAAATGTAATCCACCACTTAAACCGACTGAAAGATAAAAAACACAGGATTATCTCATTAGATAAAGAAAAGGCCTTCGACAAAATCCAACACCCCTTCATATAAAAGTCCTAGAATACAAGGGACGTATCTCAACATAATGAAAACATTTTACATCAAGCCCATAGCCAACACCAACCCAAATGGAGAGAAATTCAAAATATCATTAAAATCAGAAACAAGACAAAGATGTCCACTCTTTCAAATATACCCATTCAAATACAGAACTTGAAGTTCTAGCTAGAACAATAAGACAACTGAAGGAGAACAAGGGGATACAAATAGGTAAGGAAGAAGTCCAAGTATTTTATTTATTTTATTTTTCTCTATATAAAAACCTTAAAAACTCCACAAGGAAAATTTTATAGTTTTTTTTTTTTTTTTGCAAAGTAGTAGGATACAAAATTAACACAAAATCCAGTAGCTTTCCTATGAATAACTGATAACCAACCAAAAATGAAATCAGGGAAACAGTACCTTTCAAATAGTCTCAAAAATAAATAAAATATCTTGGGACAACTCTAACCCAGCCAGTGAAAGACTTGCATAACAAATACTTTAAGACACTGCATAAAAACATTGAATAAGCAGGCACCAGAAGATGGAAAGAGCTCCTACAGTCATGGATCAACAGGACTAATAGAGTGAGAATGGCCATCTTACCAAAAGCAATCTACAGATTCAATGCAATCCCCATTAAAATTCTATCACAGTTCTTCACAGAAAGTGAAAAAAGAATCTTCACCTTCTTATGGAAACACACACATTTTTCCTTAGCCATGTAAGAAATATAATGTCAATAAGAATAAGTATCTACAGAAAAAATAACACCTGAGACTTGCTTCAAAAAGACACAGATGAAGGGAAGAAAGTGTAAGTAGGAATGAAGCCAGTCTGGCCGTGCCTGATGATTGTAAAGCTGAGTAGTGGTTTCATGGGGGTTCATTATACTACTCTCTGTATGTTTGCATGTTCAGAATAAAGTTTAACAAAATCTAATGAAGGCTGGGGATACACCTCAGCATAGGAGCGCTGGCCTAGCATATATAGGCTCTGGGCACAATACCCATTCCATAAGAAGAAAAAAAATGTTAGGAAAGAGAAAAAGAAAAATATACAGAGGTAGATTTAAAGACTGGCAGACATTTACAATGACAACCATGGAAAAGACAATTCTATGCCAGGGGTTGGTGGCACAAGCCTTTAATCCCAGCACTCAAGGAGGCAGAGGTAGGGATCTCTGAGTTTGAGGCCAGTCTGGTCTACAGAGTAAGTTCCAGGACAACCAGAGCTACCCAGAGAAACAGTCAAAAACAAACAAACAAAACAACAAAAAGACGAATCTACACTGAAAATTCACTACATGGCCTTGCTCATATCAAATCACAATACCATGTCACACTCAGTGGGAGAGGCAATGATACACTAATGAACATCCAGCAGGTGGAGCAATATTCAATTATTATTCTGAGGGAGGCTTGCAGAGCTACCACTCTGGATGTTGCTGTATCCCCACAGCATGCTGCATAAATGAAGCCTGGAACCAATCAATCCCTCTCACTGTAACCTCTTCCAAGGAAAACTCAAGTAACATCCAGAGTAATGAAACCCAAATGTAAATTTTCCTCCACTTCCTTTATTCCACCCCCTCCCCTGCCTCAATTCTAATTGGGTATAGGAGGGAAAGGAGAAAAATTAACAATAATAAATTTAAGAACTTCTTGCTTGTCATTAAAATCTCTAATGTATGCTAGTCCCGTGGGCTGTGACTCATCCCTAGGAAATGAACAAAGGATGGAGTTTCTGAGCCAGGGCATCTTAATGTAAGACAACAGACAGAGCATGAGGAACAGTGGTTATTACTAAAGTTTCTAATTTTATTTTTAGAAGATGTGGAAAAGATAGATAAAACTGTTTTACCTGTTCATTTCCTTGCTCAAGCTGTAAATCTTGAAGTGTCCTTTCCAATTTTGACTTCTCATCCAAAGCATTTGTAGCCTATAATCAAATGTAACCAGGATACACTCACTTAACTTTTACTTTCTAGGTTAATTCTTCAATAAGTGTATTGGAGGATTTCTCAGTTACCTGTATTTCAATGGTCTTCAGCCTTGACTTTAATTTCTCATTCTCTTGTTGAAGTCTTAAAATTTCCTTTGTGAGTAAATTCAAATGTTATTATTTTAAAGATTTATTTTGACTTTATTCAGGAGTGTTTTGCTTACATGTATGTGTATATACAATGTGCGTGTCTGTGGAAACCAGATGAGGGCATCAGATATCCTGGAAAGGGAGTTATGTATGGCCTTGAGTTACCACAAGGGTGGTGGGAACTGAGCCTAGGTTCTCTACAAGAGAAGCAAGTGCTCTTAACCACTGGACCCTTTCTCCAGCCCCCAAATTTTATTATTTTAACCAAAATATGTTTGCCACTTGAAATGATCACTGCTTGTTTCACTTTAAAAAATAATCAAAATTATACAATGGCTCAAAAATTCAAATGCCCTGGTTAGGAGTAAAATTCTGTTTTCGTAAAGCCTGTCCCAACCCCATAGCTGTGAATCAAGTTCAGCTTACAACTTACAGTTGCCTTTCCCTCAGAAACACCTTTTCTTCTTCTCTTCTCTGTTTTCAGCCATTCTCCTTTCTTACCTAGCTTTCCGATTCTGCAACTTGGGCCTGTTCTTGGTCACACTGCTGCCACTTAACCCTGAAATCACACTACCTTCATCATTTTAGTACCCAGTACTCCAGCTTCTGCATGGCTCTGAGGGGAGGGAGGCCAAACAGTTTTGATATGAGATGTACCTCCCTGACCATTCTGATTTTGCATTTTACTCTGATATAATGCTGGACTGCTTAGAAGACCCTGTGCTTTGTATTTCTAAGTCATGCCAACCTTCTACCTCTGGCCAGTAGCCATTCTGCTCCCTTGCCAAACAAGCCCCCTTTAACTTAACCTGTGTTTATCTTTAAGACCCAGCAGGGAGGCTGTCTCATTCAAACGCCTATTCTTATCTCCTCACATCCACACATCACTATACCACCCACAGAACCCTTTAGGTCTCTCATTTCTGCTTCTGGAAATGTCAGTTCCTACTTCCCAATGGAATGGTAACAGTCTTGAGAGTGTGCAGGTACTGTACTGCTTTTTTAAGTACAACAAAATCTGACACGCATAATGCCAAGAATATGGGAGTTGAGAAAAATTTATTTTTACACTAATAACTTCTCTAAGCATTAAAAAAACCCATACATTTTTGTGGATCACAAATTTCAAATGCACACCAGAACAACATAGTACAAAATTCCCTGCCCTACACTGAACTGAGAAAAGTTCTACGGGTCACTTCAGACTCTACAAAGCAAGCACGCCCTCTTCTGGACACTGGGTTTCATTCAGTAAAACTGTGTCAAGACTATTTCTCTTACCCTAGCACTGTACAGAAAATGGGGTTGCAAGGGGCAGAACCACGGTTCTCCCATTTCTCAAAATGATGAGACTATTACCTTGTTTAGCAGTTCTGTTGTTCCACCTTCATTAATTGGAATAAGTTTAGGCTTTGTGATATCTATGATGGGCTGTAACAAAATGAAGAAACCAATCTAAAATCACCAGAGTAAAGCAAGAATCATTAAACATTTGCACTTTCTAAATGGAAGATATAATCCATAAACAATCCACCAAGACTTCAGCTCCACAGATGCAGCGGTTCTGTTACGTCCAGTGCCTATGATGTGCCCTATGAAGCTCAATAATGATAGAAATAAAAATGAAACCCAGCCGGGCATCGTGGTGCACGCCTTTAATTCCAGCACTCGAGAGGCAGAAGCAGGAGGATCTCTGTGAGTTTGAGGCCAGCCTAGTCAACAAAACAAGTTCCAGGACAGTTAGGGCTGTTACACAGAGAAACCCTGTCTTCAAAACCAGAAACAAAAAACAACAAAACAAAAACAAACAGGCAACCCTGCCCCCGGCCCTGCCCAAAGAAACCCAACCTCCCTGTACCTTTTTATTAACACAGATGGAAAGCAGGGAGACAAGGAGCTCATAGCCAGACTTGATAAAAACATCTAGCCTCTAGGACTGTGCTAGATTTTCATCTGTGGTAGCTTAAAATAATTTCTATGTGTACCTTATACCATGAAGCTGTAATGACTGAGGAATTATAGATGAACAAGAACTTACCACAAATATTTGGATATTTTAGTAGCCCTCTAACCCCTTAGTTAGAAATATGTTAATATTTAAATAATATTTAAATAATATTTAAATAATAATATTTAATAATAGTTAAAATTCCTTAGTCAGAAATATGTTCCAAAAAGTTATTAGAAAATGTTTTCTGTGTCTCTATACATGGACTCATCTCAGTAGTGTTTAGCTGTCTGACAAGAGGAACTATTTATGATTTATGGTGTACCTAGTGAGGGATGCCACAGCTTAGAAAACAACCAGACTTGTAATCTGCTGTCTTGTAATCTGCCTATAGCACACAGTGAGGAAGCAGAGTCAGGATATAACCACAAGGGTGACCACCATAAAGTATATGCTCTGCATCAGCTGAATGAAGGGTTTACAGACCTGGGATTCAGGCTGGACTGCAGGAATTGTGAAGACACAGAACTGGCTTAGAGGGCAGGCTCCTCCTGGGACAGATGAGACCAGGTTGGGAAACGGTTGCTTGGCAAACCAAGCATAGATGAAAGCAAACTTTCTCTGCCCACTTCTTAAACGTTCTGTCAGAATCTGTACCCTGGATAAGGAAGTGGCCTTTGAACTCAGTTCTTCACGCTCTACCAGATACAGATTAAAGAAGTGCTTTGCTTCTGTATACTTTTTGCCTTGTTTCTATGTACTTCTCTTTATTTTTATTGCTGTTATTTATTGAGATACTGTTTCTTGCAAGGTGAGGTATGAGTTTCTCATGATCATGTACGTGGGTAAGGGGGTTTCAGAATTGAGGTAATGATTTTTAGTCTGTATAAATAGTCATAATAAATAAAGCTTGTTTGTTATGCAGTTGTTCATACTCTGCGTCCCCTGTGGCCTGATTTGCATGAGACCCTTACCCGGGGACCTTTGAGAATGTAAGTTTGGATTCTTAATACCCCCATAAAAAACCAGGTAGGCATGATGACCTACCTGTAATCTTTGGGCTCATAGCAGTAGACAGAGACAAGGGATTCCTAGGGAAAGCTGACTTGCTGATAAATTGGTGACCTCTAAGTTTAGTAAAAGTTTCTGCCTCAGTAAAGAAGCCACTTCATCAACATCTGGCCTCCATATGCAAGCACAAACATATGCACAGGCAGCTGTACACATGTGCAACCATATACACACAAGCAGGCAAGCACATTTACACATAACCATGCATGCAAAAATATGGATTTAGAAATTATAAAAATTACCTTTTTATTTGAAGATGTAAATTCTGCCTTTTCAAATTCAGCCACTTGTTCTAATAATTCTCTGAAGAATAAAAGCAGATTTAAGAGAATATTCATTGACAATAGACTTCACAAGAACCAGCCTACCACGTGCTTGTGAGAGAAGCATAAGACTGTGTAAAACTGATATTTATTTACTAATGGTAATTTACATCCCTGTAAGCAAATCTGAATCATCTGCAGCTCTTGGTACTTTGTACTTGGTAGGTACATGATATATGTAGTAATACATAAAGAGCAGTGCCAATACATATATGAATGACAATTCTATTTTTCTGTATTTCTGAGGTACAGCATGATTTCTCTATTGCACAATATTTACTGTTACCTGAGAAAGAGTCCGATTTGTGATACAGTTGTCTTGGATATGAAATTAGTCCACAGCATCTACTGAGCAAGAATACTGGCAATTCCATGGAAATATAGGTGGTGTGAACAAGCCCCCAGTGATCCACCATGATAGATGTGCTGTCTCAGAGACCACTCTTCTGTCTTCTTCACACATCAGCACTCAGCATGTTCTCACCAGCCACTGGCAGCCGCAGAAGCCAAGTGAGTGTCCATCCTCGCTTGGGAACTGTCCTTATGTTTGCTCACCATTTTCCACTTGAGGAGAGATTGTTTGGAGAACAACTTGCAGGGCTTAGCAGTGAGTCTTTCTTGACTTCTGGCATGTATTTTTTTGTTTTTAAGACAGGGTCTTTCTATATAGCCCTAGCAGTCTTGAACTCACAGAGGCTGTCTGCCTCTGCCTCTCAAGTGTTGAAATTAAAGGTGTGAACCATGATGCCCAACTGGCATGCTATTTCTCAAGATAAGTTTTAACTTCACTGATCTTACTAGAGGTTTTTGAATTTAGGAGCTTTTCAATATTGTAAAACTTTTTTTTTTTTTTTAAAAAAAGCCTTTTATAGTTTACCTTTCCTAAGGTATGATTTCAAATGCAGTTATCTAGAAACGAATTTGCAATGCTATAGTCTGAATAAATGGAAACGATACTCAAAATACATTTTCAACAGTTCCAATCTTTACTTCTGTGTATCAAGACCACTGTAATACTAATTATACTACCTACCAAAGATGCTGTAAGGAATCATTACTTTAAATAGATTGAAAAGCAGTTTTATGTAGTTCAAATGCTTTTTTAGTACCTAAGAATGGTGGAAACAGAGTATCTTTTTCTTTTCTTTTCGGTTTTTAGAGACATGGTTTCTCTGTGTAACAGCCCTGGCTGTCCTGGAACTAGCTCTTGTAGACCAGGCTGCTCTCAAACTCACAGAGATGTGCCTGTCTCTGCCTCTTGACTGCTGGGATTAAAGGCATGTGCCACCACCGGCTGGCCAAGGAAACAGAATTTCTTTAAGAGGGCTTTGAGTGCTGTTCAAGGGACCATCTAGTGACCATCTAGGGACCATCTAATGATGTGGGAGGGTCTTCTGTTTGAGTTGATTTCATTGGTTAATACAGAAACTGCCTGGCTCATTTGATTGGCCAGCCCTTAGGTGGGCGGAGTAGACAGAACAGAATGCTGGGAAGGGAAGTTAATAAATTGCCATGCCTCACCTCTCTGGGGCAGACTGCCGTGCCTCTCCTCAGGGAGAGAAATGCAATGAAGCCAGCTGTCAGGTCAGACATGTTGAATATTTCCCGGTAAGACACCACTCATGGTGTTATATAGATTATTAGATATGGGTTAAAGCAAGATGTGAGAATTAGACAATAAGAGGCTAGAACTAATGAGCCAGGCAGTATTTAAAAGAATACAGTTTCCGTGTAATTATTTCAGGGTACAAGCTAGCCCGGCGATCAGGAGCAGGGCTGCAGGAAAGCAGCCCACAGCCCCTCACTACAGCTGGGCTTTACTGCCACTCCACCCACACTGTCTCACACCCAGCCCAAGGAAAGCAGTAACAAAGGTATTTGCTAACTTTTAAGATCATGCTTGGGTCTCTATATCTCAACTATAGGTACAAATTTTACCTGTTTTCAAGTTCAGAGATGTCTGTCTGTAGCTTTAGGTACCATTTCTCAGCTTGTGAGAACAGCTGCCGTAGGAGTAGCACATTGGTGTAGGCTGTATTGATGAGCTCAGACTCCACCTCACTGTGTACCACAGCCTGCAGCCCACTCAGGATTTCTGTGACCTCATCCACGGTGAACGTCTCCTCTACCAGTCTGAAAACAGTTAAGAGTCCAATGGCTAACTAATCACAGGAGCAACTTACAAAATACAACTGAAATCAGAAACCCACAAGAGGACATTTAAATAAGAGATTAGAGGAAAACCTCTCTGGGAGAGACTTATTAAAACGATTAGATTGTGGATAATTTAATGCATTAACTTTAAAATACAACTACATGCTGAGAAACACCTCCTAAACTTTCATCTACTTTTTTAACTTTTCATTACTATTATTTTTTACTTATACTCCTCTAAATTAGTATTATCACATTTAGAAACTTAAAAAGCCACCTGGGGGCTGGAGAGATGGCTCAGCGGTTAAGAGCACTGGCTGCTCTTCCAGAGGACCTGAGTTCAACTCCCAGCACCCACATGGTGGCTCACAACCACCTGTAATGAGATCTAGTGCCCTCTGCTGGCCTGCAGGCAAAACACTGTATCCGTAATAAATACACAAATCTTTTTTAAAAGGTCACCTATTTTCTGTCAGTTCTCTAGCATTTTAGTAATAGTGTGAATCACTTAAATGTTAGTAGATGCCTATGAGACATAAACCAAAGTTGTATATTAAATTTTCTTAGCAGTTTAGGGACGCAAAATGAAATAAAATCTAACATCTTAAAGTACTACTATGACACCACAAAAATTAATGTCTCCATCAACAGCAGCATTAAAACCTACTTTCACTGGAGATACTTGGGTTGGAAAGGAATTTCAGGGAATGAGCCGTCATCTTCAATCCCCTAACTGTACAGAGCTTAGAGGGTGGAAGAGACCTGCCTGTGGGTCCATTGTGGGGGACTACACCCAACATGACCAAGAGCTGGCGTCCGTACACACCTCCTACTCCCAGTGACAGTCACAGTAACATAGTTTCTGCCACTCCCAGCTTTGTTCCTCCAGTCTCCGCCCTCAGACAATTAGCTCACCTTTGTCCTTTTCTTTTCTTCCAAACACACAAAATAAAGCAAGGGTCAGTTACACTTAGTCTTAGTATAACTATGCTCAAATTGATAATAAATAAAGCAATATATTCCACTAAGTAGTATTCAATGTATAATTATCTATTATCATTTAACCAGAAGAATACAGCCATTTTAAAGAACATAATACTTTAATTCCATAGTCTTTATTAAAATATTAGTGTTTTCTATATTCTTTAATAAACTATACCATATTTTTGCCAGTTATATTGTTTTCATTCACTGGGACTAATAAACCAAATCGCCAGATTAGGTTAATTAGTTGAACAGAAACTAGTCCAAGGCTGATGACTTCCACAGTAGCTATAGTCAACCCGGAGGCCTTTTCTTCTTACATCGGACATGACATTAAACATTTACTTTTCATTATTGGGCCAGCAAACTTACCAACTTTTGCTTCAAATCAACTAATAATAACTACCAAGTAAGTGTTTTGTGCTATTTTTCCTTCTCCTAATTCTTCTAAATGAACAGCACAGGCTCATAACTGCCATGTCATATGGCTTTGCTCTTTTAAGAAATCACTTAAGAAATTAATGTTATGGAAGATTTGATACATAAGTCCTTCACAGTGTTTATCTGAAACTTTCCAGTATACAACGATTACCATGTACATGTCTGACAAGATACTATTACTGTCACCCCACAACTATTTAATTCTCCAAATCCATGGAACATAGTGGAGTTTCTCTCAATCACTGCTGTGGTTTCTGTACTAGCAACCCCATGCTAGCTACCACAAAGAATCCATGTTTTTCTCTGATTTCCTAATCAGAGTTTAAATTTATCCACTCAGGACCTTTCTTTTTTGAGAAATTTTCACAAGACCAGGTACACAGGTATATAAAGTACACAAATTTATTAATTAAAAATCATAAAGTGTTTTCTTAAAACAAACCAGGTGTGGTGGCACATGCCTTTAATCCCAGCACTTGGGGAGACAAAGGCAGAACTCTCTATGAGCTTGAGGCCTGCCTGATCTACAAAGTGAGTTCCAGGACAGCCAGGGCTGTTATACTGAGAAACCCTATCTTGAAAAGCTGAAAAATAGATTTTTTTCCTTAAAACAATTCTTTGGTATACATAAAATTTGCCATTTACTAAAGCTGAAAGCAATTTTTCATATAAGGAAATGAATGTGTTTATTTTATAGTATTTATGTGCTTATTTGAGTATTTGATAATAAAGGACAGAGCATACCTTCAACATTTTTTCAGAGTTGATTGATAATTTGATTTTACAACCATCAATGTTGAGAAAGCTGCTCTGCAAAAATACATAGTACTAAATAGCAAAAATTTCAAAAATGGTTGGAAATTCTATCTTTATCCCAAACCAAAATTCACTTTCTTTTTTTTTTTTTTAAATAAAACTCAACAACTCAAATAACAATTCTTAAAATCAAAGATTCTAACACAATAGACTCCAGAGATACTGTTTGATACATGCTGAGGAATGATGATAAGAAAATACTACCTTTGTTATAATTAAAAAACATTATGTTTCCGTAAGAGCAGACTATTTCTATGTACAGTAAAATTGCTGTAATTCAAAGCATACCATAGTCTAAGCCAGGGTTCCGGGCAGCTTGCACTTGTGCAGTGCAAATGTGCCTGTAGTGTGGCCAGAACCCGGGCTGCAGCGAAGTCATCACATGACTAAACACTGGCAAGTGCTTTCAGAACACTTCAGATTCATTATGAATTTAATTATGAGCTAGTTTTTAGTGATTACATTTTCAGAAACCTTTTATTACTGCCAAATTTTCTAGGAATACACATTCATTCAGTTATACGACCCACAGTTTTGAGAAGTAAGGCCTTAAAATCTCTTGATACCTGCTCTCCTTGATGTCCTGAAAGCAGGAATCTACTGTTTTAAGTCTCAAGCCTCTCTTTGAACGAGCGAAACGCATGTAATTAATAACTTCATTCTGATGGTGCTCATTTAGGCCCAACTCTGCCTGAAAAGGAGAGAATTTGTTAGTCTTGAAGGTCACATAACAAAACTAAAAATGAAAATAAACAAGACTTTGTTGGGCCAGGTGTGGTGACATACTCCTTTAATTTCAGCACTTCGGAGTCAGAGACAGATCTCTGAGTTTGGGATTAATCTGATCGACATAGTAAGCTTTAGACCAGCCAGGGCTACACAAAAAGACCTGGTCTCAAAAAAAAAAAATAGGGAATAAAAAGTAAAAACAAAAAACCAGTGATGATATGATGATACTGTGTACTAGATGTATATCAAGTTGTCGTCTTCTCTTCCCCCTACCTACCCAACCTACTCTGCTAGAACTTCCCTGAAGTCAAATATGACTACTTCTCAGGAACAGCAGTAATCCAAAGAGGTATGGGTATTTTTTCTTTAATATTTTTTCATTTTTCATACCAATCCCAGTTCCCTCTCTCTCCCCTCTTCCCACCCCCATCCCACTCCTCAGAGGAGTAAGACCTCCCTTGGGGAGTCAACAAAGTCTGGCATGTCAAATTGAGGTACAGGGCCTTGGTACAGGGGCGAGGGACTTGGTCCTACCTCAATTTGACATGCCAGACTTTGTTGACTCCCCAAGGGAGGTCTTACTCCTCTGAGGAGTGGAAGAGGAGTGGGATGGGGGTGGGAAGAGGGGAGAGAGAGGGAACTGGGATTGGTACAACACAGATTATTAAAAATGGGTTAAGCCAGGCGGTGGTGGCGCACGCCTTTAATCCCAGCACTCGGGAGGCAGAGGCAGGCGGATCTCTGTGAGTTCGAGGCCTGCCTGGTCTACAAGAGCTAGTTCCAGGACAGGCTCTAGAAACTACAGGGAAACGCTGTCTCGAAAAAAAATGGGTTAAACAAGATGTGAAAGTTAGCCAGTAAGAGGCTAGAGCTAATGGGTCAAGCAGTGTTTAAATAAATACAATTTCCGTTTAATTATTTTGGGTAAAGCTAGCCGGGTGGTGGGACGCAGCCCGCCGTTCCATCTACACTTTTGGATCACTAACCAGCTCCCAAATCATGACAGGCAACTTAATATTAGTTATGAATGCTTGGCCTTATCTTATGGTTGTCCCATTAGCTCTTATAACCTAATTTAACATGTTTCTCTTCACCTATGTTTTGTCTCGGGGCATTTTACCTTTCTTTCATTCTGTGTGTCCTACTTTTCAGCTTTCTTCTATGTCTGTCTGTCTGTCTGCCCTCAGGTGGCTACCTCTCTTTCACCCTCTTTTTCTCCCTCTTTCTCTTCTCTCCTCTCAAGCCTAGATTCCTCCTCCTATCCCTCTACTGCATAGCTACTGGCTTTTTTTATTAAGCCAATCAGGTGCCTTAGGCAGGCAGGGTGAAACTAATGCAGGACATCTTTGCATAGTTAAAGCAATATCCACCACAGAGAAGACTGTCATGTGAGAGGGAATTAAAACATCTGCAGTCTTTAATACACTGATTTTCAGATTTCTATCACAGAAACTTCACCTTTCCAAATAACAGCCTTAAAAAAGTATATTTGGTTTGAAAATAGCCACTAGTCTTTGTAATAAGCCAGATGCTGTCTTAAAATAACCAAATCAAGATGCTGCATAGGTAAATGCAGCTCTCAGAGCTGATCAGAGAAGGTTCTTTGTGCAATGATGATGGTGGTTAAAGCAGGCACAACTGGTCAGAGTACAGAGAATAAGTAGGCTTACCACGGCTGGGATAGCTCTACCACACCCCTCTCCCAAGGCACAGAAACTATCTCTGAAGAGGAAGCAAAGGACTAAGAGATGGATCCATAGGATCAGATCAAAAGTGTCTTCTAGGCATGGTAGGACTGCTATGCTGGGAACTCACAACTGTGGTTGCCTGCACAGTCAGGCCAACCAACAGCCTACCAGGGAGGCAGGAGGGATCTATGGGACCTCACTCCTGAGGAGTTATGGACAGTCAATGGCATGTGGAGGGTGGAAAGTCAGTTCCTTGTAAGAGTACGGCCCATGGTGGTTGATCATGCTCCAGTGGATGGTCTCACACCCATAACTGTATGGGCAGCATATACAAAGTAGGTTTAAAAAACAACAGGAGGTACAAGATCAATCTGGGAGGCATAAATATGATTTTAAATACATTGTATGCATTATGAAATCTTTAAGGGTGTTTTTTTTGAGAGGGTTTCTTTGTGTAGCACTGGCTGTCCTGGAATTTGCTCTGTAAGCCAGGTTGGCCTCAAACTCACAGAGATCCACCTTTCTCTGCCTCCAGAATGCTGCCCCATCATTGTCTGGAGGTTAAAAAAAAAAAGCTTCGGCTAGCAGCCAAACAGGAGAGTGGAGCTACTGCTTAAAAGTTTTTATTTTATGTGCATTAATTTATGAGTAATTTTACCAACCCTTGTATAACTTTCAATTTACTAATGAATCATCTACGCCCAATTGCCAAGTGTTAGTTGTCAAACTGACAGAAAAGAGTAAGAACACAAACAAGTACTGAAGGGACCCTGGTCAGCTCAAGTGTGGCAAGCATGGCTCTGGCGGGCCTTGCTCTTCTTCCCACTCCCTCTGTCTTGCATTCTTAAAGCTAGCCACCACTTTCCCCTCGTGAGGCTAACTGTCAAGGTACAACTATTAAACTATTGAAGTCCAGCAATCAGGTGCTGGAGAGATGGCTCAGAGGTTAAGAGCACCGAGGTCCTGGGTTCCCAGCAACCACATGGCTCACCACCATCTATGATGAGATCTGGTGACCTCTCCTGGCCTACAGACATCCATGCAGACAGAACACAGCATTCATAATACATAAAATTTAAAAAGTGTAAAAAAAAAAAGTTCAGTCAAAAGCCCCTTCACCTAATTAGCATGCCAAATCAAAATATACAGCGGCATCGTAGCCCATTCTAACACAGAGCTCCCTTTTACTGCCTGAATCAGAAAGCAGCCACTTTGACTTTTCTTCCCCGCTTAATAAATGATCTCTCTGTGAGCACAGGTGTTTGGGTGTGGTTCGTGCCTAATCCGGGTCCGAGGGGGAACCTCCGCTGTACAGGGGTCTCCTTCAAGCACTTTTTTTTTTTTTTTTCCTGGCACCACTAGCATTATTTTCTCGTCTTTGAAATCTAGAGAAGCAGCACTAGTTCTAAGCTCAGGAAGGTGAAGCAGTGATCTATTTTGTTCAGGTGTACACAAAGTGCGGGCTTACTAGGAATCCTGACTGCTGGGCAGTACTCTCAATAACGAGCTTTTATCCACAGACAACCACTTAAACGGGCAAGCTGTTGAATGAACTGGTGCGTTCTTCCCAGTCTTAGGAGTTTCAAGGCAAGCCGAACTCTCTCCTACGGAGCTACAGTCTAGCCTAACAGTCTTCACAAGTCCAAACAAAGGAAATACCACCCACATCGAATCCGCTGTATAATAAGGGGCTGCAGAGAGTTAGACTCAACCAAGCTCACACGGAAGGTTGGCACCAGCCCGTGAACCATTCCCAAGGGCAGGTGTGCGCCTGCTCGGACGGCTGAGGACGAGGGGACCAGGCCGGAGAAAGCCAAGCATGATCTCACCGCTGCTCGGCCGAGGTGATGCCAGCCTCCCTTCTCCACCGAGGCCCGGCCCGCTCGGCCCCGCTCGTGGTCCCATCCCTAGCAGGGCCTCTCCGGAGCGGAGCGGAGCGGAGCGGATACTCACCATGGCGGTGGCGGGATCACACAGGAAACTGGGAGGCCGGCGCCTGGGACCTGAGGAAAGTAGGTTGTTTAGAAGCCGCGGGTTGCCAATGGAAACGGAGGCGCGTGAATCCTCGGCTGCACACTGTCATTGGCCCTTAATATCACGTGATAGAAAGGGCTGCGTAACTGGCTGATTCCCGCGTGGACATTGGCTTCGAGATCCGGAAGTCCCGCCTTTTCCTGCCACGCTAGCTTGAGGCGGTGCCTGCCATTGCCAATGGTGACAGAGGGGCGGGTCGCGTGAAATTCCAGCAGGATTGATTACTCCCTCTGGGATTTGGGGTCGGCTAATTGGGCTTTGGCGCCAGGATCTAGAGTGGTTCCAGGCTTTTCGACCGCTTCTGAGAATAACAGGCACGGTGACATGGACCTCAGTGTGACTGCATCAGGCTGACAAGCCAGTGCTGGCAGTGATGCGCGCCCTTCCTCCATCTGCATCATATTATAATGCTGGCAGAAGTGATTAATTAAACTTCACCTTTAAAAAATGTGCAAACACATAGGTTGCATATGGCAGTTTATTAGACAGAGACAGACACTAAATTCGCCAGAAGGTTGTGGAATAACGTTCTGATGCCCCCGACGGAAATTTTCATTTATGAAGTCTAGCTTGAGTCATTAGAATCTACAAATTTGACCGTTGTCCCAAAGCTAGGTCTTTATTAAGACACTGTCCTTGGCCGATGTGGTGGCGCTTGGCCTTTAATCCTTTAAAGCGGGGCGGGGGGGGGAGGGGGGCAGAAGAATCTCTGTGATCTGTGAGTTCAAAGCCATCCAGGGCTACTTAATGAGTCCTTATCTTTAAAAACAAAACAAAACAAAACAACAATAACAAACAAAAAACAGAACACTGTCCTATGAAAGGCAGGTATAGGAAGAGAGTATCACAAATATTGGGTACCCCATCCATTGAACACACAACGCTGTATCTTAAAAGGCGGCACTTGGGGTTCCATGACAGGCTCCAAAGCTGCAGAGAAATCCTGTCTGGGGGTGGGGGTGGGGGAATGGGGGGTGGAGGAATGAGAGTTGGGGGTAGGGGGTAGGGACAGCACTTGGGTAAGCCAACATCGCACAGAGCTGCCAGCCTTTTGAGACTAGGAGACTTAAAGTGGGAAGGAACAAACATTCAGCATTAATTATGGTGGTGTATTTTGGGGTTGTCTATCACAGCTCAATACTACAGTTTAAAGTGAACCACAATTGGGTATTTTTGATGCAGAAGGATTTTAGAGACTTGGTTCCAAGACTGAGAATCTACACTGGCTGGATCCACATGGTAGAAGAGAAGCCAACTCAGGACTATTCACATGAACCTCTGACCTTCACATGAACACTAAACCATACCTGTGCTCCCTTCCACATACACACATACATGAGCAAGCACACACTCACACATATAATTTAATTTTGTTTTTTGTTTTACGAGGCAGGGTTTCTCCGTGTAACAACTCTGGCTGTTCTGGAACTCACTTTGTAGACCGGGCTGGCCTGGAACTCACACAGATCCACCTGCCTCTGTCTCCCAAGTGCTGGGATTAAAGGTATATGCCACTACTGCCCAGCTAAAAATTTCTTAAATGAACTTGAAACGTTTGTTGTTAGAACAAAGTGCTAACAGATAAATCCTTTAGAATAAAGTTAATTTTTAAAGACAGAATATCTTTTTAAAAAGGTACAATAATGAAAACATACTTATTATTTAAGTGGTCAGGACATCAAAACAGAAATAAGTTAAACTGATAAGAGTTAAAAGGAAACCATTTTCAGATGAGAAAATGTGTTCAGAAAAGCCACATGCCATGATTAGTTAGGGGAGGCAAATCTGGATATAACCATGTGATCACTGCCCATGGTTTTAAGTGTCATCCTAGTACAGATAACAGGGTTTTCTTGTGCACCCTCACTGCCACCCCTGCCTGCCCCGAGGTAAAGCTCTGCCTTCTGATTAGGGTGGTGTCATGAGCAAGCTGTGCCAGAAACAGTCACATTTGCATCTTTTCACACTATCAGAATTTAAGAACAATAGATTCACAATTCGCTTCAGTTTTATTGGCTGCAATTTGTCGAGTAGTCTTGCTCTTCTTCCCTCCAGTTCCTTACTGATACTAATTTTTCAGTCACACACTACATACCATTCATTAAATACATCTATAATACAAAGCTGCATATATGTGTATATATACGTTCCAGCATGGCTATAAAAGGGTTATGGAGGCTATAGCAGAGTTCCAGGAGAACTAACTGAAAGGAAGAAGCAAGAAACTGAAATGGATGCAAAAGAAACCTTTGCAAGGATGGATGAAGAGATAGCTGAGTGCGTGAGATCAGATCAGATAGCAAACCTTGTTGGAGATTGGTTGGCGGTGCACTGCAGAGTCAAGCCACAGAATCAGACTAGAAGGATCTTCAGGGTTGAGCTGCCTAGTGAGATGCAGGACAGTGATGGCCACGGAGGTGAGGCACAGGACCAGGTCCTGATGGATGAATGGCGAGTGGGCAGACTCACAGTAATTAAAGTAAGCTGCATTAGCAGCGGAAGCGCAACTAAGCTGAATCCCCTGAGACATTTGGGAGTTCGTTGGAAGTTACTCCTCTGATTTTCACCCTGGGTACTCAGATGTCAGGTCAACGGGGCTGTCACCATTGCTATGTTGGTTATCTGTCTCTTTATGGGGTCCAGGTGAAGGTGTTGCACCCTCTCCTTGGTTTAGTGTTTTGATGTTGTTCTCTATTCCTGATATGCTTGTATGATTCCCAAATATATAAATTGGTACTCTTTATTGTTTGAGACTTTCCTATATGCATACTGTATGTTTTGATAAATTTCAACCCCTACCTCTATAATCGGACTTTCGTTTGGACTTCCAGCCCTAAATAATGACACTTATTAACTATGAAGGCTTGGCCTTAGCTTAGGCTTGTCCCACTAGCTCTTATAACTCAAATTAACACACATTTTTATGTCTATGTTCCACCACGTGTCCACAGATCTATTCGCCTTCTTTAGACAGTCCCCCAAGACTTTAAAGAAGGGAAGTCCAAGTTGGAAGATGTTCCTGTTAGGTTTACAGTCAACAGGCAGCAGTCACCAGGGAAGAGGAAGTCTTACTTGAGGGGTTTTCCAGATCATATTGGCCTCTGGCCATAGTTCTGGGTAATTGTTCTAACCGCCCCCACTCCAAAGACAGGGTTTCTCTGTGTAGCCCTGGTTGTCCTAGAACTCACTCTGTAGACCAAGCTGGCCTCAAATTCACAGAAACCTGCCTGCCTCCTAAGTGCTGGCATTAAAGGTGTGCACCACCATACCTGGCTTTTCCTAATTTTTTTTTATTGATGTGAGAGGGTCCATCCCACTGTGGGTGATGACACTCCTAGGAAAGGGGTTCTGTGTTGTATGAGAAAACTGAGCACGGACGAAGGCCAGACTGAGTCAGTAAGCAGCATTCCACCATGGTTCCTGGCTCAGCTCTTGCTCGAGTTCTACCTAGACGTCCTTCCATGGTGGACTGTTACCTCGAAGTGCAAACTGAAACAATCCTTTTGTTGCAAACTGAAACAATCCTTTCATTTCCAAATTGCTTGTGATCAAAATGTATCCCAGCAACAGACGAAAAATGACAGAAAGGTTCTCTGAGGAGCGATGTCACTTCCTTGCTCTCCTGGTTGCAGAGGCTATTGTCAGTCAGTTTCAAATTTGCTAGGGACAGGCAGAGTGTGGAAGAGTGCTGACGAATTAGATTAATGAAATATGTATTGCACGCATTAAAGGTCAGGCAAGGAAGTGGTTCACCATAAAATACAACTCCCTTTACGATGGTGTGGATCGTGGCAAGACTTAGTGCAAATTATAGATTAGTTTCACTGATAAATCTCCACATGTTGACAACACCCCTAAAAGGAAATAAACACCAAAACCATCAAACAGTGAAGCTTACCTTAAGAAAAATGTGAAAAATTAGTTGTAAGGAACACTTTTGGGGGGAAGTAAAAGAAAAGTTTCTTGCAAAGATGATTTCCAGCAAATCCTTGTTTCATACTTCATGTACACATTCATTTGGCTAACCTGCAGCTTTGTGCTCAGCAATTGTTTACGCAAAACTAGGTACATGAAAGACACTGTGGGGAGGGAAACAGCAAGCAAAATGGGATTAACCCTTTCAAACCTGGCCCCGGAATGAAGTCAAGAGGAAACATGAGCTTGGAAAACAACCCAAAGCAGACAGCAAGTGTTAAGACACTTTTAGAAGAGAACATGAATGGTTGTGTTTATGATCTTGGAGAGAGGAATTTTAGAAATGTATTCCAGAAGGCAGCAGGACTCTGATGAGGTCTCAGAAGTATGGAGAAGTGTGGGAGCCTGATGACTGTGGATGAGAGGGTTGTCCCAAATGAGGAATCAGATTTTCATCAGATCTGGGACATACATTTATATCTCATAAATTATATGGTCTTCCCTTTTTGCCAGGATTATTGACAGACCAGTGCATCTTATCTTAGAAAATGGAACAGGACACTTTAGTTTGCTAAGAGAGTTTGCCTACAAAGGCAAAGTTGTGTGATTCGAATAGTCCTGCACCAACTGTGTTCAAAATGGAAGTTTTCTTCATGAAATGGGGGTGGGTGGGTGGGAGGGCTAAAATATGATGAAAGTAAAAAGAAAATTCCATTTTCAGCCATTTGATACAGGGCTGTCCTCCCCACTATCATAATTTAAGTTTGGTTGAAGGAAAGCGTCTTTATTTCATGACCAACCTGAGCGACCCAGCCTGGGCTGGTTTGTACTCAGCTCCAACCTGCTATGCTTGCAGAATTAGACAAAGAAGCAGGAACATCTATCTCAATAAACATTTGTAAGTTTCTGCTGTACTTAAAACCTATGTATACGGGTTGTTTTTTGATCCTGAGCAAACTCTTCCATCTCTTAAAAAGCATGTTCTGTCATTTCAAACATACCCAGCTATTCCTATTTCCCAAGATAAATGAAAATTTGGGCAGATTTATGCAACTTTATACAATTGTGAGTGTTTTGTTTGTTATGATTTCTTCATCACCAATGCTTTGAACCCCGCTCAAACTCTCTCCCTCCCCTAAACCTGGGCCCTGACATCGCTGCCCCCTAGCTGTGATCTTTGACCCTTTCCTTTTCTTCTGGTGTATCTGCCCTCCTCCTTGACTTACTTAGTCTTAAGTCAAGACTTTCATGAAATCATTCAACCACTGCTGTTTCAGTTTCTTGCTGAATGATCCTGCTGTAATGTCAAGTTGACAAAATCCCTGAATTCTCCCAAGGATATTTTTTGTTTGTTTTGGCTTCATAAAGCCATGTTGACATTTATTTTCCATTTTCTTCTAGACTTTATAGAATTGTTATATATTATTGGTCAACCCTGCCCCACTGTAACCACATTGGCTGTCTCTAAAGCTTTTTTTCAGGTCCCCAAACACTCATTGTCCTTCTTAATCCCAGTACAATTACTCTTCTGCTTTTTTAGAAAGCTAAGCTCCCTTGGTAGTTCTGAACTACTGTTTAAAACAAATTTCATTATAAGTGAGGAAATATTTAAAGATTTTCAACACTTAGTACTGAAACTTACTTGAGGGCAAAGATGCACTTTAAAAGTCCCAGGTGATGGTGGTGCACACCTTTAATCTCAGCATTTGGGAGGCAGAGGCAGGCGATCTCTGTGAGTTTGAGGCCAGCCTGGTCTACAGTGTGAGTTCCAGAACAGCCAGGACTACACAGAGAAACCTTATCTAGAAAAAAAAAACTGTTAAGAAGATAATCTTTTTTGGGAAGACAATCTAGAAATTGCTATCAAAACTGAAAATGCACACACCCTTCCACCCATTAATTTGCCTTTACATCCCAGAACTTATTTAAGAAAAACAAAAGTGCAAAGATGTGTGTACAGATGTCACTACAGCTGTCTTGGTGTGGTGAGCTCTCTTGAGATTGTTATTTTTCCTCTTAGGGTGCACATTATGGTGATACAAGGGTAATTTTCTTTAATTGACCTCAAAATGTGGAAGATTCTCTATGTACTGGGCTAGAAATATAGAGAGAAGAATGGCCATAGTAAAATCTCAGTTTTCAAAATGCACGGACAGATAGATAATGTTGAAAATTCTGCACCAATTTTGCAAAGGAGGACTGAAAACACTAGAACTCTAACTTTATATTTGCCAGTCACTTGAATTCATTAAGCAGTTTTCATTATTATAATTTAATGACAGAGAAAGAAAATAAATGGAAAGTCACTGCTGAACCACCATTGTTAAATCTGTCATTGTTTTAAGTGCTCACATAGTCAAGGTGTTTTTCTCCTAAGACTCAGGACTGTTTTTAGAAGGCACTTTTACCCCTGAGGCAGCTCCCCATCACTCCTTTCCATTTTTTCTTACTATCTGTACAGACTCCTAAGCTGTTGTCCCTTAAAAATTAGATTATTTTTCAGTACCCCTGGATTCTGTTTATGGAATTTGGTTTATTCCTAGTGTTTCTTTTTTTGATTTTATTTTTATTTTTTTATTAAAAATTTCCATCTCCTCTCCTCCTCCTCCCCTTTCCCTCCCCTCCCCTTCACCCATACCCCCACTCCCTCCCTCTCCAAGCCAAGAAGCCATCAGGGTTCCCTACTCTATGTTAAATCCAAGGTCCTCCCAACTCCCCCCAGGTCCAGGAAGGTGATCAACCTAGCTGACAAGGCCCACACAGAGCCCATCCACGCCGTAGAATCCAAGCCCATCGCCATTGTCCTTGGCTTCTCAGTCAGCCTCCACCGTTGGCCACATTCAGAGAGTCTGGTTTGGTCACATGTTCCATCAGTCCCATTCCAACTGGAATTGGTGATCTCCCGTTAGTTCTGTCCCACCGTCTCCATGGGTGAACGCACCCCTCACGGTCCTGACTTTCTTTCTCATGTTTTCCCTACTTCTGTTCCTCATCAGGACCTTGGGAGCTCAGTCCGGTGCTCCAAATGTGGGGCTCAGTCATTTTCTCCATCCATCGCCAGGTGGAGGTTCTATGGTGATATGCAAGAAATTCATCAGTATGGCTATAAGATCTGGCCTTTTCCGGCTCCCTCTCCTCAGCTGCCCAAGGAACTAGCTGGGGGCATCTCCCTGGAAACCCGGGAACCCCTCTAGAGTCAAGTCTCTTGACAACCCTTGGCTCCCTTAATTAAGATATATGCTTCCCTGCACCCATATCCACGCTTCCTATATCCCAAGCATCCCATTCCCCCGAGCTCCCCCCATTCTCCCCTTCATGCTTTTCTCTCCCCATCTCCCCTTGGCCCCGTCCCACCCCACCCCCAAGTTCCCAATTTTTGCCCAGCGATCTTGTCTACTTCCAATATCCAGGAAGATTACTATATGTTTTTCTTTGGGTTCACCTTTTTATTATCTTCTCAAGGATCCTGAATTATAGGCTCGATGTCCTTTAATTATGGCTAGAAAACGATTATGAGTGAGTACATCCCATGTTCATGTTTTTTGGGTCTGGGTTACCTAACTCAGAATAGTGTTTTTTATTTCCATCCATTTGCATGCAAAATTCAAGATGTCATTGTTTTTTACTGCTGAATAGTATTCTAACATGTATATATTCCATAATTTCTTCATCCATTCTTCCACTGAAGGGCATCTAGGTTATTTCCAGGATCTGGCTATTACAAATAATGCTGCTATGAACATAGTTGAGCAGATGCTTTTGTAGTATGATTGGGCATCTCTTGGGTAAATTCCCAAGAGTGGAATTACTGGGTCCTGGGGTAGGTTGATCCCGAATTTCCTGAGAAACCGGCACACTGCTTTCCAAAGTGGTTGCACAAGTGTGCATTCCCACCAGCAATGGATGAGTGTACCCCTTACCCCACAACCTCTCCAGCAAAGGTTATCATTGGTGTTTTTGATTTTAGCCAATCTGACAGGTGTAAGATGGTATCTCAAAGTTGTTTTGATTTGTATTTCCCTGATAGCTAAGGAGGTTGAGCATGCCCTTAAGTGTCTTTTGGCCATTCGAACTACTTCTGTAGCGAATTCTCTGTTCAGTTCAGTGCCCCATTTTTTTAATTGGGTTAATTAGCATTTTAAAGTCTAGTCTCTTGAGTTCCTTATATATTTTGGAGATCAGACCTTATTCTATTGCGGGGTTGGTGAAGATCTTTTCGCAGTCAGTAGGCTGCCTTTGTGTCTTAGTGACAGTGTCCTTTGCTTTACAGAAGCTGCTCAGCTTCAGGAGGTCCCATTTATTCAATGTTGCCCTTAATGTCTGTGCAGCTGGGGTTATACGTAGGAAACTGTCTCCTGTGCCCATTTGTTGTAGAGTACTTCCCACTTTCTCCTCTTTCAAGCTCAGTGTGTTCAGATTAATATTGAGGTCTTTAATCCATTTGGACTTGAGTTTTGTGCATGGTGATAGATATGGATCTACTTTCATTCTTCTACAGGATGACATCCAGTTATGCCAGCACCATTTGTTGAAGATGCCCTCTTTCTTCCATTGTGTACTTTTGGCTCTTTTTTATAAAAAATCAGGTGTTCATAGGTTTGTGGTTTAAGATCCGGGTCTTCTATACGATTCCATTGGTCGACTTCTCTGTTTTTATGCCAATACCAAGCTGTTTTCAATACTGTAGCTCTGTAATAGAGTTTGAAGTCAGGGATGGTAATGCCTCCAGAAGTACCTTTATTGTATAAGATTGTTTTGGCTATCCTGAGTTTCTTGCTTTTCCATATAAAGTTGATTATTGTCCTCTCAATATCTGTGAAGAATTTTGATGGGACCTTGATGGGGATTGCATTGAATCTATAGATTGCTTTTGGTAGAATTGCCATTTTTACTATGTTGATCCTCCCAATCCACGAGCAAGGGAGATCCTTCCATTTTCTGGTATCCTCTTCAATTTCTTTCTTCAAAGACTTAAAGTTCTTGTCAAATAAATCCTTCACTTCCTTGGTTAGAGTTACTCCCAGATATCTTATGCTATTTGTGGCTATTGTGAAAGGTGATACTTCTCTAATTTCCCTCTCTGCTTCCTTATCCTTTGTGTATAGGAGGGCAACTGATTTTTTGGAGTTGGAGTTGATCTTGTATCCTGCCACGTTACTGAAGGAGTTTATCAGCTGTAGGAGTTCTTTGGTGGAGTTTTTGGGGTCGCTTATGTATACTATTGTGTATATTATATACACAATATTCTGTCTGTGTGTATGCCTGCAGACCAGAGGAGGGCACTAGACCCCATCACAGATGGTTGTGAGCCACCATGTGGTTGCTGGGAATTGAACTCAGGACCTTTGGAAGAGCAGGCAATGCTCTTAACCTCTGAGCCATCTCTCCAGCCCATACATTACATCCAATTGCAGTTTACCCTCCAATTCCTCCCCATACCGTACTCCTCCCTCACCCCATCCCACATTCCCCCCTCCCTCAGAGTCACTCATTCTCTGTTTCCCTTCAGAAAAGAGCAGGCCTCCCAGGGATATCAACCTAATTTGGCATAACAGGTGACAGTAAGACTAGGAAAACCCCTCATATCAAGGTTGGACAAGGCAACCCAGTGGAAGGAGAGGTGTCCCAAGATGAGCAAATGTGTCGGTGGCAACCCCAATCATACTATTAGGAATCCCACAGGAACACAAGTTACACAATCATAACATATATTCAGAGGACCGAGTGCAATCCCATGAGGGCTCTGGGGGGGTCCATGTCAGTCTCTGTGAGTCCTTATGAGTCCTGCTTAGTTGGTTCTGTGGGCCTTGTTCTCCTGGTCTCCTAGACCCCTCTGGGTCCTACAATCTGCCCTCTCTTCCAAGGGGTTCCCTGAGCTCTGCCTAACATTTGGTTGCGGGTCTCTGTTTCTGCTCCCTTCAGTTGCTGGATAAAGCCTCTCTGATGACGGGTCGACTATGAGTATAACACAGTATCAGTAGAAATTATTACAATGACTTTTTTTTTTTTTACCATTCGTGTTTGGTTCTATCCTAGGTCTCTGGGGGTATCCAGCCTTGTGTTTCTGGTCATCGAGGCTGTACCTGGGATGGGCTCTATCTCATGGTGTGGGACTCAAGTTGGACCAGTCATTGGTTGGGCACTCCCACAAGTCCGGTGCCACAATTGCCCCAGCACATCTTTTACAGGACAAAGGTTTTGTGGCTGGGTTGGTGCCCTTGTCTCACCACTTTCTTGGTTACAGAAGATGGTAAGTTCAGGCTCTATAGCCCTCATTACTAGGAGTCTTCACTAGGGTCACCCTATAGATTCCAGGAAGTTTTCACTGCACCGGGTTTCCACGTCATCCTCCAAATGCCCCCCAATTCCATACATCTCTCCCTGTAATTCTCTGCCTCCACTCCTCCTCGCCTGATCCCATCCCTACCCACCACCCTTAAAATCTACGCTATTTCCCCTTCCCCGGGAGGTCCATGCATCACTCCTCTCCTTGAGCCCTCCTTGGTACTTAGCCTCTCTAGGTCTGTAGACTGCAGAGTGATTATCCTTTACTCAACAATTAATATCAACCTATAAGTTAGTACATACAGTGTTTGTCTTTCTGAGTCCGTGTTACCTCACTCCGCACGATTTCTTTCCAGTTCTGTCCAATTGTCTTCAAATTTCATGATGTCATTTTTTTGACAGCTGAGTAATACTCCATTGTGTAAATGTACCACATTTTCTTTATCCATTCTTCAGTTGAGGAACGTCTAGGTTGTTTCTAGTTTCTGGCTATTATGAATAAAGCTGCTATGAACATAGCTGTGCAAGTGCTTATATGTGATGACTGAGCATTCTTTGGGTATATGCCCAAGAGTGGTGTAGCTGAGTCTTGAGGCAGATCAATTCCCAGTTTTCTGAGGAATTGCCATATTGATCTCCATAGTGCTTATACAAGTTCGTACTCCCACTAGCAATGGAGGAGTGTCCCCGTGCTCCACACCCTCACCAGCATGAACTGTCACTTGTATTTTTGATCTTGGTCATTCTGACAGGTATAAGATGAAATCTCAAAGTTGTTTTGATTTTCATTTCCCTGATGGCTTAATGACAGGTTGAATATGTCTTTAAGTGCTTCTCAGCCATTTGAGATTTCTCTGTTGAGGATTCTGTTCAGATTTGTTCCCCATTTTTCAATTATATTAGTGTATTTTTTTTAATATATCTAATTTCTAGAGATTCTTATATATTTTGGATATTAGCCCTCTGTCAGTTGTGGAGTTAGTGAAAATCTTTTCCCATTCTGTAGGTTGTCATTTTGTCCTATTTATGATATTCTCTGCCTTACAGAAGCTTTTCAGTTTCATGAGGTCTCATTTATTAATTGTTGATCTTAGTGCCTGCACTATTGGTATTTTGTACAGGAAATTGTCTCATGTGCCGATTAGTTCAAGGCTATTCCCCACTTTCTCTTCTGTGTTTTATTGAGGATTTTTGCAACTATGTTCATAAGAGAAATTGGTCTGTGCTTCTGTTTGTGTGATTTGAATGCCAGAGTGACTGTGGCCTCATAAAATGATTTTGGCAATATCCCCCCGTTTCTATTTTGTGGAAAAATTTGGGGAGCATTGGCATTAGCTCTTCTTTGAAATTCTGGTAGAGGAGGCTGGAGAGATGACTCAGCAGTTGAGAGCACTGGTTGCTCTTCTAGAGATCATGAGTTCAATTCCCAGCACTCACCTGGCAGCTCACAATGTGATACCCTTTTCTAGTCTGTGTGCATACGTACTGACAAAGCACCTGTATACATAAATAAGGAACAAACAAATCTTGAAATTCTGGTAGAATCCTGTGCTAAAACTGTCCAGTCATGGAATTTTTTGGTTGAGAGATTTTTAATGACTGTTTTTATTTCCTTAGGTGTTACATGTCTATTTCAATTATTTATCTGATCTTGACTTAACTTTGGTAGGTGATTTCTATCAAGTATCCATTTCCTTTAGATTTTCCAATTTGGTTGAATACAGATTCTTAAAATATGACCTAATGATTTTTTAAATTTTATCTGTTGTTATGTCCCCTTTTCCTTTCTGATTTTGTTAATTTGGATATTCTCTTGTATCTTTTAATTAGTTTGAATAAGAGTTTGTCTATTTCAGCTGGGCAGTGGTGACACATGCCTTTAATCCCAACACTTGGAAGGCAGAGGTCAGCCTGGTCTACAGAGCTAGTTCTAGGACAGGCTTCAAAAGCTACACAGAGAAACCCTGTCTTGAAAAACAGAAAACAAAAAAAAAAAACAAAAAAGTTTGTCTATTTGGTTGATTTTTTTTCAAAGAACCCACTCTTTGTTTCATTGATTCTTTGTATTATTTTCTTTATTTTTATTTTATTGATTTCAGCTCTCAGTTTGATTATTTTCTACCATCTACTCCTCTTGGGTGTGTTTACTTCTTTTTGTTATAGAGCTTTTAGTTATACTATTATTTTACTGGTATGATATATCTCCAATTTTTTCATGAAGGCACTTAGTGCTATGAAGTTTCCTCTTAGTGCTGCTTTCATTGTGTCCCTTAAGTTTGGGTATGTTGTGTATTTGTTTTCATTGAATTCTAGAGTGTCTTTAATTCTTTTCTTCACTTCTGCCTTGACCCAGTTATTCTGTTGAGAGTTGTTCAGTTTCCCTGAGTTTGTAGGCTTTCTGTTGTTTCTGTTGTTGTTGAAATACAGTTTTAATATATGATGATCTAATAGGACACAGGGGATTATTTCAATTTCCTTGTATCTGTTGAGACTTGCTTTGTGACTGAGTATGTGGTCAAATTTGGAGATTTCTGTGAGGTGCTGAGAAGAAGGTATACTTTTTTGTATTAGAATGAAACATCTTATAGATGTTTTATGCCCATTTGATTTATGTCTGTTAGCTCCAGTTTAGTTTTTGTTTGGATGACCTATCCATTGATAAGAGTGGGATACTGAAGTCTCCCACTATCAATGTGTGAGGGTCAATATGTGTTTTAAGCTTACTTTTAACTTTCTTTTACAAAGGTGAGTGCCCTTGAATTTGGGGGCATAAATGTTAAGAATTGAAACATCATCTTGGTGGATTTTTCCTTTGATGATTATGAAGTGTCTTTCCCTGTCTCTTTTGATTAATTTCTGGTTTGAAGTCTATTTGTTAGCTATTAGAATGGCTATACCAGATTGCTTTTTAGGGCCATTTGTTTGGAAAATCTTTTTCTAACCCTTTACTCTGAGGTAATGTCTGTCTTTGATGCTGAGGTATGTTTTTATGCAGCAGCAGGATGGGTTCTGTTTTCAAGTACATTGTGTTAGTCTGTCTTTTTAATGGGGAGTTGAATTCATTGATTTTGAGAGATATCAATGATGGATGATTGTTAATTCCTGTTATTTTGTTGTTGTTGTTTTGTGTGAGTGTTTTTTTTTCTAGTTTTGCTGATATGGGATTATTTATTTCCTGTGTTTTCATGGGTGTAGCTAATCTCCTTGGGTTGGAGTTTGTTTAACTCCTAGTACCTTCTATAAGGCTGAACCTGAAGATAGATATTGTTTAAATTTAAATTTATCATGAAATATCTTGTTTTCTCCAACTATGGTGATTCAAAGTTTTGCTTGGTGTGGCAGTCTGGGCTGGCATCTTTGGCCTCTTAAAGTTTCCAAGACACTAAGTCTCCATAGAAATGTTGGCTGTAGTTCTAATATGTCTGCCTTTATATGTTACTTGCTTTTTCCCCCTTGTGTCTTTTAATAGTCTTTCTTTGTTCTGTATATTTAGTGTTTTGATTACTATGTGGCTCCAGATTTTCTTTTCTGGTCCAATCTATTTGGTGTTCTCTATGCTTCTTGTTCTTTTATAGCTATCTCTTTCTTTAGGTTAGGACAATTGTCTTCTATGATTTTATTGAAAATATATTCTGGGTCCTCTCTCCTGTATCTAGGCTGAGCAAGGTATCCCTCTATAGGGAATGTACTCCACAGAGCCAGTTCATGCCCTATGGATAAATACTGGTTTCACTGCCAATGGTCCCACAAACTGCCCGAGCCACACAACTGTTACCCACATTCAGAGAGCATAGTTCGGTCTTATGGAGGTTCCCCAGCTGTCAGTCCGGAGTCAGTGAGCTCTCACTTGTTTGGGTCAGCTGTTTCTGTGGGTTTCTCCATCAGAGTCTCGGCCCCTTTGCTCATACTATTGCTCCTCTCTCCCTGTGTCTTGATTCCAGGAGTTCTGCCCAGTGCTTAATGGTGGACCTTTGCATCTGCTTCCATCAGATACCGGATAAAGGTTCTATGATGAGGCTGACCTCAGATTCACAGAGACTCACCTGCCTCTTCCTCCCAAGTGCCACCACCACTTATTTTTATTTATTAATATCTTCTTTATTTTTTTTTTAGAGATTCTGAAAGACTAGAACTTTGTAAGTGCCTTTCCCCAAATGGGAAATAGTCTCCTAACCTAACCTCTAAGACAGGAAAGATTTGGGGTGCCAGTGTACAAGACTGTTGCAGTAAATATTATGACAGAGAAGTTTTAAAGTGGCAGATGGTGAGCTAAATGATGTGCTTGCTTACATGTTTTCCTGGTGTCATGGGTATAATTTACCAGTACCCCAAATATATTTTTATCTCTTGTTAAAGTCAAATGCCATATTTTACAAGCTGCACCTATGAGCTTCTACATGCATGAATTCTACAAACACAAAAACTGAGGGTGAACACTCACCTTAATCTTTTTGTTCATTGTATGCAACTGCTCTGGGCTTAATTATTTTGGGACCCTGAAAGAAAGTTGAGCAAAACCAGTAGAAAAAAGGTTGAGTCTGACTTAAAAAAAAAAAAAAACAATAACAGAAATTTGAAAAGAGTAACGTCAGCATTTAAAAAATAATTCTAAGAATTGTTGTCATGAATCTTGAGGTCACGAATGCTTGGTTATGTTTACCACAGAAGTTGGTGTTTGTTCACTTAGAGTTGTAAATTGTGGTTTTTTTTTCAGAGGAGGCCAATTCACTGCTTGATGACTGTGGAAACACTGGCTTCTGAGATCCCTAAGAAGTTGGGAAACCCTTGGAGCTCCATATAAATACTATTTTATAGGTAAACACACACACACAGCATAAACACACATACAGACACACACACCACACACATACCACACAGACACACACATCACACACACAGAGACACACACACACCACATACAGACACACACACGCACACCACAAAGACACACACATACCACACAGACACATAACACTCAACACACAGACACACTCACAGACACACATACCACATATAGACACACACTACACACATATCACATAGACACACATGACACACAGACACACTCACACACACACACCACATACAGACAAACACAACACATGCACACCACACAGACACACAGACACAGACACACACAACACATGCACAGACACACCACACATATAGACACACACACATCACACACAGACACACACACAACACACAGACACAGACACACACACACAGAGAAACACACAGAGACATAGATACACCACACACACCACACACAGAGACACATATACAGACACACCACACACACACAAAGCACACACATGCACCACACACACAGACACACATACCACATACAGACACAGACATACACCACACACACAAACACACACTCTCTAAATGGGAAAATTTTTAATTGATTTTTATTGAGCTCTACAGTTTTCTCTGCTCCACTCCCTTCCTCTCCCCTCCCCTTCAACCCTCTCCCAAGGTCCCCATGCTCCTAATTTACTCAGGAGATCTTGTCTTTTTCTACTTTCCATGTAGATTAGATCCATGTAAGTCTCTCTTAGTGTCCTCATTGTTGTCTAGGTTCTCTGGGATTGTGATTTGTGGGCTGGTTTTCTTTCCTTTATGTTTAAAAACCACTTATGAGTGAGTACATGTGATAATTATCTTTCTGGGTCAGGGTTACCTCCCTCAAAATGATGTTTTCTAGCTTCATCCATTTGCCTGCAAAATTCAAGATGTCGTTATTTTTCTCTGCTGTGTAGTACTCCATTGTGTAAATGTACCACATTTTCCTTATCCACTCTTTGGTTGAGGGGCATTTAGGTTGTTTCCAGGTTCTAGCTATGACAAACAATGCTGCTATGAACATAGTTGAGCACATGTCCTTGTGGCATGATTGAGCATCCTTTGGATATATACCCAAAAGTGGTATTGCTGAGTCTTGAGGAAGGTTGTTTCCTAATTTTCTGAGAAATCACCACACTGACATCCAAAGGGGCTGTACCAGCTTGCATTCCCATCAGCAATGCAGGAGTGTTCCCTTTTCCCCACAACCTCTCCAGCATAAGTTGTCATCAGTGTTTTTGATTTTGGCCATTCTTACAGGTGTAAGGTGGGATCTCAGAGTTGTTTATTTGCATTTCTCTGATGACTAAGGATGTTGAGCATTTCCTTACGTATCTTTCACCCACTTTAGATTCCTCTTTTTAGATCTGTACTCCATTTTTTATTGGATTATTTGTTCTTTTGGCGACCAATTTCTTGAGCTCTTTGTATATTTTGGAGATCAGACCTCTGTCTGATGTGGGGTTAGTGAAGATCTTTTCACATTCTGTAGGCTGTCATTTTGTCTTGTTGACCATGTCCTTTGCTTTACAGAAGCTTTCCAGTTTCAGGAGGTCCCATTTATTAGTTGTTTCTCTCAGTGTCTGTGCTACTGGGGTTATATTTAGGAAGTGGTTTCCTGTGCCAATGTGTTCAAGTGTACTTCCCACTTTCTCTTCTATGAGGTTCAGTGTGGCCAGTGTGGCTGGCTTTATGTTGAGGTCTTTGATCTATTTGGACTCAAGTTTTGTGCATGGTGATAGATACGGATCTATTTTCATTCTTCTACATGTTGATATCCAGTTATACCAACACCACTTGTTAAATATGCTTTCTTTTTTCCATTTGATATTTTTGCTTCTTTGGAAAAAATATTAGGTATTTGAAGGTGTGTGGATTAATATCTGGGTCTTAGATTTGGTTCCATTGGTCCTCCTGTCTGTTTTTATGCCAATGCCAGGCTGTTTTCAGTACTGTAGCTCTATTGTAGAGTTTGAAGTTAGGGATTGTGATGCCTCCAGAAGTTCTTTTATTGTACAGAATTGTTTTGGCTATTCTGGATTTTTTTGCTTTTCCATATGAAGTTGAGTACTGTTCTTTTGAGGTCTGTGAAGAATTTTTCCGGGATTTTGATGGGCATTACACTGACTCTGTAGATTGCTTTCAATATAATTGCCATTTTTACTATGTTTATTCTATCTACCCAAGAGCATGGGAGATCTTTCCACTTCCTGGTGTCTTCTTCAATTTCTTTCTTCAAAAATTTAAAGTTCTTCTCATACAAGTCTTCCACTTGTTTGGTTAGAGTTACTCCGAGATATTTTATGCTATTTGTGGCTATTGTGAAGGGTGATGTTTCTCTGATTTCTTTCTCAAACCACTTATCATCTGTGTATACAAAGCCTACTGATTTTATTTTAAGTTAATATTGTATCCTGCTACATTACTGAAAGTGTTTATGAGTTGTAGAAGTTCCTTGGTAGAATTTTTGGGGTCACTGATGTAAACTATCATATTATCAGCAGATAGTAAGAGTTCGACTTCTTTTTTTTCTGATTTGTATCCCTTTGATCTCCTTTGGGTGTCTTATTGCTCTAGCTAGGACATCAAGAACTATAATGAATAGATATGGAGAGAATGGAAACCTTGTCTTGTTCCTCATTTCAGTGGGATTGCTGGAAGTTTCTTTCCATTTAGTTTGATGTTGGCTGATGGCTTGCTGTATATTCCCTTTATTATGTTTAGATATGTTCCTTGAATCCCTGCTCTCTCCAAGACCTTTATCATGAAGGGATGTTGTATTTTGTCAAAAGCTTTTTTGGCATATAATGAGATGATCATGTGATTTTAATTTTTCAGTTTGTTTATATGATAGATTATGTTGACAGATTTTCATATATTGAACCATCCCTGCATCTTTGGGATGAAGCCAACTTGATCATGGTAGATGATGGTTCTGCTGTGTTCTTTGATTCAATTTGCCAGTATTTTATTTAGTATTTTTGCATCAATGTTCATGAGTGAGATTGGTCTGTAATTCTCTATTTGTTGAGGTGTGTTTTGTTACCGAGTATGTGGTCAATTTTTGAGAAGGTTCCATGAGGTGCTGAGAAGAGGTATATTCTTTTACGTTTAGATAGAATATTCTACAGATGTCTGCTAAGTCCATTTGACTCATAACATCTGTTAGTTCCATTATTTCTCTGTTAATTTTTAGTCTGACTGACCTGTCCAGTGGTGGGAGTGGAATGTTGAAGTCTCCCACTATTAGTGTGTGTGGTTTAATGTATGATTTAAGCTTTAGAAGTGTTTCTTTTACATATGAGGGTGCCCTTTTATTTGGAGCATAGATGTTCAGTATTGAGATTTCCTCTTGATGGATTTTACTGTCACTATTATGAAATGTCCTTCTTTGTCTCTTTTGTTTGGTTTTAGTTTGATGTCTATTTTGTTAGATATTAGGATAGCTACACCAGTTTGTTTCTTAGGTTCATCTGATTGGGAATTTTTCCCCAACCCTTTACTCTGAGGCGATGTCTGTCTTTGGGAAAAGTTTATTCCAAACCACCAAGGCTGTTGCTCAGGAAAGCAGAGAGTCAGCAAAGCAGGGAGAAGCCAGGATGTGGGGTGTGGGTGTTGGGATGTGGGTGTTGGGGTGTGGGTGTTGGGGTGTGGGACATGGGTGTGGGCTGTGGGTGTGGGGGTTTCAGGGCTTACTGGGAACAGGTACCTTGGAGGAAAGGAATCTGTATGGTAGGAGTGAGGATTTTGAAGTATCAGGTACTTGAGTAGAGACTGAAGGAACCTAAAGCTAGCATAGACCTTGTCATGCTCCTAGGCACCACAGGCTTTTAGGGAAAGAGCCAGAGGTTCTTTTTGCCAGAGATGAGGAGAATTCTTCCTTTTAGCAGATAGGGACTATTTTTCCCATGTCGCTGACTGAGTACTGGCTTTTGTCTAAATGCCAGACTTTGGGAAAAGGGATTTCTTGGGACCAGACACTGTGGAGTTCACTATGTAGCATGCTGCCCTTGAATTTTTATCAATTCTTCTGCCTCAACCTTTCTAGTGCCAAGATCACAAAGCTGTGCCACCAAACCTGACTTTGTTGTTTATGGATAAGTATAACACCACCGTGAGTGGACATTCTGTTTATCCACTTATCTTTGATGGCACAGATTCTCTTTTGTAGGTAATGAAAACAATGCCATCAAGAAGTGTGAAATAACTACTTTTCTCTTAATAGGGTTGTGATGGTTTCTTCAGAAGGCATTTTTTTCTCTGTCCTTTATTGCCTTATATTTTGTCCTAACAATTAGGCCAAAATCAGACATTTTGGTGAAAAACCCCAATATTATTTTCAGAGCATATGAAATACAGTCTTTTGAGATTGGGTCACATGTCCTGCTGGGTTGTGCTTGGCTTGTAGGGAATGCTGCCCTTATCAGGTCTCCTGCAATGGCATAGCAAGGAGACTCAGTTCTCAGGGTCTTCACAATAAACACACGATAGCTAAATTTTTCACTTCATAGAAACCAGTGACACTTTTCTCTCCTTAGTCTTGAAAAATTACTTTTCTTTATTCCTATTGTTGGAGAGATTTTCAGGTTATGCGTCCCCCACCAGCATGTTTCCACTCGACTCTCTCTAAACATGTTTTTTTTCTGTGCTTTTACTGGAGATTATTTTTAGAGACAAGATATGAAAGAAAGTGACAAATCTGAGCAGAGTCCAGCACATAGCAGGGTGTGAAGTGTTCTCAGAGTGGAGGCAGGGGCAGCTTCCAGGAAATTAGAGCAGACCTGGAGAGTGGGGCTTACCCTGGTCTAATGTCAGCACCGAGACTGCTTGCGGGTACTGTAGTTATTGTGAAAGAAACAAAATGAAAGGGCAAAACCCTATCAGAGACAAACCTTCAGAGGGCAAAAGTTTAAAAAGGGATTTATTTTTAATGTTGAGCGAGAGGGTGGATGATGAGTAAGACTGAGAGCAATGGTTCCGATATAAACCTCCAGGAAGCCCCAAAGTACTCTTTGTTTTGCTGCACCTTTGTATTTTCTGGGTCAGAAGCCAAGTGTACCTGGCTGATTCCTAAAAGGTGTTCTCCTAGCCCCAGGGGAAGATCATTTAATGTGTGCAGAGAAAAGGTGAAGGGTAGATTAAAAAAAAATTAAGTCTGATGAGTAACCTGGCATCGATGGAGTTTATAGGTGTGTACTGTACATAGAAGGGTATGTTTATGCATGTGTTTCTACAGTGATGTCAGGAGCAAAATTACAGCTCAGTAGGCATGTTGCTGATAACAAGACACTCACCTTGGTTTTTAATACAAACAGAGAACTGGTTCGAGGTTCATGATTTTCTAGGGCTTTGTGAATTTCGTCTTTCTGTATAACCTGAAAGAATGTATTCTTCTCTTACCCAAAAAGAAACCTACTCACAGAAGCTGAAAGCTGTGTGGTGCCATTGTCAAATACCTCAATTTATTTTATTGTATGCACTTGAGAGTTTGCCTGTATGTATGTATTTGTACCACACGACTGCCTGGTACCCTCAGAGGCCAGACGAGAACATGGATACCCTGGAATTGGGGTGACATATGGTGCATATTGCTATTTGAGTTCTGGCAACCAAATCTGGGTCCTCTGCAAGAGCAGCAAATGTTCTTAACAACTGATTCATCTTGCCAGCCCCTGACAAAATATTTTATTTCCCACCTGGTGGTTATTACCTTTATTACGGAGCTCACTTTTTGACTGGAGAAATTAAAAAAAACCCAGAGGGCTGGTTATGGAGTTTAGGTGAACAAGTTTGTTAGTTTGTGCAAATGCATGCTGTGTACCTGATATACATACCAAGCACCACCTGAGGCTGATGTCACAATGATGGGACAGGTGGTGCTGAGTTATAAATCTAAGCACACCGATTCTACACTTTGCTTTTCCTTTGAAGAAACTCACAAAACAAAATTTGTTTTGGCCTCCAAATCCCCAGCTCTAATACCAGAAACATGGAACCATGTGCCAGAGAATGTTTCACCCTTGTTTCAGGAGGATAGAAGAAGAGACCTTAGCCTCGTACAAGACGAGGTGCTGTGGTGCTGTGGCCTCTCTTTGGCAACCTCCTTAGGGAAGGGAGCAGAGGTGACTGACACAAGGCAGTCAAACCGAAACCCATCAGGGCATGCAGGGTGTGCAAGAGACAGGATTCTGGTGTTTTAACGACAATGTTGGGTCTCTGCAGTGTTTTTCCCTCAAGCCACAGTGAGGAAATGATGTCTTACTAGAGGAACCATCTAGAAGGGATGCTGTTTCTCTGGCGCCACTGTTTGTTATGTGGGAAAGAAAAAGGGCAAGATAGGGTCAAACTGCAACTTAGAAAAAATTGGTTTCTGTGGCTTGGAAACTTCTTATAGTATGGGCCAGCCAAGTAGCTTTGAACTTGGGCTTGAGTTTCCCTACTCTCTGTCTGAACAGTCACTGGTGGTTAGGGAAGATCCAGCCTTGTTTGCAGCCTTCCTTCAGATGGGGAATTCCTTTGTATCTTGATGCAGGCAGCAAGTAATGATATTCCTCAGGGATGTTCAACTTTTGACTTCTCTGGTCCACATTAGAGTAGGAAGAATTTTTTTAAGGCACACATGAAATACACAAACACTATGGAGATGTTGATAACTATATATACATATATAAAGTTTTTTATGATTTCTGTGACCAGAGATGATAAAACTTTCTCACAAAATAAGTGTTGGATACTCTGCTAGATGGTTTGACTATAGGCCTCTGAGAAAGGCGTGCTTCCTCTTTCTAGAATGCCTCCTGTTATACCTGGAACATTTCTTGTTGTGAAACTTGGTTTTACATTAACTTAATTTTGTCTGCACCGACTTCTGGTGAGGAAAGTATCATCTTGAGATCCAAGAAGAATTCAATAAATTCATTGAGTGTGTAATTCATAAGTCTGCAATGATACATAAAAGAAAAAAAACTCTCTTGAGGCAGCTCATATCAACTCTGACAGCATGTAATGTACATGAAAAGTGTATTTGATGCCTTTTGAGTGGGAACTACATTTCAAGGTAACCTAAAGCCCCAGTTGACAAGATCAGGCTCTGTTCTGCCAGGACACCACCTAAAAAAGAAGGAGAGCTGACTTAGTGCCTCAGGACCTTGTAATGGCTAGTAGGAAGGTAGATCCAGGCAAGGACTAACAAATTGCTTGGGACCTGGACATATAGTGCCAAAGTAACACAGCATGATATGAAAGAGAATCATACAACAGGTGGACCAGGCTGCACTCTCCCTAATGCAATCGTGGAACGGTACAATCTGTGCTGAGTATGACCTGTGATTCCGTTTCATTAAAGATGCGTGACTAGGGGATAATTTACCTGTAGGTGAAACACCTAAGAAATATAGACAGAAACATACTAAAGTACACCACCAGTCAGCAAAGCAGGGCCTCCGTAGTTACTGGCCCAGTGACTGCAGTAAAGATATAGAGTCACTAAAGAATGAGAAGGAGGGCCTGGGAAAATTTCAGTAGTAGAGAGTTTTCTCAGTATTTACAAGGCCCTGGGCTCAATCTCCACTGCTGAAGAAAAGAAAATGGAGTGGGTGAAGGAAGAAAGGAAAGAGAAGATAAAGAACAGACAAAACAGCCAGATGCGATGGTTTGGGGAATGGTTTCTAGTTTGGATAAAGAAGCTAGAAAGGACATTTGGAAGATATCTGGAGACTTTGAATAACATGCTGACTATCAGATGATGATTAAATATAATTATCGATTTTACATGTGAAAGTTGTTTTGCTAAATAATAAAGTTGTTTTTATAAAACAACACAATGTCTCAAGGTTAATTTTTGCATACATCACATGGTTAGACAATACATGTGAAATGAACTGTGATATCCAAGCCACCTAGGGAATGAGCTGTGCACGGATGTTGTCAGGTATTAGCTCACAATATGAGTTTAAGTACTGAGCACAAAGTCTGTTTGTGTTCTGAAGGCTGAATTCTGGGGGTGAGTGCGAAACGAAAATGGCATAAAGTATTGAGTTCAAGATATCAAGAAAGATGTTATTGCCGGAAGGTAAGTTGGGGGGTCACGATGTGTGACTGCATTGTAATGTTGCCATCAGGACCTAATTTCCACCTATTACCAACATGGGGGTATGGAAATAATTTTTCCGCTAGTGTTACCCCAAATCTTAATTGACTAGTATAAATATGTCACCAAGAGGAAATGGTCAAACAAATCATATATCTATGTGAAGTACTGTAAGCCATTGGCAGTTAAAATTTGGGTTGAAGTTGTCTTTTGAGTTGCTATTCAGTAATGCAAAACCAAGTTCATGATAAAATGTTCAATGCGGGGCATACAACTCTGTCGTATCAAAGTCCCGATTTTATGTAAGGCAGGTGTTTAACCTTGGGACTTGTTGAGGGTTGGACTGTCATTTACTGTAGCCCTAGGATCATTGTTAATTTTTTAAAATTAGAAAATATGAGTATGGGGAGACAGAAAACAAGGTGTTGGGCTGACGAGTGGGGTGATATTGTTGTCAGTTTAACATGAAACAGTAGGTTCTCTTACCACATTGGCACATGTGGTAAATTTTCTGACTCAATGGTAAGGACTTTTAAGTTTTTACTCATCTTCAAAGCTGAAAGTTGAAGAGTTGAAGCCCTTTTGCCCTTTTCAGAATGACTAATCCCCCAAGAGCCTCCTTTTTTTTTTTTTTTTTTTAACCAAGTAAGGGACTTACAGTTGGCCTGAAAAGGTGACTTTGTTCTCACTGGTGGGACTTGCAGAATGAAGCCCAGTCCTCAGGCAGAGTGTCTGACTGTTTTCTGTGGCTTACCCAGCAGAGGCTTCTGTTTACATGCATACACGCACGCACACACACACACTCACACACTCACACACACAACATCTCTCACTAATCTCTCTCACACACACAATCTCACACACTTACAATCTCTCATACGTATTTATATAGTCACATACACATTCACTCACAAACACACAATCACACACAACACTCACAATCACACACAGTCACAGACAATCTCTCTCACACACACAACTTCACACACATACAATCTCTTATATACACACAGTCACACACACACACACATACAGTGACCATAGCTTATGAAGAAAAGACACACACACATCAAACTAGAGAATATGAGAAACTAGAAGGGAGATGGGATAAAAGGGACTTTTCTTACTCTGTATATTCTTGTATTGGGAGATTCTTTTTACAATAGTATGTATTCATTTAGTCCTTATGTAAAAAAAATTAGAAGCAGAAAGAAGTCCATCCACTCCTGGTAGAAACATAAAAATGATCGTTATCTGAAAACAGCAGTTTTTCAAAGTTAAACCAGGTCATTGTAGGTCCCAGTTTCACCATTAATTTTTTACCCAAAAAACAAACACATGTCCACACAAAGACCTGAACAGAATGTCTCAAAAACAAAACATAAATGGTAAAAAACGAATACATAAAAAGAAGTCAGACTACAAAAGAATAAACACTATATATTTATTAATAGAAACTGAGCTATGGTGGAAAGAAATCAATGATTGAACAGACACAGAAAGTCAGGAGACATTGAAGCACAGCGAGAGTTATACATATTTAATATAGAAAAATTTGAATATTATGAGGATGAATGAAAAGGCAGTTGCTAACAGTCCCTGTAAATGTCCCTATTCAGAATTTCCCCCCTGGGAACCTGTTGTGTTAGTCTGCCTATCTGCTGTTCCCAAGGAATCACCTGAGGGACGGAAATTAAATGAGAAGATTTGAAGGTTAGTATTGCTCGCATGGCTTTAGAAGATGTTCTGAAGACAAACGCCAATCCTTGAGAGTGGCACTGTCCTCAGTGCCCTGGAGATCTGTGGTGATGAGACTCAGGAGGAGCAGTTTTTTCTCAAGTGGATTTTCCCCAGCTTTCTGCTGAAGTTCAGGGCTGCACAAGTGAAACTTGCTGGAAACCACTATCTTCACAGCGTGGTGGTGGCAAACCATAAATCATTCTGGCTCCCAAGAAGGTGTGACAGTCTTAGAAGCATCTGAATTAGCAGCCAAGTTCCGATTCTCACACTTATCAGAAATGTTTTGTCACACACACACACACATACACACACACACACACAGAGAGAGAGAGAGAGAGAGAGAGAGAGAGAGAGAGACAGACAGAGAGAGATGGAGGCAGAGACAAAGACAGAGACAGAGACAGTAGGGAGAACTTTTGTTCATTAATAAAGAGAAAGATAAATAAGAATATATAACTATATGCATAGATTCAGAAAAGTTCCAAATACAGTTTTACTTAAATGGTAGCATTCCCTTATATAGCTAAACAAAGGAGCAACTTGCCCAAAACCCTAATCCCTCTCTGTTTAGGATAGCTACCTTGAGGAAGATCTCATTCCCACACATCCAGCTGTCTTGCTGATCAGCATGGTTGTGGTCCAGTATCATGGGCATTGTCTGGATGCTTATGGGAAGGGAGACTCAGGTTCCACCCAACACTGGTCAACTCAGAACACAGTGTTTTATTTTGTTTGTTTGTTTGTTTTATCAAGACAGGGTTGTGTTGTGGAACCCTGGTAGTCCTGGAACTCACTCTGTAGACCAGGCTGACCTCAAACTTACAGAGATCCACCTATCTCCGCCTCTCAACTGCTGGGCTTAAGGGCATGTGCTACCATGCCTGGCTAGAATTTATATTTTAATAAGATCCTCCTATTAAAGTGTGATCAGTTACCAAATGTACAGGAGACCAGGGCAAAGAGACACAGCCATTAAGCAGAGACAAAAGGTTCAGGCTAGCAGGTCTTGTGTCAAAGAGCTAAATAAAGTGTAGGAAGAGGGATATGCAGGAAGTGGGGACTGGACACAGAGGCCACTATTGGTGGGCAATGTTGACACTACTTAGAATTGAGGATATTGGCCAAACCGTCCTGCGGTTCACCAGGCCTCCAGGTGTCTCTTACAGCACATTTGCCCTGGGAAGCTCTCTCTCAATAATGTGACATGAATATTGTCATTATCTGTCTCATTGGAGCTTCTTCATCTTTCTTAAGAATAGGCTATAGAGGAAGCTGTGTCTGCCATACTATATCCAAAGGGTCTCTTGGTCCTTGTTTTTGTACTCTTTTGTTCCTCTTAGAAAATGCCGCCAGTGTCTCAATGAAGCAAGTAGTTACATGCTATCCTGGGCTATATAAGTTCTGCCTGGCGTATGACCCAGCCTCCACTTGACATTTAATAGAAATGTAACTTGTGTTGAGTTGGAAATTGCCTAATCTTTGATAAACACTTCTTTGGGGGGAAGGTGCCAGGAGCCAGTGTGAGTAAAGTCCGGAGAAAGCTTGGCAGAGATTATAAAATTTCTCTCACTTGGGAGACTCAAAGTCTCCATCTTATTGAAAAAAGTCTATCCCAGAGAAAAGTGATCACCCTGAGGTCGGGGAGAACTCAAGGTGACATTTATGTCATCATATAACCAGTGGTTGAGGCTATTTTGTTCTTTTCAACTCATTGAGAGTATGGTTATGGTTATGCCAACAATTCTCCAGTCCTCCTAGCTTTGTGCTTTCCTCCAGATCTCCCTGTCTTTGTGCTAAGCAGCAGTGAGGTGCATGAATTAGGAAGCTAGAAAAACATATACTCACAAGGCCACATGGAAGGTGTGTGGTTTGGGGTCAGGAAGCCAAGTTCCTGGCTGTCAGGTGACACCCACAGTCCAGGCCCCACCATCAAGTCAGGTGTCTCTGGGTTTCATCAGCTCTAAAATTATGAGTTGACAGTCAGGTGGCACGGAAGTTTGGAAAGTAAGCTATCAGCAAATCATCCAGGCCTGCTTGGATGTGGTTTAGACATCCTGAAAGGCAGCACGGTGGGGCAGCATGTGGAAATCACATCACCAGGATGAGTTATGGTCTCTGTCATGTGCATGTTTATGTGTGTGTGCCTATGGTTGTGTGCAGAGAACTGATCTTTGTTCTTAAGTATCAGGACAGATTAACATAATGACAGATTAACAAATGGGATGGTTTTTATAACAACTTTCTAAAGAACAACGTCTACTTAGTATTTAAAACAAATTTCAGATTTTCTGATGTTGCCCAGCAGATAGAAAACTTATTAGAATCTTAAAAAGCTCAGTGTCATTGTGTTGAACATCCCGTACTGCACACACAGTTTTGCCACTTATTTCTCAGAATACTCTCACAGTAAAATATCAATGATTACAAAGCCAAACTCTTCCTTACTGCCTCTCACAACCACCACCATGACTTCTTCCTAGAGGTAAGCATTGTAGTCATTTGGTTTGAAGCCTTCTCAAAGCATTTTGTGTACCATTATAAACAAATAAATTGCTGTGGTTTATATTAATGTGACCTTGACAAAGTCTAGAATCACCTGGGAGATGGTCCTCTGAACACACCTGTATGTTGCTAATTGATGTGGGAAGACCTATCTGAATGGTGGGTGGGATTGTTCCCTGAGGGAATCTTGGACTGTATAAACGGGAAAAGTGACCTGCTCATTAGCATAACATGTTCATTCATTCATTGCTGTCTCCTATTCATAGTGAAGTTGATGTGACCAGATGTTTCAAGTTCTTGCCAACTTTATATTCCCACCATGATGGACTTCACCTTGAAGTGTGAGCCAGAAAAATTCCTTTCTCTTTAAGTAGACTTTGTTAGGGTATTTGATTATAGCAAGAGGAAAAGAAACCCCAACACATATATTCCCAGACAGGTTGATTTTGCTACTGAGAATATCAGTATACTGAGCATATGGTAGACAAGTTGTTTTGATCATTCAAAACCATAGGGATCTTTCCATGTTTGTATAAGTTGAAAAACATCATCTTGGTCCTGCTGCATGGTATTTCACAGAACTAATGCACTATGATTATGTAATCTTCTCCTGGTGATTATCCATTATCAGCAATATGTAGGTTGCTGTTATGCATGTGACATTGTTGGAATGCTTTGTGCCAGGGGGAGACAACCTTACGTTTTAGCAGATGTTGCCGTGGTCCTTTCTAATACGGCAGGGCTAATCTTCACTTTCTTAGGGGTTGGTGAGCATACTTGATTTCCCACCACCAATATTTACTGCTAAACTCAAAACAAGTTACCTATGTGAAAGATGAAAATACTATCCTTGTTGAATACATATTTCTGCTTTCATGATTACTACTTCTGTGGGGTGGATGAGCGTGGTATTTCGTGTGTGGTTGTGTGTGTGTGTGTGTGCAGTTGAGCACATATATGTGTTTGTGTGGATATGGAAGCCAGAAATTGACCTTAATCACCCTTCACTTTATATATTGTGGCAGGAACCCTCATTTGAACACAGAACTTACTGATTCAGCTAGCCAGCTAGCCAGCTTGCCCTGGGATCCCCTGTCTCTGACTCCTGACACACCACACCTCTGTCATTTATATGGGTGCTAAGGATTTGATCTCAGATTCACATGCATATAAAGTGGTTTACTCACTAATCCATATCCACAATTACTACTTTTCAGATATTTTTCTTTTCTTATTCAAAAACTTTTCATATATTTTTCACATTTTAAAATTTAGATATTCTTCTGTTTTTGGTTGTTGGGAACTGAGTTTCTTTTCTATTAGACATTGCAAAAAGCAGGCAGGGGCCCACAGAGCTAGAAAGTCACAAGAACATCGCTCACCTAGAAGGATAAAAAGAAAGCTGTGGTGTGTTTTTGTGCATAGTTTATTTCCACAGCGTGACTTTAACACCCACACACCTTTTAGCAAGTATAATGAAGCCCCCAACACTGTTAGGGCAAAGATGAAAGAGGGAATCAGTAAGTCTGCCATATGCTTGTACCAGGAGCAGGCTCCTGACTCAGATAGCCACCCTCCTGTCCTACTCAAAGCTTCATTTCAGTCTACCAGGCACACTCCCATAGGAATCTTTCCGTATCTAGAGCTTGGAAATTAGGCTAGTTTTTGTTTGTTTCCCATCTAAGGAAATGACGTAAGCTCATGACCCCCGCCTGGAGTTATCTGAGGGGCTCATCATGCTCCGGTACAGAACAGAAAGCAGCCAGGTGGTAGCGGGGGGCCCAGGGCCAGCATGAACCATGCTAAACCACAGCACAACTTATCTGAGCATCACATCTCTCAGGGAGAAGATGAAGGCTGGGGGCTTGAGAGAACTGTGGCATGGTGCTGAGGGGCCAAGGAGAAAGGATAACTCTGACAGAAGAGTCACTATTTTGGTGATAGTTCTGATATGTCAGCAAGGCCGTGGAGCTGAGAGGGATATAAGATGGATAAAACAGATCTACGTGTGACATAGCCAATCTAAAATCTAAAATTCTGTTTTATATGGTTTCTGGGACTGGCTGAAGCAGGCTCCAGCTAGCCTAGGAAACAGCTTTGGCTTAGGTGATAGCTGCACCTTCATGGAAGCAGCTAGCAGGTGCAGCCTATCCCTGAGGAGAGCCAGGGATGAGATGCGTACCATACCCACTTAGTAATACCACAGGGACAGACATGCAGGCATCACTTTTCTGCAGGGTTTGCGAAAGCCTCGGCCTCCAGTGTCTGACTGGGACGGTCTGAGGCATCACAGCTCTCGCGAGTTTCTGGGTGATGTTTCTTTGGTGGCTGCTGTCCCAGGGAACAGGCTTTGCGGACTGTTGAGTGGGTGATAAGTTGCCTGAGAAATGTTTAATTTGGGAGAAAAAAAGATGGTGGGATCTTGTGAAGGCAACTGTGGCCATGGTCTCTTCTCTTCTGTTGAGAGAGGGGAAACAGATTCAGAACAAATTTGGCATCTACATTTGCAGATGAGATGGGGATCAGTCCATACTGTTCTAAAAACAAGGAAGGCTGACATAAAACTGGGATGCCCTTGAAAGGCCACCCTCACCTAAGCTAAGGGCCCACTGAGGAAAAGCAGGCAGTGTGAAGCATCTGTGTGCCTTGCTTTGTATTTTTTACACCAGAAAGCTTTCGGTCATTTCTAGATAATTTTGAAATGAAATCACATTCTATTTCCCGGGCTTACCCTGAACTCCAGGACTTGGGTGATCCTTCCTTTTCTTTTTCTTGGTTTTTTTTTTTGTTTGTTTGTTTGTTTGAGACAGGATTTCTTTGTGTAACAGTCCTGGCTGTCCTGGAACTCACTCTGTAGACCAGGCTGGCCTCGAACTCACTAAGATCCACCTGCCTTTGTCTCCTGAGTGCTGGGATTAAAGGCGCGTGCCACCACCACCTGCCGCGATCCTTCTACTTCAGCCTCCTAAGGAGACGGCTCAGTTTTAGACAGTTTCCAGTTACTTAACAAATGAGGAGCTCATTCCTATCCTAGCCCCACTCCTCATCTTTACAATGTAGCTTTATTTTTATCAATACTAAAATAGTTTATAGTGACTGTAAAGTCATTTGCTGCAGAGCCATGTAGCAGGCAATTATAAAAATTCATTACAGCCTTTTGTTTTTCCTGGTGTTTCTAATTGTTTTTTCTTTTCCTTATACAATGTCTTATTTCCTAAAGTATCATTTCTGTGGCTCAGAAAGATGAGTCAGCCCTTAAGAACGCTGGTTGCTCTTCCAGACCTTTAGGGTTCAATTCCCATCATCCAAATGGCAGCTCACAATCATCCATAAATCCAGTTCTAGGGAATAGATGTCTCTCTGGTCTCTGTGGGCAGCAGGCACTCATGTGGTGTGTGGATACACATGTAGACGAAACACTCACACACAAGAAATAAAACCAGACAATTCTTTCTTTCTTTATTTTTTTAAAAATACCATTTCTCAGGCTGGAGAGATGGCTCAGCAATTAAGAGCACAGACAGCTCTTCCTGAGGTCCTGGTTTCAATTTCCATCAACCACATGGTGGCTCACAGCCATCTATCATGGGATCTGATGGCCTGTTCTGTAATGCAGGCATATATGCAGACAGAGCACTCATACATAAAAAAAATCATTTCTAAAAAATATAACAAAAATGCCATTTCTCCCTGTCCCTCTAAAGCTCACTGTAACAAGCATCTATGAGGTCCTCTTCCCTTTGGAAGCATTTCCACCTCTATTTCTTTTACATCTTCCCCTAAATTTGCCAATCAATCAAAACATATACGCAAACTAAAAGTCTTTCCTTCTATATCTCTTTTTTAAAAGTTTTTTATTTTTTATTTTTTGCATGCATACATGTGTGTATATGTACCACGTGTGTGCTGTTGGATTTCCTGTAACTGGGTCACGGATGGTTGTGAGCCACCATGTTAGTGCTGGGAATCAAACTTCAGTCCTCTGCAAGAGCTCTTAACCACAGAGCCATCTCTCCAGTCATTCCTTATCTCCGACATTCCTGTTTTAGAAGTCATACTTTTTGAAGGATCCAAAACCCTGTGGAGTTACAGGGGGTGAAAGACTGAACAGTCTAAAACTGAACACTGTTATCCCAACTTCCAAGCAGTCCTTTCCTGGATATATGCTGATCCTACAGTTGGGTGTGCAGCAGCTTTTTGTTATTAAAAATGGGTCTTTTATAACAACTTAATCCTAGGAGATGCCCTTTCCTGGCCTTTCTTGTCATGATGCTTCCTTCTCATACTTCAATTCTGAGAATAAGTGTCACTTCCTTAGAGAGGTTGTCCCTGTTCTTCATCTGAAGCAGCTCTATTCCATTTCCTCCCCACCACTCCTCCACCTAATATGCTACACTAACATCATTAATGGCTCCAATTGGTAGCCTCTTTATTGTTAGAATATAACTTGAATAAACTCTGGCAGACTTTGACTAGGGCCCTGTATTGAAACTCTAGCCCCTTACCCATCTCTCCATTGCCAAACATAATCACCCAAAATGACCCATGTTCTGATAGCCGGGACAAGGCAGTTTCTAAAGACAAAATAGCCTTTTCTGGACAAACAACTCCAGGAGCGAAAAACTGCAGACTTGCATGTATCTCCAGCAGGTGCATTCCTCAAACCGCCTCTATAAGCCCTGAGTGTCCTCTTCCTCTTCAGCAGACACCCCAACCCCTGTTGTGTTTGAAATAAACAGACCCTTCTGCTGAAGTCGTTCCCTTCTGCTTTCTGTCTCTTTAAGCAGACTCAGAAATCTAACATCATGTTGCCTCACAGATCTAATACTTATGTTCAAACTCTTTACAGTTTTCCTCTTAAGATGTTGTCATTTCCATACCCTTGAGTCTGGACTAATCTTACGACTTGGAGTTTGTATTTCTACGCCCTCCGGAACCTACGTATCACTACAGGCTAGCAAAGGCTAGCAAGCTGGTGGATAAGAGACAGGCTAAACCAGAGTGAAGGTTGTCTTAAACAGCTGCCATTAGTCAGCTTTGTAGCTGACCATAAACACCTGGGATAGCAAGACAAAAGAGCCACCCAGCTTAGGTTTCAGTCATGTATAGGATTGTGAATGAAATAAATATCATTTTAAAGGAGTTGTTTCGTTTTTGGAGTAGTTTGTTATGCAGCAAGAACTGACTGATGAATCCTGCTTCTTTCTTTTTGAGCCCTTATCACCAGGCTATATTGCTTGTTATCCCCTTTTCCATCACCCCTTTGAATGTGAGCTGTATTAGGATATGCTCTTGTCTCTTTAGGTCCTATATTCTCAGAATTTACAATATAGACTAGGCAAAACAGTTTCTCAATGAGTTTTGGGTAAATTAACTTACCTCTTCGTGTGTGTGTGTGTGTGTGAGTGTGTGTGCGTGTGTGTGTGTGCGTGTGTGTGCGTGTGTGTGTGTACGTGTGTGTGTGTGCGTGTGCGTGTGTGTGTGTGTATGTGTGTATGTGTGCGTGCGTGCGTGTGTGTGTGTATGTGTGTGTGTGTGTATGTGTGTGTGTGTGTGTATGTGTATGTGTGTGTATGTGTGTATGTGCGTGTGTGTGTGCGTGTGTGCGTGTGCGTGTGCGTGTGCGTGTGCGTGTGTGTGTGTGTGTGTTAAAATCCTCTCAGTTATTCTGAACTACAGAGGCATTGTCATCAGCTATGACCACCAGGCAGTGTGATGAGCAAAAGATTGGGGTCTGAGATTCTGCATGTTGTCACCTGCCAGGAAGATGCTTTCGGTACTGTGGGCTTAGCAGCCGTGGGACTGAGAGAGCTTGTCCTAGCAGAAGCCGCGGGGCCTGCAGTCCCCCACCAAGAAGCTCCACTTTGGGTTTTCTTTGCAGGCCTGGAGGTCTTTATGTGGCTACTTTGATGTGGCCATTTTGAAACTGAGGACATTTTGACAAAGCTGTTTTGATGCTGTGGAAACTTTCTGACTTAAAAAACACTAACCATTGAACTTTTAACTTTTGAACAAATGATCACGCATCACACAGCACAAGGTTGGTCAGAGCTACAGATGCTGGTGCAGAGGGCATGAGGTCCTTGTGTTCACAGACAACACTTGGGAAACCAAGAATGTTAAACAAAGAGGCTTGTCTCTTCAAAGGAAGGAGATGTTTACCTGTTCTCCCTCAGAAAAGATGGGAATGGATATAGCTTATAACCTCTTGATCTTTGTGATCTGTAGGGACAGGTCCCATCCCAATTCCCCTGACTATTATGGTTGTTTATCCCAGACTCTTCCTCCACAGATTTTGAGCTTTGATTCTCAGGCAAGAAAATGCAACTTTATGGTAGATGTCACTTGTACTTTATAAAAGCCTAGGTAATTTCTGTGTTATCTGTAGGCCCAGGTCAATCCTGACTCTCACAGGCTGTTGTGCTTACTCAGTCTTTCTCCCTAGACTCTGACTTTGAGCATTGTTTCTGAGTCAACAGAACCCTTATAGAAGAGGCCATATGTACTTTGTAAAGAGTTTCAATGTGAACATGTTCTGTATACATGGGATTAAATTAATTATCATCAGGAAACTCCCCCCACCCAATTGTACTGTGCTTATATATGGCTAAAATTAACTGCTCAGGGTCAGACTCTAGAAGTTTGAATCAACACCAGCAAATTAAGTCACATTGAACGGTATTTCCTTCGTGCCTCATGCAGCCTGGTGGCAAAGCTTTCTACAGGTCAGCATCATGGAAAAGAGGTTGAGATTGTGGGGCAAGAAGGGGCTTCTAGTTTTTATTTATAAAGGGTAAACATGTTTCTAATGGTGTTATTTTCATTTCAAAAATCTCCTGAGTTTTAAAAGCCTGAAAAATATTTTATTAAAGTAAATTTTAAGTAATCAAGTCAGTATGATGTTGACAAAAATGTAGATCAAGGGACTAGAAACAGAACCCAGTTAAACAAACAGAAATAGAGCCCACTAACCTCTGACAAAGGACCAAAGGTGATACCAGAGAAAATATGGTCTTTCAGCATTTAGTGTTAATTAAGTGGATATCCACACTTATACTGAATTCAGACATGGAACTCGGACCCTTCTCAAAAGTTAAAATGGACCATAAATATACATATAAAATAGAAAACTACAAAATTCCTTTGACACACAGGAGAAACCCTCATGGCCTTATGATCAAAACAACTTTTGTAGAAAGAACACCGAAGGTGCTGTGTATGATAGAAATCACTGAGAAACTGGATCTCATTAAAATAAAAACAAACAAACAAGCAAACAAAAAAACCTGGGCATCACTGGGAAACTCAGCAGTTGTGTGAACGTCCCAAAGTTTGACAGTGGCCAAGAACAAATTAAAACGTCAGAAGTCCAGGAACGTATTTCACATAACTAGCCACAAAATCTCCAAAGCTAAAAACAAGGCAAAACCAGCTATTACTCATCTTAAGAAGATAAACGTTATGAAGGATGAAAAAGTTAACAGAATAAACAGGACTTTTGTAAATATCCAGAAGAAACTTGCAAACTTCTCAAAAAGTCTTAAGTCTATGCAGAAAGAGCCGCGGCATCATGAAAGAGAACCAGCTAATGTTGGTAAAGCAGCAAGACTGTTTGTACACTTCTTACATTGTAGGGCTGAGTTTGGTGGGAGGACGATGCCTACCACGGGGAAAGACATACCAGGACTTTCTGAGTCTTTGACAAATTTAGGCTACTAACTGAAAGTTTCTCTATAAATAAGACTATTACCATCCCCAGGTTTCACTGCACAATTAGCTTCCTTATTGTGAATGAATGTTCCCAGCTTCCCTTGCACAGGGATTCAAGCCCCTGAGTCTACCATGCCTCCCTACAGTGAAGGGACAGCTGCAGCTTGGGCTGCCCTGGCCTTCTGAGGTGATCTTGCCTTTGTGTAGCCACAAAGAGCTAGAATTTGCCTTCTTTCTTCTAGTGTCTGCAGTGAAACCTGAGGGTTGCTTTTTTTTCTTTTCTGTTGCTCCAGATGCAGCTGCCTGTGATCTACTGAAAATGGAACTCAGTGCTGGGTGTGGTGGCCCACACCAGTAATCCCTGGGGAGAAGAAAGGAGAACAGTGAGTTTGAGACCATTTGGGCTGTATTGTAAGAGCCTATCTCAAAAACTGAAAAAAAAAAAGAAGGAAAGAAGGAAGGAAAGGAAGAAAGGAAAGAAGGAAAGAAGATAGGAAGGAAGAAAAAAGGAAGGAAGAAAAAAGGAAGGAAGAAAAAAGAAAGGAAGAAAGAAAATAAGAAAGAAGAGGGGAGAAAAGAAATATGATGATATTCGTTACATAAATCCCTCATTGCCTTTCCATGTAACTGGCTTTGAACAAAATCATATGATAAGGTAGCTAACCTTATATCCCGAAGTAGTCATCCCCTCCTGTTTCTCTGGCTGCTCTTTCCCCTCTCTGCAGCCCACACTGGTCTTTCTTATCTTCCTGTTTCTCTGGCTGCTCTTTCCCCTCTGCGGCCCACATTGGTCTTTCTTATCCAGCACTTGCCAAGTTCGTCCTTCCTTTGGCAGTGGTCGTCTCACTTCTCACATTTATGTAATAGAAGTGCTAAGTGTTGCCGCTGTAGGATTGGGTTTACCATCCTCAGAGGCGGCACTAGTCTCAAGATTCACCTGCTTCAAGCACACCCCCGCAGTAGGCTAGGCTGTCAGCCTAGATCTTTCCCCTTATCAATAGTTCGTGCTCTGCAGTGGTGGCAGCATCCCCTCAGTTGAACTCTTCACCTTTCTCTGTCTGATGATGACTTATTAAACACTTCCAACACCCCCAGAGCCTCCAACACCTCAGTCAGGCCACATCCAATGCAGAGCACACCACTGTCTGCTAACCAGCTTCCCCTCACGCTCATGTGTGCGTATGCTCACACTCATGCACCTCTACTAAAGGTACCTACACCTCTCTGCAGCCTCCCAGCAATACTACTGTCTCTGTGGAGTGCTTGCCATCTCCTGGGTCTCTTCACCATGTGTTCCCAGTCCCTTCAGGTCCCACAGGTCCCAGTGTTGATGTCCACATGGTTACTGCCTTTATCTCTGCTTCCACTCTGGCTTCCTAACCAGAGAGAGGCAGAGTTTTTTTGTTTTGTTTAGTTTTCCTGTTAACCACAGAACACAAAGAATTTGGAGAGTCCAGGTATTCTAAGAATGCTAACTGGTAGTGAGAGCCAGCTCTGAGGAAAGGGGTGCTCCCTTTAATTTCTCCGTTCCCAGAGAGAGGAGTCCTGGCTGGCTGACACCCTAACCCTTTTGAGGCTGTTGCTAAGGTGATCACATTAGTGTCTACAAACAGGTCAGTTAGACCTATATGATCTACCTGAGTGGTCACGAGCCACATTTAAATTTAAACCAACTGCAATTAAATACTTTTAAAATTAATCGATTAATTAATTTATATATTTTTCAAGACAGTGTAGCCCTGGCTGTCCTGGCTATTCCCTCTGTAGAGAAGTTGGCCTTGAACTCAGAGATCTGTTTGCCTCTGTCTCTGGAGTGCTAGCATTAAAGGCGTGCACCACCAGGCCCAGCTTAAAAACAGTTTTTAAAAGACCAGTTTCTCAGTCCCAGTAGTTTCAGAATTGTTTTTTACAACTCTCTGTGGCTGTATGCTGGACAGTGTGGCTTTCAGGCATCTCTACTACTGTGAAGCATTGGTATCCCTCCTCAGTTCTTAGGACTTGCACCTGGCTCCTTCTGTTTCCCCTGATTTATACAGAAAATTCTTAATAAACTCCTGCCATGTAATTCTGGGCCACAACTATGGCCAAAGGTCCTCCTGATCCCTGTCCACTTTGATCAGTGGAGACAGAAGGGTCCCTTCACACTCCTAAAAACTTGAACTCGGGACTCATTGTGTTACACAAAGCACAACTTTACCACCAAACTGCTCTTTGCTGACTTTACTTTGTTTTTTCAGGTCAGGTAAAAGCCTTAATCAGTGCAAAGGAGACAGACAATATCGTCCTTCCAAAGACCTCTCTGTGCTTCTGCAATGTGACTTTCCTAATACGTGTAAATATTGAAGAAGGAGGAGAGTCAGACTCCTGATGCACCTGGAGAGCAAAGAACTGAGACAGAGTTTTCTTTTCTGCCAGAGACAATTCTAGAACATGGTTCATGAGAAGGAGCAAAGGGGATGAGATGGGTCCATTGGCTTCAGCAGCAAGGCCAAGCTGAATTTCTGTTAGGGAGACTAGAACTTGAAGACTGCAATTCTGGATTCCAGTTATTCCCTAGAGACCAACAGTTACTGGTACAACAGCTGGCCTTGGGTGTCTAAGGGCCCAGTGTCCTACCCTAGATTCCACCTTAAGCAGAGTGAAAAATACAGAGACCCTTTGAAAAGGGGATTACCAGCCTCTTACTGTCACCGGTTCTGAATTCTGACAGCCAATACAGAAGTCCAGCAAAGACGACAAAAGGATGGGGCTTTCCTTTCAAGGCATGAACCAAACTAGACAACTAAAAAGGGACTTCAGTGTCCCCGGGCTCCTTTGAGAATCCAGAAGCTTTCTCTGGGACGTCCTTGCCTTTGCCTGACTAGCCTCCTCCATATGTCTCAGGGGAGGATACTTGTAAGAACAGTACCTCTTCCAGACTTGATTTCTCCTGCACCACGGGTCCTTGTGGAGGAAGGAATCTGATTGCAGGGGTTATTTTTTTTTTTTATTTTTCACTCCTCCATCACTCTTCTTCTTTGAACAGGTCTTCTGACTTTCTGATGCACAAACACTGACCCCTTGGGATACTCTTACCTGGTGAAGAGACGGGTCCCAGAGAAGGAAGTCCAATAGTTCTAGTCTTCTTCCTCCAGGAAGCTTTCCAGGCACAAGACCAATACAGCAAGTTTACTGCTATCTTTGCTTAGAGATGGCTGGAGGATCAGGGCCTGAAGCATCCTCTTCCTGCTGCTCCCTCCTTTCCTGTCAGTGTTGGGCACTGTCAGAGCCTGGTGGCGCCTTTGTAAACTATTTATGCTCATGAATGTGGGACAAAGGAAGGGAATTTCTTCGCTCATTCACGCCCTGGTTCCCTGAAGGCTGATGAATCAATTGCATCTTTCATTCTTACTTTCATCCTCTTCCTTTCACATGTTTACTGGCCTTTTCCCATTGAGATATAAATTAGGACAAATAATGAAACCCTTTGTTCCGTACAAGATGGTTGAGATTGCTGGGCTGTGTGGCTGTAACACTGCACTCAGTCCACAGGATGCCAAACATACCAAGAGGGAATTAGTCTTCTCGAATGAGCTGTGATTTGTATATTTTAAATATTTTTAAAAATAATGACAACAGGAATCTTCACTATAACTGTGACCCTTTGAGAAGATATTATCTGTGAACCTTAATTTTAAAAAAAAGTAAGCCAGGCAGTGGTAGTACACGCCTTTAATCCCAGCTCTTGGAAGGCAGAGACAGGCGGATCTCTGTAAGTTCGAGGCCAGCCTGGCCTACAAGAGCTAGTTCCAGGACAGGCCCTAAAACTACAAAGAAACACTGTCTCAAAATAAAAAAAAAACTGGAAAAAATGTAACATTTCATGCTGAGACTTTTCAAAACTTTCTCAAGACACCTGTGATTCATAAAGACACAACTGTCAATGTTAGCGTACAGAAAGTGTAAAACCCTGCGTTTAATCTGTCCCCGGGATGTCATATTCCATGCCCAGCTACCCATCTCATACACATTTCTAAGGTAATGCCATCTGCAGGGTGTTCCACCACATCAGAAACGTTCGGAATCCGCACTGTCCCCTGTGGCAGCGACTTAAGCATATGTGGAGTGTCACTGTGGTTTCCATTTCAGTGGGAACATTTGGCCGGAGCTTTAGTATTGGGCAACACAGTTCCTCAAGGCCTCAAAGGACACATCTTGATGGGCAACGTTGAGGCGTCACCTCACATACGCCTGTCCTGGCAGCTTCACCTAAAGAAATCTTATAAACGTGTGCCTCTGGCCAGGATTCCTCATGTCTCCTGCCCCTGTATCAGGAACCTAGAAAGACAATCTGCTTTTAGACTCCGTATACACATTGTACACACTGAAGATAGCTTTCCTTGATCCCAGTGATTCTCAGCTTTGCATTTCTGGCTGCAAGCGACGGATGTGTGCTGCTGGAAGTTGCAGCAGGTAGCTCCCCACCCTCTGGGTTACTCCACCAGTGACAACACAGGCAGAGTTGGCCTGGCTTCCTTTTTGGTGTTTTGTAGCAGATAGCTGCCTGCTCAGAACCCACAGAAGCCTACTCCTCATCCCAGACAGCTGCAGCGGTCCTCTCTCCACAAACCCAGACCCAGGCTCTGCACTTCCCCTCTTGGTGAGTAGCACCCTTCCCCTCCTCTGTGCCCTGGCTGTCATCTGTGTACTTGCTATACGCTGCACTATGTGCATTTATGTGTTCAGATCTCATATGCACCATGCCCTTTTCTATAAATTTCCCGCACGGTTCAGGCTTCTTGTGGGATGAGTGACAAGATTCCCTCCTGATACACAGTGAAGGTCAAGCTCAAGGCCGTGAGGAGAAACAGTGTTGGGACAGGTAGCAAGAGGGTTTCCAGGAGACAGAGAGGTGACACCTCGGGTCTGAGAGACTGCCCATGGAAAGAACGTATATTGCAGAGAAAACCTGGGAACAATAAACGTGACACCAAGAAGTGAGTGGAGCAGTGGACTACGGCTCATCAGACGATGAAGTGCTCAGTTGTTTAACCCCATGTCACAACTCTATGTTCAGGGCATGAAGAGTGGTTCAGGAAAGACTGACTAAAAATATACGTGTAAAATTATGTGCAGGGTGTGTGTGGTGTTAAAGAGAAAGTGAGAAGATACGCCTCAGAAATTTAACATTGGCTAAACTACAATGTATACTTGATTTTTAAATTTTTAATCATTTATATGTAAGGCATGTGTGTGCGCGCTTGCTTGCGCACATGTGTGTATTGTGTGTGTATGTGTATTTGTGGTTTTGGATCTTTTTGTGCATTGTGAAAATATTCCTTTATGATCAGAAAGGAAGCCAAGTTATTTTAAATGACTATAGGTGTGTCCTTTCTTTTTCAGTATGTCCACCTTCAGTTCTAAAAATCTTAAAGATTTATTTTACTTTTAATTATGCATGCGCACATGTGAGAACAGGTGTTTGAAGCATTGGTGGTTGGTTGTGAGCCATCTGACGTGGCTGGAATCCATACTCAGATCTCTGCAAGAGCACTATCTGCTCTTAACTACTGAGCAATCTCTCCACGACTCCCTACTCCCCTTTTCTTCAGTTCTTAATTAACCTGCTCTATAGTCAGCCAGCAGGTCAAGGAATCTGTTGCTGAGCTATTCTGGACCTGGAGGCAACCACCGTAGAGGGAATCTGTCCCTTTATTCTCTTTGCCAAAGAATCCAAAGTAATAGCCATTTCAGCACCTGGAGCTTCAGAGTCCTCTTCTTCCAGTTTCTGTCTACTCTAGCCTATATTCTAGGCGTGATCTTACAGGTCCCAAGGAAGAGAGCTCCCGATGCGCGCATGCGCACGCACACACACAATGTAAGAGATGATTCAACTCATGAGTAGCAAATAGGACAAAGGTCAAAGTATAGACCTGGGGTTGTAACTCGCGTTCACAGTAATTACTGGATGTGGGATGTGATGAGGCACCTCCATCTGATTTTTCTGTCAGTTCCTTAAGGGAAACAGAATAGGAAAATAATGTCTGAGTAAGCATGATTTCAGACTGGCCTACCTCATAGGCATTTTCCACATTGGTAGAACGATCAGCTTTCCTCTGAACATTATGCTTTCACGTTTTATGTCTTAGTTGATGTATTTTTTTCCTGCCACAGAGCAGTGCTTCCTCACCTTATCCCTGACCTAGCCCTTCAAACCTCCAGGGTCAGCAAGAGTCACCTCCTCAGTGAAGACCTCCTGGGTATTCCCTTGTGCTGAAACCAGAATTCTCTTTTTCTCATTCCTACAACCTCTCAGGATATTACTATTGTGTCATTTTGAGTCTTATCTTACCCACTGATCTTGAGAGTGGGCTTCTTGAGGGTGTGAATTATCACACTGCTTATGCCCAGCTGGCGTCCATCACACCTGGCCTTTGACTGTGAGATGAAAGTGATCTCAGCTCTCACAAAACTCACGTTCCGACCAGAGTGTTTGCATCTCCTTCTACTCGATTGTCCACCAAGCCCTGGGATCAGATAGGACTGTCATTGCTCCCATTTCCCAGATGAGGAATCCAGGCTCTGTGAGACTGTGTCCCTTGTGGCCAAGCCCCAACGGCAGAAAGGATAAACCAAAGGCAGAGTAACTATGATTTCTGGTCCAGTGCTCTCCCTGTTGTTCAGTTCTCCATGTAGACTCAGCTGCTAGAGTGTCCACAAGAAGGCCATAAGGAGACTGAAGGACAGGTCAATGGGGGTTGAAGCCTTCCAACTCCCAGGAGACAGCTGAGTTCCTTACCTCTCTGTGTGTTTTTGCCATATGTGGGCTTTCCTCCCTCCGTCTCAGCACAAGAAGAAAATGAAAGCAAGCTCTACGACTGGCTGTATAGTAATGCATTTGACAACTATCTGGACAAAGATTAAAGAGAAATCAATTTAAAACTCCAAGACTGCCTGTGGTATTCACTCACTACTTTAGGGAGGTCTGTGTTTGTTTTCTCTTTTGGTTCTCTCCAAATTTCTCATGTGCCAGAAGCAGATTTATAATGGAAGAAAGATCAACTTTCGTAAGAAGCTGGTGCAGGATTTCAGTTCCAAATAGTGCCACCTGGGTGTGGACTGGCAGGCACGGCTCCTGTAGAGCCACTGAAGCAGCTTGGGAGCAGGTGTGCTGACTGCTACTTCTGTTTCTTTCTCTCTCTCCTTTAGAAAAAAGCTGATAAAACCAGGTGGTGGTGGCTCACGCCTTTAATCCCAGCACTTGGGAGTAGAGGCAGGCAGATCTCTGTGAGTTCGAGGCTAGCCTGGTTTACAGAGCAAGTTCTGGGACAGATTCCAAAGCTACACAGAGAAATCCTGTCTCAAAAAGAAAAAAAATCTGGCAAGCTATTTTCACAATAGCTTCACACACTTGGTAAATGTTCTAATACATCACTGCATTGCAAAACAAGTGAAAAAAATCAAGTCTCAATTTTCACCAGTGATCATGGGTCGGGCTTATGCAGGAGAGTTTTTGTTCCACCCAGCAGCAAAGGGTATGAGCTCTTGTATATATATTTTACATTTTAATCTAATAATTTCAATGGCCTCTTTTTTTAATTAGCTTGAAGCACCTGTTTTTCTCTTTAATTGCCGCGTGTAGTTTTGGAGTAGGAGTATCGCAATGTGCCAACTGCTGTATATGTTTGTTTCCTGACTTTTGTTCTGCAAGAAAATACTCCAGCATTGAGAGAACAGGGCAGGATCTTAGGAGAACATTTGCTGAGCAGAAATGTCCCTCCCTATAAATTTTGATACTGTGTACCCTCCTAAAGGCTAATACAAACCCATACCCATAGCTATGCACCCTGTACTATGAAGATCTCTTCATACTTGTGCCGGGATCATCACCCTAAAACTTGCTGTAACCAAAACCACATTCCTTTTCCAGCTTCTTCCTTTTGAAACTTTCCCTAGATGTCATGTGATCACTGTTCAAACTCTTCTTACTAAGGAAAGTCAGGTGACATAAGCTGCTAGTAGTATTAGAAATATATATGGGATGATTTCTGACTCGTGTCTCCAGGTCTGTCTCTGCTTCCCAAAGTCATTTGCTTAGTTAGGGGTACCCTTCATTTAGTAGAAAAGCAATTTTCACCCCCCCAGAGGTTGCTTTTTTTTTCTTTGTAGCTTAAAATTTTCCATCTTAACTGGACTTAGTGATGTCCCAATGACACCCGGAATGTGTGACTGAACTGAAACCCATCAACACTGAAGAGCCACTGATCCCAGAATAATCTGGAAATGCAATCCAGGGAGAATTTGTTATTCTCAAATTTAGGAAGAAAAGAGTATAATTTTTCTAAAGAAAAAAAATGCATGTCACATTTCTATTCATCCAGAAGTATTTCAAAGCAATCATAAACAAAAATAGGAAGCAGATTATCAGACTCCCAGAGTGAGTGTTTAAGTAACATATGGGCCATACCTTGTTCGGAGGCTGGAGAAGAATACTTAGTGATGGATAAAATGCCATAATTGGTTTGATAGAGAGAAAAAGAGAGAAAATAGAAGTGCATACATGAATAGAGACAAGGCTGGGAAGGAAAATAAGTTGATATCAGTTATTTGGAGGTGTAAATGTTTGGGTATTTTGATTTTTTTCTCTCAACTTCTTTATATTTGTCAAATATTTAAAAATTTTAAAAGATTTATTTTTTGGTATGTTTGTGTCTGTGTGGGAGTGTGTGCATGTGCAGGTGGCTCCTGCTGGAGCTACAGTTATTGATGGTGATGAGGTTATTAGTGTGAGCTCCTCATGTGGGTGCTGGGAACTGAACTCGGGTCCTCTGTAAGAGCATTATACACCTTTCACCACTGAACTATCTCTCTAACTAGGTAAAGAAAAAAAAACCAACCAAAAAACAGTATGTCTAAAGACAATATAAGGATTTCCCTGGCTACTACCAGGTATAGCAAAATTCAGTGAGACGGTGGCCAAAACCACACTGACTCAGATTTAGCCCCACTCCAGGCTCTTTTCTTCTGTCTTGGGTGTCGATTTCTAAGGTATTCTTTCTTCTACATTTTTGGGTAACTTTTCCAGAGCTAATTTCAAACATGCAGAAGACAAAAGAGGCTGTGCATATTTATTTGTTTATCTTCAGCATATCTACTCATTTACCTATGTAATAGAATTTTACTTTTTTAGACAAGGTTTTGCTAGGTAGACAGAATTCTGTTCTTTTTCCCAAGTGCTGGGGTTACAGTCTTGCACCACCACCTCTACCCTATGCTCTAATACTTTAAAACTCTGAGTTTGTGTGGCTCCCTCATTTCCAAAGCACAGCACAAAACACTAGGGTGCTTGGAAGAGCTGCCGTGGGAAGGGCAGGAAAATGAACTTTCTGAGAAGGAGGGCTTGCTGATAATGGAGATGACTGATTACTGAAAAAAAAAAAAACCTCACCTTATTTTCCTCTTTATCTTGAAACTTCGTTGAGTCTTAGTACCAAGAGCCACAAACATGTGAAGTGAAGAACGAGTCCTTGTGCCCCTACCTGCCCCCGTGAAACTATCACAACCATAACTTTCTCCTCTCAAACTTCCTCATTCACCTTTGCATCCTGTCTGCCCCCTTGCTCTCCTCCACTGCCTCTTTCCAGGAAATCTCTGATCTGCGTTTGCCACCGAAGGCTTAGGACACGTTATGTAAGTGAAAACAAACAGTGTATGCGTTTGAATTCACCTTCATTACTCAGCATAAAATTATTTTGAGACCAGTTTGAGCTCCTGTGTGGAGAGGCAGACCATTCCTTCCCTGCTGTGTGAACATTTCGGCAGCTTTCCCATTCATCACCACATCAACAGTTTGGTGGTCCCTTTAGCTGCCACCAACAAAACTCGTTTGGGGATTCATGTACAAGCTTCTGAGGGGACACACTTGCGTTTTTCTTAGGAAATTATTTACGTGTAGCATAGTTAGATGTAAGGCAAGCATAGGTTTGACTTTTTACGGAGCTGCCAAACTGTTCTCCAGTGGCTGGGAGATGGCTCTTGTTAAAGTCCTTTCTGTGCCAGCGTGAGGACACATTTGGATCTTCAGCACCAACAGAAGCCAAGTGTGGTGGTGATGTCTATAACCCCAGCTCTGCAGAGGCATCTGGTGAAACTGAAGCAGTGAGCTCCAGGTTCAGCGAGAGGTCCTACCATAAAGCAAGAAACCAAACACCAACCAGCCGATAAACAGGCAAAACGTAAAGAAAAAGATAAGCGCCGGAGAGATGGTTCAGCAGTTAGAGGATCTGGGCTTGATCTCTAGAACTCACAGGGTGGTTTACAAACATTCTTAACTCCAGTTCTAGGGGATCTGATGCCCTCTTCTGGCCTTATCTGGTATTAGGCCCGCATCTGGTGCACAGTCATACATGCAGGCAAAACACCCATATGCATTAAAAAAATAAAAAAGAAAGGTAGAGAGTGATGACCTCTGACCTTCTCAGGCATAGGTATTCACACACTTATGTATGTACACACACACACAGTCTTTCAGAATGGTTGAACCTCATTTTATATAGTGAAATCCACAGGCAGAGTGGAAAGGAAAGCCACAGGAAGGGAGGCAGCAGAACACACTGGATCTAGCACCAAGATGTGGGGTACTGACAGAGGGTTGGGGTGCAGGTTCTGTCCAGGCACAGACTCCTCCACAAAGGAGTCCATCTCTGGTTGCACAACCCTGGGTTTCTCTCTCCAGCTGAGTGCCTGGACACCCTTCTTTAAGGACCCATGACCTGGTATTGCTAGCTCAAGCCTAGGCAATAAAATAAGGTGTGTAGGGGGGAGCCTTTCCCAGACCTTACACAAGTTGAGACAGGAGGAAATGAACTACCAGGTAAAGATGCGCTGGAGACTACCTAAGAGCCCCTGTGGTTCCTCATCCACAGATGCAAGTTTTGATAGTTATCTAAGTTAAAAGAAGTTAAACATTAAATCCTGAGTCTATTAAAGAAGTAAGCTGTAACTCCAGAGCTGTTACTTTCACTCTGAGCTTTATTCAATAATATTCTGATATGCAACTGTAGTCTGAAAAGGGACATAGATTCTACCGAGTTTGTGTGTGTGTGTGTGTGTGTGTGTGTGTGTGTGTGTGTGTGTGACTTTTTCACAAATACGAACAAGTTTAATGTTGAATTTCCACCTTTGGTGTTTGGTTCCCAGAGTGCATCTATAAGTCTGTTTTCTTTCTGATGTTTTCCCTTTCTTTCTAGAATCTGGCTGGCATCTGACTCACCATGATGCCCACAGAACTCACGGTGAGTATAGTCATGCCTCAGAAACACCTACTCTTCCTCTCTGGTTTTCCCTGCATAGGGATGTGGGAAGAAATCTACCATGGGGACTGATTTCCTGTGTTATTCTCTAGGGAAAGATCTCTGTTAGCAGTGCCCATCACTATGTGGGGATGTGGGGTATTTCTGGTGATATCTATTCTCTTTGTGAACACAGAGTTAGCATTGGGAGGAGCATGTTGTGAAGACAATACATTTAAATTTTAGATTTTATTAATAGCTGAGGGGTTTTGTACTCTTTGTCTAGGATAGGCTTTGTCACGTGTGTGTTTTGAAGCTCACACAAAAGAAAGCAAGGGAGAACCTATTTAATTTTTTAAAAAGGATTTATTATGTATTCAGTGCTCTGCCTGTATGCATGCTTGAACACCAGAAGAGGGCACCAGATCTCTACAGAGAAAATCAAGGTTGCCTCCTCACCTTACTGGGATCAAATTAGCAGTGTGTGCAACCATATCTGCAAATATTCCCAGACAATGCTAAGGAAATATTGGTGTGTTATAAATAATTGTGTTGATGACCTAATTGAGCCTCCCCATTCTGTAGGTCCTGGAAACCTACAAGGTATTTTGAAGGAAAATTTGTTAGCCCCACTGAGGAGGCTTGGTTTCAATTATGTACATGTAAAACTTTTATCTTCCCTTTTACAGAAGAAAAATGAAAGCCCTCGGATACTGTTGTAAGGTGTGAGCTTCAGAATTCGGCGTCAGCCTCCTATTATCTACTGCTTTTTATCAGCTGATTTAGTGTGTCCTGGTAGTAATAAGAATCACACATACATTTATGCATATGCATGCATGCTCACATACACAGGGATATTACTCCATATTCAAATAAGTCAATGAAGCATTGCTAAGGAAAAATTTAAAGGGCATCTCAAAAGCCTGTCATTGTGCCAATACGCAATTAAAATGCAGAAAAGTTCTGTAGGACTTTTTCACAGATTAATCCACTTGGGATAAGTGTGACTTTCAAAGACAAAAATGCAATATGGAGATTCTCCAATATTTAACAACTGCATAGCTGGTTGGCCATCGGAAACAAATGTGAGTTATTCAGACAAAGAAAGCATAGCCAACAGAAAGTAGAGGAATTTTCTTATTCAATATTAATATTTAAGTACATTAACTAATTGTAGTTACACATTTATTAATATTAACTACCCAAAGCAAAAAAAAAACCCTCATAGAGATTACGTCTAGTTCAATACAGACAGATGACTTGAAAAATTATTGTATTTTCTCAAGGAAAAGAAAGGCTGTGAGATTGTCCTCTCATAAAAGAAATGCATAGAACGTCCCTCAGGTCAAGACACTGGTGACTAAGAGTTTCTTTGAAATTACAAGGCCTAATGGGAGCTCCAAAGCGGGGCTAGAAGGAGGTGAGATCATGTGGGTGTGAGGTGGGGGCTTCAACAATGCAACAGTTACCATGCTTTGGACCGGGTACTCTCCTATGCCTTCTCTCTGCCCACCCAGATTTTATTCATCCCTTTCCCCTCTAGCGGTGGTACCCACAGGAAGAACAGTGACACATGTGAGTGTATGTGTCTAGATACGTTTATGCAAGTGTACTTGTGTGTATGAGTGTGTAGATGTGCATGTGAGCAGGAGTGTGAGTCTATTTATGCTTATGAATGTGAGCAAGTGCATGTGTGCCCTGTGTGTGCCTGTCAGAATCAGAGCCTTGGGTCTATAACCCTTGTGGCCACACAGGGGTCACATGTTTAAGAATATTCATACTTGGGGCTGGAGAGATGGCTCAGAGGTTAAGAGCACTGACTGCTTGCTTTTCCAGAGGTTCTGAGTTCGATTCCCAGCAACCATATGGTGGCTCAAAACCATTTATAATGAGATCTTGTGCCCTCTTAAGTCATGCAGGCATAACGCTGTACACATAATAAATAAATAAATCTAAACAAACAAAGTATTTTCATACTTGTCTTAATGCTCACTATCTTGAAATTTTTAAGAATTTTCTAGCAAGGGTTCTTGGAAATATTACAGCACTCACATTTTTGTGTGTAGTTGAGAGTGTCATGATGTGCATGTGCAAATGTGTGTGTGCAGATAAGTGATGTGCATATGCGAATGTGTGTGTGCAGATAAGTGTTGTGCATGTATAAATGTGTGCATGAAGATAAATGATGTGCATGTGCAAATGTGTGTGTGCAGGTAAGTGTTGTGCATGTGCAAATGTGTGTGTGTAGATAAGTGTTGTGCATATGCAAATGTGTGTGTGCAGATAAGTGTTGTGCATGTGCAAATGTGTGTGTGCAGATAAGTGTTGTGCATGTGCAAATGTGTGCATGCATATAAGTGTTGTGCATGTGCAAATGTGTGTGCAGATAACTGATGTGCATGTGCAAGTGTGTGCATGCAGATAAGTGATGTGCATGTGTAAATGTGTGTGTGCAGATAAGTGTTATGCATGTGTAAATGTGTGTGTGTAGATAAGTGTTGTGCTGCACGTCTACTTTTGGGGCTCTCAGGAAACTCAGAGGTGCCATGACTCCAGTATGTTTAAGAGCTCCTGGTGACTTTTTATATTTGCAGATGTTGAACAGTTAGGGGAAAGAACAGTCCTGTGTCTCAGGCACTCACACAATTCAAGTAAAGTGCCCTAATGTAGTATATTTTTGCTCTTTTAAGGGGGCCTGCAACCCAGCTCCAAAATAAATCACACAGAACTTATTATAAACATTTGGCTTTAGTTTGGCTTGTTTCTTACTAGTTTTCTTTAACTTACATTATCCCACTTACCTTTTGCCTCTGGACTCTCCCCATTCTCTCTTCTTACTCCATGGATTGCTGTGTAGCTGGATGGCTGGCCCTTGATGTCCTGCTCCTTCTCTGGCCACCTCCCTCTCCCAGATTTCCCCTTCTGATTATCCTCTCTCCCTGTCAGCCCTGCCCATTTCTCTCTCCTGCCTTGCTACTTGGCATTTATCTCTTTATTAGACCATCAGGTGTTTTATACAGGCACAGTAATACAGCTTTACAGAATTAAACAAATGTAACATAAACAAAAGTAACATAATATTCCCAACAGTGCCCATTTGTGGTCCCAAAGTTCTCTTTCCCATCAAACCAGAATACTTGTCATCCACACGACAAGTGTTCATTGCTTCTCTGTATGCTTCATGAATAAATTAAGTTCTATGAAAGTATGCTTCATGAATAAATTAAGTTCTATGAAAGTAGAAACCAGACTAGTTAACCTTTAACAGCACAGTAACCACCTTACAGATGGGTAGTAGATATTTATTAAATAAACATTTCTTTCATGGGCCAATTTCTATTGATTTATCTATTGTTTTATTATTATTACTATTATCATTTTGGTTTTTCTTTTTTCTTTTTCTGTTTTTTCAAGACAGGGTTTCCCTGTAGCTTTGGAGCCTGTCCTGGAACTAGCTCTTGTAGACCAGGCTGGACTTGAACTCACAGAGATCCGCCTGCCTCTGCCTCCTGAGTGCTGGGATTGAAGGCCTGTGCCACCACTGCCCTACCATTTTGGTTTTTTGAGACAGGGTTTCTCTGTGTAACAACCCTAGCTGTCCTGGAACTAGATCTGTAGACCAGGCTGGCCTCAAACGCAGAGATCTGCCTGCCTCTGTCTCCCAAGTGCAAGGATTAAGGGTGTGAGCCACCACCACCCTGCCTGTGCCATCACTGCCCGGCTAATTTCTATCGTTTTAACAAAACACCTTACATTGGGTTATGTATAAAGAAACTTTTCTACAGTTTACAGTTTGGGAGGCTGAAGGTCTCCCCAGATTGCATAGCCTCATCTGGTCAACCTCTGGTGCAGGTCTCCTGGTTATATCACAACATGGTAGAAAAGCAACATAAAAGAAGAAATACACAGTCCTATGTCAAGACAGGAAATCAGAGAGATTGAAGGGCAAGGATCCCCCTCTTTCATGACAACCTGCTATTGCAGGAACTTGGGTCCAAAGAGAACTCATTAATGTCTGATGTGGGATTCTCCTCTGCATGCTGTGAATATGTTTTATTACCATTGGTTAATAAAAAAGCTGCCTTGGCCTATGGCAGGGCAGAATATAGCAAGGCAGGAAATCTAAGCAGAAATAGAGGAAAGGAGGAGAAATCAGGCAGATGCCATGTAGTTGCCCAAGAAGCAAGAGGTAGCAAACAACGAGCCTCATGGTAAAACATAAAATAATAGAAATGGGTTAATTTAAGATGTTAGAGTTAGCTAATAAGAATCTTGAGCTAATAGGCCAAAGAGGATATAATTAATATTAAGCCTCAGAATGGTTATTTCATAAGCGGCTGCAGGAGCTACTGAGTGGGACCAGGTGGGTGGAGAGAAACCAGTCCAGGGGAACCAGCGGGATGGGGAATATTTGTAGCTACAAATGTCTTCCATGGTAGTGCCCCATTACATAACCAACAGTAGGCCCCACCTCAAACCAAGACAGTGACCAGTATTCCATAACCCTTACACACTCAAACCAAATGAAATCATAACAGTCTTTCTTCTAACACATACACTAAATTTGCTTTATGACAGAGCTTGGGTAATTGGCATTGGATCTTGTTATTCTAAGTACCATCAGACTAGAAAAAAAAAGTTATCCTTGATTGAATGCGTTCTATATTCTTTACAGAACCCTATTCCTGGCATATTCGGTGACTACAGCTATGACTCCACTACTTCCATAGACGAATTCACGGATTTCACTGCTGCCGGTGACCTCTTCTGTGAGAAAAACAATGTCAGGCAGTTTGCAAGCCATTTCCTTCCACCTCTGTACTGGCTTGTGTTCATTGTGGGCACCCTGGGCAATAGCCTGGTCATCCTTGTCTACTGGTATTGCACAAGAGTGAAGACCATGACTGACATGTTCCTTTTGAACTTGGCAATTGCTGATCTCCTCTTTCTTGCCACTCTTCCCTTTTGGGCGATTGCTGCTACTGGCCAGTGGACATTCCAGACCTTCCTGTGCAAGGTTGTAAACAGCATGTACAAGATGAACTTCTATAGCTGTGTGCTACTCATCATGTGTATTAGTGTGGACAGATACATTGCCATTGTACAGGCCATGAAGGCTCAGATCTGGAGGCAGAAAAGGCTTCTGTACAGCAAGATAATCTGCATTACCATCTGGGTAATGGCAGCTGTGCTCTGTATCCCAGAAATCCTGTACAGCCAAACCAGTAGGGAATCTGGCATTGACATATGTACCATGGTCTACCCTAAGGATAAGAATGCCAAGCTGAAATCAGTTGTTTTGATCCTGAAGGTCACCTTGGGGTTTCTCCTCCCCTTCATGGTCATGGCTTTCTGTTACACTATCATCATTCACACCCTGGTACAGGCCAAAAAGTCATCCAAGCACAAAGCCCTAAAGGTGACCATCACTGTCCTCACTGTCTTCATTATGACTCAGTTCCCCTACAACTGCATTCTTGTAGTGCAGGCTGTTGACGCCTATGCCATGTTCATCTCCAGCTGTGATATTTCCACCAACATTGACATCCTCTTCCAGGTCACTCAGACCATTGCTTTCTTCCACAGTTGCCTGAACCCAGTTCTGTATGTTTTTGTGGGTGAGAGATTCCGCAGGGATCTCATGAAGACCCTAAAGAACTTGGGATGCATTAGCCAGGCCCAGTGGGTTTCATTCACGAGGAGAGAGGGTAGCTTGAAGCTTTCTTCCATGCTATTGGAGACAACCTCAGGGGCTCTCTCCCTCTGAAAGAAGTTCTCAATGAGACAGATGGTCCTTTTGGGAATGATGAGATATATAGACACAGACAACATAGTCGCCCGACTGATGAGACTACAGAGAAAACAAATCATAAGAAAATGAGAAAAAAACAAAACAAAGTAAAAACAAACTAGGATGAGCCTAACCAGCTTGATCATGCTCAGTCAGGATATGCCAAAGTCTTCAAAACTGACCACACCAGCAGGGCACTAGCTGTGTTTTGGCTGGAGTAACTGCAGCTCTGAGGAGGATACTTGACTGGCAATGAAGACCCCTCAGCCGTGCCCACGCCATCAGTGAAGCTCTGTTCTGGAGGTGGAGCTTCTTCAATGCTCCACATTTCTGTCACTCCAGATTCGACGCTACTACTCTCCAGAGGTGACAGAGCACTGGCTGCTGCCATAGTCCACAAAAGCAGGGTTTAGTGACCTTTTCCACCTTGGGATCTTTTCTCTTTAGTCCTATTCGTGGGAAGACTGTGTTTGTACATCTCATTACTTACAGATTTTTAGATCTAGAATACACCCAAACAATCTGAGGTTGAATGCCTTTCTAATCTCCTTAGTCTGTTGTGAAGCAAGGATAACCATTTTTTCCTATTTTGGAGCCATTTGTAAGACAAGTTGGTCAGTCCAGGTACATATGACCACATCATAACATCAATTAGAGTCTGTTGCTCCCACTCTACTTCTGTGTCTGGCTGGAGGTGCCATGTCCTAACCTACCTGTAGGCTCTGTCTAGGAAGGGATCTAGCCTGTTCCCTGAGGTGGCAAAACGGCTCTCACAGACTAAGCCTGAGAATATATTTGGGTGGTGGAGACCTAGCATTGGCTCTGTTGGAACTTTTTCAGGGTAGAAGCATTTGCTGCAGGTTCTCCCATGTCCTGTCAATAACATATCCTTTCCTTCTGAGGCTTCCAGAAGGGTGTCCGCCTCCCTACTTCCTCCCCTTTCCATACTCTTTAGTGCCAACAGTTTACGAAAAATTTAGCTTTAGCGAGATTGAGAAAGAACATGTATTATATTTCACTTTCCACCTATGTTTTTAACTACTTACCAAATTTCTCACATTGGAAAAACATCATTGCATATCCTGGAAAAGTGCTTTATAATGTATATTTAAAAATATTCACCACTTGCTATTTATTTTATGCTTTCTCATTATTATAATTGTGAGCAGTTAAATATCAAATAGAAATACAATTATTGTAAAGGGTGAGATTGTGGTAAGCCTTTGCTTGTCTTGGATTGCCCATGTAACCAACTTTTACAACATAATGCAGAGCTATAATCTCAAGTTATGTATTCTATGCCCCTCACCCGAGTAATGCATGTATGTTTGCATGTTTGTAATAATAATCATTTGCTGAAAACAACAAAAACAGAGGTGGAAAGCAATCTTATAAAATGAACATCCACCATAAATTCTGAACACAATATATGAACTGTTAAACAATGATGTTTGGTGTATACTGTTTGTTATCTGGGCCAGTTGAAGTCTATAACTTAATCCCTCATAAAATTCTGTTAAAAATTTCTGTAAAGTATTACTTTAAAGTATTACTTCTCCAGATGATGCTTTCTGTTCAATAAATACAGAGCGAAATCCTTTATTGGGGACAGAGAGAGACACAACACTCACCTACCCACACATGAGAGAGAGAGAGAGAGAGAGAGAGAGAGAGAGAGAGAGAGAGAGAGAGAGAGAGAGAGAGAGAGAGAGAGATTCAAAAGATAGTCTTCAGAGTCTTCAGGCAGGCACAGATTCAGACTCATATAGCAGAGACAGGAGACAAAGGGAGAACAAAGTAGAGAACTGAAATCTGAGCCTGATCTTGGTTAAATGACACCAAGGGGAAGTGCTTTGATTTCTTTCCTTAATACACCCAAACATTGGTGACTCGGAGTGTATTATTAATACAATCAAACCAACTGCACTGATGCATAATCAAAGAAGATTGTGGTTGGTTGAGGTGCATATGAACAAGACACAAGGCTGTGGAAAGAACATGCAGAAAAATCTATGCCAGAAGTCTCAGTTATTGTTGTGTTAAATTTAGTAGCATAAACAACAGCTTTTCCATTGACTTAGTGTCTTGTAGGTAAGGAATTTGGAAAGGATGCACTTGCATGGATCTAGCTTGGGGTCTCTCATGCAGCTATAGTCAAAGGCTGGAGGTATGGTCACCTGAGGTATGGGAAGGGAAGAACCTCTTAAGGAAAGTGTGTCAAGCAACACAACATTATGGCCATGTTTCTTAATTTTTTAAAATTAATTCTTTGGGAATTTCATATAACATATTTTGAGCACATCATCTCTACTCCTCCAACTCCTCCCAGATCCATTGCCACCTCTAAACCCACCCCAGTTTCATATTGTCTTTTTTAAAATAAACCACTAAGTCCAATTTGTGCTGCCCATTTATTCCTAGGTGTGCAGTCACCCACTTGACATTACTGACAAACTAGGAGCCACATCCTTAAAGAAAGGAGATTTCCCCTCCCCCAGAAGTCACCAATTGCCCAGCTTCTTAGATGGGGTGGGGTCCTAAGTCATGAATCCTTTCCCACCCTATGCTAGAGTGTTGCTCGGTTGATCTGTGCAGTCTGGTACAGGTAATCACGGTTGCCATGAGTTCATGAACACAGTGGTTCTGTCATGTCCTGAAGACACTGTTTTGCTTTGGTTCTCTGCAATCTCTGACTCTTACAGTCTTTCCTCTACCTCTTCTGAGATGATCCCTGAGCCTTGGGGGGAGGGGATGACATAGATACCTGTTTATAGCAGAGCACTACACTGATACTCTGTATTTTGATCAGTTGTTTATGCATTAACCACCATCCACTCCACAAAGAAAATTTTTCTGATAGGTCTGAGAGCTGTACCAGTCCATGGGTAGAGAGATAGGAATTTAGAGGCCAGTTTGAAACTGTCAGTTTAGCAGAATAATAGTAATAGGCTCACCCTGAGGCCAGTGAGCTCCTAATATGGAAGCTCATATAAAATATGGGTCCTTGGCTAGACTTATAGGAGCAGACATATGCTTCTTCTTGTGGAGTGGGCCTTAAATCCTATCGGAAAGCAGTTGGTTACACCCAATATAAATATAATATAAATGCCACCACTGCATTTATAGAAACATCTTGTCATTATTGCAGTTCACAAGGTTCACAGATGGATAAGACTTGACAATTCCCTGCCTCTGGTTCCCCCCTCCTACTCCCCAGAACCTCCAAAGAACCTCCCAATACTATGAGAAATAATGGACGTATTTTAAAATTACCACATGCTAACTTACTTATTAACTTCAATACTTGTGTTCCCCAACTGTTTATCTGCTAATGCCAAGAAAGAGGCAGAAGCAAGGAATGGGGGCTGGTAGGTGCTGTTTTTTTTAAACTAAAGTAATAATAGCTCTCACATTTCATGACATAATGGCCGGATCACTTATCCCAAGACACAGTGAGTACCAGAAGTTCAATTTATGCCTTTGTGATAGTTGACCTTGTGGAAATTCTTCTTTCTCCACCCTGGGAATTCAAGTTTAGCTCTTATGGTCATTTACAGTTTACCATCAAATGGGGTGAAGCTCTCTTATCATACAGACCTGAATCAGAAGAACAGGGTGACCCCATGTGAACCATTCCAGAAGCAAAAGAGCAGGAACCCTAGCTAGACTATGGCTTCTTCCAAAGCTCTTCCTGGGTTGCTTCATGCTCTCAAGCTTACTGAGTAGGTGACGCCCCTTGGGAATGCATGGAGAGATTAATAGCTGGGTCTTTCATTTAAGTCCTTATTTCATTTCAAACTGATTTTGTGTATGGTGAGAGATGTTTCTTGGCAGTGGTCATGTCAGAGGAGCAGCAGGTGGCAACTGAGGTTTGAGGTGTTAGCCTATCAGGAAATACCTGATGAGTGACTCTTTGATAGGCAAGGCCCCAAGATCACTCCAGAATGCCTTTTGCTTCTGCTGTGCCTTTACATGTTTGCCACTACCAACTCTCTCTGACATCTGGCATGGTGTAAATGGGTGTGTAATGTAGTGTGTTTATCTCATAGAAATATCCTGTTCTACTGGGTATTTTTACCTGTGGATTATTGTGAAGATGATTTCCTCCTAAGATGTAATGTTTAACTGAAACAAGAATTTTATAGAATAATAGTGTTAGTTTAAATAGGATTTTGATGATTAAGGGTTTTTAATGAAAATACTAGGGGATTATGATAGAGGTTAGTTTAGTGGAAAAGTTAACAAAGGTAAAGGTAGGGTAAAATGTTACCCTGTCTCTGATAAAGCAGAGGCTGCAGAAGATAAAAAATAGAAGTGTCACACAACCAGAACACATGAGTTTCTATTGAGAAGCTGTACAGACTGTGACTTAGGTTAATAGTGAAGGAAACCAATTGAGTTCCAGTACCCCAGCTAGCTTAGATTATTTACATCTTAACGCTGGGAGATAAACCCACAGGTTTTGGAGTGCTCTATAGCTGAAACACAGTTTTGAAAATAAAGTTAGACTAAGATGCTTTTGTCAAATAGTTGTGAGGTGAAAAACCCGAGAAGATAATCTAAAATTTTACGAAGGCACATGGTTGAATGAGGAACTTGTTGTCAGGGAACAAGAACAATCTAGTCCAATTATCATTAGCTGACATACTTTTCTTGCTAGGATTGGCTGATGACCAAAGACGATGATTAATTTATACCCATTTCTATCCTCATTCTCCTGATATAAAACACTATTGATGAGTGGGTATGCACCCTTAAGATTTAAAGTAGAGCTGATTATTTTTCATGTATAAAAAATTAGGTTTATGATTCCTTTAAGTAAGAAGGAAAACATCAAAAGTAAAGATAGATGTTGATATAAGTTTCTGTTCCACCTGGTCCGGCAGTCATTCAGTCCCAAGGAAACACACAGAGGCTTATATTTATTACATACTATTTGACATATTAGCTCAGGATTATTAACTAGCTTTTCCAGCTTAAATTAACCCATAATTCTTGTTTATGTTTAGCCACATGGCTTGGTACCTTTTCTTAGTGAGGCATTCTCATCTTGCTCTGCATCTGGCTGGTGATTATGTTTCTGTATTTCCTCTTCCCAGAATTTTCTTAGTCTGGTGTCCCCACCTATACTTCTTGCCTGGCTACTGAAAATCAGTGTTTTATTAAACTAATACGAGTGACAAATCTTTACAGTATGTAAAAGCATCATCCCACAGCAGATAGAGTTAGAAGAAAAAAATCTAGAACAAGAGAAGGAAATCACCAGGAAAGTAAATAGAGAATGCAAAAGAAGAATAAAGAAAAGGTCTGAGGGAAACCAGAGAGAGAGAGAGAGAGAGAGAGAGAGAGAGAGAGAGAGAGAGAGAGAGAGAGAGAGAGAGAGAGAGAGAGTCTTTTCCCCTTACCCCTCAGATTAAAGAGTTGTAGTATGCCAACTCCTCCGTGATTCCCCTTGAGCCCTGCATTCCTGGAGGATGATCTTCTAGGAAGTGGACATTTCCCTTCTTCTACAGGTCACTATCCAGGTTTCCTGGAACTTTTTATTGAAGACATTGTCCTTTCCTCAATTTGTAAACACAGTTTACAGTTCAGAACAAATTTTGTTGAAAACCATTTGGCTGTAAATGTCCTGGTTTATTTCTAGGTTCTCTACTCTGTGCCACTGTATCTATGCTTTTCACATTAGTATCATGCTGTTTGGTTACTTTTGTTTGTGTTTTGGTTAAGAGAAGATGTCTTGTTATGTTGTCTAGGTTGTTCCCAAACTCCTGGACTCAAGTGATCCTTTTACCTTAGCACCTTAAGTGGCTGGGTCTGCAGATACACATAGAGTGAGTGCTGCTTGAAGCAGGCTTTGAAGTTGGATAGTGTGATGACTCCAGCTTTGTTCTGTATACTCTGTTGTGGATATATGCACTCTTTTACAGTTCCTTACACACTTAAGACTGCTTTCTGTTTCTACGGAGTAACTGACACTGGAACTGGGATCACATTGGGATACCTTTGGGTAGTATTTCAACAATAGCCATTCTCCCATTTATGAACATGTAACACCCTTTTATTTGCAGGTGTTAGTTTCAGAGTGAAAGGTATTTTAACTTGTTAGGAAGATAGGCTATACTAGCAAGTGTTACAGCTCTGGAGTAAAAGGTATCTTAAGTTGTTGGGAAGTCAGGTTATACCTACAGCTGTGGTAGGGTCAGGACTGCAGACAAAGCTTTCCTCTTTCCATAATTCCCCTGTTCTTGTTGCCCTGCCTCTACTTCCTGCCTGGCTACTGACCAATCAGCATTTATTTAAAATATGATCGACAGAATACAGACAATTATCCCACACCAGACTCTTTTGTTGGGTAATTAGTGTAGAAAGATTTAGTTTCTTGATTTTGTTTTCAGATAATTATTTACACATAAAAATACTACTTTCTTTTAAAAGACAGGTTCTCATGACATAGTTCTGGCTGGCCTTAAATTTATGGAGATCTACCTGTCTCTGCCTCCCAATTAAAGGGATTAAAAGCATGTGCCACTACCCACAGGAATATTGATTTTTATGTTGCTTTAAGAAAAAAAAATATATATTTAAGGATGCGATTGTCTGCATGCGTGTATGTACCCTGTGTGTGTAAGATATTCATAGAGGTCAGAAGAGGACATTGGATTCCCTGGAACCAGATCTGTAGATAGTTGAGCAACCATCAGTGCTGGGAATTGAACCTGTGTCCTCTGAAAGAACAGCAAGTGCTTTTTATCACTGAGTCATCTCTTTAGCCTCATATGCTGAGTTTTTCTTAAAAGTACTGCCACTTCAACTGATTAACATATTAGTTCTAATAACCTAACTAGATATGTATCTAAAGGAGCTGAAATTACCATTTGAAAGAGTTATCTTCCCTCCTGTATTTACTGAAGCAGGATTCATAATAGCTAAGATACACACTCAGCCTTAGTTATCCAAGAACACATGAATGGATACAGAAAATGTGGTAAATTTACATAATGAAATAAAAAGGGTGAACTCCAACTAGTTGTGGTAACTTGGATGAGCCTGGAGGGCACTATGACAACTGGAAAGAACTGAGCACAGAAAGACAACTACTGAATAATTTAATTGGCAAAACTCTGGCCACTGTAGTTACTTAGCCATGTAGTGGATTGGATGAGCATTCTGACCGGAACATCCCAGACACAGCATGCAAGACTGGGTGTCTTGGGTGTTACAGTACATGTTCTAGTGCCCACCCAGGAGTCCATGCCACTGTCTTATTAACCAAGACATCTCTCTACTGTTTCATTTGAGGCACTTAGATAAGCCTGCTTTCCACTTCACCCAGTTACTAGTTAGAAGTGTGTTTTGAAGGCATCTTCCATGTAAGAGTTTCAGGTGAACCCAGGTGTGGTGGCATATAACTACATCCCAGCACCTGAGAGTTTGAGGCCAACTTTGGTTATACAGTGAGACCCTATCATCTCTCTCTTACACACACACACACACACACACACACACACACACACACACACACAGTGACAGTGCTATGCTCATTTTCCCCACGACTCTGCCCACAGCCTTTCTTTAGGAGTTGTCTTTAGTAGAGCTGGTTGGCCAGTGTGATCGTTGAAAACCATTTTGCTAACCTAAGGCATTGGGACTGACTAGGATCTTCATTGGTGCAGTATTTTTTATTTAGTCCCCTTTTTTGGGAGCTTATTGCTTCATATGGTGGGGGACAATAAAGATGAATGTGACAGAGTTCCTTGCCCTCAAGGGAAAAACCAAAGAGTCATAGAAAATGTGAATGATTTAAGTAGCAACCATGAGGAAATCTAGGGTAGGGGAAGACTGGAGGAACGGGCTGGGACAGGTGCCCGGGGTGTTCTTTGAGGCATGGGATACTCAAGAGATGGGGGCTCTGGTCATCTCAAGAACTCAGGTACTGAGCACCAGTTCAGGACAGTGCAGGAGAGAGAAGCTCTCACTCTCTTGGCCTGTTGATAGCCCCCCTTGCTGCTGAGCAAAGGCGGTGCACACACTGGTGGGAGTGCTGTTCTCACTGATAACGAGCTTAAAGCTATCAGTGGCCTTTTTTACTTCATTATTTTGGCAGGTTAAAGTTTGTTCTTTGAGCACTCTGTAACCATTAGAGAGGAGCTGGAGCCGTATGAATGGCAGAGGAGGGTAGGTGGAAGGAATTGCAGGCTTAGTCTCAATACCACCTCCGCCGCCCCGCCCACCCCCATCCCCAAGAGGACAAGGGAATATGGAATGCCAGAACAGGCCCGCTACTTACCCTCTCTTCTGCAGGGCTCCTGTAAGATGTTCTGCTTCCTACAGGGTAGTTCTGTCACTCATTTAATGATTTATTCTTGTCAGAGGAATGAAAGACAATGTTACTCCAAATGCCATAGTGTTTGCTTTATTTGAAACCTGAGGTTAAAAAACATTTCCAAATGGCACAGCACTCACTGTTAAAGGAGACTATTCAGTGACACCAAAGTTTCATCCTTTGTGCAGATCAAGTGCTGGTGTTTGATGTGCTTCTGAGCAACTCTTTGGCAGATAAGAATGAGATGGGTTCCCTGACCCATTATCTCATAAGGCCACACAAAATGAGGATTAATGAAATAAAGTGCATTCCAATCGTCAAGCCTTCCCACAGAGACTCGGTGTCACTGCAGACACCAAAAGCAGGGCATCTAGATTAAACACACGTCAAAAGGGTCTAAAAACACCCCTTGATCAGAAAGGTCTCCTGAAATTTAAAAGGTGTTTGAGAGGGAAAAGGAAATTTTGAATTAACTTTCTTGTTTCCGTTGGAAGAAATTAAGTGAGATGAAGAAATTGTGCTAAGTTTCTACCAAGTAGTGTTTGTTTATGTGAATGTGAGCAGCACTCAATGGTCTTTGTATTGCATTCCCTGGTTCTGAGCACCAAAGATGGCTCCTCTCTGCCTCCTTTTCCAAAACCTCTGAGCCAAGAATGTTTTCTGAGTATAAAGGATTCTCACAGGTAGAACCACAGAGTCTGAGTTTAAAAACAAAACTCCATGAATATCAAACTAGAGCTGCAAGATTTCTTTTTGGGCCAGGAGTGGCTTGATACTTGGTGGACAACTGAACCTGTTCAGAAATAACATCTTTATTTATATATGGTTCTTCGTTTCCACTTCCCAGACCGTATGGAGATTTTAAGTTCCAAATTTCTGCTTGAGAATCCCTTTGCCTTCTTGGCCCAGGGCTAGCTGGAATCTAGGGTACTTAGTCAGCAATGCTCTCCAAGTCTGCTGAGACACGAGGGCCCTATCTCTGCCTCAGACATACTTCCCTGTGTCTGGGTAGCTGGTCTATTTCCTGGGTGAAGTCAAGAAGTGGCTTCAGTGTCACTGGTAAACAGGCAGCTGGCAACACTACTACCATGGCTGTTATGATTCCTCATAACCTAGCTGAGTCATTACAGGAGGAGCTGTCCTTAGAAAAAGAATAACCCAGGGTCTCAAGGATGTTTCCTTATGATTTGTAGTATAATTAAGTCCAGCTGGGCCACCATCTTTCTCAGTGACTCTTCCATTGTCATTTGCATTTTTAAAAGTTACTCCAATGAACTACTTAAAATAATAAAGTTACATATGAAAGGCACACATACACGGGGCCAAATGTTCTCTAGTAACCTAGTGCTAAGGAGCGTGAACTGTGAGCTGGAACATGAACAGTGAACTAATATATAATACAGTACAAAGTCCATTCAGCACAAAAATAAATATACTATCAAAGACAAAGAGTTGGTAAGCGCCTACTGGAGTACTGGGCAGTCAGCACTGAAGCCTCTCACCTCAGTTATGAGCTGGCCTCACAAGAGCTGCGTGGGACTCCTGGTGACAGAGGTTCAGGATTAAGTCAGATGGAAAGCCCCAGGCCCCTAACACAACAATAACTCAGTGAATGGTTGTTCTTGATGCAGATGGTGGCAGTGACACCGGCAGAAAGCCATGAGCTTGGCCAGTGTCTCCAACATACCCTGGAAAAGCCAAGTAATAAAAATGAGATCCTAGGTGGTGCTGGATGCTGCTGGCCTAGTAAGCAAGCTGGCTTCAGTCTTCCATTTGCAAGAGGAAGGTTCAAACGTAAGATGATTTGGTCTTCAGCAATCTCAGGCCACATACAGACCTACAAGGAGCCCTGTCAGTCTTCGAAGACTCAGCTGCATATGCCAGCCTCACATGGCAAAAAGTTGCCAGCAGAGGCAAACTGGTGGTGGGAGTAAAAAGGGGTCACAGAGAACAGAAAGCTATCTAAGCTATCTGTCCTAGAAAAGGAAACAGTAGGCTGTGTGCAGCATCAGATATGAGCTGATGAGCATGAGGGAGTGGCAGGCAGATGGAGGCCCAAAGGAAGTTATGCCCTGTTCTTCTGCTACATTGCTTCTTCGTTACTAAAGACTTTTTAGAAAGGCTCCAGGTATTGAAAGTGGTTCTTAACTGACTCCACTCACAAGTAAACAACTGTCTGCAGATGAGACAGAAACTCTGGTGTTTACAAACAAAGATGGGCTATGGGCTGACACATGAGCTCTGTATTTCTACTCCTGCCATCCATATGCAGAGCTGAAGCCTTCAGGTATTGAGTGGCTGCTCTTTCCTAAACCTCTGGTTGGTTCTTCTGTGTGTGTGTGATGTGTGTGATTTAGAGCTGCTGAGTGGCCACGCTGAGCAAAGGTCCTAAATAGACAAGGGCTCAGAAGGACAGCACAGTTCAGCACCCGCCCCAAAAATTGCTGAGAAGGAGAAAGCAGCCCCTTCTTATGGATAAATTAAGAGATAGGTGCATTTCCCACGTGATGGCCCTGTGGTCTCCTTCTCCTGGGACTACACAAGGATTCACTTTGCCTGAAAAATATCACAGCAGACTGTAACCAACTATGATCCCAGGTGAGGCCAATGGTGTTTCTAGAGTACAAACATTTGGCAAAGTGTCCCTTTGGGTGAGAAGATAGCTGAGTCTCATATCTGGTCTTTAGGAGCCCTGGGAACTGACAGTGACAGCCGCATGTAACCAAGCACACTGTGAATCTTGGCAGAGTAGTTTCTAAGGTGCAGTACAAGGCTCTGCCAGAGTTGCAGAGCTGGTGAGCTGGGGTACAGCTGATTGTATTTCCTTTGTTTCTAATTTTTAATTTTTAAAATTTTGTGAGTGAGTGTGGGTATATATGTTTAATGAGATGGGTGAGGAGGAGTAGTGTTTCCTGTGGATGATGAAGAGCTTTAAAGTTCAGGTACTGATGCTATGGGAAATCACTTCCATCGTAGATCACAGGCCGGTCAACAGTCAGGTGGTAAAATACTTTTTTGGAGATAAATCTGAAGAAATAAAAAAAAAAAAATGGAAAATGCAGGTGTTAGTTTTAGTGAAGACTGAGGCCTCATGTCACTGACTGGGCTTTGATAGATGTAGAACTTAAGTCTCCGGAGAAACAGCTTTTGGGAATTGGGCAACTCATGGACCATTTTAGTGTTCCTTGGTTCCCTATCCCCATCTTCTGCCTGTCTAGTCTAGTAAAGTTCTTTCCCTTCAGAAGGTCCAAGTACTGTCCATCATGGGCTTCCTAAGCCTCAGTGAAGAGTGGGGTTGTAAGTCTTTGTCCTCACTAGCTGCTCTGAGGTGCCAGTGGTCAGGACTGCATGGGAGGATGGACTAGGTGCCATAGGAGGTCACGGCAGAAACCAGAATGTATGTCAAGCACACTGGACATTTGTGTCAGTTCTGATCTCCATGTACCACAGACAGAGATCATTTTCCAGAGCATTGCACTATCCTAGGTTTTCCAGGAGCCTGAGGCTGCATGCGGCCCTTGTCACACCTCTTTCTGGACCCACAGCCAGGCTCAGTGAGGCACTGATACTTCTAGGATCATTACAGAAAAAGAAATGGTTAACTAGAGTTGCAGCAGGAAGAATAGGGCTTGGCTACATAGACACTGATCCTCTCCTAACCCTGCTCCTTACTGCTATTGCTGCTCACCCAGATGGGGACCACAGTCAGCTCCCTGGGAAGGCTGAGCACACTCCAAAGTCCTACAGATTTAGGCAGAGTTCTATTATCCAGGGCAACACAGGACAAATGGGAAGGTCTCTTGCATGGTAGACAATCCTGTCCACAGGCCTGAGAGCTCAGGACCTGAGGAGCTGGGGTAGGGTATGGGAACACCTTTGCCTAGAGTATCCTAACAAGTTACTCTGCTAAAAGCCAAACTCTTGTGATGAAGGGAGACAGCCACAGCCAAGACAGGTCTATTTCAAGAAAGAACCTCAGTGAAGAGGCTCCCTGGAAACAAGAAGCCTTCTCTAGGGACAGATGTCTTGACTTGTGCATGTGACAGATGCTGTCTGTCTGTCTGTTCTGCCTGTTCCCTTTTCTAGTCACCTGCTTACCATCTTTTTTATATTCTCATGCTGATTACTCCTGAGATCAGACCTCCTTGAGCCTTCAGCTGACCCTCAGTACTGCCTGAAGTAAATGGAGAACTCAAGCCGGCAGAGACTGCTCCTGTGACATACAACATGGCTGCTGTGGAATATTAGTTTAAGACTTGAGTGGTTAGTATACGGTAAGACACAGTAAGTGTTGGTGCACCGCTGCAGCTTGAATAACACATGTCCCCCACAGGCTCACATATATGATCACTTGGTCTCTGGTTGGTGATGCTGTGTAGGGAGGTTGTAGCATTTTCAGGAGGTAAAGCTTTGCTGACAGAAGTATGCCACTGGGGGTGAGCTGTGAGAATTTGTAGCCTCCCTTACTTCCAGTTTGCCCTCTTTGCTTCCTGCAAGTGAATAAAGGTGTGACCTGTCAACTTCCTGTCCTGGCTGCCTGCTGCCATTATGGACTCTCTGAAATTAAAAGTCAATTAAACTCCTTCTTCCTTTAGTTGCCTTTAATCATGGTGTTTTATCCCAGCAACAAAAAAAGCAACTGACAGACCTGCTTTATAAAACCTACCATGAGCAGTGAAAGCAGCGGAGGAGTCTAATTATAGAATCACTAGCAAAAAACTTTGACAACTAAGTCTTGATTTTGAGTGTCTGCCACAGTGCTAGAGAACAGGAGCAATGATGCATAGAGACAGGTGGACCCATGAGATGCCATGACCAACTTAGGTACCTACCTGGAAAAGGTGTTGTCAAAGATAAGCAAGTAGATACCAGGGGTTCGGACCTTCAGCTGGCCCCGGATACTCTCCTTGTGGGAATTGCATCGGGTGGTGGGAATGAGGACCTGGCAGGGAGAGCAATAAGGTGTCACAGAAGCTGAAGGCTGTGAGTCCTCTAGGCAAGCTGAATGAGGTCATAGCTGTAAAGGCTGGGACGAAAACTCAGCTCCAGCAAGGGTGGGGTGTCAACTATCCCACTCACTGTAGGCAGATGGTGCGTATGCATTTCTTCCAGAATCATGAACCAGTGCTCAGCATCAATGACCACACTAGAGCCAATCTGTTCCATCACTTGGAGAAGCTGTACTTCTATGCTTTTAGGAACATTCTAAATGTCCATTTGACCAGTTGCCTCATGTAGGTCCTAGTACTGTCCTTAGGACACAGTCCTCTTTCCGGATGATGACATTCAGGCTCTCTATAAAGCGCCTGGCCCCGCCTCCTCCAGGAAAGACAGCCCTAGCTCCACCCATGGCCTCTCAAAAGGCATCACCACAGGCCCTTCTCTTGGATAGGTCCTGGCCAGTCCATGTGATTTTAATCTTTCCAAGCCTAAATCTTAGCCTCCTGTTTATTCTTTTGGAATCACAAATTTATCCCCTAAGGGCAAATCTGGGCATACAGTGTATGGATCAGAGCTAGTCCTTGGATGGTCAACCTCATCCCCATGGGGGCAAGGTTTTCCACCTGAATATCAGCTGAAGCACAGGCCTAAACTTAAAACTGAAGTTATATGAGCTAGCAAAACGGCTCGGTAGGTAAAAGAGCTTGTCTTGCAAGTCTGACAACTTGAAAACCATGTAAAGAGGTGAAAGGAGGGAAGTATCCTCTGGTCTCCATACATGCCATGAGTTAATTCATCCCCTTCCCCAATAATAAAGTGGAACAAAGCCGAAGGTGTGACAGGAAGAGAGGACCAGTGCTCTGTTTCCTTCCACCTTAGAGAGTCCAGTGCCTTACACTGTGTACTTACCACCCTGAGCTCCTAATATAGCAAATGACATCAGAAGTGACTGTTTATCCACCCTACAATCAGACAGTCTCCGCGTGGCCTTCTCTGTAGACATGGGAGTCCTTTCCCAGCTGTACCTATAATGCCTACCTACTCATATTGTGATTTCTAGTTGGAATCATAGGTCTTTATTTCTCAGGACTCTCTCTCATTCAGAATGCTTCAGGAACAGATTTGGGTGTCATCCTATATCTCTTTGTCCCCTACAGAATGTGGGATACAGCAAGAGCTCAGCTATTAATTGTTCAAGGATCCAGCAAGGTTCTCATGTGTTGTTATGCGATATGGCCATCTGTTTTCTGAAAGGCCTAGGCTGGTCAAGAGCTGGTCAAGAGCATATGAGAAGTCCCCTGGATAGGTACTAAAGATGGGGATCTAGAAATACGCTGTCTAGGTTCATGACTTTTCAGGGGACCATAGACAGAGAAAACAGCATTCTTCATCGCTGACTGGTGACCTGGGCCTGGAAGGGCAGAGGAACACCTAAATATTCTAGACATGGGTTTTTTTCTGCCCCACTGTGTTCACTGTGGGAAAAGACAGTGGTGGTCATTAAACACAGGAAGGGCACCTTGTAAGTCTGAGACAAGGATGGCCAAACCAGGTCCCTAAGCTCCATCTGTCATGAGGATTGATGGGTGGATCAAGGAGCAAGGGCGAA